>NC_092373.1:68471449-69096449 GCF_030028105.1 Mobula birostris
ATGTTTCCATGGCCTTTTTGAGGGAAGGCTTCCAAATCAGTTTAACTCTTTGAGAGTAGACATTTGATCTCATCTCTGTCTCAAATGGAAAACCTGTACTTTTAAACAGTGACCCCAATTCATAGATTTTTCCATTAGTAATGGACGAGGTCCTACAGGATCTTATAGATTTCAGTTAAAACTCCCTTACTCTTCCCAGCACAAATGCAAGCTTAGTTTGCCCAAGTATTCCTTACAAGCCAACCGAAGTATTCTAGTCAACATTCTTTGAACTGCTTCTAGAGCATTAACATTCCTCCTTAAATAAGGAGCCCAGCATTGCACACAGTACTCCAGATGTAGTCTCAACAATATGCCATATAACTGAAACATAATTGTCATGGTATTGTATTTAATTCACCTCACAACAAACAGTAATTAACTTTTCTAATTATATGCTGTACCTACATCCTATCCCATTATATATGGGTACCTAGATCCTCCTCCCTCTCTGAGCTCTATAATCCCTTATCATTCAGTTTGAAATCTTTCTATCTTTCCTGCCAAAATGAATAATTAACATTTTGCACATTTAGCCCAACAGTTGTGAATGAACACACACACACTGCGTCTTTGTCACAACTTTGATACCTGTGATAATGGTGTGAGGTATGTAATATAATTTGATACTCTAATATTCTAATTTTTAAATGCTCACTTGTAGTTAGCACAGTGTGTGGTTGCAGTAGTATCGCCTGTTGTCCATTAGTGAGAGGACTGTGGGGCAGAGGCTTTGTTTCAGTTTTCTGCCTTTACTTTTTTTTTCCTCAAAAGATAATCATGTAGTGGTTATACATAATTATTGGATCAACAATTACATGGCTTCAATAATCATGTAGAATATTCAAATCTGACATGAAGCCAGAGGAATTTAATTAAGAGAGGGGAGTGTTAGGTTGCTCTTCCAGCTCCTCGGTGTCAAACATAAAAGTCTGCTTCCACAGGATAATGATGCCTAACATCACTTGATCCTTTGTACCAGTTCCTGTCATCTGTATCTTGACAAAACAAATCCACGGTAAAGATTTGATCCATCGCATGCGGGGGAATATTTAAAATTGTATTTATGCTCTGTTGTTGTTATGAGAGGTACAATGTTGCTAGGGAATTGAAATATAATCCTCCTTTTGACATTCGTTTCTGTGCTTGGTACTCCAAGGACGCGTGCTACAATTTAACACTGTCTATCCTGCAGTAATGACATGTGTTAAGGCTGATTTATACTTGTGGGTCAACTCGACACCGTAACCTACGCAAGTGGCCTACGCGCATTGTGAGCATCTATACTTGTGCGTTGGTGTGTCTGCATTGCTCTGCAATTTGGGCACGTCGCGCATGCGCACACAGCTGCCCGCACAAGCCTTCATGGTTATGGTAGTCTTTCTCGGGGTAAACAAGTTTAAAGCGAGCGTCTTTTTTCGTAAAAGCGAAATGTGTCCTCCGTAATATCAAAGGTCTGTAAAGCTTTACGGAAAGCATTGCAGCCAGGGTTCCTTCCCTGCCCTTCAGTCGGCCAATAGGAAGCTATTGCAGCGTAGGAGGAAATGCGATGCTACCAGGCGGACCAATCACAGTTGTTACGATCTGCGTTGCTGCAACGCGCAGTTACATTTTGGGAGAGGTGCGTGTCAGACTACAGCATAGGGATCCGCGTAGGCACTGCGTAGGGTTCGCAGCAACGCCGTATGTATGGCGTCGAGTTGATGCAGAAGTATAAATCAGCCTTTGGTCCTGACATTAGAAAGAAATAACTTGCATTTCTATAATGTCTTTACTAGCCTTAGAATGTCTCATTGTATCCTCCTCAATCAGATACAGCTGTATAGCAAGGACACAGGCCATTTGGCCCAGGCAGTCGATGCTGACCACTGTGTCCATCTAGCTAAACCCAATTTCCTTTGTTTGGCCCATATCCCTTCAAGTCCCACTCATCTGTACACCTATTCCAGTGTTTCTTAAATGATACTATTGTACCTGCCTCAACCATTTCCTCTGGCAGCTTGTTCCATATTCTCACCACCCTCTTTATGAAAATGTTGCCCCTCAGATCCTTTTTAAATCTTTCCTCATCACCTTAAATCTATACTTTCCTAGTTTTGGACTCCACTACCCTGGCGAAAAGACTGTTGGCAACTAACTGATGATAATTTTGAATTTTTCTGTAAGGTCGCCACTCCCCACCTAAGTACCAAGGAATAAAAACATAGTCAGGTTGACCTCTCCCTACAACTCAGGCCCTCTAGTTCTAGTACATCCATGTAAATCTCCTTTGCACTCCCTTCAGCTGAACGATATCTTTCCTGTAACATGGTGTCCAAAACTGTACACAGCATTCCAACAACTTGTACAAGCTCAAAAACAACACAGACAATCAGATAAACAACAAAAGACCTGTTTACTGGAACATCCAGAAGCAATTTACAAACAGTGATATACTGTAATCTGGTCACCATTTGTAATCTAGAAGACACAGAAGTAAATTAATGCAAAATCATCTCTGTCAAGCAGCAAGCAATGTGATAATGACTATACCATACCGACCATTTTCCATTCAGCATTTAAGGGACAGTGCTCACAAAGGGCCTCAGAAATTCTCCCACACAGATAGTAGCATCGGTTTCCCTGATATTAATTACCAGCTATTAGGGGCTCTGTGACTTTCAGTAGGTTGGCTTGGTTGCAAATACATTGAAGAACTCTGCCAAGGAGAAAACCAAGAAGTAAAAGCTTTCAATTGTTGACTAGCTTGTTAAGAGAGGATTACTGATGGCATTGTCTGGATTTCTGCATCTGGGTCAAGTTTCCACTTAACTATCAAGAGTGTCAAGCAAAAAATTTGCAAACGAAAAAGTTGGGAATATTCAGTGGGTCAGACATCATCTGTGCGGAGAGAAACATAGTCAATCTTTCAGGTCAATGAGCATCATCATTATCTGACAAATTCATAGCTATTAATTTTAATGATGTTTGATGGGATGCCCTTTGCTGCTTTGTTACTTTCTGAATCAGCAGAATGTTCAGACATGGTTTTAGTGAGGATTCACAAATATACTGCACAAAACTGGATTTCTCCTTGATATGTTGCTTGTAAAAGATTGTGAAATTAGCCAGTAGTGCATTTGGAACAGTGATTTCTATCCAGAAAAATGAATTAACATGTCTGTGATGGAGCCAGATTCAATTAAATGTAGTTTTTCCAAACACCAGATGATTATGTCAGCTCTTAAAGGTGCACCCTCTGTAGCAACCAGGCACCAGTTACACATGCAGGTCTTCGCCAAATTATGCATGGTTCTATTCCTGAGAACTGTTCATAACCTGAACAGTTTATAAATCAGAAACAAACAAAAATATAGTATTAGAGAGAATAACAGAAACAACTGTGATGGAGCTCATGGGCAGAACACTGCCAGTCGCTTTCAGACTCAATGAGTGATTGAGTGGGTTGGCTCAGAGTGGGCATGTGGAACTGTCCTGTTTCCACTTGCCAAAAAGATGCCTGCAGCCTTGCAGCAGCCAGTAATTCCATCCCAAGAGCCTCCCAAATGCTTGGACAACAGCACAACATTTTGGAGGAACTCAGCAAGCGGGCAGCACCGATGGAGGGGAGCAATCCACAAATCTGGAGATTTAACTTGGGGAGGGCCTGTAGAATGATGGGAAACTGAAAAAGAACCATTACTATGTTTCTTTCACTGAAATTTGTGTTAGTGGCAACTATCTAAGGTCACCATGACAGATGATAAATCCTGTCAGCTCTTCCAGATTGAAAAACTCTACTCACTCAAGCAATGAATAAGTAAATTCCATACCCTGATCTTATCAGGGTGAGCTGCACTCCACTGGTTACAGTTGTTGGGTTAATGGATTGGGCATTCATTATTTCATCTGTTGCTATCAGTGGTGATTGATCTGCATGTGAGGATATGTAAGATTGTTGTCAGCTGGGTTCTCTGCTGACCACTGCTGAATTCTGTTGGTGTTACAGTATGCCATTAAGTTCCTTTCTTTCCCTGGGATGGAGCCCATGATTTAGCAGGCTCCTTAAGGATATCCCTAATTGGCCATGTAGTCAATGCCTCCCTTCTGCACTGCCCTGGAGGATCACACTGACAGCCTTTGTCCTACACCACAAGTTCCTGTTGCTCAACAGACTGTTCCTCGGGCTTTGGATGTACATCATGTTATTCTTTGGGCATGTACTACTGTATTTAATTGATTTAGTTGTGCGGCATGGAGCGCATAATTAACTTTGGAAGGCATGTGGAAAACCCTGATGTCAGCAGTGGTTCACTATAAATAGATGCTCCTGCTATCTGTAGAGTAGAATGATGTACTACTGGTTGTACTAAGTGTGTTTAATGACAGTCATGGGTTGTACAAAAAAGATTCTGTCCAGTTCACTGTGTACTACAGAATGCCCTTAGACCAGTCCATTTATTTTCCTTTTACACAATGTTCTTCTGCTTGCATGAGTTCAATCTAAGTGTGCAAAGTGGTTTTCGTAGGATACCAAATTGGTCAGAGAAGTGGAGAATCATGCTGGTCCGTTGAGTTATAATCCTCTGGCTGCAGAAAATGCCTGGCTGTTCAGGTTCTGAAGATTAATGTATCACTTACTTCCAGAAAAAACTTGCCATTCAAAATCAGGAATTCACTTGATGATCCACAACCACCTAAACTTTGAGGGAGTGGAAAACTTTTGTATTAATGAAGTAATCTGTGTTATTAATGGGAGGTGTAATTGAGCGTGATGCTGCCTTTCTCTGCATTCATGGTAAGCCAGCAATGCTGTCAGATCCCAATCTCTAGGATGCCACCTGTTCCTTACTGAAATGGAAGAGTGAGCTCATGCCTGCAGAAATAGTGTCTGGGTGACCTCTCTGATGCTGGGACGAGAAGCAAATTGTGAAACATTGTAAAGTTCTGTTGCAGCTACTTGGAATGATTCTTTGGCAAGGAAATTCAGAATCAAGGTGACTGTAACCTTGTGGTGGGTGCAGACCAGGCACAAGAGCATAGTTAAGTGTTTTCCCACACCACTGTGATAATGGCCTCAGAAAACCTAAGATGAACCACATATTTGCAGATTAAAAGATCCACATAGAGTACTTTGTCTCTGAAGATCTTCATAGATGGGCATTCCACAAAACCACCATGCATCCAGACATTGCTCTACCAACACCTCCAATACTTGGAGTGCTGCCATCGGTGTCATCACTGAGGCACCCATTAAATAAGTATCTATTTGAGTTAAGGAGAGAGCAGACCCAACTAGCTCAAGCACACTATGAGCTTTGGGAGGTATTTGAGCACACTGTAGTCACTTATGCTGCTGTCCAGTTTTCACCTCTTTACATAAATACACAAGTACTCCTATTGGTTTGAGTATTTAACAAGGTTGTAAACTGCTGTAAAGGAGTGGCGTAACAGGCCACAGTGTTCAGTGCGTGGTTGATACCAGGAAACAAGTGCATCAAAGTGAATTGACTGATTTGCCCAAGGTTGGCATCATCACTCAGGTTTGACTGTTAACGTTACTTCATTAAACTATTTGCACATGAAAATGGATCTGCTTTCCAAGCTCTATATCCTCCAGCCAAATTGAGGAATTGCTTATTGAAAAGACTTGTACCCAATTATTTCAGATACAACTGTGCTTTCTGGAGTCCAGCTAATTAGTGTTTCATTGGAAACCAAGTGTCTCAGTGAGATGGCCATTATTTACCCCAAGCCGAGGCGGTCATTAAATCAACAATGTCCTCGATTATTTGCCAATGATGCTGTTTTGAAGTAATTTAAAATCTCTGAGGATGAGCCAGTCATAACACATTGCATTAGCTTGAGACCTATGTGCAGCACAGCATGAATGGACATTTGTAGGAAATTGAAGTGATAACATTTGACGTGTTAATTGCCTATTGCAATTTAAACTTGTAATTATTGAATAACTAACAAATGGCAGCATAAATAGTCTTTAAGCCACTGTGACTTCAGATGTAATTAGCAAGAAAAGTTTCTGTTTTAACTATTTTAATTGACGTGCACCTTCTAAGGGATTATTTAAATCAGTTTAGAATATATTTCAATCAAATCTGTAATGTAAATTATTTCAGTTCTTACATGTTATAAATGTCTGATATTTCTGCATATAAAACTGTTAACATTTTAATTTTAAATGAATTTTAAAAATTCAATACACTTTGATTCAGAAGCAAGCTCCAGAAATTGATTTATTTGGGATTGTGAAAAGGTTCAGTTGTATAGAAATGGCTTTGGCATATTTGAATAAGAATAGAAAGATGGAGGAACTCATTGGATTAACCTGCATTTTTGGAGGTAAGAGGTGTAAGTCATTGTTTTAATCTGAGTCCCTAGACCAGGGGTACCCAATCTGTTTTATGTTGCGGAGCCTTACCATTAACCCAGAGGTCTGTTGTCCCCAGGTTGGGAACCCCTGCACCTAGACCCCCTGAATTCTTCAAGCATCTGTTTTTGTTCTAGATTCCAGCGTCTGCAATAGCTTTTCATTTATTACACTGGACTTTTCGTATGGATTGGAGTGTCATCTGAATTATTTTGTGAGACGTAAACAAATGGTGGTGCTGAGGAAGAACATGATGATGGTACCACAGTGTCTGACAGGTTGAGGACTTGAAGTAAATGATCCCACAGTACTGTGTTACAAGAATCTGACCACTTTTATGAATCATACTTTCCAGAAGTAGAAAAAGCATTATATGAGACAAAGTACGAATGATGTTTGCAACACTGGGATCTTTTAATTGACCCCTGCATCTATAATGTTTTTCCTCTTTAGCTTGACTATTCCAGTGTGAAATTTAAGAGCTATAATGTACTACATTATAAGTTCTGAATTCCAGCTAAGTCTTTTATCATCTGTGAGGCACAAGGGGTTTGAACGTTTTTTTTCCATCTGCTTGGCTAAACCTGAAAAGTTCAACAATATTCTGGACAATGCCGCTCTCTTGACTAATGCCCTAGCCTCACATTAAACATTTATACCCTGCATTACCAGTGCACTGAATTCATTGAGAGTCATCCACAAAATGCTCATTTCCGCCAACAACAGCTAAATCCACAATCTGCACAGCAATGTCACCTCCTGCAGGATCCTCTCAAAATTGCACATTATCCTGGCTGCAAATATATCACTGGTCTGTTCCACAGCATTATAGGAGGACCTTCAAATGCTGGCCTTGCTAGTGCCACCCACAATCTGAAAAATAGATGTAAATAAAATGGTTATTCCACCACTTCCACTGGAAGGCGTATGGGTATTTTCACGGGGTTGTAAATAATACATTAGTGAATCTATACAAAAGTGCAAACTTTTATGAACCTTTTTGTGAATCTATGCAAAAGAGTGATCTGTTAGTTTTTGTTTGAGAGAAAGGGGATTGGGGGTTTGATGCTATTGCTGTTTTTTTTGCAAGGGAGGGTGCTGGGGGGGGTGAGGGTTGATGTTATTGTCGCTGGTTTTTTTTCAAGGGAGAGGTTTGGGGTTTTTTTTTCCAGCTGCCATTTTCCATATATAAGTTATTGGGTGAAAAGAGTTTGGGGGTTTGTGAGTTTTGTTTTTTTTTCCTTTTCGAGTGGAGAAGGGAGCTGATGTCTTTTCTTTCAACGACTCCTGGGGCTTTTCTGTATTTCATGGCTGTCTGGAGAAAAAATATCAGATTTTTATTGTACATACTTTGACAATGAAAAGAACCTTTGAACTTATGGTGTGCAAAATATTCATTTAACTGGGATCATTTTTAATATTAAACAGTCTGTACTGTTTGTTTTTTTAACTATTCATTGTTTTATTTTTATTTAAGTATCTTCTATCCATCTGAAAAGGAAAGATAAATTGGAATCCTGCTACACAGTTGAAATCCAGTGCTGGAAGAGCCATTTAAGTATTTATGTCAAATGCAATTAAGTTATATTCCCATGGCTTGTTGTTCATGTGTTAACAAGGTGTTTCTGAAGCTAATGAGTGTTGGCCATATTCTATTACTTTCCCTTATAATAAATATGCACAATAAAACTGCTGGGATTATAACCTACATTGTACTGTCAATAGCAATCTAGTCTCACTGCAACCCTACCCCATCTGCATCATTCCTCAGCTTCAGCTATTAGCAATAATAACCTGTAAGTTTCAAATATTGCAATTATGTTATTACTATGTAATATTTGAACAAAGTACCATTTGAATTATTAAGTGACTTTGCTGTAGAAGCATACTTTGGCATTAACTTTCTAACAAGACAAAATGTTCAGATGTCACACAAAAAAAGTTAATTTCATATTGATCAAAGAATCTGTACTGTGTTCAGATACCAATATAAATTGGGTCATTAGTTCTCAAATCAGCTGCTGGTAAGTGCCAATGACTTGGCAGTTCTAAAAAGAATAAAAGATCCTTATGAATTATGGAGACTGATTTTCCGTCATACAGCAGTAGAAAGCAAATCTAATGATAATTTTGTCCTTTTGTACAAAAACAGGCCACAACAAGCAATATGACATTAATGATTTATAAAGTCTAGTATCAGTTGTGCACTGATGCAGTGCTTTTTCGATATTAATGCATCCCATCAATAGTGGATGGAAGCTCTTTCTAGTTGTTTATAATCTTATGAGAGGTATTTGCCTAATGGTGCTGAATCACGCTGGAGAAAGTTTTCCATAGGTTCCAACTGCCTTCTGGTATCTTAGCCAACTAGCCCAGACAGAGTGTATTGGCAGGAGATATGGGATGAATCCAGGCCAAGACAGTTTCTGCTCTCATATCCATGGACATGCACTTTCTGCTAGTTAATGGACAGCAAGCACTCAGGAGCCATAACCAGACTGTTCTGGCTCTTTATCTCTTGCTCTCCAAATACTTTATACTGTTACCTTGAACAAAAGGTCAATATAATTGTAGAATTAGGACAGTTAAACAATTAACAACGGGGAAATCCAGAAGCTTCTTTTTCTGTATTTGCTTGTACGGTGTGATGCAGCATTTTTTAGAAACACAAAAAAATGTAAACTGTCATCGGTTACTATAAATGTTTAAAGTAGAACTGAAGCTACTGGCAATGTCTATGCCCCTCCATTCTCTCCTCAAAACATTTCAAACCCAATTTTTGGGGGAAAAAACATTATGATTGAATATATTCTCTTTTACTGCTATTTCCTCCATGTACCTTCCATATAGAATTTCTATATTTGAAAACTTCCTTGTAAGTAGTTCACTCTGCTCTCTCCCCCATCTTAACGCAACTCCACTTTCCAGTCAGGGTGGGATGTTCATTTTCCTTTGGGACATGTCAAAGGTACTAAGGCAGCTGATCAAGTTTTAAAACCTAAAGGTGGTGTAAAATAACTTGTGGCTAATTGTACCTGCATTAAATGATCTGCACAGATGTATGGGTGAGAAATTGTCAACCACGTTTGTAGACAATTATCATAAGTGTAGTAGTTCAGACTTTTTTGAACTGAAGTTCCATGAAATATGAGCTGTAAGGGGAGGGAGAGTGATTTCTTAGTTTAATCATGATTTTCTTCTCTGACCCCCCCCCCCGTTTTTTTTGGATCCCCTTAGAGCTACAATATTCAAAATACTGCAGAAAGCATGCTTCTTGTGTCACAGTCCTGTTCTTGCAGTTTTTATAAATGCTAATAGATTTCTATTAAATCACGAGCCATTGGAGGAAAAGGGCATCAGAAGGAGCATTTCAGATAGGCAAACCAACAAAAGGCATGTAAATGAAAAGAGAACAGATGCTGGGCAGCTTTCAAATTGTTGATTCCCCCACTTGGAACACACCCCATTGTAAATACATATTCCATTAAAAATGTTCTTGCACTTGAGACTTACTGAAGTATTAAGTACAATCCCATTGTAGCAATTCAAACTATGTTGGTCCACATGGAATTTAATTCAGAAGTTATGACATTGTATCATTAAAAATTGTATCAAACAGCTGCCTCAGATGCCAGACAGGAGAGGAAGAAAAGAGCCAAGCACTATTTGCTCACACCAGCAGGTAAGGGCCAGATTGGAACTTAGTCTTAAATCAAGGGGAAGCTAGAATTTTAGTTGCTTATATCTGGCAGGGCTTCACTTTAAAAATAAGCTTTCTCAGTCACCAGGCCTGCAGTCAAGAAAGGTGAACTGATCAGTCAGTAGCAGATGTTAGGAGGCAGATCACTTAAACAAGGGCTGCATTCAAGAAGAGGTGACTGGGTAACTTCCCTCAATGGATCATCAGCACATTGACCCCAGGGTGGTTGTGAGTATGCACAGAGCTATAAAGAGAAAGAGAAGTGTTTCTAGTGTCGGCTCTTAAATTGAGGTTTTGACGTTTCTGAACTTCAAGTGATAGTGTTTCACCACAGATATTAAGGAATTTTGTCTTTTGTAAAATTGCAGTCAGGATTTCTGCCTATCTGGGTAATTCAGTTGCAGTCCTGTTGCAAGCTTGGATAAGAAGTGGAGATAATAGATATAAGTGATGTGTGTTCACATTTTAAAACATTCACTTTCTGCTGTCAAACTGTTTGGTAAATCTGGGCTTGACGCACATCTGTTTAATTGAATGTTTAATCCATTATCAATTTACCATCTATATCTGCTATATCTCATCAATATGCAATCATCCAAATTGTGCATTATCACTTTATGAATGTTATGTATTCTTGTCCAAGGGTAAGTTAACTAATGAACTTCCTTCTCCAGAGAGAATGCATACTGGATGCACTTTATGTTGTGGATGTCAATTTCCTTTATTCTCCAAAGATATATTAAAGCTAAATGCTAGTTGTCCACTAAAATGATTGCAAGTTACCTCATTGTTTTAAAAATATACAGCATGGTAGATAAATGTACTGTCCACATTCAATAAGGTTCCTCATCTTGATGTGCTTTGTAGCTGTTGATACTTAAATTGGATTACATGCTCACTATACATTGTTTTGTTCTTCCTCTTGCCCCTAAATTGAACAGGACAGGTTCTACACTGATACTTAAAGGAGTTTTAGTCATTCCCATCAGACAATGGAAACAGAATAGGCAAGAAGTTAGGCTGAAGAGATGTCATTTCTCCAAACAATCTCAGATTTATCCCTGTTAGTTTTCTTGTCCTTATCCATTTTTTAGGATCTGGCATCATAGGCACGGCAAGAAATTTTGTCTATCCATAATTAAAATGAACCACTGCATTTCTTCTGCTGAAGCTACTTTCACCTTGTTATTGGGTGGAAAGATTTGGAATTTAAGCTTGTGAGAAAGCAGGAACAGTGATTTATTTTCAAACTGATAGAGTGTGATATTTGGAGGTAACCTACTGGTGGTGGTAGTGTTTCTCTGCACCTGAAGCCTTTGATTAAGATGGCTGATCCCCTTTAACCTTACCAAATCTCCATGTTGCTAATTTAAAATAGTTATCCTGAATGAACTTAAAGAATCCTGCACTTTCTAAACTTAAGCTGATTCACGCCCAATTGATATCAAAGTACATAAAATTTGTAATTGTCTTGTAACTTATGCACTTTTTAGAAACACCTGCATATTGGAATTTCACCTCCCTCTGGAGATGAGTAACATACACATTCAGTAAAGTTGCATTGTATTTCTTTTTCACACTATATAACCTTGTTTGTACAACTTTCCTGTCCACTATTCCTCTTTGGAACCCTTTATATTTTCTTTAATCAATATTGCTTCCTGGTTCTTTTGTCTTTTGAATGAAAATTTTATCTCATCTGAATATCAAATAATCAAGATAAAAACACTTCAATACACTGCTTGAATAATTATATTTAAAGCTTAAAATATTTGTTGAAAAGTGTAGATATTTTGGTCCTGGACAACTTTTGCCAAATTCTACTTACTCCTGTTTTTTACTGACATTAGTGTTCATGAGTTTTGCTCTGTTGAGATCAATATTATTCATGTATAATAACACACAAAGGAACTGGGAGGAACTCAATAGATAGGGCAGCATCTATGATAAGGAACAAACTGGACATTTTAGAGTCAAAACCCTTCAGGACTATGCATAAAATTTGAGATAGTTCATGCAGGTTAATTATAGAATCTTGATACAGGTTTCCCCCGCCATCCGAAGGTAGAGTGTTCCTATGAAACGATTCGTAAGCCGAAATGTCGTAAAGCGAAGAAGCAATTACCATTTATTTATATGGGAAAATTTTGTGAGCGTTTGCAGACCCAAAAATAACCTACCAAATCATGCCAAATAACACATAAAACCTAAAGTAACAGTAACATATAGTAAAAGCAGGAATAATATGATAAATACACAGCCTAAATAAAGTAGAAATACTTTTCCACAATCATTGCCGGCACTGTTCGCCGAAGCAAAAATCTCACGCAAGCGCTGTTGGCGAAAACATGGCGCAAGCGCTCTCCAGTAACCTTTAAGCTATGAAGCTGCCAAATCATACCAAATAACACATAAAAATACACAGCCTATATAAAGTAGAAATAATGTATGTACAGTCTAGTATCACTTACTGGAATCTGGAAGACAGCGCAGAGCACACTGATGATGGTGTTTTAAGATGAGTAGTCACGGGTTGGGGTGGTGCAGTGGCCCCCACCCTCCAGGCCGCCGACCGATACATTGCCGCGAAGTATGCAGGGGTCCTGCAGTAGCCGGGAGGCACACAGCACATCTTTAAGAAAAAACCCGAAATAAACATGCTAATTAATTAGGTGCTGCCCGGCACATAATTGTTGGCCCAGATCAGTGCCGATTGCCGATTGCATCGCCTCTGATCTGGGCCGACATTTACGTGTGGGGCGGCACCTAATTATTTAGCATGTTTATTTCGGCTTTTTTTCAAAGATGTGCTGTGTGCCTCCCGGCTACCACTGCATTCTCCGCGAATCGGTATCTGTCCGTGGCCCGGGGGTTGGGGTGGTGGGACACTGGGGTGTCATCTCATCATCTGTTTCCATTAGTGCAGCCGGCTCATCTTCTCCTCGATGTCGAAGGTCGAGGTTTGTCGTCTGCTGTGGCTGATGTGGAAGGCTTGCTTGACTGCTGAGCCTCGCGCATTTTTCTATCACACAGTTCTTTGTAAGGACTCAAACCATCTTGCAAATATCCCCTAAACCTACATACTCTTTCAAAATTAAAGTTGTACCTTATCATTGCAGCGAAAATCTCACACAGTCACTTCACGTTCATTTCGCTACTGCGTTCGGTTTCAATTGTTATCCTTTCCTCTTCCAATTGCATCAGCACTTCATCTATCAGTTCTTGGTCATGAGATGCCAAAACCTCTTCAACATCATCTTCGTCAGCTTCCACAAGCCAAACTCATGTTGTCCTTACTTTGTTCACCACGATCAAACCGTTTAATTATGTCTAGTTTTACGCTAAGTGTAACACCCTTATGAGCTCTTTCAGGCTTTTCCAATACCTCAGAACTCATCTTGCAAACGGCTGCTCACAGGCACGTGTTAAAGCAATGCCGTTCCGAATCTGGGGGAGAGCGGCTGCTCGGGGAGCGTGCTACCTTTTATCGCGCACTGATTTTTTTGCGCGCTGATCTTTTTCGTAACAGTGAAAACACCTTCTGTTAGCGAAAACGGGGAACTAATGTAGGTCTTTTGTAACAGTGAGGTTTCGTAAAGCGAACGTTCAAAAAGCGGGGAACACCTGTAATTGTAATGAACTTTCTGAACAAATCCACCTGCAAGTAAATCAAGTATGAAATCTAGCCAAGGCTGCTTTCACTCATGACTATACAAAACACTAGAAATACTCAGCAGGTCAGGCAGCATTTGTTGGCAGAAAAAAGACTGAATATTTTGGGTCGATAACTTTTCATCTAATTTTTATAGACTACAGCCAATTACAGTATTATTATTATTAAAGAGAGAACAAGAGATGGAGTGAGAAGTCATGTAATATACAGTATATTGGCATGTGAACTCCAGTTTGTACCATTTGATTGACACATGCTTCAAGAAATCTTTATTTTACACTGCTGTTTTTGAAATGCGAAATAACTGGTGGGCCAGGCAAAAACCTTGTAATAAGTTTACTTTTAGCTTAATGGTTAATTTTAGTCAATGGTGAATTACCAGAATCTCAGTACATGTTTTGAAAATGTGCACTTGTTCTTCGTATTTTATTACAGATGTGGGCTTTTTGCTTTTAGTGTTTAGCTATACAAATGTTTTCATTTTCTCATGACTTTGAAGGAGGCCATTCGGGCTGAGTATTCACTGGCTTGAGTAATTCAATTTTCTTTGCCTATAACCTGTTCCATCAATTCTACTGATTAACCTAGCACCAACCTACATGAGGTGGGCATTTACTACAGTAGTCAATTAGCCACATACATCTTTGAGACGTGCAGTCACAGGGAGAATGGACAAACTGGACACAGACATCATTAGAGGTCAGAATGCCGGGTGGCTAGAGATATGAAGCTGCATTATTGCCACACTCTAGAACTTGATTCTGCCTAATTGATTTAAAGAACACAGAGCTTGCATGCTCTGACCATTTTAATGGTAGGAGCAAAATCATAGGAAAATTCTAGGATTGTCATGTTGATGGGTTAATTGGCCTCTAAAATGCCTCTGGTGTGTAGAAGACTGGAAGAATCTGGGGGGGAATTGATGAGAACATGTAGTGAATAAAATGGGATTTGTATAAATGTGTGTTTGATGGTTGGTGGGGATAGAAGGGACTTTTTTTCATTATGTATGATGCCTGACTCTAAGCTCATTAGATAACTACTTGGTGTGGTAAGAAACCTTTAATCGTCTCATGTGAGCTATTCTTAGCTGACATAGCACTGAAATACCACAGTTAACTTTACATGTATGTCTTAGTGAAAGGAATAATAGTGTGGGATTATGGCCCTTACTGGGAAGCACATTTGTAAGGACATCTATGAGGTTGTGCTTGTGCTCAGCTGAATATTTCACCAATGCCACCTTGTGCAGGCAAGTGTGTTGAATGAACATTTGGTGACTTGTGGGGGATTTGCTGTTAGTGTGCTTGAAACTATAATGAATGAATAACTTCTATTGACCAAGAGTTGGACTTCGTGCATTAGAGTAGAAGATCTGAAGTGTTTTCAAACTTGAGTGATATTGAGAGAATTAATTGTATATAAAAATTGTTTCCGCTAATTGGTAGATTAGTGATGTTGGAGGAGATCTTATTTTTAGCTCAAGACCATCATGCACTATCCCTCCAAAATTTGTCTTTGAGGGACAGTGATAATCTTCTTTGAACTTCTGCAGTTTGTAAGTTAAAGGGATATCAGCAATGTTGTTAAATAGAGCATTTCAGGATTTTGACCCGAAGATAATGGAAGAAACAAGAGTGACTGTTACATTTTAAATGGGTACACCTCTTTAAAATGGTGTAAAATTATAAAAAGGTACAATAGAACAGAATTAAGATGCTTCCTTTTTGAGAATTAGCAGTGCTTGTACAAGACAGTTTTCATCCCAATAATTTTGAATTTAATTATTCAGTATTTAACATGTTGACTTTTTGTTATTTTGTTTTAGCGGAGCCGTTGCCTTTAATGGACTTATGCCGAAGATCCATTCGCCTTTCTCTCGGCAGAGAGCGACTGCATGAAATAGAAACGCTACCAATGCCGATTTCCCTGAAGAATTATTTACAATACCAATGATGAGAAAAAACTGGTACTAAGTTTAAAAATCAATGCAAAGAGATGGAAAACTAGAGTTTACATCCTATTTTAATCTGTGGAGGACACCGTAGTTGTTTGAAATAGTGACTTCCATATAGACTATGTTTAGCAGAAACAGAATTAGGAGATTCCATCTTCTGAAGTAAGAGAATTATTTCAAACAGTGTTTAAAGAATTTCTTATTTTAACAGTAAAAGAGTACCTCATGATATTCTCTTCATCCAGGAAGCCTTTATATGCATATGTAATTTAGCTAGTCCCTTTAAACTACATTGTTCACATGCATTCTGTGATATTAACCAGTAGTCTTGCAATTGTTCATCCACCCGCCCCCCATTTAAAATTGAACACGCAAGTTAAAAAGATTCTTGATTTTGATAATCAGTTGATGCACACCATCAAGGGGGCTATTAAAATAGCTAAGTGCAAAGATACTGGCATGAATACATTAACTATGCTATTAATTTCAGCATGACTGATTTGAGATCTGGCTGTTCAGGTACAGTGAAAATGTATGCCTCTGAACTTGTATGCAAGAGCTTCTAGTGGCAAATATCCTCGGGAAGCTTTGAATGAATTTAAAAACACCGCTGGAAGATCACACAAAATTCAATCTTACAAAGCTCAAGTCACTTTTTTAAATGAACAAAGTTTTGCAAAAGCCTTTACTTCATTCAGGCTTGTAAACTTTGTTTACTGCAATGTACTGTTGTGTGTGGAATAGTTTGTCTGTGCAGAATGTGTGAGACTCTGCTCCATACCAGTCCTTACACAGGTGGAGTTAAGTCATTTCACTGCTGCTCAGACCAGAACTTTTTAAGATGCTGCTGCTTAATTTGGATCTGTTTTAATAGTGTCTGCCTGATCAATTTATTTAGTTTTTAAACTGGAACTTGTTGCAGTTGTAGGATGTCGAATGTAAGGATGGTGTTGCCTTCAGAGTTTTAAATGTGAATTCACTGAACGACAAAGTTTCTAATAAAGTTTACTGTCGCAATGAAATTGTTCCAATACATGCTTTACAATGTGTGTGTCTGTGTCTGTTTTCTACAGCTAACTGCTAGAAAGAGATGTATTAGTTGATAACTGGTCAGCAGTGCTACTGTAGTCTGGCTAGAAATAAAGTTCGCAAGATGCATACAAAAGTGGAAGTACATTCTTGTTGTTGCAACTTGCCCTCAGAAATGCAGACAATTGGACCTTTCCCTATGTGACTTCACCATATGCGATGATGCCATAAACGAATCCGAGGATAATTAATGCATTATCTGTGTTTCCAATTAATCTTTTTTTAGTTAGGATGAGGGACTTGTTAAATCCCTTACTTACACCCATGATTACAAAGTGAATTCTTCCAGACATACGTTCCTTGGAACTCTGTATACCTCTGAGCTATTCCTGTCTGCATCCCTTTGCCTCATCATATGCACTTGGCGATTCATTTGTCTGAGTTAATATTCTTCCACTTGATTTCCTATCCCGCTTTGAAGAATACCTTAAAATACACATCTTGTGCTAAGCTTCTGATGAGCATTTCTAACATATTCTTTGGGCTGTAGGGTTGTCACAATGCCACTGTGTTACATGGATATCTTTTGGCATTGGACAAGCATATTTCAAACCATCTCCACCATATGTCCCACTTGCACTGTAATTTTGATCATTCTATTAAAGCCCTACCTGTATGGAGTCTGAGCATAGAGTGCATCTAGTAATGGGCATCTAGAAAAAAAGGTATGGAATTGAGAACCATTGTTGTGCAAGAGGAGCTTCAAACAATGAGCCTGCTTGGCCATTATGCATCACCTTGGTTTGATTCCATTGGTCTGGACTGTATGGTTTTGCCATATAAAATCCAAGAATTGATTGACTATGATTGAGGCTCCAGGACTAGAGCTGTGAAATCAGATTGCAAACTAGAGTCCAAGTAAGTCCTGCACGTTAAACGTCCAATCAAATGGGAAGCTTTACTGGATCTTGTACTTTGCTGTTATTTAAGGATGAAGATCAGCATATTGTAAGGGTAATTTCAGTAAATTATTACTGCTTAATGGTGACATGGATGGTAGTTTGCCTCCCTGGTGCCAGGGTCCGGGATATTGTGTGGAGTATTGTGTGCAGTTTTGGTCCCCTAATCTGAGGAAAGACATCCTTGCCATAGAGGGAGTACAAAGAAGGTTCACCAGATTGATTCCTGGGATGGCAGAACTTTTATATGAAGAAAGACTGGATGAACTGGGCTTGTACTCGTTGGAATTTAGAAGATTGAGGGGGGATCTGATTGAAACGTATAAGATCCTAAAGGGATTGGACAGGCTAGATGCAGGAAGATTGTTCCCGATGTTGGGGAAGTCCAGAACGAGGGGCCACAGTTTGAGGATAGAGGGGAAGCCTTTTAGGACCGAGATTAGGAAAAACTTCTTCACACAGAGAGTGGTGAATCTGTGGAATTCTCTGCCACAGGAAGCAGTTGAGGCCAGTTCATTGGCTATATTTAAGAGGGAGTTAGATATGGCCCTTGTGGCTACGGGGGTCAGGGGGTATAGAGGGAAGGCTGGGGTGGGGTTCTGAGTTGGATGATCAGCCATGATCATAATAAATGGCAGTGCAGGCTCGAAGGGCCGAATGGCCTACTCCTGCACCTATTTTCTATGTTTCTATGTTTCAAAAGACCTCAGTCCTTCCTGATTCTGAAATCCCTCCTGCCCCCGCCCCCCCCCAAGTCCTACATATCACTTGCTTGTTTTTTTCTCTCCTCTTTTGTGGCCTGCATTTCTTCTAACCAGTTTGCTGGTCTTAGAAGTCTACACTAGGAAATGGAGTCATTTGTCCTGCTATCCCTCTGCTAACTCAATAAAAGTGCCATCCAATTAGTTCCTCTACCAGCTCTTTTACTGCAGACCTTAATATTTGCTATTAAAGTATACACTCAGTGGCCACTTTACTCAAATCATTACATGTTAATATGCAGAAGAACATTTCTGAACACACAACATGTTGAACATTGAAATGGATGGGCTGCTGCAGCAGAAGACCATGAATATACACTTGGTGGTCACTTTGTTAGGAGCAGGAGGTACTCAGGTGGCCACTGTGTGCATATTCATTTCTTGTTAGTCATTGTTGAAGCTGCCTCCATTATTCTTTCAGGCAGCAGAAAATGCTCGGTCCTCAATATGATTTATCCCACTATCACTGGCACGAAATCACATGAAATTATTCTCAACTGTAGACCAGGCAGTCGGCATTAATCAAAAAATGCTGGTGAATGCAGCAGACCAGGCAGTACCTATAGGAAGAGGTACAGTTGACATTTCGGGCCAGGACCCTTTGTCAGGACTAACTGAAAGAAGAGATAGTAAGAGATTTGAAAGGGGGAGGGGGAGATCCAAGATGATAGGAGAAGACAGGAGGGGAGGGGTGGATCTAAGAGCTAGAAAGTTGATTGGCAAAAGGGATACCAGACTGGAGAGGGGAGAGGATCATGGGACAGGAAGCCTGGGGAGAAAGAGAAGGGGGGAGGGGTGCCTGGAGAGTGGAGAGCAGGCAAGGAGTTATAGTGAGAGGGACAGAGGGAGAAAAAAGAGAGAGGAGAAAAAAGGGGGAAAATAAAAAATAAATAAATAAGGGGCGGGGTGTGAAGGGGAGGAGGGGCATTAACAGAAGTTAAGTCAATATTCATGCCATCAGGTTGGAGGCTACCCAGACGGAATATAAGGTTTTGTTCCTTCAACCTGAGTGTGGCTTCATCTTGACAGTAGAAGGGGCCGTGGATAGACATGTCAGAATGGGAATGGGACGTGGAATTAAAATGTGTGGCCACTGGGAGATCCTGCTTTCTCTGGTGGACAGAGCGTAGGTGTTCAGCGAAACGGTCTCCCAGCCTGCGTCGGGTCTCGCCATTATATAGAAGGCCGCACCGGGAGCACCGGACGCAGTATATCACCCCAGCCGACTCACTGGTGAAGTATCGCCTCACATGGAAGGACTGTCTGGGGCCCTGAATGGTGGTGAGGGAGGAAGTGTAAGGGCATATGTAGCACTTGACCCAGACAGTCCTTCCAGGTGAGGCGACACTTCACCTGTGAGTCAGCTGGGGTGATATACTGCGTCCGGTGCTCCCGGTGCGGCCTTCTATATACTGGCGAGGTCCGACACAGGCTGGGAGACCGTTTTGCTGAACACCTACGCTCTGTCCACCAGAAAAAGCAGGATCTCCCAGTGGCCACACATTTTAATTCCACGCCCCATTCCCATTCTGATATGTCTATCCATGGCCTCCTCTACCGTAAAGATGAAGCCACACTCAGGTTAGGGGAGCAACACCTTATATTCTGTCTGCGTAGCCTCCAACCTGATGGCATGAATATTGACTTCTCTAACTTCAGTTAATGCCCCTCCTCCCCTTCACATCCCATCCCTTATTTATTTATATAATACATTTTTTTATTTTCCCCCTTTTTTCCTCTTTTTTTCTCCGTCTGTCCCACTCACTATAACTCCTTGCCTGCTCTCCACCCTCTAGGATCCTCTCCCCCCTTCTCTTTCTCCCCAGGCTTCCTGTCCCATGATCCTCTCCTTTCTCCAGCCTGGTATCCCTTTTGCTAATCAACTTTCCAGTTCTTAGATCCACCTTTTCCCTCCTGTCTTCTCCTATCATTTCAGATCTCCCCCTCCCCCTCCCATTTTCAAATTTCTTAGTATCGCTTCTTTCAGTTAGTCCTGACAAAGGGTCCCGGCCTGAAATGTCGACTGTACCTCTTCCTATAGATGCTGCCTGGCCTGCTGCGTTCACCAACATTTTTTGTGAGTGTTGCTTGAATTTCCAGCATCTGCAGATTTTCTCGTGTCTGAGTCTGCATTAATGCAGTGATTCGTTTGGACATAACCTGTTTTAACCTCCAAGAATTCCTCCAACTCAGGTCAGTAATACAATAGAGCAGATGTCCATACATATATCTGATTATAACACTAGAAAGAACATTGAATTTCTGCTACATTAAAGATATTTACTAAAAGCACCATATTGTTTATTAACTTGCCTTTTTCCTTAAATACTTATTAAAGAATAATACAAAGTCAGAAGTTGTTATAAAACAATGGTTTTCTATGATCTCAAATGTGACCAGTGATCAAGAAGCAGAAAATGTGTAATCTCTAAATTACCTCTGAAATGCATGCCGTGTGTCTCAATTTGATTGTGCTGTAGAGTTGGTGGTTGTGCTCCACAACAATTTATTCTCTTGTGCTGCTGGCCATTGTATGGCTTGAATGACAAATTAAAACAGAAAAATTAACAGACATCGTGACACATTTAAAAAATGTTTGGAAGATAACTAGAAAATAACACCTGTAGACACGAGATTCTTGGAAGCACTTAAGCAGGAAATCATCCAGCAATTACAACAAACTGAATTAAATTATTTTTCATCCATAGTGTTTTTATCAGCTTTCTCCTTACTTGGCTCATTGTACACATACATCAGCAACTTGCTATTCTCTACTTGATGAAGCCAACTGGGTCATGAGCCACTTCTGGGATTGTCACAGTTCCCCTTGCTGCAGATGTGGTCAACTGCCACTGCTGGATATGGAGCAGAAGCTCTGGCTGAATGTTATGTAAATACCACATTGCATAATAGGTTTTTCAACTGAAGAGCTGTAAGGACTTGCCTTTGAATCCCAAGAACTTGAGGTCCTGTGATGGAACGGAAATAACTGTTTCACCACCCCATGTCTTACCTTCACCCACCCCCATCATTGATTTGAGGATTTTTCCCCAGCTGCTCTTATTCTCTGATACTACCTGTAACTATAAAACAAGTAAACTATTGCAAAGTCCAATGTCCTTAGTGCCATCTGCACCTATTGTATGTTGAATGAAAACTATGTGATTGCTGCCTGGTTACAATTTGAATAGGATATTTTGTTCCTTTTCCATAAGGCAACTCACTTTGAATTAACATTTAATTTGTGAACTATGCAATTGCATGACTGGAGATATGTTTATTTTTGAAGGTTTATTCATAAATTTGCATCATTATTTGCCTGAATTTTTATTAAGCAGCAACTTGCTTGGTCTTTCCATAATTTTATTATTTAATTTCAAATAAATTTATTTTGGAATTTTGTCCAAATTAATGAAGTTCTGATGAACAAAGTAGCATGATCCAAGTCTAGGTAATAACTTTTATTTCATCCATATACATTTGATTTAGTTTCTGATTTAAAGGGAGTGTAATATTCCTCCAAACAGAAATGAGGGTTGAGGTCCATGATTGGCCCATTTCCGCTGAACGTAGAGAGCATGGCACCTGTGAACTACCTGTTCACCTGAATAATTTACATCTTCATCCAGTGCAAGCTGTGTTGTTTAAGATGGGCTCATCTGCAGATGCCAATGTTGTAAATGAATATTTGCACTTCCCAACTTAAGATAAAGGTGCATTTGTGAATGAAGCAGGAAGTAATTCCAACTTGGGAAGCGGGAGAGGAGGCAGCAGTGCATAGCTAACAGAGAATTCTGAGGATTTTAGATCATGGACAGAGGCTGTGGTGGAGTAAGTACCAAGTAAGGTAATGCCTTCTAACTGCAATATAATTTTAGGCCATTGCCAACTCATCTTCATCTATTTTTGGTCCTGCAGTGAGAACTAAGGCATCAAATGGTTAACATTTGCTTAATATTATGAGTTACTTGGATACTGCTGGAGTATTGAGGTCAATTCCTTGGAAAACTGGCTAGTGAACAACAAAAGTTAATTCCAGGAGTCTAACCCAAAGGAGGTGGAATCAGAACTGTAAGCAGTTTAATGACTTCAAGAACCTCACCATCCAGCCATGCTCTTTCCTTGCAGCTGCTGTTGGGAAGGAGGTACAGGAGCCTTTGGTCCCACACAATCAGGTTCAGGAGCAGTTATTATCCTTCAACCATCAGGGTCTTAAATCAGCATGAATAACTTCACTCACCTCAACTCTGAACTGATTCCATAACCTTTGGAGTCACTTTCAAGGACTCTACAACTCACATTCTCAGTATTATTTATATTTCATTTTAATTTCAGTTTGTTTTCTTTTGCACATTGGTTGGGTTTGTTAGTCTTTGCTTTTAGTTTTTCATTGATTCCATTATATTTCTTTGTTTGTAAATGCTTGCAAAAAATTAATCTCAGGGTAGTATATAGTCACATTAAGATACTTTGAGTACTTTGTTTAACGTCATGAGTGTGTCTTATCACATTAACCAACCTTGGGAACTGCTGAATGCACCACACCAACATCAAGCAATCGTCATTAGGATTTGTACCAAATGTTCCTAGGTACATTCAACTTTGCACACTGAGTATTGTTGTAAGCCCTGCTCACATATCTCCCAGTTCACACAAGCTGTCAAGGATTACACCAGGAGAGCCACATCACTCAGGAAATGAGAGTATACTTAATGCCCTACTTTCTTTCAGACCAAGGACACACAAGCAGTGGTAACAGGCACAAATGGGAGGGAAAGAAATACATTTGGGTTTCTTGACTCACCGAGTAGGGAATTATGCTGGCCAATTTTGGGTGGATCAGTACTGAAGCCATATTCAAAGTATGTACAGTTACACAGAATTGGCACATTCAACCTTGTCCTTTCCTTAACCAGGTTGACAGTGTTGAAGGTGTATGATGTGTTGGCCTTCATCAACTGTGGGATTGAGTTCAAGAGCCAGGAGGTAATGTTATAGTTATATTAGCCCTTAGTTAGACCCTACTTGGAATACTGTGTTCAGTTCTGCTCACTTCATTACAGGAAGGATGTGGATTCTATCGAGAGAGTGCAGAGGAGATTTATAAGGATGTTGCTTGATTGGACAGCATGCCTTATGAGAATAGATTGAATGAACTTGGCCTTTTCTCCTTGGAGTGACGGAGGATGAGAGGTAACCTGATAGAGGTGTAAAAGATGATGAGAGGCATTTTACGTGTGGGTAGCCAGAAGCTTTTTCCCAGGGCCGCAATGGCTAACACGAGGGAGCGTAGTTTTAAGGTGCTTGGAAGTAGGTACCAGGGGATATCGGGTAAGTTTTTCACACAGGAAGTGGTGAGTGCGTGGAATGCACTGCCAATGAAGATGGTAGAGGTGGATACAATAGGGTCTTTTAAGAGACTCTTAGAAAGGTGCATGGAGCTTAGAAAAATAGAAGGCTATGCAGTAGGAAAATTCTAGGCAGTTTGTAGTGTAGGTTACATGGTCGGCAAAATATTGTGGGCCCAAGGACCTGTAATGTGCTGCAGATTTCTATGTTTCTCTGTTTCTATTAACCACTACTGCTTCATAGGCTGCAGATGGTATAGGTTCTCTGCATTCCCTGCACTATAGCTTTGCCCTGTACTAATTTGTCATTTCAAGGGAGTACATCATGACCAGTGATCTTAGGAAGAGCAAGAAGTCAGCAGTATCGAAATATAATTTTGCTCAACTTCATGCTCTCAAGCATGGTCATGTAATGTCCTTCCACAAAACTGAGGATCAAGTGGAGGTGAGATCTGATTGTTTAGCAAATGTAGTTGACAGCTTGGCCCAGAGCCACAGTGCCAGCTGAAGATCACATTGGAGTTCTCCCATAGAGTTCTCAATGGGATGACCTCCAGAAGTAATTTAACTGGAGTACACAAGGAAATGATGAGTCGGCACCTTTCAGAAAGTTTAAATCCACAGTCAAGCAGCATTGAGTAATCCAACATCAACTGACAACAGAGCCTGGTTCCCATCCTTTCCAGTTGTAGCTAAACTCCATTTGCTAACCTTTGGTCACCCTCCAGTCACTTATCTCTACAATCACGCTAAGGGTTACATCTCCTCCCTTACCACCATGTAGGGTCCTAAGGCGTCCCCCCAGGTGAAGCAGCACTTCACCTGTGAATCCATTAATGTCATTTATTGTATCCGGTGCTCCTGGGGTGGCCTTCTCTACATCAGTGAGACCTGGTGCTAACTGGGGGACTGTTTCATTGAACACCTTCATTACATCCACTGCAACAGCCAGTTAGGGCTAGTGACTAGACATCTTAATTCCATTTCCCATTCCCACACTGACGTGTCTGTCCACAGTCTCCTTTACTGCCACTTTGAAGCCACATGCAGACTGGAACAACACCTCATATTCAAACTTGGTGATCTCCAGCTTGATGGCATCAGCATCCATCTTTCTAACTCCCCTCTGATTTCACCACGTCTACTCATTTTCCTTATTCCTGTGGCCCTGTTATCCCCGACTTTTACAATCTACTCATCACCTTCACCTTCCTGCCTCAGGTACTCCACGTTCTTCCTTTTATTCTGTTGTCTGCTGTCCTCTCCTATCAGATTCATTCTTCATCAGCCCTTTGCTTCTTCCACTTGGATTCGCCTATCATCCACCAGATTGTGCTCTCCCTTACCATAAATATTTATTCTGGCTTTTGCCCTCTTTTCAGGTCCTGATGAAGGATCTTGGCCCAAAACATTGACTGTGTTAGTTTCTCATCATAAGTGCTGCCTGACCCGTTGAGTTCTGCCAGACCCGTTGAGTTCTGCCAGAATTTTATGTCTGTTGATCCAAAAATAACTTGTTTGGTATTTTTTCTTTTTCCACACTCCCAAACTTTGTCAAAAGTAGGTGACCTTTAAACTCCAAATCTTCACTCTTCCTCATTGCCTACCTCATAGAAAACTCTCAAATCATAATTAATGTAGAAAGTATTATCTAGTGCATTGTTCTTCTTCGGGAAATTCCTAAACGAACTGTTTGTCCCTATTGTTCTTCAGAATTAAAAACATTTTCTTCAGTAAATCAGTTAATATCTCATTTGAGCTATCAACTAACTGTGAATGATAAAATGTTCAGGAAGTGAATTTCATCTCTGGAGAGCATTTACTTTAATCAGCATCTAAATTTAGTTTAATCAGAAGAGCGATTAACTGCTCATAATGGCCTTTGCCTGCATCCAAAGATATGAGAGTTTTCACAATGAGGTGAGAAATTCAGTTCTGTGTTTGCTACTGTTAAATAGGAGTATATCTGTTGAGGGCTACCTGCAATTTTGCAAGGATTCTGGGGCAATGTTCTGGTATGTTATAATTAATTGGAAGTTGCATGAATTTTTGGACTTTGTTGAAGATCTGGAAACCATTTGTAAAACCTACCAAAGCAGATGGTACTGAAAGTCTCTGTATTTGACTTGTTCTGGTGTCAGATTGCTTTCCTCATCTTTGAACAAATCATTCAACCATGATGTTAAAATGAACCGGAATTGTACTGAAGAAAATAAATGCATTCATTATTGGAACTAAATAGCTAGGAAGCAAATGATGCTGGATTATCCTTCCCTTTAAATACATACTGAGTCATCGGCTATCCATTATAATTCGGCGTGTTGGCAAGGTTGTGGAACTGGCTAAGTAGAGGGCAGATGAAACAAGAAACATTCAGATTCAGAATCAAATTTAGATTAAGTTATCACATGTACGTCAAAACATAGTAAAAAGCTGCGTTTGCGTTAACAACCAACACACCCAATGACGTGCTGGGAGCAGCCTCCCAGTATCACTGCACATTCTGGCACTGATACAACCATGCCCACAATGTTCAGCAGAACAGCACAAATAGCAGCAACAACTGCAACAAAGCAAAGCAAGCCCCTTCCCCACTCTCGCACCACACAGACAAGCCTCCAATACCAGGATAGGCAGCCTCTGTGCCTCCAGTCCCTGGCATAGACTCACAAACAAAAAAGAGGCAGTGTTGGCCTCTAACCAACAGAAAAAGCTGATCCAGGGCCTTTGACCTTCAGGCTTCTACCTCCAGGCTTTAGACTTCACTGACCTCAGGACCCTCCGATTAGTTTTTAACCAAAAGGCCTCGACCCCAGAACTGACTGATCATGGGTTGACTTCGGGGCTCAACCCCAGGACTAGCCAATTACAGGTTTCACTTGCGCCCACCCTCAACTTCTGAACTTGCACGGACCTCTCATCCCCCTGATGTGGGAGGTCACCAGCACTCATGACTTCTGTCCTAACAGACCTCCAATCCAGGACCTGAGGACCTGGGCATTGCTGGTATCCTCACTGTCTGCAACTCAACCTCTGGGATCGCTGATCTTTGACCACAGACTACGAACACCAGCTCCTACCCTGACTCTTCATCTGCTGCCTCTGACCTCTAAGTCCCTCATCTCTGCCCTCAAACCCTAACCTGATCCCTAACTCTCTGTGACTATCCCAAAAACCATTGCTACAAACCTAAAAAACAACTAAGTCAGTGCCATGACATCGATGGTCTTCACAGCTCAGCGCCTTGTTAACCTGAACACCAGCCCCTGCTCCTAACTCTTCATTTACTATCCCTGATCTCTGACACTCCCTCATTCCTGTGAGTAAATTCTAACCTGTCCCCTAACATTATTATTTCCTCGCCACATACAGAACAATTACTTGTCATGCAGCATGGTGACTGTGGCAGGTGAGGTAAACCCAAAGGTTCTTCTTGTCCTTGAATAAATTTATGACCTCTCCTTTCTCTAAGGAAACTGATTTAACATCCCAAAATTTCTGTTCTTTTATTAATGTCTCTAGAATCAGCAAACATTAAGTATCTGTATAATTAAGCCTTGCATCATTGCTATTAGCATTTAATACATTGATGCTTGGTTGTTAAAATAAGTGATTAATTTGTCAATGCCATCAAAATGCATAAATGGAAATATCCATTTACTATTTGAAGTGCAATACTTTGAATTATTAAGGGGAAATTTGGGAAAGAAAATCTAAAGGATCATTTAGTTTAAATGAAACATCTTTTGGTATTCTGCAATCCAAAGGATGAAATATACTTTTGAAATGAATACATGCAATTATTTCTTAGAGAAAATGAGTCCACGTCCAATTTACTCTCATCTGGAATGCCCAGACACTCCATCACACCCAAGTACAGTAGACATTCCATACATTAGCTTAATTAGTGAGAGTTGGTGGGCTTTTAAATTCAAAGAGGAATCAGTTAAGCCTAGCAACACACATAAAAGTTGCTGGTGAACGCAGCAGGCCAGGCAGCATCTCTAGGAAGAGGTACAGTCGACGTTTTGGGCCGAGACCCTTCATCAGGACGAAGGGTCGACTGTACCTCTTCCTAGAGATGCTGCCTGGCCTACTGCATTCACCAGCAACTTTTATGTGTGTTGCTTGAAATTCCAGCATCTGCAGATTTCCTCGTGTTTGTGTCAGTTAAGCCTAGCACAATTTCTGCCCAGTGTCAATGCATATACAGTGGGCTCTGGTTCATTGGGCCATCGGTTAACCAGGGCAGCCAGTTATTTGCGACTAGTCTTAACGAAGAAAAAAATATTGAGAAAATTGTCAGGGTTCCTTTTGTTTATTTGGGACATGGTACCTCTTAACTGGGGCAAGAGAATTGCCAAACAGTTGTGAATTAGCAGTAGGACCTCTTTGCTTTTCTTTCCTACATTATTGGCACCAACTTCTCAGCCACGCCTCAGTCATCCTGTTTCTACCCTCATTACCAAATGGCACAGATAGCAATCCAGAAATTACTACCTGAGAGGTCCTGCTTCTCCGCTTTCTACCTAGTTCTCTAAATTCTCTCTTCAGGACCTCATTGCTTTTCCTTCCTATGTCATTGGTAACAATATGCACCAAGACACCTGGCTGCTCCTTCTTCCTCTCTAAAATGCTGTGGACATGATCTGAGATATCCTTGGCCCTGACACATGGGAGGTGGCATACCATCAGGGTGTCCCATTCACGTCCACAGAATCTCCTGTCTGTTCCTTTGACTATTGAGTCCCCTATCAGTACTACTCTGCTCTTCTCTCTCTTTCCCGTCTGCACCATGGACCCATACTCAGTGCCAGTGGTCATCCCCCACAACAGTATCAAAAACTGTGTACTTATTATTGAGGGGAATGGCCACAGGGATGCACCGCTCTCTCTGCCTATCCAGGCAGTGTGGGTTCTTTTCTGATTTCCCTTGGGTCATTTCTGCTGAATAGGGAGAATACGCCAGGAGGAAAATCGTCTTTTGTAAATTTTTCAGGTACTTGCTTTTCCAAGGGTAAATGGGACAATCTATCAGCATTTTCATGATTAGTTGTCCTCTTGAATTTGATCTTGTAATAGTGTCCTTCAAGAAACAGAGCCCTTCTCTACACTCATACCACTTCTGTTAGTGGAACACCCTCCTGTGGACTCAAAAATTGGCACCTATGGTTGATGATCAGTAAAGATTCAAGTACATTTATTATCAAAGAATGTATAAATTACACAACCTTGAGATTTGCTTGCTCACAGGTAGCCACAAAGCAAGAAACCTGAAAGAACCCAGTTAAAGAGAAAAAAAAGAATAATAATTAAAATAAAAGACCAACACCCAATGCGCAAGAGAAAGTAAGAAAGAAAATCACAAACCATGCAAACAATTGGAACAAACAACAACATTCCGAAACAAAATTGAGACCTCAGAACCACACTCTGGAGCAGCCTGGAATAGATTCAAAGCCTCGCTTATCAGTTCATCATATCAGTGGGCACAGAACATGGCAGCCAGGGCCGTCTTCATAACCTAAGCGCCATGGGGAGAGGACTGACCATTGCGGAGAACGAGCGATATCAACTCTCATCCTGGATCCTGACACCCTGTCTTTCGGATTGATCTTGGACAGTGCTTAAATTGACCAAACAATGGACAGCGAAAGGCTTCGGCGCCCTGTAGAGAGGAGTGAAAATTGTGGAGAGTGAGAAAAATCAGCACTGATCTGGGCTGGTATTTAAATTGTCTAAACAGCAAATCGTACCGCAGTCTAGGACCTGGCTGCAGTGAAAGGCTCCGGGCCTAGACCACACTGCTCAGCAACTCGCTCCAGGCCCAGATTTTGCTGCCCAGCCCAAAGCCACTCTCAAGCTGTTCAAATCAGTTCAGCGCCCAGAGTGATCCAACCTCACACACAGACCACTTGAGCAGACATCACAACTCCATCTGCAACGAATCTGCTGCACACCATCTTGGCTCATCCCCCAAAGTCACCTCACCATTGCTTTCCCCTTCACTGTTTGAGGTGATAATTTAACAAAAATTATCCCAGTAAAGCTATTTTTAGTGATGTTTTCATTGGATTTCTTATCTTTTAACTACCAGAGAGCTGTCACTCGCAATCGGTAGTGCCATCTTAACTGGAAGAGGGTTATCTTTCTCCCACACAAGTACTGGTTGAAATGTTTTAAACACCAAACCAGTCTCAAGGCCTCTCTGTCAATCTGTGCATAATTTTTCTCTGAAGTAGTAAGGGAATGTGATGCTAGGGCTATGGGACATGATTGCACCCGTACCATAAAGCGAGACATCACAGGCAAGCTTCAGTGGACGATGTGGGTCATAATGCCACAGAGTCTGATGTCATCATTTTGTTTGCCTTTTTGAAAGCCACCTTACACTGCCTTGATCATTGCCACTTCTTCCTTACCTGTAGTAATAAGTTCATGGGATGGAGCACAGTAGCCAGGTTTGGCAGGAATCTGTCAGAGTAATTGACAAATCATAAAAGGACCACAAATGTGACAGGTATTTTGACCTTGAAGCATCCACCACTGATTGAATTTTCTCTGCACACTTCTGTAATCCTTGTGTGTCAGTGGTGTGATCACAGTAAATAATGCCTTTTCTAAAGAATTCATACTTGTTGCGTGGTGCTCTGAGCTCATAATTTTCTAATCTTTTTAACATTGTCTTAAGATTTTGGAGATGTTCTTTGTCTTCTTCTCCAGTAACAATAATGCCATCCAGGTAACAGTGAGTGCCTTATAGCACCTGGTCCATAACATTTTGTAAGAGTGCAGGTGCAGATAATACAGCAAAAATAAGCCTATTATAGTGATAAAGCTCTTTGTGAGTGCCTATGATGAGAAACATTTTGGACTCTTCTTCCATCTCCATCTGTAGGTAGGCCTCAGCTAAGTCCACTTTGTTGAAGTGTTCCCTCCAGAAAGGTTTGCAGAGATATCCTCTGTCCTGGGCAGAGGGTATTGGGTTGGTGGTGACCTTAAAATCACCACAGATCCTGATAGACCCACTCTTCTTGGCTACTAGGACCACTGAAATTACCCATGGGCTTCACTCAACCTTGGAAAGAATTCTTTCAGCCTCCAGAAATCTAGCTTTCTGGCTACTTTATCACAGATGGTATTTTCATTTAAGATTATGTTACCCTTGATATGCACATAAAATGCTGGAGGAACTCAGCAGGGCAGGCAGCATCTATTGAAAAAAGTACAGTCGACGTTTTGGGCCGAAACCCTTCGGCAGGGTTTAGGTCCAAAACGTCGACTGTACTTTTTTCCACAGATTGTGCCTGGCCTGCTGAGTTCCTCCAGCATTTTGTACGTGTTGCTCAGATTTCCAGCATCAGCAGACTTTTTCTTGCTTGTTTATCCTTGATATGTTTGAGTTTTCCACTGCTGTGGCACCTTTCTTAGTTTGCTTTTAGTTAACTTTATTGCAGGGTATGTGGTATGAAAATTGTATTGGATCTCCAGTCAAGTTGTAGTTATCTCAGCCAATGACATCCCCACAATGATGGCCTTCCCATTGTTACTACATACAAGCCCAATGTGGCTTCTTGGTTGTTGTATCTCACTGTAACAAATGTCTTTCCTGCAGGAGTTATCTTTTCTTTAGTATAAGTTCTTAGTTGGATATCTGCATGCTTCAATTCAATATCTTTGAAATGCCATTCAAACTTATTTTGTGGAATGACTGAATCAGTTGAGTCAGTGTCCAGGTCCATTTTAATTAACACTTCTGGCATAAGCCATATGCTGGCCTCTTGTTAGTTTTCACATGATAAATCTGATGGCTACTCAGTCCTGTGTCACTCTCCTCTTTATCAGATTTTTCATCAACAGCATGCTGTTTAGCGCTCTTTCTGCAACTGGAACTTGACTTTTTATCTTTTTCTCTTCCCAGTACAGTCCATTTATATTTGTCTGACCAGCCTGCTTTTTGTATGCGTCTGACTTTGTTGTATTTCTTGCATGTTTCGCCTTTAAACCTGCATTGGTCTGGTGTATGTGAGCCCCTACCACAATGTTAACGTAATTTGTTTGGCAAGGCAGGTTTCTGTTTAGACACTACAATTTTGTTCATGCTCGCTTTCACTCCTGGCTGCAGCTCAATTGTGACTCTGGCTGCTGTTTTCATTGATATAGCAATTTGTACTGCTCTCTTAAATGTGAGTTACGCTTTGGTTAGGAGCCGTTTTTTAATGCTTTCTTGTAAGATTCCACTAAGTATTGATCTTTCAGTGTATCATTAAGCCTATTACTGGACTGGCAATGCTCAGGCAATTTCTTCAATTCAGCCCATATGCTGAAATGGACTTCCCTGCCTTTTGATTCTTCTTACAAAACCTAAAGCATTCAACAATCAACAATGGTTTCGATTCTAGAGTTCCTGCATTACATTCGCAATATCAGCAAAGCTCATTCTGACTGGTTTGATTAGAGCAGTTAAAATTTTCAGCAAACATTGTGCTTTTTAACCAATTGCACTCTGGCAGTTGCTTTTCATTGGGTATTTCATTTGCTTCAAAATACTTCTCAGTTCATTCAGTACACATCATCCAGTTATCTGCTATGCAATTGAATGCGTTTATCTTTCCGATGTAGCCAGCCATTTCTGCTTTTTAAAGAAAATTATTATCACTATCACCTGGTACTCACAGTTTATGAACCTGTGAATTTTGTCTGTTTTCTGCCTTTTAACTCAACTGACTCTCTCCCCTACCAAAGAAGCACATGCTGCGCTTTTATTTTACTTGACTCTCTCTCTCTCTCTCTCCCCTCTCTCTCTCTTTCTCTCCCCCTCCCCCCCCCCGCATAGAAAACAAATGTGGTGTTGTTCAACAGATAGGAAGTCATTTGGTGTCCTTTCAAAAAATTCCTTGTCACCACTGTTATGTTTTGTAACTCCGGAAACTAATCAAAAGAAAATATGGGAGCCAGGGTTATGAGTCTACTTGCTTTTGCTTTCCTTTTCTTTTAGTGAGGTGACTTCATGTGATGTGGTGGTGTAATGACATATGCTGTTCATGTACTTCGTACACGTAACCTGCAATGAATTATATAAACAAACAAAGGATGCTTAATCAAACAGTATATTCATAATAGTACTCAAATATTCCTGAAATATTAAATGCACTACAACTAGATATCTCTTGTACCTAATAAAGTGGCCACTGAGTGTATGGTCATGTTATTCTGCTGCTCTAGCCCAGGCACTTCAAATTTGACATGTTGTGTATTCAGAAATGCTCTTCTGCATACTACTGTTGTAACGTGTGCTTATTTGAGTTATTGTTTCCTTTACAGAGTCATAGAGTTGTACAGCATGTAAAAAAGGCCCTTCAGCCCATCTGTGTCAATGCTGACAAAGATGTGTTTATTCAAGCTAACCCCAATTCCCAGCATTTGGCTGATATCACTCTAAGCTCTGTATACCTATCCACGTAGTTCTTAAATGTATCTAATGTACCTGTCTAAACTACTTACGCTGGTAGCTGGTTCCATATAGTAATTGCCCACTGTGTAAAAAACAGTTGCCTCTCACATTCTCATTAAACCTTTCACCTTAATCTTAAAACTATATCCTCTAGTTTTTAATTTCCTAACTGTAGAAGAAAGACCACTTATCTTTGCCCCATTTGATTTTACATAATTTTCAGATCACTGCTCAGTTTCTCCAAGGAGTAAGGACCCAGCTTGTCTAACCTCTCCCTATAACACAAAACCTCAACTCTTGGCAGCATCTTTGAGTACCAGCTTCCAGTTTAATCAAATCATTTGTATAAAAGGGTGAACAAAACTGAACACAACTCCAGTGCGGCCTTATGAATTTTCTCGCACATTAAAACGTAATCTCCCAATTTTTATTTTCAATGTCCTGATCAGTGAAGGTCATCATGCCAAATGCCTTTTTAGCTATTCCCATCCCGTGGTAAACTCAAAACCCAGGCTTGGAGTTGCTTCATCTCAATGCATTCCAGCTCCTCATGTCCATTCTTTCATTCCATTAGGTGTTCTACTTTCTCCCCCTGTCTTTCACAAACCCTCACACCATCACTTTTCCTATCTCCTATGTTCACATCATTTCAAGGAACAAATCTCCCTTCCCCCATACCTTTAAAAACACAACAGTTCATTTTAGATGACCCTTGAACTAATCTGGCCATTCTCCTCTGACCTCTCTCATTAACAAGACGTTTTTAACTACAGAACTGCTGCTCACTAGATGCACCAATCTTTGTAAACACTAGAGACAGTTTAGCATGAAAATCCCAGGTGATCAGCAGTTTCTGAGTTACTCACACCACCTCCATGTCATGGTCTGGATTGGGGTCCCTTTAAATTTACTTTGTTTATATTATGATCCAGACCATTGACTCCCTGTTTCCCTTTGGTTCCCTGTTTTCCCGTGTCCCTCAGACTTGGTGATTGGAGGCAATTTACTCCCGGCTGAACCGGTAGTTTATAGTCTCCGGTTTTCAGCTGTTCGGCTCGAAAGCATTTGCAAAGTCACCAAGGTATGGCGTGCCAATGTCATCAGGCCAGAGCAAGCCTAGTCTCTGCCCAAAGCGAGTGCCGGTAATTCGCCTTTCCTCACCGGAGCAACCCTGTCAAGTTACCTCACCAAAGCGAGCCTGCGAAGTTTCCTCACCAAGGTGGGTCCGTCAGTTAACCCGCCGGAGGGAATCAAGAACCACTGTCTACTGTTCCCAGGCCGAGTTGAGAGCTCGCCACTACCCGGAGGCTCCAAGTCAAGTCCTGGCTCTGGCGGCATCCACGTACCGAGTCAAGTCCCGTTCCTGACAGCATCCAAGTTCCGAGTCAAGTCCTGGACATGGCGGCATCCAAGTTTCGAGACAAGTCCCGTCCCTGGCGGCATCCAAGATCCTTCCCAGCTTCAAGCAGAGGAATCAGACTTATCAGACTTATCCCCCTCCTTATTTCACTGCAGCACAATAACCTGTTCTCTCTCACATGTCAATGAACTCCCCATTGATTCCATTGCTGCTTACCTACACTATGTTTAATTTACAGTGGCTAATTAACCTACCAGCATAATCGCAACAGAGCTGCAGCAAAATAGAACTGAAAGGTTTAATGTTCACAAGTCACTGTAATTGGTAAGACAAGTTGAGAGGCTGCAAAAGGCATGGGACCTTGTCTCTATGTCTACACAAAAAGGCTGTTGTGCTTAATCCTTATATAATACAGGTTAAACCTCAGCTGGAATCTTGTTTTAAATTCTGGGCACTTCGATTACTTCAAGAGGGTGCAGAGAGATTTATTCGAATGAAGGTAACCTTTACTTAGTTCAATTTGGAGCAAAGAATGTGAAGAGATAGAGATATTCCAAATCATGAAAGAGAAAACGAGAAGTAATTGTTTCTAGTGAGAAAAGCTCAGTAATCAGAGTGCAGAGCAATTGTAATCAGTAAAAGGAATGAAAACGTGACCTTTTGTGTGGTCTGTTGCAATTTGAAATGGAGAAGACATGAAAGCAGATTCAGTGGTTACAATCAAATCAGAATGTGATGCATGAAAAAGAGAAGACTATTTCTGGAAAATGAGGAAGGGTTAGGAATTGAGATTTACTGAAGAGCCATCACAGTCATTACGAGCTGAATGGTCACCTCCTCTGTCTAACACTCTTTCGCTCCCACAGGAATACAATAATCAATTGATATGTGAGCATCATACAAAGAGATGGGTCTTATACAACTCTCAAAGGAACTTTCATTAGTAATTTGTTGATGTATTTGACTACAATAAGCACAGTAGATAAATTTAGAAAAATTAGAAACCAGAGATGGTTCAGATCCAATGATGCTTCGAGGAATCAATAATCATTAATCACTCAGTGCGGATGGCTATGAAAAATAAGTGTTCATAAGAATTCATAAAATATTTATCAGGGTTTTAGTCTGGCAAAGAATCACTTTAGACTTGTATTATAACAGATTGCTGTTGCCTATTACAGTTAACCTTCTATTTTTCTAAATCTATTCGGAAATCTATTTTTCCGAATGAATACAGAAAACCCTGGAAGCACTCAGCAGGCCAGGCAGCATCTATTAAGAGCAAAACAGAGTTCATGTTTCAAGTTAAAGACCCTTAGCTGAAATCGTGCAAGAGTTAAAGCAAGCTCTTACTCACTTGCAGAGGTTAGGGAGGATTGGTAGGAGAAAGGAAATATCTCTGATAGCGTGAGGTTGCTGTGTGATAATTTGTTGATAAGCTATCTAGTGATAGGTTAATATGGGCAGTTACAGATGGAACACAAAGGAATGTAATAAATGTGAAATGCAGAAGTATAGGAAAAGCACTACGGGAGATTACACTACAGGAGAGAGAAAAAACTAAACCAAAATACATACAGTACCTACAGCAAAACTTATCACTTCCAATACAAAAGCAAATTACTTAAAGTTGTTGAATTCAGTATGGGGTCTGGAGGGCGATTGCACAATCAGATGAAAAATGAGGTGCTGTTCCTCAAGTTTACATTGGCCTCATTATAATAATACAGAATGCTGTAGATAAATATGTCAGACATGGTGTGGGATGGAGAACATGGCAGGAAGCAGGTAGTTCTGAGTCACTGCTGCAGACAGAAGGTAGCTGTTTCGCAAAGGTGCCGAATCTGCCTTTGTGGTTTCTCTGTTGTAGAAGAGGGCACACTCAGTGCAATACACTAGATTGGAAGAAGGGCAAGTCAATCACTGTTTTACATGGAAGGAATGTTGTGTTGTTGAGTGGTGAGAAGAGAAAAGTAAAAGGGAAAACATTGCATCTCATGCATTTAGATGGGAAACTGTCATGAGAATGGAGGTGGTTGTTGGGGATAAAGTTGGCATTCTGAAAAGAGGAGAGAAAGAAAATGTGTCTGCTACATGAAGAAAATTACAAATAATTGAAAGTAGAGGCTGGAAGGGTGGAAAGTAAAAGATGTGGAATTTCCTCGCCTGGGTGGAGAAGAGTGAAAGTAACAGTGCTAGAAGTAGAATAGTGATCCATCCAAGGGTTTTGCCATCTATGATGGAAGAGATGTCATGGTTCAGAAAGAAGGAAGATATCTCAGAGGCATCTGTATGGAAAGAGCCAAAATCAGTGCAGTTATGACAGAGATGGAGGAACTTTGAGAATGGAATGGAGTCCTTGCAGGAGGTAGAACGGGAGGGAGTATAGCTAAGACACCAAGGGGATGTCTAACCTATCCCTTGATATGGAGACAAAGCAATTCAGAAAAGAAAGAAAAGATTCAGAGATGACCATGTAAAAGTGAGATCAGTATAGAAATTAGGAACACAAGTAATGTAATCTTTAATTTCTTTATGAGCTGAAGAAGCACTTCTTAATTCCTGGAGAAAGAGCTGTGGGAATGGCCCTAATTAACTTTTCTCATTATAGAGCAAATCTTTACAATAACTTCTTAGTCATATCTCTTTGAAATTAACTTACCTAATTTTCAAATACATTAGGTTTAGACATCTTCACATACTAAAGAGCCATTTTTTAAATTAACTGAACCATTGGTTTCAAGAAAAATATTGGCCTGCCAATATGTGCTTGCATCCTTAACAGACAATAAAAATCTAAGTTTTATTTAAGAGCAGAGCTCAAGCAGACCTGAAATTGGTACACCAGGGTGTCACTAAAGTGGACCTGAACGCGTGATGCCTGAACAGACTGTGTAGGGTGAACTAGGGACAGGATAGACATGAAGAAGCGGCAGGGAGAGCTGTGTGATTGGAAGTGGGCAGGGCAAATGTAGAATGCCAGCACACCAGATAGGGGGAAGCATGAACAGCTTGTGAAGGCAAGATGGAGTGAACCACGGGGCACAAGAAGTCGCAAGCAGCAGGGATATGTGCGTTGGCAGATCTGAAAGGGATACACCAGGACAAAGCTCAAGCCCCGTAATGGGTGATGACCAAATGGACTGATCAGAGTGTTATCAGGCACAATTACTACTGCATAACTTATATAACTATCTGAGAATGATACATAGCATGGAAACAGGTAGTCCCATTTGTCTACATTTGCCTCAAATATAAACTTTTACAATTCATGTACAAATTGAAATGCCATCCTACTTGTATCCACCTCTATCACTTCATCTAGCAGCTTGTTCTATAAACACACTACTCTCTCTGTGAAAAACATGCCTCTCAAGTCCCCTTTAAACCTTTCCCCTCTCACCTTAACCCCATGTCCTCGTGTTTTAAACTCATTTACCCTGGGAAAATGACTGTATCTATACCCCTCATGATATTATGAACCCCTCTAATGTCACTCTTCCTTTGCTCTGGGGAAAGCAGTACCAGTCTACCCAGTCTCTCCTTAGAATTCAAGCCCTCTAAGCCCAGCAACATCCTTGTGAATCTTTTCTGCATCTTCTCTAACTTAATTACATACTTCCTGTAGCTTGATAGCAATAACTCACACAATATTTCTGGTTTAGTATCACCAATGTCTCCTACAGCTGTAACATGATGCTCCCACTCTTGTCCTCAATGCTCCATCCAATGAAGGCAAGCAGCCATATCCTTTTTCACCACCTTCTCTTCTTGTCTTCCTGTTTAGGGGGAATTCTGAATAGTATTCCAAAGTCTCTCTGTTCTACAATATTCTCCAGGGCCCTGCCATTCACTTTGTGTGTCCTGGCCTGGTTTAATGTTCTAATATACATCACCACGAACTGGTCTGAGTTAAATTTCATCTGCCATTCCTTGGTCCATTTTACCAGTTGATCTACATGCCATTGTAACATTAGACTACCTTCACTGTCCACTATACCACCAATTTTGGTCTCATCTGCAGATGTGCTAATCGTGCCATTTATGTTCTCATCCAAGTTGTTAATATATATGACAAACAGCAAAAAACTCAGCACTGATCCCTGCAACGCATCACAGGTCACAGTCCTCCAATCTGAAAAGCACGCCTCCACTACCATCCAGCCTATTGTGTATCCAGTTGCCTTTCTCACACCGGATCTCATGCAGCCTGACCTTTTGGACCTATCATGCTGGACCCTACCAAGAATCTTGCTGAAGATCATGCAGGCAATGTCAACAACTCTTCCCTTGGCCTATTGGTCACCTCCTTAAATCAAAGGATTAAATTTATTCAGGTAAAAAGCAAATTACCTCATAGTAATACTAATAAATAGAAATGGGTTATCTCTTACCCCTCTTAAATTACTCATTTAGTGTAGGTAGTTGGATAATTCATTACTGACATTAGTCTACCTTAGGTGAAACTTAAATGATGCTCTTCAATTTATTGTAAAACTAAATGTTAAGAGCTTCCTTCTTCATCTAATAAATATTTTAATGTTTAAGAGGAAAATAGGTAAAGGTTCACTTCTAAAGACCCTCAGCCTCAGATACTATACTGTATCCTTCTTTTGCAAGTGATCAGATAACCTATGAGCATTTTATATGTTAGCTATTTTTATGACTAAGTTTATTAACAATGATATCACCAGCTAGAATGGTAATGGTGGATAGTTCTTCTGTCAATCAAACCTAGTGACCGCTTGAATAAATGAAATTAAGTTATGTATATAATTTGTATGCAACTCTTCTTTTCCATGCACTTTATTTTGGAAAAAATGCATTTCTTTTATAGGGAAAGTTGCTGAAGTTTTGATATCCAATGTAATTTAATTCTGCTTTTGAATTAAACTGATGTTTTACCATTTAATAAATGATATGCTGTGAGGCACACCATCTGCTCCATTGGTTATTGCAACATTTTCAATAAATTATGGGTTTATTTATCCATAAGCATGCCCTTTATTTAGCCTGTACTGAGTTTAAACCCATAGCTGTTCACAACAATTTGCTTGTATATTCATCATCCAAGTGAGATATTCAGGTATTGGATGCAGTGAAGAGAAAACTCTCAAAGCTAATCCTTAGTCACTCAACTCTAAATCATAAAGAAACACTGATTTCCTTATGCTTTCCAAAGTATAAGCTTTCCAAATCTGAATCTGAAAGTTGATCTTGCAGAGTTGTGTCAATGGATAACTTGGGAGTGTTAATCACAGAAATTAATTTAAATTGCAAGAATAAACACAAGGAATTCTGCACATGTTGGAAAACCAGAGCAACACACTCAAAATGCTGGAGGAGCTCAGCAGGTCAGAATGCATCTATGGAAATGTAAACAGTTGACTTTTTGGGCTGAATCCCCTCTTCAGGACTGGAAAGGAAGGGGGAAGATGCCAGAATAAAAAGGTGGGGGTAAGGAAAGAGGGCTTGCTAGATCGGTGAAGCTAGGTGGGCAGGAAAAGTAAAAGGTTGGAGAAGGAGGAATCTGATAGGAGATTAGAGTGGACCATGGGAGAAAAGGAAGAAGGTGGAGCACCAGGATGAGGTGATAGGCAGGTGAGGAGAAGAGATAAGAGGCCAGAGTGGGAAATAAAAGAAGAGCGATGGGGGAGGGGAAATTACTGGAAGGAGAAATCGATGTTCATGCCAGCAGGTTGGAGTATACGTTGTAGCCTGAGAATATAACTCTAACTTGGAAGGGAGCTAGGTCAAAGTGGTAGTTAGCAGTGAGGCTAATAAGTATATTGGTGAAGTTTCAGATATTCAAATCCCTTTCTGCCCTAGACTTTTTGTCTTGGGAGACACACTTGGCGATAAACACTCTCAAAATTGGATCCAGACAAGTATAATGGTAGGAAGGCAAATTATACTTAGAGATTGGAGGAACCTGGGGGGACCATGATTTCAGGAGTGGGTCACAGAAATAGCCAAAGTGGCAGTTTCTGAACGCACGTCATACAAACAGTTTGATAGACCGGACATCTTTACACAAAAATGGGGCAAATATTTAGGTTTCCTGGGGGGGAAATAGTGGTGAGGCATATTGCTGAATGGCAGCCTTTTCTGTTATTAGAGGTCTAAATTGGCACACATGGTTATTATATTGATATTTATTTCGGCCATGTTTGTTTTTAATTTATGGATAATTTTATGTTTTGTAAGCTATGGTTTACGTAATTCCAACAGTGACTCAAGAGTTCAGGGTTAAAAATTTTTCTAGAAATAAAGTTTGGAAAAAAAAAAGAATATCAGGTGATGAGAACAAACACGAGAGGGCCAATTGATCTTGTGCCTGAAAATTGAAGCTCTAACCAGAATGTTTAAGATGGGACTTTGTTCAACCTCTGTACTGGGATAATTCATCACTGAAAAGTTGGTCAAGGACTCTGAATTAACAGTCTGATTCTGGTGACATTTACACCATGGTGAAGCTTTCTCCATTCACAGTTTCTCGGAGCTTCTGGTTGGAAAATCATGAGTAGTCCACACCTACACTCTTTACTTGTCTTTCAGGTTAAGAAAACCAATCATTTAATGTTAATTTATAAAACAACAGTGATAGCATGAACTATAAAAGCTTTGCACAAGTCTTTGTACCTGAAGCATGTGATGTTAAATTATCTTGAAGATGTACCTATAGAATGAAAAAAAAACAAGTCTGCTTTGTGATTTAATGCTGACATAACTGATCTCAAAGTTCAAAGTTCAATGAAAATTTGTTATTAAAAGTTGACTACTTTCTAAATGGAGAGAAAATCCAGAAAACTGAGGAACAAAGGGACTTGAGAAACCTTGTGCAGAATTCCCTATCAAGTCTGTGGAGAGGAAGACAAATGCAATGTTACCATTCATTAGGACTAGAATATAAAAGCAAGGATGTAATGTTGAGATTTTATAAAGCACTGGTGAGGCCTCACTTGGAGTATTGTGAGGAGTTTTGGCCCCTTTTCTTAGAAAGAGTGTGCTAAAACTGGAGATGGTTCAAAGGAGGTTCACGAAAATGATTCCAGGATTGAATGGCTTGTCATATGAAGAGCGTTTGATGGCTCTGGGCCTGTATTCATTGGAATTCAGAAGAATGAGGGGTGACCTCATTGAATTCTATCAAATAGTGAAAGACCTTGATAGAGTGGATGTGGAAAGAATGTTTTCCATGGTGGGAGAGTCTATGAAAAGAGGACATAGCCTCAGAATAGAGGTGTGTCCTTTTAGAATGGAGATTAGGAGGAATTTCTTTAGCCAGAGAGTGGTGAATCTGTGGAATTCTTTGCAACAGGCAGCTGTGGAGGGTAAGTCTTTATGTGTATGTAGCCTGGGGAAAAGTACACACTCAGGACAACAAAGACTTTTTCGGGTTTTAATTCCTTTATCGGTTTTCGATGTTTAAGTGCCAGAAGAGGGTCACAAAACAAAACGAACGAATTTACAACCAGTTCTTGCTGTTACAATCTCAGTTTAAATTTCGATCCACACCCTTGTGTATGGACAGAATTGCATATGCAGTATAAAAAATACCAGAACTAATACGGTACAAATACAGTAGTGGCAATCCTACTTGGTATAAGCCATGCTATCCAGTGTTGTTTTCTTCACTCGTGGAAATCTTTCCTCTCCATGCCCAGCCTACTCTGGCGGAACTCAATTCCAACGCCCCAACGCGTCTTCAACAGAAAGCAAAATGGTCTCCCCACTATCCCGCATGTGCGTAATGACATCACCAACTCCCTTAAAGGCACAGACAACTATTTTAGCATTACCCGGATGGATGCCTAAGTACACCTTTAATGATACTGAATTAGATCCGATAATCACCCGGTTACATTCTCCCCTGCATTCAATTAATCGTCCTCGATTACGACAAGGGTAATTTTAACCTCCTTAACTGCTTCTCTAAAGAGAACTGAACGGAGACTATCCAGTATCTGAGACACTGCTGTCAGACTTATGGAAACCTCATCAAGGACTGACCTGGGTTCGTGATGTGGGTTGGGGTGCTGTCCAGCATTTACTCGTTTACTCCTGCAGGGTGCTGCTACAAGAGGGCTACCGACCTCTGCCCCTGCATTAGCCATCGTCGGCTCCCCGGTCTCAGTTCCGGAAGGTGTCATATTTTCGGAAGGTATGTTGTCTAGGCTAGGGTCAGGACTCTGTACCCCCTGTTCTGACATGTCTTCTACCACTATCACACCATTCTCTGAATCCTCAGAATCTGATTCATGCCCCAGGGTTGAGCTGGCCTGAGTTACTGGAGATTGCAGTCTCCTTCGGATAGCTGGAGTGGGATGGTTCTCACAGGGCCTGATGTCTACCCTGTTCACCCTCTTGCTAGGCCCACCCTCCGAAGGTTCCACCATGTATGTGTTGCCCAGTACCTCTACTACCCTGGAGACCATTGAGTTCCAAGCACCCTGGATCTTATTACAGCCTAATGATCTGTTCCTCAAGTAAACCAGCACATCCACATCAACTTTGGGACAGTGCACTTTGTCCTCCTGCCAGGCAATGCGTTCTGCCGCCTTCTGTTCAGAGTATTCTTTTGTTCTGGCATGCGTATCCCTCGATCGGCTCTGGTGTACAGCTAGCCAGTCATGTTTCCGGTCCCCAGACTGTTCTTGCCCCAGCAGAGCAACTATGGGCAAGTGGGGATCCAGCCCAAGCAACAGATAGTAAAGTGAATACCCGGTGGTTGCGTGAGGTGTCGCATTATATGCATCCACCAACTCGGGTAGATGTTCTGGCCATCTGCGCTTCTTTTCTGGAGGCAACGTATGCAACAAATCATGCATCGTCCTGTTGAAACGCTCGCACTGCGCGTTGCCAGTAGGATGATGAGGTGTGGTACGGATTTTCTTTACCCCGTACAGTTCGCAAAGCTCCGCTATGACCTCACTTTCGAAGTTATGGCCCTGGTCAGAATGCAACCTCTCAGGGACACCGTACTTCATGAACCATTCCCTCAAGAGCACCCTTACTGTTGTATCTGCCTTTTGATCCCGAGTCGGAAATGCTTGGGTAAATTTAGTGAAAACATAGAAACATACATAGAAACATAGAAAATAGGTGCAGGAGTAGGCCATTTGGCCCTTCAAGCCTGCACTGCCATTGAGTATGATCATGGCTGATCATCCAACTCAGAACCCTGTACCAGCCTTCTCTCCGTACCCCCGATCCCTTTAGCCACAAGGGCCATATCTAACTCCCTCTTAAATATAGCCAATGAACTGGCCTCAACTGTTTCCTGTGGCAGAGAATTCCACAGATTCACCACTCTCTGTGTGAAGCAGTCTTTCCTAATCTCGGTCCTAAAAGGCTTCCCCTTTATCCTCAAACTGTGACCCCTCGTTCTGGACTTCCCCAACATCGGGAACAATCTTCCTGCATCTAGCCTGTCCAATCCCTTTAGGATTTTATACGTTTCAATCAGATCCTCCCTCAATCTTCTAAATTCCAACGAGTATAAGCCTAGTTCATCCAGTCTTTCATCATATGAAAGTCCTGCCATCCCAGGAATCAATCTGGTGAACCTTCTTTGTACTCCCTCTATGGCAAGGATGTCTTTCCTCAGATTAGGGGACCAAAATTGCACACAATACTCCAGGTGTTGTCTCACCAAGGCCTTGTACAACTGCAGTAGTACCTCCCTGCTCCTGTACTCGAATCCTCTTGCTATAAATGCCAGCATACCATTCGTCTTTTTCACTGCCTGCTGTACCTGCATGCCCACTTTCAATGACTGGTGTATAATGACACCCAGGTCTCGTTGCACCCCCCTTTTCCTAATTGGCCACCATTCAGATAATAATCTGTTTTCCTGTTTTTGCCACCAAAGTGGATAACCTCACATTTATCTACATTAAATTGCATCTGCCATGAATTTGCCCACTCACCCAACCTATCCAAGTCACCCTGCATCCTCTTAGCATCCTCCTCACAACCAACACTGCCACCCAGCTTCGTGTCATCCGCAAACTTGGAGATGCTGCATTTAATTCCCTCATCCAAGTCATTAATATATATTGTAAAGAACTGGGGTCCCAGCACTGAGCCTTGCGGTACCCCACTAATTACCGCCTGTCATTCTGAAAAGGTCCTGCTTATCCCCACTCTTTGCTTCCTGTCTGCCAACCAATTCTCTATCCATATCAATACCTTACCCCCAATACCGTGTGCTTTAAGTTTGCACACTAATCTCCTGTGTGGGACCTTGTCAAAAGCCTCTTGACAAACGTCCGTGACCACTAAGACACTCTCACGCCTATCACTTGCCGGCTCCAACACAGTGAAATCTACCGCTACAACCTCAAGCGGCCTAGAAGCCAGAAATGACTTCATCGGGGGCGGGGGGGGGGTGCGGATCCTAGGCTGCGGCATCTTAGTTAGTACACAATGTAGACAATTTTTGACCCACCGTGCCACATCCTTGTGTATGCCCACCCAAAAACATCAGCTTTTCAACAACTGCAGAGTACGTTCTATGCTTTGATGGCCCATAGAATCATGTACATACTCTAACACTTTGCTCCTCAAGCTGTTAGGTACCAGAAGCTGGTAACGCTCCCCAAGCTTCTCATCCTCAACTACCCTATACAGCAACCCTTCACGCTCCCTGATACTGTCCCAGTGCCTTAACAGAGACAAAACGGGTTTAGGCAGAGTTTTACGCTCCTGGCCTCTCAGCTGCCTTTTCTGATCCCATAAGTCTCTTAGGACACCTAACACAGGGTCTTGCTGCTGAAAAGTACGCAAGTCCCCATTAGAGTAACCTGGGAGGGTTGGAGTGTTCCCTCGCACCGGACCACTTACATCACTAGTACCAGCTTCCCAGGCTTGAATTTGCTTAACCCTACAGCTGTAAAGACCAGCGGTAACCAGTGCCGGGTCAAGGGCAGTGCCACGATTGATCAAACTACAGATCGCCACAGCCCCATCAAACTCTGCATCCTCTGAGACAGGCTCAGGCTCCCCTGCAAATGGCTGCTTAGAGAGTGCATCAGCCACGGTATTGCTCTGACCCGGACGATACTGGACGTCGAAGTCAAACACTGCATACACAAGTTGCCTGTACTGGCTGATAATGTTCATGCCTACAATACATGGGATAGGTGGCTCAATGCTAACAGGATCCCTGACTACTAGAAAACCACAATTGGGTATCTTCATGCCCAATGCTTGAATCTCTAGCTCTAGATACCCAAGGTAAGGAATACCAAGACCATTTGCAGCTGCTAGCATAAGCCAGCCAGCAGTGGACAACATACGCTCATCCTCTTCATTCAAGTGTTCTTGAAAGAACTGCTCAGTCAGGGTGCTGACCTGACTACCTGTGTCCAACAGACAACGGACAGCGCCACCTGATACTTCAAGCTCCACAACTGGACATGTTCCTATGGCGCGTTGCAGCAACTGGTCACAGGGTAGCTGTACATTATCTGTATCTATGAGGTTCCGCCGAATGGCCCGACTCCCAACCTCTTGAGGGCAGGAGGATGCAGACTCCACTTCCCTTGCACCCCGCTTCTGTGGCAATTCTTGGCCAAATGCCCTCCCACCTGACACTTGAAACATATTGGTTGCCCATCTTCTGTGACTCTAGGCTGTAAATTATGTCTGCCACTAGTAGCACCTGTAAAATCCCTCTGTACAGTGAGATCTTTCACTGCTTGGGTCAATTCACAAAGGGCTTTGCCCTGCTCTGTGACCACTTTAAGGACGTCACCTAGTGTGACAGACTCAGATTCCTGAGCTTTAAGAGTCAAAAATTGTGCCTGGCCACTGCTACACTTTGACTTTCCAGACCTTGTATTTCCCAGGGTCTCTTCTACGAGCCATAGACGAGCCTCCTCCCTCACATCTATCATTGAGGACTCAGGGTGGCCCCGCACGAATCTGTGGAGCTCCCTTCTGAGGGATGGATCCCTGATCCCTTCGATAAATTGATCTCTTAGTACCACCCTCTTATTGGTCACGGCATCGGGGAAGTGCTTCAGTATCAAGTTAAGAGCTTTGGCTAGGGCATGGGAAAACTCTCTTACATCTTCACCCTCATGCTGTTTGCGACTGTAGAAGCTATGCCACAGCTGGGGTGCACTACGCTTGTCTCTAAAAGCTTCCCTGAGATAGGTGAACAAGTCATCAGCGTGGTCTTCCCCAGCATCACTGCATATACGTGCTTCCTCTAAGGCTGCACCCCTGAGCAGGGACATAACAAAGTCATACTGATCCTGGTCAGACTGATTTCTACTATGAAGTGCACGTTGTACTTCTTCAATAACGTCGTCAACAGACCTCCCATCTTTCTCAATATGCCCCATAAATGGAACAATGTGTCTTTCCCTTGGAACATAAAAATAGGACCTTTTGCTTAATTTATCAATGGTTGCCATGGCTTCATCATACCTACTACGCAATTCCCTAATTTGTTCACTCAAATCAAGTTCAACTGGTGTGTCCTCTGAGCGTGACATAGTAAATCCTCAAGTCTTTAAAGTTCACACAAGCCTGCAAAAGGAGCTGCTGCTGTCCTTTGCTGCAAACGCGATGGCTTCATGGCCCGCAGTTCCCTGGGTCCACGTTACCGCTCTGCGTCCTGACGTCAGTTGCTGCCGTCTCGACACGTTCCCGAGGCTCCAGTGCGCTCTCCACGAGGCTCTCCCGCGCTCTCCCCTTCCGCCCGACGGGAACTCGGACCTGTCTTCACCACTACTGTATTAGGTACTGTATATTATACTGCATACAACAGTCAGAGACCCTCTAAACTGGCTTGGAATTAGCCCCACTCCTGGTACCACACTTTGTAGCCTGGGAAAAAGTACACGCTCAGGACAACAAAGACTTTTTCGGGTTTTAATTCCTTTATCGGTTTTCGATGTTTAAGTGCCAGAAGAGGGTCGCGAAACAAAACGAACGAATTTACAAGCAGTTTTTGCCGTTACAATCTCAGTTTAACTTTCCATCCACACCCTTGTGTATGGACAGAATTGCGTTTGCAGCATAAAAAATACCAGAACTAATACGGTACAAATACGGTAGTGGCAATCCTACTTGGTATAAGCCATGCTATCCAGCGTTGATTTCTTCACTCGTGGAAATTTTTCCTCACCATGCCCAGCCTACTCTGGCAGAACTCAATTCTAACACCCCAACGCATCTTCAACAGAAAGCAAAATGGTCTCCCCACTATCCTGCGCGTGCGTAATGACATCACCAACTCCCTTAAAGGCACAGACAACTATTCTAACATTACCCGGATGGATGCCTAAGTACACCTTTAACGATACTGAATTAGATCCAACGGTCACCTGGTTACATATATTTAAGGCCGAGGTGGATTGATTCTTGACTGGTCAGGGCATGAAGAGATACAGGGAGAAGGCAGGAGATTGGGGCTGAGAGGAAAATTGGATCAGCCATCATGAAATGGTGGAGCAGACTTGATGGGCCATAAGCCCTAATTCTGCTCCTATATCTTATGGTCTAAAGTACAGAAATGTCACCATATACTACCCTAAGATTCATTTTCTTGCAGGCATTCACAGTAGATCCAAGAAGTACAATCGAATCAATGAAAAAGAACAAGCACACTGAATTTGAATTTGATCTGAATTTGGCCATCACTTTCTTGCCTGATCCTAAATCTTCTTTTTCCCCTCAGGTCTAAACATTGAACTTAGCCTTGACTATATTTGTTACTTAGCTTCCACAGTTCTCAGGCTTATGTAGCACCTTGGTAGTGCAGGGCACTACAGTAGCATAGCAGTTAGCGCAATGCCATTACAGCTCAAGGCGTTCCAGAGTTCAGAGTTCAATTCCAGAGCCATTTGGAAGGACTTTGTAAGCTCTCCCCATGAACCACATGGGTTTCCTCCAGGCATTCCAGTTTCCTACTACAATCCAAAAAAGGGTATTGGTTAGTAGTTGGTCATTGTAAATTGTCCTGTGATTAGGCTAGTGTTAAATAGGTGGAATGCTGGGTGGTGTGGCTCATTGGGCCAGAAGGGCCTGTTCTGTGCTGTATTGCTAAATAAATAAATACAATTAAAAAGATTTACAACTTTTTGAGAGAAGAAATTCCTTCCAACCTTTGCCTTAGATTGGTCATACCTTATCCTAATATCCCGTAATTCTTGATTGCCCTACCAAAAAAAAATTCCTGTGCCTTGAAGCCCCCTCAGAGCCTTTTGAAATGTTGCAATCTTTCAGTTTATATCACATCTCTTTTTTAACAATTTCTAATGATAAATGTGTTTTCTCAGGGTCTCAAATTAATAAGTACCGTGATAGATACATCACTATGAATTAGCAAAACTGACCAGACATTGCAACTGAAATATTCAATATGCTGTCAAGAGAGCATTATTCAAGATTCAAGATTTAAAAAACTTTATTGTCATTCTAACTGTACATCAGCTCTGCAGGGCAGAATGAGACAGCGTTTCCCAGGAGCAGTGCAATCATAACATAACAAAATGCAACACTAAATAATAAACATAACAATAAATAGTAAAACACAACAGCCACATGTCAGTTAAAATCAAGTTATAAGTGTCCAGTACAAGTTAAAAGTGTCCAAAGCAGAGTCAGGTAGAGCAGCTATTTAGCAGTCTGACTGCCTGTGGGAGGAAGCTGTTTAGTAGCCTTGTGGTTTTAGTTTTGATGCTCCTGTAACGTTTGCCTGATGGCAGAGAACAAACAGTTCATGGAGAGGGTGTGAGGGGTCTTTAATGAGGTACCGTGTCTTCTGGAGGCATCGACTCTGAAAGAGGTCTTGGATAGAAGGTAGGGAGACCCCAATAACCTTCTCTGCTCCCCTAACCACCCTCTGCAAGGCTTTTTTGTCGACAGCACTGCAGCTGGAGTACCAAGTTGTGATGCAAAAGGTCAGCATACTCTCAATCACGCCTCTGTAGAATGTAGTTAAGATGTTAGTGGGGAGTGATGCTTGTTTAAGCTTCCTCAGAAAGTGCAATCTCTGCTGGGCCTGTTTCACAATCCCAGTAGTGTTCCTGGACCCAGGTGAGATTGTCTGAGATCTGCACCCCAAGGAACTTGATGTTTTCCACTCCCTCCACTGTGGAGCCGTTGATGCTGAGGGGTGTGTGCTCAGGCTAAGACCGTCTGAAATCAACGATCATCTCCTTGGTTTTGGTGACATTAAGCATCAAGTTGTTATCCCTGCACCAGCTCTCCAGTTGTTTGACCTCCTCCCTGTACATTGTTTCATCATTTTTGTACCACTGTGGTATCATCAGCAAATTTAATGATCAGGTTCTCCTTGAATCTGACTGCACAGTCATGTAGTTAGCAGTGTAAACAGCAATGGGTTAAACACACAGCCTTGTGGGGATCCAGTGCTCAGTGTGATGGAGTCAGAGATGTTCCTGCCAACAAGGACTGACTGTGGTCTCTCTGTCAAGAAATTCAGAATCCAGCGACACATGGCAGTGTTAAGGCCAGGCAGCGACAGTTTCTCCACTAGTCTCTGCGGGATGATGGTATTGAATACTGAACTGAAATCAATGTACAGGATTCTGGCATAAGTGTCTTTGTTGTCCAAGTGAGAGAGAACTGTGTGCAGTGTGGTGGATATTGCGTCCTTCGTAGAGCGATTTGGACGATTAGCAAACTGTAGAGGATCCAGCAATGAGGGGAGGCTGGCTGTGATATGAGGCTTGACAACCCGTTCAAAACATTTCATCACTCTGGGGGTCAGGGCAATAGGACGGTAGTCATTCAGACAGGCTACAACTCATTTCTTTGCTACAGGGATGATTGTGGAGGTTTTGAAGCATCTGGGGACAATGGCTTGACTAAGGGAGATGCATATGCAATTGAGAAGCACAGTAGTACTACTTCAATTAATACATTATTTGTATCACAGTGAACAATGGTTCTTGTAATAATCCAGAGGTGACATTTTTTTTCTATCAGCTGTCATAACTATAAAATATAATCTGTATATGGTAAAATTCTGACCCCCGCCATTTTCATTGATGCATCCAACGTCCATTTCAACGCATTAGTCTCAAAACTGATTCTTCTTAAATATGATCCTTTCATCAGCACGTTATATGACCTATGATGTTAAAAACATATTGTAAATTTAAACTAAATAATGGTTCAATACAGTTTTCCCAACTGGCTAATTGGTAAAAGAAAATAATTTTAGAAGGTAGTTAAATCATACATTTCCCAGCCTATATTACTGACTTCAAAAGATTTATAAGCAAGCTCTTTATGAATTAAAATATTAGTTGTTATGCACCTTTAGCGTCATATACTATGCATGCATGTCCTTGTGAAAATTTCTGCTGTAAAGTTCAAAAGAACAGTCAATGGATTTGCATCTATTTGGAAAATGATTGCTAGTCCTGCCTGACAGAAGTCAGTATGAGCACCTTTGAGTTTATTCATGAATAATCTATGTAGTTTCTGGGACAATAACACACCCTCCCCAAAGCTTACAGAATGTTAAGCAAACACTCCAAGTTGAGTACTGTAGATTGAAGAATGAGCTCATGTTTGGCAACTGTCATTTAACTTGGAAAATGCTAGGTCTGATCCTATCTGGGAGTGTGGGAAAAAACATTACCATACAGTAAACAAACTAGTAGAATTTTAAGTATCCATTTCACTGACTTTTAGTCACCTAATTGTCATTTTGCCTCTGAGTTTGCATCCAAGAAGCTGAAAGGTTATGATGAGATTTTGATTTTGGCTTTTAAGGACCAGATGAAGGTACAAGAAAGGAATAAGCAGATACCATGCAATTAGCGTAAGAAGTAAATTTGAATTCTTTCCACATTCCCCATCTCTCCATTCCCATGTGTTGGAATTCTGTCAAATCTCCCACCTTGTATGCTAACTGCCTCATGCAAGACCAAAGAGGTGAATAAAAATGTAAGATAAACAGACCAGTTAGGTTGAAGGAAGTAGACCATCACCCAACACACAATTTCTTTCACACTGCAGACTGTAGGTACATAACTACATGTGTCAAAATAAATACAAAATCAAATGCAGAAGAATCCTTATTAGAGGAACTCCCTGCCTGTTGTTATTCTTAATGCATCACCTCTAAAATACAAAGGTGATTGAGTGGTGAAGACCGTGCCATTCAATGCCCAGGTGGACTGTGTGCTGTTTCTGGCATCAGCAGAATCCCAATTCAGCAGAAACAAACACCAGACAGAACAGAACAGCAATCACTTTCAGTTCTACCACATTCCTAACCTTTACCCAGTCAACGTGGCAGATGGAATTCAGTTCCGAACTGTAATCCTGCACCCTGTTTACACAGCACCTCAACCTCAAAAGCAGACAGAGGTCAAGCCATATCAAGTGACAGTCTGTGACATGCCTTGTGATGTATACGGAAATAAAAACTCAGTGGGGAACTGACAGATCAATTCAAATAGATATCAGTTGCAGCTGTTTAAACTAGCGACATCTATTTACAAGTTTTCTTCTGGTGTGAAGACCAGAATTAAACCAACACACTACAAATGAGCAGAACACCAATTCACTTGCATTCCGTTTCATCACTCTTAACCTTCTGATCTTGATGTTCCAATTTCTTTACCAGTTCTGTAATAGACATTTAAAAGAGTATAGCTTTGACTTACCTTGAGATCTTAACTTCCCCTTGTGAAAGCTTTTGGCACATTGGCCTTCTGAAATTAATATGAGATGGAATATTATGTTTTCCAGCTGCTTTCCATACAATCTAGAGATATACAAGTTAATGTCAGGAATACAGTACCACCACCATGTGGAGCTGTGTAGTAGTACATATTAATAGACGCTTACCACAGAATCATTGTACAGGTTTTCCCCACCATCCGAAGGTAGAGCGTTCCTATGAAACTGTTCATAAGCCGAAATGTCGTAAAGCGAAGACGCAATTACCATTTATTTATATGGGAAAATTTTGTGAGGGTTCGCAGACCCAAAAATAACCTACCGAATCATGCCAAACAACACATAAAACCTAAAGTAACAGTAACACATAGTAAAAGCAGGAATAATATGATAAATACTCAGCCTATATAAAGTAGAAATACTTTTCCACAATCATTACTGCACTGCTCTCCGTAGCGAAAATCGCACACAAGTGCCGTTGGCAGAAAATCTCACGCAAGCGCTCTCAGCAGAAACACGGCGCAAGCGCTCTTCAGTAACCTTTAAGCTATGAAGCTGCCAAATCATACCAAATAACACGTAAAAATACACTGCCAATATAAAGTAGAAATAACGTATGTACAGTGTAGTATCACTTACGGGAATCGGGAAGACAGCGCCGAGTAAAAAATGGTGTGTTAGACTTGTCGGAGTTTGGGTGGTGCAGTGGCCTTCACCCTCCAGGCCGCTGAGCGATACATTGCCGTGAAGAACGCAGGGGTCCAGCGGTAGCCAGGAGGTACACAGCACATCTTTAAGAAAAAAGCCGAAACAAACATGCTAATTAATTAGGTGCCGCCTGTAATTGTCGTCCCAGATCAGTGCCGATTTCCGATTGCGTCGTCTCTGATCTGGGCCAACAATTACGTGTCGGCGGCACCTAATTAATTAGCATTTTTATTTCGACTTTTTTCTTAAAGATGTGCTGTGTGTCTCCCGGCTAGCTTTGCATTCTCCGCAAATTGGTATCTATCCGTGGCCTGGGGGTTGGGGTGGTGGCACACTGGGGTGTCATCTCGTCGCCTGTTTCCATTAGAGCAGGCAGCTCATCTTCTATCTCTGCCTGCCTCGATGTCGAAGGTCGAGGTTCGCCGTCTGCTGTGGCTGATGTGGAAGGCTTGCTTGACTGCTGAGCCTCGCGCATTTTTCTAGCACACAGTCCTTTAATAAGGATTCAAACCATCCTGCAAATATCCCCTAAACCAATGTATCCTTTCAAAATTAAAGTCGTACTTTATCATTACTCATTCGGTTTCAATTGTTATCCTTTTTTCTTCCAATTGCATCAGCTCTTCATCTGTCAGTTCTTGGCGATGGGATGCCAAAACCTTTCAACATCATGTTCGTCAGCTTCCACAAGCCAAACTCACGTTGTCCTTACTTCGTTCACCACGATCAAAATGCTCAGTTATGTCTAGTTTTACCGTAAGCGAACACTCTTACGAGCTCTTTCAGGCTTTTCCGATACCATAGAACTCATCTTGCAAACGGTTGCTCACAGGCACGTGTTAAAGCAAAGCAGTTCCGAATCCGGGAGAGAGCGGCTGCTCTTTTGTCGCACGCTGATTTTTCATGCGCTGAATTTTTTTTTCATAACAGTGAAAACACCTTCTGAAAGCGAAAACAGGGTACTAATGTAGGTCTTTCGTAACAGTGAGGTTTCGTAAAGCGAACATTCGAAAAGCGGGGGACACCTCTACTTGTGTTCCATGCAGAGCAGTAAATTGAGAATAGAATTCCATTGTTTTAGGAAGAATTCAATCTATGATGTGTATTAAAATGGTAAGACTTAACCATAATTTCAGGAATCATTTCAGCAGTATTGTGAAACATAAAGAACATATCCACAATTAGCATTTTGCATGTCTTTAAAAAGTTCCAAAAATCTCACATCCAGCACTTTTGAAATGTGTATATTAATTTATAGATAGATATGGTAACAAAATTGTGCTTTCCATATTCTAAGATAAACAAATGAAACTGACATGCACTGAAGATGCTGTGGTTGGATGATGTATTGATTTAAAGATTCAAGGTACATTTGTTATCAAAGTATGTATATAGCATACTACCCTGAAATTCGTCTTCCCTAAAGGCAGCCTGAAGCAAAGAAACATTGAACAACCTGTTCAAAGGAAAACATCAAACCCTCACCCTCCAACCTCAAGCAAAAAAAAACCATGCAAATGGCAATAAAAAAAGTGCAAAAACACAGAATATAAAATACAAAATCAAAAGGCATATTTCAGTTCAATTCAGCTCAGTGTTCATTATCTGCAGGCTGCCCCGACTCAAAAATCACCCAGAAGTAACAACAAAAAAAAAGGAGCAACCAGAACTAGAACAAATCTTAAACCTGAATTAGAGTCCAAATCCACAAAGTATGGCGATTAAACCTTGCTCCGGCACCATTCTCCGACAGTATTGAGTGAGAGGGAGAGAGAGAGCGTCGCATGCAGACGTCCTGCTCTGGCAGCAGCAAGTGAGAGACACCTGCCTCGGCACTTTAATTGGCAAGATTTGCAAGAGATGGAGTTGATCATGGGCTTGTGTCCCACCTCCTGGCTTCCTAGGGACGGGACATTAATTTGTTAACTTAGTGGCAGCACTAATAACGCAGTTCATGACAAACACAGAAAAAATAAATAATTTGCAGTAGGCATATATATGTATATTAAATAGTTAAATTAAAAATAGTGCAAAAAGAAGAATAATAAAAGTGAGGTAGTGTCCATAGATTCAATGTCCATTTATAAATCAGATGGCTGAGGGGAAGAAGCTGTTCCTGAATCGCTGAGTTTATGCCTTCAGGCTCCTATACCTCCTTTCTGATGAAGGTACTAAGAACAGGGCATGTCCTGGGTGATGGTGATCCATAATAATGGACACTGCCTTTTTGAGGCTCCGCTTCTTGAAGTTGTCTTGGATACTACAAGAGCTAACACCCAACATGGAGCTGACCAATTTTACAACTTTCTGTAGCTTCTTTCAATCCTTTGCAGTAGCTCCCCTTCCTCTTCGCCATACCAGACGGTGATGCAGCCTGTCAGAGTGCTCTCCACAGTACATCTGTAGAAGTTTGCGAGTGTTTTAGGTGACAAACCAAAACTCCTCAAACTTCAAATGAAACATAGTCGCTGTCTTGCCTTCTTTATAGCTGCATCGATATGTTGAGGTCAGGTTAGATCCCCAGAGATATTGACACCCTGGAACTTGAAATTGCTCACTCTCTCCACTTCTGATCCCTCTATGATGATTGGTTCACGTTCCCCTGTCTTACCCTTCCTGAAGTCCACAGTGAGCTCTTTGGTTGTACTGACATTGAGTGCCAGGTTGTGGTTGTGGCACCACTCAACTAGCTGATATAACATGCTCCTGTACGCCCTCTTGTCACCATCTGAAATTCTGCATCAGTGTTTGTTGGAATCTTCCAACTCAGGATCATGTGTTAGTAATGAACTCAAATGGCATTATGTTGTACAATGGTGAATTGCACATGCTTGCTAAATACAAATTAATTTTCTCTGATGGAGCAGAACTATAGGGACCAGGAAGGTTTCAGGTTTGATCTTAGTTTACAGTGAGACAGCTGATCCCAACTAACGTCCCTGAGAACTGTCACTGGCATTCAGAATGTGTGTTTATAACCCATGAATCAAATAAGTTAGGATTAACTAAGAGACCTTCCTGAATTGATAATTTTCTAACACAGGTAGAAATTGGCAGCTAAGATGTTGTGGGCATCAGAGAGTTGTGGTTGAAAGAAGATAACAGATAGATTCTTAACCTCCAAGGATACTCCTTCCATCAAAAGGACAGGTAGCTGGACAGAGGGGGTGGGGTGGGTGTTGATTAAAAAATGAAATCATATACTTAAAAAGAAATGACATTGTATCAGAAGGTGTAGAATCTTTGTGGGTAGATCTGAGAAACTGCAAGGATAAAAGGACAATGATGGGAGTTTGAACAGCAGCCAGGATGTGGGCAAAAGATTACAATGGTAGATAGAAAAGGCACATAAAAAGGGTAACATTAAGATGGGCATGGGGTATTTCAATATACAAGAAGACTGGGAAAATCAAGTTGGTGCTGGATCCTAAGAGAGGGAGTTTCTGGAGTGCCTATGAGATGGCATTTTAGAGCAGTTTGTGATCGAGCCATTATGGAAGAGGCAGTTCTACAGTAGATTGGATGTTGTGTAATGAACCAGATTTTATTGGAGCTTAAGATAATGGAACCCTTAGGAGACAGTGATCATAATATGATAAAATATACCCTGCAGTTTGAGAGATTGAAGCTCAAATCAGATATATTACAGTAGAGTATAGGGAATTGCAGAGGCATGAGAGATGCGCTGGTTGATTGGAAAGGAACTGGTTCATCCCAAAGGGAATTAGGAAAGTGTGGTTGACAAGGGAAATAAAAGAGTGCATAAAAGCAAAAGTGAGGGCATACAGTATAGAAAAAAAAATAGGAAGCTAGAGGATTGGGAAGTTTAAAAAAACAATAGAAAACAACTAAAATCAATAAAGAGAGAAAATATGAAATATCAAGGTAAGCTAGCCAATAATAGAAAAGTCAGTACCAAAAGCTTTCTCAGATATAGTGTACAAAGGATAAAAGAAAGACCAGAGTGGATTTTGGACCACTAGGAAATGAAGCTGAAGTGGTTGTAATGGGGGAACAAAGAAATGGCAGAATAACTCAGTAACACACATCAAAGTTGCTGGTGAACGTAGCAGGCCTGGCAGCATCTCTAGGAAGAGGTACAGTCGATGTCTCAGGCCGAGACCCTTCGTCTAGTTCTGACGAAGGGTCTCGGCCTGCAACGTCGACTGTACCTCTTCCTAGAGATGCTGCCTGGCCTGCTGCGTTCACCAGCAACTTTGATGTGTGTTGCTTGAGTTGCCAGCATCTGCAGAATTCCTCGTGTTTGCAAGAATAACTCAGTAAGTATTTTGCTCCTGTCTTCACTGTGGAAGACACCGGCAGTATGCCAGAAGTTCAAGAGTATCAGTGCACTAATTACCAAGGAGAAGGTGTTTGGGAAGCTGAAAGGTCTGAAGCCAGGATTCTGAAGAGGTACCTGAAGAAAATGTGGAGGCATTTGTAGTGATCGTTCAAGAATCACCAGATGTTTTTTTAGAGCAGCTTGTGGTTGAGCCACGAGGAAAAAGGCAATTCTACATTAGATTGGGTGTTGTGTAATGAAGCAGATTTGATTAGTGAGCTTAAGGTAAAAGATTTCTAAGAAAGCAGTGATCATAATATGATAGAATTCACCCTACAGATTGAGAGGGAGAAGGTAAAATCAGATGTATTAGTATTACAATGGAGTAAAGGGAATTACAGAGGCATTAGCGAGGAGCGGTCTACAGTTATTTGGAAGGGTATACAAGCAGGGTTGATGGTAGAGCAGCAACGACTGGAGTTTCTGGGAGTAATTTGGAAGACGCAGTATCAATTCATCCCAAAGAAGAAGCTTAATAGAAAAAAATAGTAGGAAGCTAGAGGTTGGGAGTTTTTAAAAACCAGTAGAAGACAACCAAGATCAATAAGGAAAGAAAAGATGAAATATGAATGTAATCTAGCCAAAAATAAAAAACACGATACTAAAAGCTTTTACAGATATGTAAAGAGTAAAAGAGAAGCAAGTGTAGACATTGAGAAATGATTCTGGAAAGTAACTCTGGAGAGGTATTAATGGGTGACAAAGAAATAGCAGATGAACTGAAAAAAGTATTTTCTGTAAAATTCAAGATTCAAGATGCCAGAAGTTCAAGATTCTCAGGGGCAGAAGTGAGTGTAATTTCTATTACTACTCATTTCAGTAGTTCGTAAGATGTTAGAGTCCATTATTAAGGATGAAGTTTCGAGGAACTTGGAGGCACCCAATAAAAAGGCCAAAGTCAGCATGATTTCCTTAAGGGGAAATCTTGCCAAACAAAGGGTGACATGGTAGTTTCGTGGTTAGTGTAATGCTATTACCGGACCAGAAACCCAGGATCAATTCTACCATTGCCTGTAAGTTGTTTGAATATTCATCTCGTGTCATGTGTTTCCTCTGGGTGCTCTGGTTTCCTCCCACATTCCAAAGAAGTACAGATTTGAAGGTTAATTGGTCACATGTGTGCAATTGCCTGGAAGGGCCTGTTAGCATGCTCTATCTTTAAATAAAATTTGAAAAATAAAAATAAAAATCTGTTGGAATTTCTTGAGGAAATAACAGGAAGTATAGGCAAAAAAAGTCTATAGATGTTGTTTACTTGGATTTTCACAAGTTCTTTTACAAAGTGCCATAGATGAGGCTGCTAAACAAGTTAAGAGACCTGGTATTTCAGGAAGGCCAGAAGGTTGGCTGACTGGCAGAGGCAAAGAGTGGGAATAAAGGCACCCTTTTCTGGTTGTCTGCAAGTGACTAGTAGTGTTTTGCAGCAGCTAATTTTCACGTTATGTGTGAATGATTTGGATGACAGAATTGATAGTTCTGTGGCCATCGTAAAGATAGGCGGAGAGACAGGTAGTACTGAGGAAGCAGCGGGTTTTCAAAATGACCTGGACAGTTTTGGTGAATGGGCAAGGAAAGGGCAGATGGAATATGGTGCAGGGAAATATGTGGTCATGCTCTTTGGTAGAAGGAATGAAGGAGCAGACTATTTTCTAAACGGGGAACAAATTCAGAAATTGGAAATGCACAGAGTTATGGGAGGCCTAGTGTAGGACTTACATAGAACATAGAATAGTACAGCACATTACAGGCCCTTCAGTCCACACTGTTGTGCCAACCCTCAAACCCTGCCTCCCATATAACCCCCCACCTTAAATTCCTCCATATGCCTGTCTAGTAGTCTCTTAAACTTCACTAGTGTATCTGCCTCCACCACTGACTCAGGCAGTGCATTCCATGCACCAACCACTCTCTGAGTAAAAAACCTTCCTCTAATATCCCCCTTCAACTTCCCACCCCTTACCTTAAAGCCATGTCCTCTTGTATTGAGCAGTGCTGCCCTGGGGAAGAGGTGCTGGCTATCCACTCTACCTATTCCTCTTATTATCTTGTACACCTCTATCATGTCTCCTCTCATCCTCCTTCTCTCCAAAGAGTAAAGTCCTAGCTCCCTTAATCTCTGATCATAATGCATACTCCCTAAACCAGGCAGCATCCTGGCAAATCTCCTCTGTACCCTTTCCAATGCTTTCACATTCTTCCTATAGTGAGGTGACCAGAACCGGACACAGTACTCCAAGTGTGGCCTAGCCAGAGTTTTATAGAGCTGCATCATTATATCGCGACTCTTAAACTCTACCCCTCGACTTATGAAAGCTAACACCCCATAAGCTTTCTTAACTATCCTATCTACCTGTGAGGCAACTTTCATGGATCTGTGGACATGTACCCCCAGATCCCTCTGCTCCTCCACACTACCAAGTATCTTGCCATTTACTTTGTACTCTGCCTTGGAGTTTGTCCTTCCAAAGTGTACCACCTCACACTTCTCCGAGTTGAGCTCCATCTGCCACTTCTCAGCCCACTTCTGCATCCTATCAATGTCTCTCTGCAACCTTCGACAATCCTCTACACAAACCAACCTTTGTGTCATCTGCAAACTTGCCAACCCACCCTTCTACCTCCACATCCAGGTCGTTAATAAAAATCATGAAAAGTAGAGGTCCCAGAACAGATCCTTGTGGGACACCACTAGTCACAATCCTCCAATCTGAATGTACTCCCTCCACCACGACCCTCTGCCTTCTGCAGGCAAGCCAATTCTGAATCCACCTGGCCAAACTTCCCTTGATCCCATGCCGTCTGACTTTCTGAATAAGCCTACCGTGTGGAACCTTGTCAAATGCCTTACTAAAATCCATTTAGATCACATCCACTGCACTACCCTCATCTATATGCCTGGTCACCTCCTCAAAGAACTCTATCAGGCTTGTTAGACACGATCTGCCCTTCACAAAGCCATGCTGACTGTCCCTGATCAGACCATGATTCTCTAAATGCCCAGAGATCCTTTCCCACCACAGACGTAAGGCTCACTGGTCTATAATTACCCGGACTACCCCTACTATCTTTTTTGAACAATGGGACAACATTCGCCTCCCTCCAATCCTCCGGTACCATTCCCATGGACAACGAGGACATAAAGATCCTAGCCAGAGGCTCAGCAATCTCTTCCCTCGCCTCGTGGAGCAGCCTGGAGAATATTCTGTCAGGCCCCGGGGACTTATCCGTCCTAATGTATTTTAACAACTCCAACACCTCCTCTCCCTTAATATCAACATGCTCCAGAACATCAACCTCACTCATATTGTACTCACCATCATCAAGTTCCCTCTCATTGGTGAATACCGAAGAGGAGTATTCATTGAGGTCCTCGCTCACTTCCACAGCCTCCAGGCACATCTTCCCACCTTTATCTCTAATCGGTCCTACCTTCACTCCTGTCATCCTTTTTTTCTTCACATAATTGAAGAATGCCTTGGGGTTTTCCTTTACCCTACCCGCCAAGGTCTTCTCATGCCCCCTTCTTGCTCTTCTCAGCCCCTTTGTAAGCTCCTTTCTTGCTTCCCTATATTCCTCAATAGACCCATCTGATCCTTGCTTCCTAAACCTCATGTATGCTGCCTTCTTCCACCTGACTAGATTTTCCACCTCACTTGTCACCCATGGTTCCTTCACCCTACCATTCTTTATCTTCCTCACCAGGACAAATTTGTCCCTAACATCTCGCAAGAGATCTCTAAACATCGACCACTTGTCCATAGTACATTTCCCTGCAATAACATCATCCCAATTCACACCCGCAGGTTCTAGCCTTATAGCCTCATAATTTGCCCTTCCCCAATTAAAAATTTTCCTGTCCTGTCTGATTCTATCCTTTTCCATGATAATGCTAAAGGCCAGGGAGCGGTGGTCACTGTCCCCCAGATGCTCACCCACTGAGAGATCTGTGACCTGACCCGGTTCATTACCTAGTACTAGATCTAGTATGGCATTCCCCCTGGTCGGCCTGTCCACACAGTGTGACAGGAATCCGTCCTGGACACATAGAAACATAGAAACATAGAAAATAGGTGCAGGAGTAGGCCATTCGGCCCTTCGAGCCTGCACCGCCATTTATTATGATCATGGCTGATCATCCAACTCAGAACCCTGCCCCAGCCTTCCCTCCATACCCCCTGACCCCCGTAGCCACAAGGGCCATATCTAACTCCCTCTTAAATATAGCCAATGAACTGGCCTCAACTGTTTCCTGTGGCAGAGAATTCCACAGATTCACCACTCTCTGTGTGAAGAAGTTTTTCCTAATCTCGGTCCTAAAAGGCTTCCCCTCTATCCTCAAACTGTGACCCCTCGTTCTGGACTTCCCCAACATCGGGAACAATCTTCCTGCATCTAGCCTGTCCAATCCCTTTAGGATATTATACGTTTCAATCAGATCCCCCCTCAATCTTCTAAATTCCAACGAGTACAAGCCCAGTTCATCCAGTCTTTCTTCATATGAAAGTCCTGCCATCCCAGGAATCAATCTGGTGAACCTTCTCTGTACTCCCTCTATGGCAAGGATGTCTTTCCTCAGATTAGGGGACCAAAACTGCACACAATATTCCAGGTGTGGTCTCACCAAGGCCTTGTACAACTGCAGTAGTACCTCCCTGCTCCTGTACTCAAATCTTCTCGCTATAAATGCCAGCATACCATTCACCTTTTTCACCGCCTGCTGTACCTGCATGCCCACTTTCAATGACTGGTGTATAATGACACCCAGGTCTCGTTGCACCTCCCCTTTTCCCAATCGGCCACCATTCAGATAATAATCTGTTTTCCTATTTTTGCCACCAAAGTGGATAACTTCACATTTATCCACATTAAATTGCATCTGCCATGAATTTGCCCACTCACCCAACCTATCCAAGTCACCCTGCATCCTCTTAGAATCCTCCTCACAGCTAACACTGCCACCCAGCTTCGTGTCATCCGCAAACTTGGAGATGCTGCATTTAATTCCCTCATCCAAGTCATTAATATATATTGTAAACAACTGGGGTCCCAGCACTGAGCCTTGCGGTACCCCACTAGTCACCACCTGCCATTCTGAAAAGGTCCCGTTTATTCCCACTCTTTGCTTCCTGTCTGCTAACCAACTCTCCACCCACACCAATACCTTACCCCCAATACCGTGTGCTTTAAGTTTGCACACTAATCTCCTGTGTGGGACCTTGTCAAAAGCCTTCTGAAAATCCAAATATACCACATCCACTGGTTCTCCCCTATCCACTCGACTAGTTACATCCTCAAAAAATTCTTAACACACTGAACAAACTCTGCCCCATCTCAACCCTTGGAACTAACCAGGTGCCAATCAATATTAGGGAAGTTAAAGTCACCCAAAATAACAACCCTGTTATTTTTGCACCTTTCCAAAATCTGCCTCCCAATCTGCTCCTCTGTATCTCTGCTGCTACCAGGGGGCCTATAGAATACCCCCAATAGAGTAACTGCTCCCTTCCTGTTCCTGACTTCCACCCATATTGACTCAAAAGAGGATCCTGCTACATTACCCACCCTTCCTAAAGGTTAACTTCCTAAAGGTTAACCTGCAAGTTAGTAAGGATAGCATATGCAATGTTAGCATGCATTTCTAGAGGACAAGAATATAAAAATAATGCTGTTTTGGGTTTCATAGTTTAGGAAGGTTGTGCTGGCATTAGAGAGAGTCCAGAAGAAATGGTTAACATACGAGGAACACTTGGACGGCTCTGGGCCTGTCCTCACTGGAAATTAGGAAAATGTGTGGGGTTCTCATTCAAGGACAAGAGTGCACTACTTCAGGATCGAAGAACATCCTTTTAGAACTGAGATGCAGAGAAATTACTTTAGTTAGAGGATGGTAAATCTGTGGAATCTGTTGTCACGAGCGACTGTGCAGGCCAAGTCATTGGATCTATTTAAGGCAGCGATAGATAGGTTCTTGATTAGCCAGGGCATCAAAAGGTATGGGGTGAAAGCAGGGGAGTGGAGATGACTGGATGAAGTAGATCAGTCCATGATTGAATGGGGGAGCAGTCTCGACGAGCTGAATGGCCTACTTCTGCTCCTATATCTAATGGTCTCATGATATTTAAAGGTCTAAATAGAGTGAACATGCAGTGGGAGCATCTAGGACCAGAGAGCACAGCCTCAAAGTACAAGGACATCCCTGTAGAACAGAGACAAGGAGGAATTTCTTTACACAGAGGGTAGAGGATCTGTAGAACTCACTGCCACAAATGGCTATCTATGCATGCCAAATCATTGGGTCCATTTAAAGCAGAGATCAATGGGTTCTTAATTAATAAGAGCCTCAAAGGTTATGAGGAGAAGGCAGGCAAGTAGGAAAGGGAAAATAAAATCAGCCATGATTAACTTGGGAGCAGATTTGACGGGCCGAATGGCCAAATTCTGCTCCTTTGCCTCATGGTCTATAGTGTTATGAGTTAATAATCTAATGGAAGGTTGTCCATCATGTCTAACGATGACAGGAAAACTGTTCAGGAGAGTTTTTGAAGGTGGAAAAACCATTGTACTGGGGCAGTTCAACTTCTTGACCTCAAAGGTCCAAGTCCAGTAGTATGAACAAGCATCACTAACTGGGATCTTCCTTGGTTGCAGTAGATGACCATGACATCTTCTGTGGCTTGTCGTGCCCTTCGCTCTCCACAGAGTGTTGCAGTACTGCCTTCCAGACCATTGGATCTCACTGTAGACCTCATCCACTCAGGCTCCACATGCTGGGACAGGTATGTCCCTAACTCACTGGGGTATGAGGCCGCCAGCTACCCTCACTTAGGTTAGGTTGTTGTGGTGGCCACTGTCACATGCAAACAGCTACTTGGAGCCACAGGTGAGAGCTGAGAGTCTGCTGGGGACCAAAGGTGAGTGAACTGCCCCAGAATGGGCACGACAAGCCCCTACACCAGAGGTCAGAGGTGTGCTACACTTCCGTGGCCACCCCATACACCCCAAAGAATAATAATCTAATATTCCTTTAATTGATACAAAGTTGAGGTAGAGGGGTGTTAATACCATCCATGTAAGTGTTTACCAACATTAGTTCATGCCTTCAGGAGAAACAATGATCACTCATCGGATAGAATTTACCTTGGCATGATCCTCAGTAACTTGAAAGGTGGACTGGCAGCAAGTCTGGAAGAATGTTTTCTGTTGATCTACTAGGTGGCAGTGTGACTTGTGACAAGGACATAGAGAGACTTAAATGGGATATAGACCAGCAAAATGAAAGGGCAAGGTCAATTTGATATAATCTGCACAAATGTGAAGATATATACTGTTAGAATAATAATTAAAAAATAGAAAAGCAGGGCATTTTTATGGTGGGAGACTGAAAAGCATTTTTAATCAAAGGAACCTGGGTGTGGTAAATTGGCTTGTACAGGCCATGACACTCAGGGACTTGGGCTATGTTATTGTTTTGTGACTGAATGTTTAACTATTTGTGCTCTATGTGCTGTGTGTGACTATTGATAATGTATTTTGCTCCTTGGCCCTGGAGGTACACTTTTGCTTGGCTGTATTCATGTGTATGGTTGAATGACGATTAAACTTGAACTTTAACATACAGACATAGCAAATGATTAGGAAGGCAGAGGGTATATTGACCTTTATTGAAAGAAAATTTGATGCCTTACTGCAATTAAGCTGAACCCTAGTGCAATTGCATTTGGGGTATTTGGGAACAGGCCTAGTCTTTCCACACGAGGAAGGAAAGTGTGTAGATTAAAGATTCCTGGGGTTGGATGATTTTTCAACAATGAGAGGTTAAGCAGAATGGGCATATACTATCTATGTTTTAAAGAATGAGAGGTGATCTGGCTGAAACATACAACACTTTTATGGGACTTCACAGAGTAGATAGAGGGATGATGTTTCCTTTGTCTGGGGTGTCTAGAACCAGGCTAATGTCTCAAAATAAACTGTCAGCCATTCAAGTCTGAGATGAAACATCTTGATAGTAGTGAATTCTTGCATTTCTCTACAAGCAAGGCTGTTGAGTGACAAAAATCAGTAGATATTGTAGATATTAAGAGAATTTAGAAATATGAGGCCAGAGCAAGAGAGTTTTGCTGAGGCAAAGTTGATCTTATTGAATGGTGAAAATATGCAACAGGCCCAAATGGGCCACTCTTTCTTTTATTTCTTACCTTCGCTTGGCTGCTTCAGCAACAACAGATAACTGGAAGATGTTTCACAGAAATTCAATCCTACTGTAACAGTGCACGAATAAAATATTCACCACTTGGTTAAAACTCTTTCTTTGAATGGCATAAAAGCTTTTATTTGGGAAATTTTATCGGTTTGCTCTTGCTTTATGAATGGAAACTGTGCTCATTTTAATGAATGGAGTAAAGATATCCAATAACCTAATCCAATACCCTTCAAGGAAAACAAAACTTTTGACCTTTGTTATAGACTTGCTGATTGCTACATTTGTTAGTATCTGACTTTGCCATATCTGTTGTATCAATAGTTGCATGGTACATAATGAGCTGATATTTAGGTTCCTGAGTCAAAGCACTGTTTTCCATCCTTGTCATACTGGCACTGAGGTCAAATGAAAGCCCACATAGGCATGAAACAATTGGGTGTCTTCAGCTCAACTTGAAATATGTCTCCCATTCACCTCCTGTAGCCCCACCCACAGAATACCCTGCCAGCTCATACTGCCTCAAACGACATTAGAGACAAGTTGAAAATGATTTTTAAAAACACTATAAAGTAATAAATTTATAAATACTTTTCTTCATGGAAGTAATTTAAAATACATTAAAGAAAGAAACATGAACAAGCCACTGAGTTTTACTTCCCATTTCAATGAAGATCAGTGAACTCATTGAACTAAGAGGTACCCAAGCTATGAGCGTAGTAAAGCTGAGGGACCAGGTATAAAGTATGTCTGGCTGCTCAGTACATTAAGGAGATAGTGAGTCAGATCCCAATACAGTAGTGAGTCCCTGATTGCAGTGGAGGTTTAAGTGCCAGCACATCTGTGCAGAAGTCTAGAAAACACTGACACAAACACTTATCAGGTGTATGTGTACCTACACCTCACTATCAACTTTCCTCTGTAGGAGCTGCCTGGTCTTCTGAGTGTTTGCATGTATGATAACAGAAACACTCATAATCTAGAATTGTTTTCTCTTTTAGCCCAAGATTTTTATATATTCTGCAGTAGGTCAGGCCAAGGAAATGATCAAGGGTGATATACTTAGCACTTCACTGCAGATCTATGAAAGTAAAATCATGTACTCTTCACCTCCCTCTGGTGACTCTCCTCCTTCCCTTACTTCCATGGTCCACTATCCTTGCCTCTCAGATTCCTTCTGCTTCAACCTTTTACCTCTTTCATCTATCACCTCCCAGCTTATTACTTCATAAATCCTCTCCCCTACCAACCCACCTTCCCCTTCACCCGATTCCACTTATCATCTGTCAGCGTGTAACTCATCCTCCTCCTCTCATTCTCCTATTCTGGCTTCTGCTCCCTTTCTTTCCAATCCTGTTGAAGGATCGCAACCTAAAACGTGAACTGTTTAGATCCCTCCAGAGCTGCTACCTGACTTGCTGAGCTCCTCCAGCAGTGTGTGTGTGTTGCTCAGGACAAATTATATGCTGGTCTTTATTACAAGAGACCACGCCTGGATTTTTATGTATACATCTTGTAAAAGAATAAAAGAATATATCCACTGTAAGGGATGTGCCAAGAAGATTCAGCAGACTGGTTGTAGTTGGGTTTGCTGTATGAGAACAGGTTGAGTAGAGTGGGCCCAAGAAGAGTAGTGTGATCTGCCTTAATGACTATCATCCTGTAGCACTCACATCTATGGTGATGAAATGCTTTGAGAGGTTGGTCATGGCCCGAATCAATGGCTGCCTCAACAAGGAACTGGACCCACTGTAATTTTCCTATTGCCACAATAGGTCTATGGCAGATGCAATCTCAATGGCTCTTCACATGGCCTTAGATCACTTGGACAATACAACTACCTATGTCAAGATGCTGTTAGTTGACTATAGCTCAGCATTTAACACCATAATTGCTACTGTCCTGACCGATAAGCTATAGAAACTAGGTCTCCCTGTACCTCCCTCTGTAAATGGATGCGTAACTTCCTAAACAGAAGACCACAATCTGTTTGGATTGGTACTGGAGCGTTACTGCACAGGACTGAAAGAAGCTACAGAAAGTTGTAAAATTAATCTGCTCCATCTTGAGTATTAGCCTTTGTAGTATCGAAGACATCTTCAGGAGCGGTGTCTCAGAAAGGTGGCGCCCATCATTAAGGACCCCCATCACCCAGGACATGCCCTCTTCTCATTGTTACTGTTAGGAAGGAAATACAGTAGCCTGAAGGCACACCCTTAGCGATTCAGGAAAAGCTCCTTCTCCTTTGCCATCTGTTTCGTAAATGGACATTTACCCATGAACCCTACCTCACTTTTATTATTTATGTTTTTACACTATTTTTAATGTAACTATTTAATATGCACATGTCCAATTACTGTAATTAATTCATTTATATATTTTTCCTATATTATCATGTATTGCATTGTACTGCTGCCGCAAAATTAACAAATTTCACAACATATGCTGGTGATGGTGAACCTAATTCTGTTTCTTTATTTGTGTGTAGTTTTTCATTGTTTGTGTTGTTTTTTTTCCCCACTGTGAATACCTGCAAGAAAATGAATCTCAAGATATTATATGGTGACATATATGTACATTGATAAAAAAAAATTACTTTGAATTTTGAACTATTACATCCAGTGTCAAATAGAGCTATGGAGACATTGCCAATAATTATTAAAGTAGAAGCATCAAGAAACCAAGTATGACAAGGTTAACAATCAGATAGCACTTGGCAATATTTTTGTTGAGTTACAGAAGGACAGCTCTTTTTATGTTAGGTTCCACTCATACTGAATGACTAATCTATAGAAGATGCAAAACATGATTGAAAGAGAGAATTGAGCTAGAAATAAAATTATACTTCAAGCCATGGAGAGAGAAACAATTCAAACAATATGACAGAATTTGTCTGTAAATATCACCATGCAAATGTAAAATTCAGAAATGGAGTATTAGGATAATCATTGAAATATGAGCTATTTTGTGATAACATGTTGAAAGCACAATGGTGTTAAAAGCACACTTCAACACATTGTATAAAAGAAAATAAAGACATATGAAGATGCGAGTTGATCCAAAGATGTGAGATTCCACTGAATTGAATCCAAAGTTACAGCTTTCTTAACTCAATAAGTGGATATAGCACCCATGACACATATTCTTTTGAGAAGATTAAGGAGTTTCAGAAAAACTGCAAATTGGTCAAGCTTCCAAGTAGTGTGCATTCATGAATTATTCTGTCTTTTCAAAAAGGGTAAACAGTGCAGAGAATATAAATGTGTAAGCACAATGTAGAGTTGCAGAAATTGTGGCTCATTTTATAGCAGCTCTGTGTCCTCGTATCTCCCCATATCTGTGTAATACCTACAACCTGCAAAGTAACTGTGCATGTTCACATATATTAGCATGAGATATACTAGAAAGTAGCTGTTGTCTATTAATGCAAGTGCAGTATATTGTTAAGCCTATAATATATTTTAAAAAATATATAAAATGCAGTGGGATGAAATCGAAAATGGTGAGGTGTTCTTGGGCAAGTCCTAGCATTTTATATTTAAACTTGTGATGGTATTAGGATTGCTGACCGCAAAGTTGTAGACTCAAACTTTAAGCCCTATCTGATATAAATAGCCATAACTACCCTCACTAAAGGGAGTTTATACTGTAACTAAATATCAGGAAATGCCAATAGCAATTATATAGCTTCTACCACCCAAGACAACCCCGCCTTCACACAGGGCTTAGGTGCGGGTGCACCTTGTCTCGATGAAGGAGCTCTGTCTGTGGCAAGTGTTTGGCACCAGAACAATAACCAGACCAATGGTGATGGTGTCACCTAAAATCACTGAAGTCTTCGGCAGCAGGGAGATGGATTCCAAGCTTTGGTGCAGAATTGTCTTTGTACAACAACAGCAAAGATTGGGCGACATCTAGTGTACGATTTCCAATTGGGAACACCAGTAGAGGTCAAATGCTCTAGTTAGATGAGCACTGCGGCAACAGAAAACCACTGTTGAAATTTCTGCCTAGTCAATCATGGAAAGAAACAAAAGAAGGAAACCAGACAACAGCGTGAATGGGGTTGATTCTAATGAACAGAACAACACCTCGCTTGGTAGGGGTAGCCATGTGCTGCAGGTGACACCAGACCGTCATCCAGAGACTGTAAGCAATAGGGAAAGGCTAAGGGTAGCAACATGGAACATCCATACACTTTACCAGAAAGGAAAGTTGGACAATACATTAAATGAAATGAAAAGGTTGGAAGTTGGTATTTTAGGCCTCTCAGAAATTAGATGGACCAACAGTGGCAAATTCACTAAGAATAGTTCTCTGGTAATGTATTCTGGATGTATGGAGTTGGAATTACTTTAATATCTTATGGGATATTGGGCGATATCCGATTGGCTGCTTTTAGTTAAGTTAAGCGGTAACCCTTTTAACATTAGCTTAATCCAAGCGTATGTGCCAACAAATGATGCAGATGAAGAGGATATCAACAATTTTTATGAAGATCTTGACAGTGCTTATGAGCAATGTAAATCTCAGGATATAAAACTAGTCATGGGAGATTTAACGCCAAAGTTGGACAGGAAAGAGTTGATAACATAATAGAACCCTTTGGATTAGGGGAGAAAAATGAAAATGGGGAAAGGTTTACTGATTGGTGTGTCAGAAACAACCAAGTGACCACCAGTACTTGGTATAAAAATCATCCATGTAGATTGTGTACTTGGATTAGCCCTGGAGGTAGAAAAAGGAATCAAATAGATCTCATTACTATCAAAGAACGCTTTAGAAATAATATCACAAATTCTAAAGCCTACCCAGGAGCAGACTGTGGTTCAGATCACCATCTAGTAGTAGCTACTATTAGAACGAAATTAAAGAAACTGAAATGTGGAAAAAAGAGAAAGTATATGTTGGGAGCTCTTAAAAAAGATAGCATACTGAAGCAACAATTCAAGACAGCTGTAAAAGAACACCCAACACTCCAACAAGGGGTGGGTAACCCAAGAAATTCTAGATCTGATGGAACAAAGGTGGTTAGTGAAGAATAATGAAGTGCAATACAGAGAGCTGGACAGACAGACCAGACAATTGTGCAATATTGCAAAGGAAGAATGGCTGAATCAAAAATGTAATGAAGTAGAAGGCCATATTAACAACAGCAAAGGAATGCACAAGAAAATTAAGGAAATTACTGGAATTAAGAAAACCACCTCTACAGGATGCATGGGATCAGCAGACAGATCCATACTAACAGATCCAGATAAAGTATGTGAGAGGTGGATTCAGTATATAGATCAGCTGCTTGAGGATAATCGAGAGGAACCCCCAGATATTAAACACCCTAATTCTGGCCCACCTATTACCAAAGAAGAAATAACTAAAGCAATGAAAAGCATGAAACATGGTAAAGCCACTGGACCTGATGACATTTCAGTGGAAATTAGATTAGGTTAAATTAGATTATAAGGACAGTCAGTCCTCATTTATTGTCATTTAGAAATGCATACATTAAGAAATGATACAACGTTCCTCCAGAGGGATATCACAGAAACACAGGACAGACCAAGACTAACACTGACAAGACCACATAATTATAACATATAGTTACAGCAGTGCAAAGCAATACCATAATTTGATAAAGAGCAGACCATGGGCAAGGTAAAAAAAAAGTCTCAAAGTTCTGATCGACTCCCGGTAGTCCCCGATAGCAGGCGGCAGAAGGGAGAAACTCTCCCTGCCATAAACCTCCAGGTGCCGACAACTGCCGACGCGTTGGAAGCACCCGACCACAGCCGACTCTGAGTCCATCCGAAAACTTTGAGCCTCCGATCACCCCAACGACACCGAGCACCATCTCTGCCGAGCACTTTGACCCCACTCCGGCCGCCGAGCAACAAGCAAAGCCGAGGACGCGGGGCCTTCCCCTCCGGAGATTCTGGATCACACAGTAGCAGCGACAGCAAAAAAGGCATTTCAGAAGTTTCTCCAGATGTTCCTCTGTTCTCTCACATCTGTCTCCATCAAATCAGGATTGTGCTCGGCACCCTACTTAACAGATTACAGATATCATTCGCCGGAGTGGCCGCTGCACGCTGCATCGCGCTGCCATCTTCTCCTCCTCCTCCCTAGAAGCCCTCGGGATACAAGCCCTAGAAGATTTGGGTATAGATATTCTTTTTGAACTGTTTAATGGCATATACGAGTCTGGTGTATTGCCTGATCTCTTGAAATCAGTATTTATAACTCTGCCAAAAATTCCTGGAACTATTGACTGCAAAAATTATAAGACAATCAGTTTTATGAGTCACATAATTAAGATTTTGTTGGGAATTGTTCTGAGCCGAATTAAAAACAAGTTAAGACCAGAAACTTCTAAACTACAATATGGGTTTATTGAGGATAGAGGAACTAGGAACGCAATTTTCATTCTACGAATGCTTTCAGAAAGGGCAATTGAATATCAAAATGATGTCTTTTTATGTTTTATTGATTTCACTAAAGCATTCGACAAAGTGCAACATGAAAAATTATTTCAAATTCTCGCTAAGCTAAACATTGATGGAAGGGACCAACAACTGCTTCAAAATTTATACTGGAATCAAAGGGCGGCAGTATAAATTGATGATAATATAAGCAGTTGGACTAAAATTCAAAGAGGAGTGAGACAGGGAAGCGTTGCCTCACCGGAATTGTTTAATATCTATAGTGAAATGATTCTCAGAGAAGTAGAAGATCTAGATGGGAGGTGTTAACATCAACAATAAGATATGTGGATGATACCACCCTAATAGCATGTGCTGCAGAAGACCTACAAATCCTCCTAGACATAGTACAAACAAGTGCAGATTTTGGTCTAATCATCAACTGTAAAAAAAAACAAATGTATGGTACTATCAAAACAGCAGAATACTCCCAACTGCCAATTGTACATCAGTAACCAAGAGATTGAACAAAAGACCACCTTTAATTACCTTGGTAGTTTTATATCACAAGATGCTAGAAGTAAAGTAGAAATAAAAAGAATTACCATTGCCAAAACCAACCTCCAAAAAATGAAACCCATTTTTACCAACAGACACATTTCTATGACAACAAGGCTTAGGCTACTAAAATGTTACATCTGTTCAATCTTGCTGTATGCTTCTGAAACATGGACTATAACACCAGAACTCCAAAGCAACAGAAATGTGGTTTCTTAGGAGAATGCTGAAAATATCATGTAAAATATCATGTGAAAATATCTGAGACAGTACTCCAATGTGCCCATACAAAAAGATCTTTAATGAGAACATTAAATGAGAGGAAACTTAAATTCCTGGGTCATATCATCAGAAAGGGAGAAATGAGTGCCTCACATTACAAGGCCGTATACCTGGGAAACGTGGAAGAGGAAGGCAAAGGAGAAAATATATGGACACTGTGAAAGAACTAACAGTTCTAAGTGTGCAAGATATCATTGACACTGCATAGGATCTTTCGATGTGGAAAGCATGATCGCTCAAGTGTGTAACGCGCAAGGCACATGAAGAAGAAGATACTGTAACTACCCAATCTTCAAAGACTAGTGTACATCCCTATTTATTCTCCATGGTGAGTTTAGCTGCCCCTACCCACTATTTGAGCAGTGGGTCTCCTCTCTCTATGCGTTAATTGACCCCAGCATCTGCAGAGTGTTTTGAGTTTAAAATACAGCATTTATTTTCATTGACACACATTTAAATCCAGACAACATTCTTAAAACGCATTTAAAACTCAGAGGATTTCTCTCTTACAAAAGTTTTTCAAATTACAAACCCTTTCTAACACACAAAGGATTTCCAAAACAATTCCTATAGCTAAAAAGGCATTCCTAGGAGCCACAGATGAACCAATTATCCATTGCAGAAACTGAAGGCAGAGGAATGGACTCTGGTTCAGCCCATGTTTCTTAAAGTAACATCATGCCTGGGTGACTTCACACACGTGATAGTCTTTCAGATATCTTTTAACACAAATTGTCTAAAAACTTGTTGGAGATGCAGATCCCAGGTGCCCACAATAAATGCTGTGAAGCTAACTTCATACATTTCCAACTTATTAATAGATCAGTTATTGATGTGCTAAGTGATTGTCTCCATCTGGTCTGTAAGCTTCCTTGAACTGAGCAACTTTGCCAGCATTGTCTATTTTGAAACAAGCCAAATTAAATAACCCATTGTCTTATATTCCACCACTTCCACAATAAGACAGGTGCTGTTGTGCCAACATCCTGTTCTTCTATAGACAGTGTGTCTGTTTGCAAAGCTGTGCTGCTCCCCGCCCCCCCCCCCCCCCCATTTCAACCTGCTTACTGCTATCCATTTGTATTAAGGACCAAGGCTGGCTCCTGTTCATAACCAAAAACTAAACAATGAATAATAGTTGGAAGTTTAACTTATAACTCTGTTTAGGAAGCCAAACTTGTCAAAAATCAAGAGACACCTTGGTGTGAGAAGTGAATATTCATCACAAATTAAGACTGATGAAATCAACAAATCTATCTCATTACCTGTCTTCCAGCAATCTGTCTTGAGGTAAACTTAATACATCAATACTTATCTCAATGTGGCTATCCTCAATCCATCAAAGATGATTATTTTTACCAACTGACCTGAAATATATTAAATTGTAAGTTACACTCACCTACAAAACTTCCTAACCAAACATAAACGTTTTGTACATAAGTCATTGAACGATTTATATATGTTTGCATTTTCTTACCAATTTGCTTGTTCATTCCTGGACAGACACCATCCTTTGTTAAGACAACGCATGCAATGTTAAATCTTAACTAGGTAACACTTCTTCATGCATGTATATTCATGACTGATTTTTAAAATTATAGTAAGCATCTCAACCAAGCCCTCCTCCTACATCTACAGCTCAATTCCTGCTGGGGTTAGATTTGGAAAAATCTTGGTCCCATTCCTGACTCAGTCACTCAGTCTCTGGGAAATCTTCTGAGATGATAAATAACGTACACAGTACCTATAAAAAGTATTCAGCCCCCTTGGAAGTTTTCATGCTTTATTGTTTTACAACATTGAATCACAGTGGATTTAATTTGGCTTTTTTGACACTGATCAACAGAAAAGACTTTTTCCATGTCAAAGTGAAAACAAATTTCTACAATTTAATACAATTATTAGAGACAAAATAATTGAGTCAGCATTTAGTAGATGCAGCTCTGGCAGCAATTACAGCCTTGGGTCTGTATGAATAGGTCTCTATCAGCTTTGCGCATCTGGATACTGCAATTTTTCCCATTCTTTTTTACAAAACTGTCAAACTCTGTCAGATTGCATTGGGTGAGCAAGTCCAGCCACAAATTCTCAATTGAATTGAGGTCCAGACTCTGACTTGGCCACTGCAGGACATTAACTTTGTTGTTTTAAAGCCATTCCTGTGTAGCTTTGACTTTATGCTGGGTGTCATGATCTTGCCGGAAAACAATTTTTCTCCCAAGTCACAGTTCTCTTGCAGACTGCATCAGGTTTTCCCTCTAGAATTTCCCTGCATTTTGCTGTATTCATTTTACCCTCTACCTTCACAAGCCTTCCAGGGCCTGCTGCAGAGAAGGATCCTGATATCATGATGCAGCCACCACCATGCTTCACAGTAGGGATGGTGTGGTTTTGATGAAGTGTTGTGCTTGGCTTACGCCAAACATAGGATTTAGGCTGATGACGAAAAAGCTCAGTCCATAGAACCTTCTTCCAGCTGACTTCAGAGTCTCCCACATGCCTCTGGCAAACTCTAGCCAAGATTGCATGTGAGTGCTTTTTCCAACAGTGGCTTTCTCTTTGCCACTCTCCCATAAAGCTGTGACTGGTGAAGCACCAGGGCAACAGATGTTATATGCAAACACGAGGAAATCTGCAGATGCTGGGATTTCAAGCAACACACATCAAAGTTGCTGGTGAATGCAGCAGGCCAGCCAGCATCTCTAGGAAGAGGTACAGTCGATGTTTCAGGCCGAGATCCTTTGTCAGGACTCACTGAAAGAAGAACTAGTAAGAGATTTGAAAGTTGGAGAGGGAGGGGTAGATCCAAAATGATAGGAGAAGACAGGAAGGGGAGGGATGGAGCTAAGAGCTGGACAGTTGATTGGCAAAAGGGATATGAGAGGACCATGGGACAGGAGGCCTGGGGAGAAAGAAAAGTGGGGGGGGGGGGAGAGAACCAGAGGATGGGCAAGGGGGTCAGAGGGAAAAAAAGGAGAGAGCGAAAAAGAATGTGTGTATATAAATAAATCACGGATGGGGTACAAGGGGGAGGTGGGGCATTAGCAGAAGTTTGAGAAGTCAATGTTCATGCCATCAGGTTGGAGGCTACCCAGACGGAATGTAAGGTGTTGTTCCTCCAACCTGAGTGTGGCTTCGTCTTTACAGTAGAGGAGGCCGTGGATAGACATATCAGAATGGGAATGGGACGTGGAATTAAAATGTGTGGCCACTGGAAGATCCTGCTTACTCTGGCAGACAGAGCGTAGGTGTTCAGTGAAACAATCTCCCAGTCCACGTCGGGTCTCGCCAATGTATAGAAGGTCACATCGGGATCACCGGACGCAGTATATCACCCCTGTCGACTTACAGGTGAAGAGTCGCCTCACCTGGAAGGACTGTCTGGGACCTTGAATGGTAGTGAGGGAGGAAGTGTAAAGGCATGTGTAGCACTTGTTCCGCTTACAAGGATAAGTGCCAGGAGGGAGATTGGAGGGGAGGGATGGGGGGGACGAATGGACAAGGGAGTCGCATAGGGAGCGATCCCTGCAGAAAGCAATCTCTTCTATCTCAACCACTGAAGCTTGTAACTCCTCCAGAGTTGTCATAGTTCTCTTGGTGGCCTCCCTCACTAGTCCCTTTCTTGCATACTCACTCAGTTTTTGAGGACGGCCTGCTCTAGGCAGCTTTACAGCTGTGCCATATTCTTACCATTTCTTGATGATTGACTTAACTGTACTCCAAGAGGTATTCAGTGACTTGGAAATTTTCTTGTATTCATCTCTCGACTTGCGCTTTTCAATAACCTTTTCATGGAGTTGTTTGGAGTGTTCTCTTGTCCTCAAGGTGTAGTTTTTGTCAGAATACTGACTCACCAGCAGCTGGATCTTCCCAATACAGGTCTATTTTTCCTTTAATCAATTGAAACACCTTGACTGCTCAAGGTGATCTTCATTTAACTAATTACATGACTTCTAAAACCAATTGGCTGCACCAGTGATGATTTTGTGTGCCATATTAAAAATTGGGTGAATACTTGTGCAATCAATTATTTTGTGTTTTATATTTGTTATTAATTTAGATCACTTTGTAGAGATCTGTTTTCACTTTGAAAGAGTCTTTTGCCATTGATTTGTGTCAAAAGAAGCCAAATTAAATCCACTGTGGTTCAATGTTGTAAAACAATAAATCATGAAAACTTCCAAGGGGGGAATACACTTTACAGGTATTGTATATTTGTTATTCATTTATCTTCTTCCAAGGGAGTTACTCAGTTTAGTTATTACCAAATAATGTAAATTGAGGAAATCGACGTCACGATCTATGGTTGCACTTGTCTAAAGACGTGTGAGTTTCTGCAGTGGGTATTTCTGCTGGACAACCATCAGTAACCATCTCTCTTCATGACTGGTATCTGGCATGTATGAATAGGTAAAGAAACAGAGCAACTTATTAACAAATTAGTTTGCATGCAGCACAGTATAATGAAAATTCATGAAATTAATTAAAGTATTTAATTGGCATAGATCTCCAGCAATAAAAAAAATCTCAAGTTCCACACTTGTGAAAATTAACTTTTAAAGCCGTGACAACTATTAACAATAATTAGGCTATTAAATTAATAATTGGGAGAAGGGAAAATCGGAAGTGTCAGTATTACAGTTGAACAAAGGGGACTATGGAGCCATGAGGGAGGAGCTGGCCAAAGTTGACTGGAAAGACACCCCAGCAGGGATGACAGTGGAACAATAATGGCAGGTGTTTCTGGGAATAATACAGAAGGTGCAGGATCAGTTCATTCCAAAGAGGAAGAAAGATTCTAAGGGGAGTAAGGGGTGACTGTGGCTGACAAGGGAAGTCAAGGACAGTATAAAAATAAAAGTGAAGAAGTATAACATAGCAAAGATGAGCGGGAAGCCAGAGGATTGGGAAACTTTTAAAGAGCAACAGAGGATAACTAAAAAGGCAATACGGGGAGAAAAGATGAGGTATGAAGGCAAGCTAGCCAAGGATATCAAGGAGGATAGTAAAAGCTTCTTTAGGTATGTGAAGAGGAAAAAATTAGTTAAGACCAAAGTTGGGCCCTTGAAGACAGAAACGAGTGAATTTATTATGGGGAACAAGGAAATGGCAGACGAGTTGAACAGGTACTTTGGATCTGTCTTCACTAAGGAAGACACAAACAATCTCCCAGATGTAATAGTGGCCGGAGGACCTAGGGTAACGGAGGAACTGAAGGAAATTCACATTAGGTGGAAAATGGTGTTGGATAGACTGATGGGACTGAAAGCTGATAAATACCCAGGGTCTGATGGTCTGCACCCCAGGGTACTTAAGGAGGTGGCTCTAGAAATTGTGGACCCATTGGTAATCATTTTCCAATGTTCTATAGATTCAGGATCAGTTCCTGAGGACTAGAGTGTAGCTAATGTTATCCCACTTTTTAAGAAAGGAGAGAGAGAGAAAACAGGGAATTATAGACCAGCTAGCCTGACATCAGTGGTGGGGAAGATGCTGGAGTCAATTATAAAGGATGAAATAGCGGCACATTTGGATAGCAATAACAGGATTGGTCCGAGTCAGCATGGATTTATGAAGGGGAAATCATGCTTGACTAATCTTCTGGAATTTTTTGAGGATGTAACTATGAAAATGGACAAGGGAGAGCCAGTGGATGTAGTGTGCCTGGACTTTTGAAAGCCTTTGATAAGGTCCCACATATGAGATTAGTGGGCAAAATTAGAGCACATGGTATTGGGGTAGGGTACTGACATGGACAGAAAAGTGGTTGGCAGACAGGAAACAAAGAGTAGGGATTAATGGGTCCCATTCAGAATGGCAGGCAGTGACTAGTGGGGTACCGCAATGCTCGGTGCTGGGACACAGCTTTACAATATACATTAATGATTTAGATGAAGGGATTAAAAGTAACATTAGCAAATTTGCAGATGACACAAAGCTGGGTGGCAGTGTGAAATGTGCGGAGGATGTCATGATAATGCAGGATGACTTGGACAGGTTGGGTGAATGGGCAGATGCATGGCAGATGCAGTTTAATGTGGATAAATGTGAGGTTATCCACTTTGGTGGCAAGAACAGGAAGGCAAATTACTATTTGAATGGTGTCAAGTTAGGAAAAGGGGAAGTACAACGAGACCTTGGTGTCCTTGTTCATCAGTCACTGAAAGTAAGCATACAGGTACAGCAGGCAGTGAAGAAAGCTAATGGCATGTTGGCCTTCATAACAAGGGGACTTGAGTATAGGAGCAAAGAGGTCCTTCTGCAGTGGTATAGGGCCGTGGTGAGACTCCACCTGGAGTATTGTGTACAGTTTTGGTCTCCAAATTTGAGGAAGGATATTCTTGCTATTGAGGGAGTGCAGTGTAGGTACATCGAGGCTAATTCCTGGAATGAAGGGACTGTCATATGTTGAAAGATTGGAGTGACTGGGCTTGTATACACTGGAATTTAGAAGGATGAGAGGGGGTCTGATTGAAACATGTAAGATTATTAAGGGATTGGACACGCTAGATGCAGGAAACATGTTCCCAATGTTGGAGGAGTCTGGAACCAGAGGCCACAATTTGAGAATAAGGGGTAGGCCATTTAGAACGGAGTTGAGGAAAAACTTCTTCACCCAGAGAGTTGTGGATCTGTGGAATGCTCTGCCCCAGAAGGCAGTGGAGGCCAATTCACTGGATGCTTTCAAGAAAGAGTTAGATAGAACTCTTAATGATAGTGGAATCCAGGGTTATGGGGAGAAGGCAGGAAAGGGATACTGATTGTGGGTGATCAGCCATGATCACAGTGAATGGCGGTGCTGGCTCGAAGGGCCGTATGGCCTACTCCTGCACCTATTGTCTGTTAAATCATACTTATACTGAAATAGGCAACTCAACATTTACTGGCATTTTCAACCTGTACATCTCAGGTAAGCAGAACCACTTACACATTTAAAATGAAGCAAAACCTCCTAATTTCCAAGATAAACCATGCATATCCTATTACTAGATGCCTCCAGCAAATCTGCACATTAATGTAACCACATTGCGCAAGCAAATGTTTACAGCTAAATTTGAATGTCCTGAAATACTTTTATCATTTTTCTGGATCTATCTGCTTTGATAGTATGCAGTAAATTCATCAATTCCATCTTTAATTTCAGCTATTTTGCCAGGACTGGTTAATGTAATATGGCTCCGGGCTGTGTAATTGTCTCCCAATAGCTTTTATTGCCAATTTTGTGTGAGTGCATTGGAATGCTGCCCTTCCTTCGAAATGTCAATTAAAAATCCCACCGAAGCAGCATAGCTACCTGTCAGTGAACGCAGTGAATCTGCAACCTGCTTCTCCTCTAGCCTGTCTGGTTTGATTGTAAAAAGATTCAAATACAGTTACTAAATATTCACTCCATAGCTCCCATCATTCGGAGGATCTGAACTAGCTGACTGTAACTGCAGCTGTGTGTCTCTGTCAATCATTGCTTGCACTTAAAAGCTCTACATTTTTAAGCTGAACTATTAGAACATAGAGCATGGAACAGTACTGCTCAGTACAAGCCCTTGCCATGACATTGTGCTGATTTTTTTTTACTTTCTGCAAGATGAATCTAACCCTTCCCTCCCACATAGCCCTGCATTTTTCTTTCATTCCTGTGCCTATCTAAGAATCTCTAAAAACGTCCCTAATATATTTGCCTTTACCACCACTGGCAGCAATCAGTGAGTTTCAAGCACTCTCCAGTCTCTGTGTAAAAAATCTATTTCTAATATCCTCCCTGAACTTTCCTCCAGTCACCATTAAAATGTCTTCTTGTATTAGTCATTGCTGCCCAAGAATAAAGGTGGTGGTTGTCCACTTTATCTATTCCTCTTATCATCTTATACATTACTATCAGGTCACCTCCCATCCTTCTTCAATCCAAAGCAAAAAGCCTTGGCTTGTTTTCTTCATAAAACAGATACTCTAATTCAGGTAGCATCTTGGTAAATCTCTGCTGTACCTTCACTAAAGCTTCCACATCCTTCCTAAAATGAGGTGACCAGAACCGAGCACAATACTCCAAGTGTGGTCCACCCAGAGTATTATAGAGCTGAAACATTATCTTGCAACTCTTGAACTCAATCCCCCAACTAATCAAGGCCAACACACCATAAACCTTCCTAACTACCTTATCAATTTGCGCAGCAACTTTAGACTTGGACCTAAAGACCCCGCAATTCCCCACACTGCTGACAATCCTAGGGAGAGCAGAATTAGAACATTTGGCTCATTAGGTCTGCTCTGCTATTTGATCATGGCTGATTTATATCCCTCACAATCCCATTCTCCTGTCTTCTCCCCATAATCTTTGATGCACTTACTATCAATAACCTATCAACTTCCACTTTAAATATATGAAATACATGGGCCTCCAAAGACATCAGAGGGAATGAATTTCATAGATTCACACCCTCTGGTGAAAGAAATTCCTCTTCATCCCTGTTCTGAAGGGACATCCTTGTATTCTGAACTTGTACTATCTGGTCCTAGACTCCCCGACTATTGGCGACATCCTATCAATGTCCACTCTACCTAGGCCTTTCAATAGGCCAAATGCTCTACTTCTGCTATTTTCCTAGGATTGTTATCAGCATAGGTTTCAATAAGATCTCTGCTTATTCTTCTAAACTTCAGGGAGTACAAGACCAGAGGAATCAAAAGCTCCCCATACATTAATCCTATCATTCCCAGGATCATTCTCATGAATCTCCTCTGGATCCTTGCAATGCCAACACATCCTTTCTTAGATAAGGGACCCAAAACTGTTCACAATGTTCGAAATGCAGTCTGACCAATGCCTTATAAAGTCTCAGAGTTACTTGAAATGAATGCTAGCATTGCATTTGCCCTCCTTACAACTGACTCAATTTGCAAGTGAATCTGCACTAGTCCTCCCAAATCCCATTGCAATTCCAATTTCTGAAATTTCTCCCTGCTTAGAAATTAATCTACACCTTTATTCCCTCTACCAAAGGGCATGACTATCCACTTATCGACACTGTATTCTATCTCCCATTTCTTTGAGTATTATCCTAATCTGTCTAAGTCCTTCTGGAGACTCCCTGCTCCATCAGCACTGCTTGCCCTTCCACCTATCTTGGTATCATCTGCAAACCTGACCACAAATCCATCAATTCCATCATGTAAAGTGAAAAGAAACAGTCCCAAAACTGACCCCTGTGGAACACCACTAGTAACTGGCATCAAAATAGAAATGCCCCCTTTATTTCCATTCCTGCCAGTTAGCCAATCTTCTATCATTGATAGTATTTTTTCTGTAATAACATAAGTTCTTATCTTGTTTAGCAGCCTCACGTGCAGCACCTTGTCAAAGGCCTTCTGAAAATTCTAGTTATCATCATCCACTGACTGTCCTTTGTCTATTTGCCTTCTATTTCCTCAAAGAATTCCAAAGGTTTTGCCATGCAAGATTTCCCTTTAAGGAAATCATGCTGACATTGGCCTATTTTATCATGTGTCTCCAAGTACTCTAAAACCTCATACTTAATAATGGACATTAACATTTTACTGACAGCTGAAGTCAAACTAATTGGCTTATAATATCCTTTCTTTTGCCTCCCTCCCTCCTTAATGTGGGGAGTGATATTTAAAATTTTCCAACCCCCCAGAAGCATCCTAGATTCTGGTGATTCTTGGAAAAATCATTAGTAATGCTTCCAGATTCTCTTCATCTACCTCCATTGGAAACTTGGGGATTCATCCATCTGGTTCAGATGACTTATCAACCATCAGACCTTTCAGCTTCCCAAGCATCTCTTCTTCTTAGTAATAGTGATTGCACTCACCTCTACCCCTGACACTCTTGAATTTCTGGCATTCTGCTGGTGTCTTCCACAGTGAAGACTGGCACAAAAGTACTTACTGAATTATTCCCCATTTCTTTGTCCCCAATTACTAACTCTCCAGCATTATTTTTGAACTGTTCAATATCCACTCCTGCCTCTTTATGCATCTGAATAAACTTTTTGTATCTTCTTTTCTGTTATTGGCTAGCGTACCTTCATATTTAATCTATTTTTTCCCTACTGCTTTTAATTGTTGCCTTATGAATGATTTTTATTCTTTTGACTGAAATGATCCTGTGACTTCTGAATTACTCCCAGAAATCCAGTTCATGCTGCTGTACCATCATCTCCACTAATATCCCCTTCAAATCAACCTTGGTCAGCTCATCTCTCATGCCTCTGTAATTCCATTTACTCCATTGTAAATACATCTGATTTTAGCTTCACTCTCTCAAGTTGCAGGGTGTATTCTATATTATAATCACTGCCTCCTCAGGGTTCCATTACCTTAAGCTCCCTAAATCAAATCTGGTTCATTACACAACACCCAATCCAAAATTGCCTTTTCCCTAGTGGGTTCACCCTCAAGTTGCTTCAATAAGCCATCTCACAGGTATTTTACAAATTCCATCTCCTGGGATTCAGCACCAATCTATCATATTGAAATCCCCCATGATCATTTTAACATTAACCTTTTCACATGCTTTTCTAGCTACATTTGTGGTTTGTACCCCTAATCCTGGCTACCGTTTGAATGCCTGTATATCATTAGCATCCGGGTCTTTGTACTTCTTCAGTTTCGTAACCCTACCCAGAAGGATTTTACATCTTCCCATCCTATTTCACTTTTAGCTAAGGATTTGATTTCATATATTACCATCAGAGCCACTCACCCCCTCTGCCCACCTGTCTATCTTTTCAATATGTTGTGTATCCTTGGATGTTAAGCCCCCAATTGATCTTCTTTCAGCCATGGCTCAATAATCCCCACAATTCCTAATTTCTATCTGATCTACAAGATCATCTACCTTTTTATATACACAGCATGCATTCAAACACAACACCTTTAGTACTGTATTCAACACCATTTTTAGGCATGTATCCATGTGACTGGAAGTTAAATTCTTGTCCCTTTGTAAACTTTGTATTTTGCTTTATTGTGGGGACTTCTGCAATCTCTCCTGCATTTTTATTCCCTTTTACTTTATCTGTATTTTTCAAAGCTGTTGAACTATTTTGTTCAAAGCCCTATCCAAAACCCTAGTTACACAATTCGCCAGGACCCTGGCCCCAGCACTGCTTATGTTGTCCCATTGGAACAGCTCCCTCCTTCCCCAATACTGGTGCCAATGTCTCATGAGTCCCATTTCTCCCACATCAGTCTTTGAACCACACATTTAGTTTACTGATCTTATTAGCCTTGTGCCAATTTGCAAGTGGCTCAGATGACAATCCAGAGATTATTATCTTTTTGGTTCTGTGCTTTAACTTAGTTGTAGCTGCTCAAATTTGCTCTGCATAACCTCTTTCCTTGTTCTTCCTTTGTTGTTGTTCGTGCCCATTTGGATCACAACAACTAGATCTTTCCCCTTCCCACTCCAAATTCCTCCGCTGGTCAGATGAGATGTCCTAAACCCAGACACCAGGGAAACAACACAGCCTGCGGGATTCTTGTTCTTTGCAACAGAGAATTCTGTCTATTCCAGTGATTATATGATCCCCAGTTACATCTAGATTTTTCTTCTTCCCTCCCCCCGCCCCCCCCCGGAATGCTCCGGAACCTCAATGCCACAGTTTGGTTGCTCATCCTTCCTACAGCTCCCATTCTCATCCTCACAGAGAGCAACAATATCAGGCCTGTTGGGCAAGCTGTCACCCAATGCGGATGTTGCCTCGATGAATCACTCTGACTAATGAACCTCATGGCCAAGGTCAGCTGCCCTCTCTCTGCTGGGTCCATCTCTGTGTGGTCGAGACTTGCTGTCACCCGGTTTGGATAAGGCCCAAGTGCCGAGTGAGGGACACTGAAGTGGGTTGATAATTCACAGACTTTAATGCGAACAGTGTTAAAGGGAAAATAAAACAATAAACGCTAACCCAAGCAGGGCCGTCAACTAAAACTCTCAAACGGAAAACGTAGCTTAAACTGCAGCTGAAAAGAACAGCGAAGCGCTGGCTGTGTCCAAGTCTCGGCAAACACTACGATGGGATGAATGGAGTTAAATACTATCGCAATGCAATAATTAGCTGACACATGCATATTCACGAACGTAATTGCCGAATCTGATGCGCTGCCGAATCCACGGCTGTGATAGGGTCCCCCTCTCTAGGCGCAGCCCCTGAGGTGCCACAGACCTGCGTCTGCTGGAAGTCCGGGATGAGGGACTTGTCCAAGATGTCCTTCAGTGACGCTGGTAGATAAGTGCCATGGTGTGCACTGCCAATATCAGAGCCAAAGACTTCCATGTAGAGACAGAAACAAGAGCTTATATAGAAGTAGCTCGACCAAGTGACATCGTGAGACAAATCATTCTCAAAATGAGGACCCTCCAGTTGGAGCTAATACGGCATCTGCTTCAAGAATAAAACTCACACACAATCCCTGAGCCTATCAAAATAAACTTAAACTTAAACAGAAAGTATCAAGAAACTGCATTACAAAGAGCGAGTCGCTCGAGAAAAACATAAGAAACTCTAAAACCATTAATAACTGTAAAGCAACAATTAACCAAGTCAGGTGCTCTAAAAACCTCAGAGCCCAATGCTCTCTGATGCCCTGCACAGGCCTGAAGAAGTCATTACAGGACCCCCCTCCCGATAGCTGGCACTTGATGGCCCAGAAAGACCTGAAAACTCGAGATCCAGGAAAGACTTGAGAGAGCTGGGGAACTTGAGAGGGAGGCATGGGGAAGTCGAGAGGCAGGGAGACTTGGGGATCCAGAGAGACTGAGAGACCTGGGGAACCCCAACAGACTGAGAGACCAGGGAACCTCGAGTGAGGTCAAGAAACCTCAGGCGAGGCTGATGGGTGGCTTGGGAGTCCTCGAGATGGGAAGGGCAATGAAAAACCCTAAACACATTGAATAAGCCTTGGAAACAATCGGAAAAATAAAAACCTTGGGAACATAAAGAAAAGTTCTTGGGAAACCTTGACAGCATGAAACTTGAAACCTAGAGAAGGAACCGTTTCAAATCTTGGTCAGTGTTTTATCTTTCACAATTTTTTCCAGAGGCAATTAGGATATACTCTCAATTTTACAGATCAAGACAGCATAGACAGGTTTCTTTCATTGCTAAGCTGGTTCTCTGTAGATCTGCTTAATTTGCTATTTGAAAGTTCAGTTTTCCCAGTCTGTACAATGACTTCTAAAAAGAAGTTAAAAATACTCTTGATAGGGTTATTTTACTTGTTTATTCGCACACTCCACCAGGGATCTGCTTTTGGAGGGCTGTTCCAGAATTTACACTATTGAATAGAATGAGAATTTGTTGAATCAATTGATAAGCTTGCTTGAGCCGCTCATTTGTTATGCAGACCTGAGTCACGGGACCATAAAGCTGGGAACCTGGGTACTTGTGACTTGAAAAGCTTGGAATGGATACCAGAGAAACACAATGTAGACGAGAGAAGCTCAGTATGTAGACTAGGGACTCTCGGAATGTAGAGTCAGGGCATGCATTCAGAATAAAGGCACCCTCTCCTCAAGCCACCAATGTCAGAACGTCATTGTTCAAACTTTTCTGGGTCCATTACTTGGCAAGATCCTTCTGTCACGATGGAGACAGAAGCAACAGTTTATACATAGGAATTCCAACGGAACAGATGAATCACTCTGTCCAATGAACCTTATAGCCAAGATCAGCTGCCGTTTCTGCTGGGTCCATCTTTGTGTGGTCGAGACTTGCTGTCACCCGGGTTCAGATCAGGCCCAAGTGCCGAGTGAGGGACACTGAAGTGGGTTGATAATTCACAGACTTTAATGCAAACAGTGTTAAAGAGAAAATAAAACAAAAAACACTAACCCAAGCAGGGCCGTTAACTAAAACTCTCAAATGGAAAACGTAGCTTACACTGCAGCTGAAAAGAACAACTAAGAATAAATCAAATATGGTTAGTTTTCAGAATCAGTTGACTCGACAATTCAATTTCTCAGGCAAGGCAGAAAGCAAACAGGCAGCGAAGCGTTGGCTGAGTCCAAGTCTCGACAAATACTACGATGGAATGAATGGAGTTAAACACTATAACAATGAAATAATAATTAGCTGACACGTGCATATTCACGAGTGCAATTGCCGAATCCGTGGTTGTGACACAAGCTCAAGGGCTGATACTTCCTAGCACTACCTCTGGGATCATCCTACCTTCTTCACTTGCAGTCACATCCTCTTGTCCCTGGTCACAGACTGCATTTGACACAGTTAATCTATGTCCACTTAACACTTAATTCTCCACCTCCCTGATGCATCGCGATGTTTGAAGCTCAGCTTCCAGGTTATCAAGTTTGAGCTCCAGTTCCCCGAACAGCCAACACTTGCTGCAGATGTGGTCAACAGGAACTGCCATGGGTTCCACCAGTTCTCACATCATGCAGTTACTGCACATCACCAAAGCCTCAGCTCTCTACTCTAACAATGTCCCACTCCAGCAATGACTGCTTACACAATGGCCACTCCACTTCCAGACATCCCACCCTAAAAAAACTCATCTCAGGGAGGTAGCAGCTCTGCCCCCTGCAACCCCATATTCCCCCCCCCGCCCCCAGTCGACCTCCAAGGATCTATGTAATACTTCGTTTAGTGATTTTGTCTAATCTGTAAACCAAGTTGAGTATATGCAGAAAATGTGACATTAAAATATGTACATATATTATATTATATTATCATGTTAATTCTATTACAACTTTAAGCAAGTCTACAGGGAGTTTGGCCTCATCACGTAGGTGTCACGTACCCTGTGAAGGGGATAAAGAGACCAGCAGAAATAGAAAACACTTTGGAGTCCAGTATTGCTATAAATTACTAATATTTATTAGTAACTAGGCAATACAGTAATATAAATATACATAAATCAAACAGGTTAGCAATGATTATATATAAAAGTAAGTGTGGAATAGATATGTATGAAAACCAAGCTTCTTTAAGTGTAGGGGTAAAAAGATACAGTCTTACGATGTTGAGTAAAGTTCAGTTCAGTTCAGTTCGTGGTATTGAGTTGAGTAGTGATGGAGAGAGAGAGAGAGAGTGAGTTGAGTCCTCAGGTGAGCTGATGCAGATAATCTTCTCGTCGTCCTCCGAAATCCTTTTCAAGTCACCGACTATGACCTTAACCAGGGGGACCGGTCTTCTGTGGTGGAGCTATCACCCAGGCGAGGGTGGACACATAGACAACCCCCCACCAGTCAACCCCTTCTCCTCAAAGTGGAATAGCAATTTGGAATTGATCCGCCTGATCGATCCTCCAAAACCCACTTTCTCTGCGGGCACAACAATGCTCATTCAGTGTCCAGATCATGTGTCCTGAGGTCTGTATCATCTGATCTCCTATTTATTTCACCAGGCTGAGCATCACCTGTCATTCAAAGAGTCCCTCCCTCCTTTGTCTGTAAAGAAATGCACAAGCAGGCAACAAGTCCTCGAAAGTAACATCAATAATGTCCTGTCGGTCACCGTAGCAACTTACGAGCTGCTCGGTGCTGTCTCCAACTCCAAGCTCAGTAAAAATCCAAAGTTACTTCCAATGCCTTAAAGTGACGTTAATCTTCGTCTCTCTCTCTTCCAAACAAATCATCAATGATGAATGTCTTTCTCTGTCTCTCTTCAAACAGTTAATAGGGGCACTCCTGGATCCCCTCACATAGGACATCAATAGAGTAGCTCCTTAGCAGCTAGCCAGCTAGTTTAAATAACGTTAGCTATGCTGTAATGACACCTGTTAAACTCACCTCAACATGTCTTTTACATTTTAACCCACCATGGGCAATAGAAAGGTCACTGTTGCAAACAGTGCAGCGAGCAACACTGTCATTATTTTTGAGGTCGACTGTAAAGCCCGCCCACAGGGAAAACTGTTAGGTCTACTTAGCATGAAGAGAGAACAATCAGGATGCTTGCTCTTGCTCTCCCTCTCCCTCTCAAAACAGTCGATTTGCGGGATATTGTATATAATTTCCGGGCATCAGGGAGCCACTATCAATATGCCGGAGACTCCCGGAACTTCCGGGAGAGGTGGAATGTCTGCACTTCTTTTTATTGGCCCTTGCCAATTGGCCATGATCTCAATTGAATGTCCCAATTGACTCCACTCCTTTTTTCAAATCTTGCTGCCACAATGCACAAGCCAATGACTCTTTACAATCTCAAGCCTGCTGACCTATTGGGCAAGCTTAAGCTCCCATCCCCCTGCCAGCATATTTCTGCTTGAAAGGTCAACTTACACGTCCAGTCATACCAAAACCCCAATCTGTGAAATGATTAGTACTTAGGTAAAATTGTAAAATGAAAATTTCACTAAAACTTTAGTATTCAGCTCAATAATTTTCATCTGCCCCTTGTCATCTAGATACAACCGAAAGTTATTGGCATAGAGCTCAGTTCTCGGAGAAGCTGCAAGACAGATCCATTATTTCAGGATACCTCTGGAAACTTTCCAACCTTGTTTACAGGGTTGAAGAGATGATGTTAAAACGTCAAGGTCAATGTTATTGTCATCTGTACAAGTGCATGTATGCATGAGTGTGATGAAAAACATTTGCAGCTGTATCATAGCCGCATAGCAACATGAAGCAGCATTTGCAAAAAGTCTCCACATCCAATACATTATCCTCCAGAACGTCCACCATCTTCAAAGGGATCCTACCACTAAACATATCTTTACCTCCCCCCCCCCCACTTTCTGCAGGGATCACTCCCTCCGTGATTCCCTTGTCAATTCATCCCTCCCCACTAATCTCCCTCCAGGCCCTTATCCCTGCAAGTGGCCTGAGTGCTACACCCAGGGGTGCACCGCTCTGGCGCCTCCGTTAAAAAAAAAGTCAAAATAAACAAGTGGGGAATTTAACAGCGGCCGCATATTAAATAGAGGGAATTTTATGGAAGCGGAGGTTGGGGAGAGGAGGTGGTGGCTGGTGGGGAAAATACCACTAATAACATTCGGATATTTGATTGTTTTTGGTGAGATCCTGGAGCTGCGACCTGCCAATTCACCTGCTCCCTCATTCCCATTCCCGTCCTGACATGTTGATCCATGGCCTTCCCTTGTGCCAAGATGAGGCCACTCTCAGAGTAGGAGGAGCAACACCTTATATTCGGTCTGGATAGCCCCTAACCTGATGGCATGAATATCGATTTCTCCTTCCAGTAAACAAATTCTGCCCCCCACTTACTCTGTTTCCCACTCTGCCCTTTTACTTCACTCAACTGCCTATTGCTTCCCCCTGGGTCCCCTTCTCCTTTCCTTTTTCCTATGGTCCATTCTCCTCTCCTATCAGATTCTTTCTTCTCCAGCTCTTGACTTTTCCCACCCACCTGGGTTCATCTGCCTCCTTCCCCTCCCCCCAACCTTTTTACTTTGACATCTTCCCCCTTCCTTCTCAGTCCTGAAGAAGAGTCACGGTGCGAAACATCGACTGTTGATTTTTTTCCCATAGATGCTGCCTGACCTGCTGAGTTCCTGCAGTGTTATCTGTGTGTTGTTTTGTATTTGCAGCATCTGCAGACTTTCTCGTGTTTATAAATTAAACACTTTTACAAGAAAGAACACAAATCAAAAAAAGAACTCAATTTTAGTGCAAGGTGATTGGAGAGCCTAGGACTAATGGGACAGCCTCAGAATATGAGGATATCCTTTTAGGATGGAGATGAGGAGGAATTTCTTTAGCCAGAGAGTGGTGAATCTATGGAATTCATTGCTGCAGATGGCTTTGGAGGCCAAGGCATAGAGTATACTTAAAGCAAAGGTTGATAGTTTTTGATTAGTAAGGATGTGTAATGTTATGGAGAGAAGGCAGGAGAATGGGGTTGAGAGGAATAATAAATCAGCTATGATTAAATGGCAGAGAAGACTTGATGGGTTAAAATGGCCTAATTCTGCTCCAGTGTCTTATGGTCTTATGTTACAGTATTGCTGAACTCAAGTGATTAGGGTTGTGCCAGTTGTTTCAGGAACCAAATGGTTGAAAGGAACTCGTTGTTGTTGAGCCTGGTGGTGTGGGACTTCCGGCTTCTGTAACTCCTGGCCAATAGTTGTTGTGAAAAGGCCCTGGTTGGTGAGGACCATTTGAGGAAGCACCTTCTTTAGATACTACTGATGGTGAGGAAGGATGTGTCCATGATGTATTACTACTTTCTAGAGCTTCCTGAGTTCCTGTGCATTTGAACTGCTGTAACAGACTGTACACAATGCAACCCCTAGTCAGGACACTTTCAATAGCACGTTTGTAGAGGATTGTTAGAGTGTTCGGTGACATGCTGAATGTCCTGAACTGACTAAATAAAGTAAAGATGCTGGCACATTTTTCGTGTGATACATCTATATTCAGGGCATAATGCACATTATCCAATACTTTAGTCCAGGAATTTAAAAGTGCTGTCTTTCTCCAACGATTCCGCAATGCAGACTGACTCACTTGCCTTCCCCTTCCAGAAGTCAGCAATTAGTTCTTTAGTTTTACTGATATTCATTGAAATGTGGTTGTTGTGGCACCCTTCAATATGGTGCCGTATCTTGCTTCAGTAAGCTGACTCATCACATTCTGTGATTCATCCAATAACCAGCAGCGTCATCAACAAGTTTGTATGTGGCTTTGGAGCTTTTCTTTTATAAAGAGTCAAATAGGAGGCTAAGCAGGCAGCCTTGAGGTGCCCTTATTTTGATGGTCAGTGAGGAGGAGATGTTATTACCAATCCTCACTAAGATCTACTGATGAGAATACAACTATCCAGTTGCAGAGAGAGGTATAGGGGCCCAGTGTGTACATATGATGTGGTCTGCCAACTGAGGCCATTTAATGTAATAAGGCCCCTGGCTGGAGATGTTAGCATGGGAGATGATACTTTTGTTGCTCTGTTTATTCTAATCATGGCTTTGGGTGATTTTACGAAGACAGCATTGGTGATTGAGGATTGAACTCCAGATGTTCATGTCTGTCTGTGAAATGTACAGAAGAGCAGGGATCACTGCTTAGAACTTTGGACTCTGCACTGGGTTTGATATCCTGCTCTTCAAGCAATTCTTGGCTTGATGGCCAAAAGCTGTGCTGATGCACAAAAGGAAATGGTGCATTTTATCATTGACGCCTATCTTTGCTGCGAGATCGCTCCCAAAAATCTGAAAAGTAGTTCACATTTTTTCATGATCGTACCTTGAATCTTTAATAATGAAGGGAAATGTTGTGGAATGTGAGCAAGTTGATAAGGATATTTATTTTGCTGACGTTTAGTGTCTGCCCAATTTCTTGTCAAAAATGTAATAATGATTTGGAGCTCAGTAATTAAACATGTACATAGGCAAGTAATATAATGTTCTGCAACTCAGTGACTGGGTACTTGGTTCTGGAATACAGGTGACATATGTTGAGAAACATTGACAAAAGCGTTATGGTGATGATGTAGTTCGATTTGACTCTAGTCTATCTGTGCTGCAAGTTCATGGTTATCATAAGAACATAAGACATTGGAGCACAATTAGGCCATTGGGCCCATCTAGTCCTCTCCCCTGATTTAGTATCCCTCTTAACCTGGTTCTCCTGCCCTCTCCTCGTAACTCTTGATTACAATAGCAGAATGAATAGTGGTGTTGTGCAGCCACCTGGTCAGTTTTCGTTTTTTCCAGTGTAGAGGTAGCTTCACCGTGGACCCCAGGTGAGCTCATTAAAGAAGTGCTAGTGTTTGACTGCCCCACTCTTCTAACGAAGTTTAACGTATATTTGGAGTACATGATTGGCATGAAAAAATGCTAGGGAAAGTTAAATTTTAATACAGTCATACAGCTTGATGAAATGCTTAGAACACTACCTTATCACTCATAATATTTTTCTTTATTAGACAGCCAAGTGCAAGGCTTCATAGCAATGTCCTTGATCCAATACCTTTTAATCTATGTTAATGACTGAGTGAGAGACTACAGTGATTTTCACTTCATCCTGGCCATGATTGGTACTGATGACTGACCACCCCTTAATCTGTTATCTCTATCTCACTGGCTCTAAAACAACAGCAATGTTACCATAATCACTTTTGAAGATCTCAAGGGACCTCTAAAGAAAGCTCTGTTCATATAATGCCTCACAGGCAACCGATGACTCCAGCTGATTGGAACTGCAGCATGTTTACAATTCATGGACTGGCCTGAAATCCACTAACATTAGCATTTCAGATCCTCTATCTGGATTTTATTATGGGCTTTGTATTTGTCAAGTAGGCCCACAAGCAAATAAATCTCGGGGTTGTATATGGTGACATACAGTATATGTACTTTGATAATAAAATTTACTTTGAACTTTGGAAATATTGCAACTGTCTTGATGGGAATGACCGTGAAGTCCAGGAGTGAAGTCACTATCAATGCAGGCATTCTTTGATTGAGAACTCAGTCACATCTCAAGACAAGACAAAAACAGTTCAAGGGGCATTTGTAAGCTGAGGCCCAACATCAAAATTAAAGGCCCAAAGAACAGTTAGTGGGTGAACAGAGTACAGGTGATCTAGTAACCTGCAAATAATCTCAATATGGCAGTGATTTCTATCAAAACCCATAATGGCTAAAGTATCAGTGGATCCACCCGATTGAGAGATAGAGAACAGGGGCTGGGGTAGGAGAGTGAACTTAGCAAGGATAAAGAGTTAATCATTTTCTACATTGTGAAGATTCAAGAGCTCATCATTAGGAATCTGACCATAGTGGGAAAGTCTTTAGCTGTATCCCACAACAGTGCAGATACATTCCCAATTACCATGACCAAAATACCACAAGACGTACCACAGTACATGAAGAAGCATCTTACAGTTTATTCTATAATTTCATATTGCTGGTGATTTGACCACAAAACTCTTTGGTCAGGCTTTCTACAGCTTGCCTTGATGCCAATTTATGATGTCATAGACACAGTGATATGAGTTTCAGCCTTGTGATAAACCTTCTGTGATGTTTACATCCCCTGGCTGAGTCATAATGTCATACTCTAAGTTCACATCAGTGCTCTGTTTAATCTTGGGCAGGGAGCTAAAGAGCCATACCAGCAAAGGTTAAAAAAACTGAGCTGAAGATGGTTTAACATTTCAAGACATTAGTGACTGATTGTAACGCAGGTTTGGCTGCAGAGCATCTGACATTGTTATATTCTACTTCAGCATTTTTCTTCACAGCCATCATGAATTGTAACCATAAAAGAACTGCTAAAAAGAGCTGACATTCCAATGAAGTTTTGTGCACCTGCTGCAGTGTTCCACTACATCACTGGCAATGAGTCAAACGCAGTGGAAGCAGGGAGAAGGGCAGGACATATGGGCTGAAAAGAATGGAAGCAGCAAATCAGAATTAACTGAGGGTGAGCAAGAAGGAGATACATTAAAGAAAATCAGCGGATTGAGGAAAGGGTCACTTATAGAACAGCAAGAATCAGACAACATAGTGAGCTCCAAAATCTCCAGGGATTTACAGACAAGTATCAAGGATGTAAATTCATCAATAAGAAAGGAAAGGAAAACTCAGCAAAGCGAAACTGCAGTTGACTTTGTCTGTTGGAAATCCCCATATGATGAGGAAGAAATTTGTTTGTACGTAATATTTCCTTTTGACTAGATTAAATTGATTTTATCTTTAGTTTAAGTTGGTCTGCGTAATTAACTCTGTAATAGTTTCAGACAGAAAATTGCTATATTTGCACATTAGTATGCTCATTTTTCAGTTAACTGGTTTCCACAGATCTCTGGAAACCAACGAATGCAGTTCCCAAGCAACAGAAAAAATATCATAGAAATTCTGTCATAAGGGTGAAACTTGAAAAAAATTTGAATCTTAAAACAGTGCATTTATTATAAAGCTGTTATTTTTATTTAAAGTGCTCAAATTAGGGTGATAAGAATTCACGTAGGAACTTTTTCTTTTTCAGTGGTATTGTAAATATATTAATTATAAATTAACTGGGTGTCATTATACACCAGTCATTGAAAGTGGGCATGCAGGTACAGCAGGCGGTGAAAAAGGCGAATGGTATGCTGGCATTTATAGCGAGAGGATTCGAGTACAGGAGCAGGGAGGTACTACTGCAGTTGTACAAGGCCTTGGTGAGACCACACCTGGAGTATTGTGTGCAGTTTTGGTCCCCTAATCTGAGGAAAGACATCCTTGCCATAGAGGGAGTACAAAGAAGGTTCACCAGATTGATTCCTGGGATGGCAGGACTTTCATATGAAGAAAGACTGGATGAACTGGGCTTGTACTCGTTGGAATTTAGAAGATTGAGGGAGGATCTGATTGAAACGTATAAAATCCTAAAGGGATTGGACAGGCTAGATGCAGGAAGATTGTTCCTGATGTTGGGGAAGTCCAGAACGAGGGGTCACAGTTTGAGGATAAAGGGGAAGCCTTTTAGGACCGAGATTAGGAAAAACTTCTTCACACAGAGAGTGGTGAATCTGTGGAATTCTCTGCCACAGGAAACGGTTGAGGCCAGTTCATTGGCTATATTTAAGAGGGAGTTAGATATGGCCCTTGTGGCTACGGGAATCAGGGGGTATGGAGGGAAGGCTGGGGCGGGGTTCTGAGTTGGATGATCAGCCATGATCATAATAAATGGCGGTGCAGGCGCAAAGGGCCGAATGGCCTACTCCTGCACCTATTTTCTATGTTTCTATATTTCTATGTTTAAACAGTTTATTTGACAAGATTAAACTACACAAGTAGAATAATTAAATTATCTGAATCAGAATCTGGTGAGGAAGTCAAGGATCCATTTGCAGATGGACATACAGAGGCCCAGGTTTTGAAATTTGTTGATTATAACTGAGGGTATGATTGTGTTGAATGCTGAGCTGTAGTCAACAAACAGCCTGACATAAGTATTGCTGTTGTCCAGGTGATCCAAGGTTAAGTGGAGAACCAATGAGACTGCATCCATTGTAGTCCTATTGTGGCAGTAGGCAAATTGCATTGGGTGTAGATCCTTGCTTAGGCAGGAGTTGATTCCAGCTGTGACCAACCTCTCAAAACACTTCATCACAGTAGCTGCGAGTGCTGCTGGGCGATAGACTTTGAGGCAGTTCACCCTGCTCTTATTGGGCACTGGTATGATTGTTGCCCTTTTCAAACAGGTGGGATCCTCCAAATGCAGCAGTGAGGGATTGAAGATGTCCTTAAACACTCCTGCCAGTTGACTGACACAGGTTTTCAGAGCCCCATCAGGTACGCCATCAGGAACGTTGGTCTCCGAGACAGATTACTGAACAAGAGGCCCTGATGGTATACCTGCAAAAGATTTTTCACAATGTAGGACTCAATAGGTGCTACAATAGGTGCTATTTTGTATGGGCGATATGTATAGAGTCATTTTCATCAAACCCATCAAACTGGAAATAAATGGACTAGGGATGGAGACTCATTTCACATCAGTGTTCAGTAACAGCTTTCTCAAGCATAAATTATCATGGATGAATATAAGAACAAATTAAGACCCAGGGAAGATATGCAGTAGTAATAATAATTATTTACTATTGCTCTTCAGGTCTTTAACTATGACATATGGTGAGACATAGCAAGGCCTCAGTGGATGTACTCCAGAGGCCTGCCTCTGGAATAACCTGACAGTCTTTTGCAGGAGGAAAAGATAAGAGCTGAGTCTCAAATCCTGAGATTGAGAGATGCAAGAGTTATAACCAGTCCAGAACCAGAGGCCACAATTTGAGAATAAGGGTTAGGCCATTTAGAATGGAGTTGAGGAAAAACTTTTTCACCCAGAGAGTTGTGGATCTGTGGAATGCTCTGCCTCAGAAGGCAGTGGAGGCCAATTCTCTAGATTCTTTCAAGAAAAAGTTAGATAGAGCTCTTAACAATCGTGGAGTCAAGGGATATGGGGAGAAGGCAGGAACGGGGTACTGATTGTGGATGATCAGCCATGATCACAGTGAATGGCGGTGCTGGCTCGAAGGGCCGTATGGCCTACTCCTGCACCTATTGTCTATAACTTCAATTGGAAGAATTAATGTGCGGTTAGTAGCCTCACCTACCCTGGTTTGATGCCTAATATGGAAGATGGCTAACATATTTAGCACATCATTTTCACCTCCTTTATGGATACTGTAATCTTCCTTCACAGCTGCATTATGGGTTGCTGCTGACGGAGTTTATTTAATTTTGTCTCTTCAGCTGACAAGTCTTCTAGGTAGGCAGAATCATCATGCCTTTGCAACTGTCATATCAAAAAATTAGATTGAACATTGTTTCCTTGGCTACAAAAGAGGTCTCTACCATAGTTACTTTCCCTTACAACCATCGAAGTTTCAAAAACCAGAAACCCTGAATCATGATTAAATGGAATTCATCTGCCAAGGAAATGAAGGCTTGATGGTCTTTAGTCTAATATTCATATCTGCTCTAATTCAAAAATGTTTTTAAATTTTCAGCCCTGATTCAGAAGTACCAAGTGATCCAAATGCAAAGCATAAAAAGAAATATGTAAGGCAACCAATATATGATGTACTTACTTGCCCGACCTGTGGGAAGCTGTATGCTAACCCTCAACTATTGCCATGCAAGCACAACATATGTGAATCCTGTATTGCAAAGCAGAAAGAGATATCCAAAAGGGGAATAATGAAACATGTCGTTGTCACATGCCCAGTATGCCAAGAGAAGCATTATTTCACCAGCTCTGAAAAAGTCAAATTCCCAACGAACTTTCTGCTCAATGAGGTTTTAAATAGGGTGGAAAAACGGAACAAGAAATTTTCAAGGAAGTCGACAATCAAGCAGCAACGTTATTGCCAGCTTTGTGAGAAGAAAAACAGACAGCTTTCAGTCAAGAAATGTGAAACTTGTAATCTGAATTTCTGCAAGGACTGCCTAAAACAGCACAACAAAACCTACACAGACCACAGTTTTATTGAGCCATCTGGTGGAGAGCAGCAGATGCTGTGTTTTGATCACCCTGACACACCCCTGACAGCATTTTGCATGGCTGACAAGGTTCCCATATGTGAAGAATGCACCAAAGAAAAGCATAAAAATCATCATACAGGTTCCATAGAGGATGCTTTCAAGGACCAAGCAATTCATCTATTTCACACTATTGCAAAATATGGCAAAGGTGGGTACCATTAATTTCTAAAGGTTTCACATATGATAGAACATTTGGAAGTGTAACAGCGTAGAAGATAGTGATCATCCTATAAAAGATGCTCACAGGCTGGACAGGTGGGGGACACACACAAACAGATTTAAACTAACTTTGGGAAGCATGCAGTGATACACCGAGACAGGAAGAACAAGGAGTAGCAACGTGCAATTCAAATCTGGGTGCAAGAAACGAGGGACCAAGGAGTAGGACCTGATGCGAAAATAGTTAAAATACAAGGCATATTGGGGTTAATGGAGTGTAGAGTATGCAAAAACAATATCTCATGGATGTTCACCATAGAGGGAAATTTCCTCAAAGTGGGAATGCCTGGAAGAGAATTTGCAGCAGGGCAGTCGAGTTATCTCATACATATAAAGTACTGGCAACACACATCAAAGTTGCTGGTGAACGCAGCAGGCCAGGCAGCATCTCTAGGAAGAGGTACAGTCGACGTTTCGGGCCGAGACCCTTCGTACTGGTTCTGCTGTGACAGGAGGATAGATATGTTATTGGTTTTGGAACTGTCGTTTAGGTGTGGTGTTTAAAAGGGTGCAATAACGGTTGACAAGAATGCTTCCAAGCATAACTATCTCCAGTTATGTAGATGGACTGGAGATTGAGTGATTATATGTATAAGAGTTTATTCCTCAATATTAAATATATTGAGGGCAGAAAAATAAACAATGTAGAGCAGAGAGGCAATGGTTGTTGACTGAGTAAAAAACAAATTAATTAAATAACATCAAACACATCTTAGATGAGCTGAATTTTGTGATTAGTGGAAAATTGTCAGTGCAGATTTCTAAATACTAAGTGCTGAATAGTTCATTGACATATTTTTTCTTGTTTTTTTGAGCAAAAAGAGAAAATCTGCCAGTGGAAATTTAGCAATGGATAACCGTTCACATATCTTAGGGGTCTTCAGAAACAGTTTTGCACACCTCCTGTGGTGGAATTTTGACACTCCCATAGTTTTTTGTTATTATCCAAACTTATGTCTTTCAGCTAAAGATGAAAGTGAAAATGACATACTGAAGTTGAGTATTTTTAAATCCATGCTTCAAGATAACAGAAACAAGTTTCAGAAGCAGGTTTTTGATGAATTTCAAATCTTACACAATCATCTCAAGTTAATAGAAAAACAGGTCAAAGCAATTTATGACAGTGAGTTAAATATGAAGATTGCAGACATCAACAATTTTATGACAGCAACAGCTAAACATGTATCAAATGCAGAAGGTTTGGTTCAATATGCCAGAGAAGCAGCAAAGGAAACAGATGAATTTGTGCTTTTGCAAACTGTTAACCAGTTGATAGAACAGCTGAAGGAGAAAGTGAATGGTATTAATATGTCAGACAAAGAGCTAATGACAAATCCTGCTACTTCTTTTGATTTTCGAAGATTTTCAGAACAAATGAACCAAATTTTTCAACCAATTTCAGAAAAATATCAAATGTTGAGATCTTCAAAGTCATCATCCTCCGTAAGGAAGAACAACATTAGTCCTATGGAAGCACAACCAGAAATTTTAAAATCAAAATCTGAACAACCAGAAAAGATGAAATCAGAAACTGAGGAAATAAAGAGCATGGAACCAGAAATTAAGGAATCAGAGACAATTCAATTAGAAGAATCTTCGTCTCCATCAGAAATTTCACAGGAAAACATTTCTGAAGTTCACATAGATAAAGAAAGTATTGAAAGCATGGAAAGTAAGCGTAGTGCAGAAGATAATGACCAAATGAATACCCAAAACCAGCATGCAAATATTGAGAGACCTGTAGCACCAACTATTTACCATCATATCGTGAATCGGTCTACAGCCAAGGTATGTGAAAAATGCTTTTTATAGAAGCTTTATATTTAAGGCAAGAATAGTGTTATTGTGTCATTGCTCCAGGCATTTAAGTTTAGTCCTGCTTTGTGACTTTATGGGTTCTGGGAAGTGCTTCATTTTCCTCCCCTATTGTAAAGGCATACTGGCAGCTTAAATCAATGGCAATAAAAAGCAAACAGGAGTTGTGGCTATGTCTGAGAGACGATAAATTGCAAGGAAATAGGGAGAAGGGAGGTGGGTATGGTTTCCTGGGGTGCCTAATGGGATGAATGGTGGTCATTAAAGTTAAGAACATTATCTCACTATCTCTCCGACAGCTGTTTTACAATTTTATTTAAAGTAATGTCTCTTGGCAAATTCAACCAAAAACACAGCTCTATCTTCCCATATGTTCATACAACTGATAACTACCTTGACCCTGGAGACACATGCATGAACCTGGAGCAACGGACAGTCTGCTGGAGGAAATCAGTGGGTAAAACAGCATCTGTGGGAGGAAAGAAATTGTAGTGTATTGTGTCAGATTATGCATCAGGACCCTGTTCAACCAGAAGTTCTGCCAGTGGACTGTTTGATTGGATACTCCCAAGTCCGAAAGGGAAATACTCGAGAATGACAGAGAAAGATCTGTAGGATTTCCAAATACAGACTGATAAACAGGTACTGGTCAACCAACCAGACATAGTAATATTGGAGAAGGAACAGAAGAAAGCAATAGTAATAGATGTGGCAACCCCCAATGACAGTAACATCAGAAAGAAAGATGAGAAGCTGAAGAAATACCAGGGCTTGAAAGAGCAGATAGAAGGGATGTGGAAGTTTAAAAGCCAGAGTAATCCCAGTGGTGATAGGAGCACTTGGAGCTGTGACACCTGGACTGGGAGAGTGGCTCCAAGATATCCTGGGATTAACATCTGAGATCTCAGTCCAGAAGAGCACACTGCTAGGAACAGCAAGGATACTGCACCAAATCCTCAAGCTCCCAGATCTCTGGAGAGGACCCAAGATTGAGGGAAAAATACACATGCATATCACCCATAACTTTACTTTATTGTCACCACACAATTGATACTAGAGTGTACAATCATCACAGCGATATTTGATTCTTTGCTACGCGCTCCCGGGAGTACAAATTGATAGTAAATATTAAAAATTTGAATTATAAATCATAAGTAGAAAATAGAGAAGGGAAAGTAAGGTAGTGCAAAAAAAAAAAAAAATGAGAGTCAGGTCCAGATATTTGCGGGGTACGGCCCAGATCCGGTTCAGGATCCGTTCAGCAGTCTTATCACAGTTGGAAAGAAACTGTTCCCAAATCTGGCCGTACGAGTCTTCAAGCTCCTGAGCCTTCTCCCAAAGGGAAGAGGGACAAAAAGTGTGTTGGCTGGGTGGACTGTGTCCTTGGTTATCCTGACAGCACTGCTCCGACAGTGTGCGGTGTGAAGTGAGTCTAAGGATGGAAGATTGGTTTGTGTGATGTGCTGGGCTGTGTTTTTGATCTTCTGCAGCTTCTTCCAGTCTTGGACAGGACAACTTCCATAAGGGGTGAAGAAAATATGTGTGTGTATGTATTATATATATATATATATATATACACACACACACATACATACACACAGTATACTTCACAATACAACTACTATATTGACACCCAGAGCATAGCAAATTTAAAATTGTCTTATTCAGGCCTAAAGATGTAATTGTGGGGGAAGATTTCTTATTTTTGTGGGATTACGTCTTTCCTGACAAGGGAGATCTGTCATACAGTGGGCGCTGAAGTTGGACCCAAATGCAAGACACAGACACTGAAGTACTGGGAACTAGATTGGACTGGACACAGACTAGGAGCTGGAACAGGACACAGACTTGGGCTAGGACTTTGGCTAGGAAAGCGGGACCAGGACAAGGAACTGAGAACTAGGAGCCTGGGCTTGGACTCCGAGCCAAAAACTGGACAAGGACCCAGAACCTGGGTCTTGACTCAGGCTTGGACCCCGGAAATAGGTGAAGACATGACGTGGCTACGGGACTGGACACAGGCTTGGGTCCCTCGAGGCTCGGGTTGGTTAGGCCCTTGAGTACAGAGCCAGGACTCCTTAGAGCACAGGGCCAGGGCTGTTCCTAGGACGCAGGGCCAGGATGCTTACTAGGATGTGGGACCGGGATGACTGCTGAGGTAAACCACCAAGGAAACTGTCAGGAATTCAGATTGGGAGGGGAAGGGAACAGTCCAGCCTCAGGGTAACGGCAAAGACAGCCTGGCTTACCCCACGGAGGCAAGGACAGGAAGGGACAGATCCAACCACAGGGTAACAGCAAAGACTGCCTGACTTACCCCACAGAGGCTAGGACAGGAAGGGAGCTCAGTCCAGGGTGGTTCCGAGTCTTAAGGCAGTCAGCAACCTTTGCTGGCCACAGAACCAGCCAAATCCATACCTAGATCAGAGTGGCAGATGGCCACTCAGCTGGCCCCAGAAACAGCCGAATCCGTACCACGATGACTGCTCCGACAAGAGACAACAAGGTTCCATGAAGCGGTGTCCTCCAACCAGGCCTAGAGATCACAAATGGCTACTCTAGCCTTCCACCAGCAGATTGCTCCAAGGGGATACTGACAAGGCAAACCAGCAACCACACTTAATTCCAGGGCACTTATATTCCCAGCCCCAAGACAAGCATCAGGTGTCTATGATTAAGCCCAATTGAAACAAGGGACAGCTGGAAGACCCAGAGTCCCGAGTCCACGGACTGGAATGCAGACTTCACGGACCGGACCATGACAAGATCACTCTGCCTGGCAGGTGGAAATGTGGCTGTGAAACAATCTCAGGTTCTGGGGTTTCCTCCTTGGCAATTGTAGGAAATGACTCTTGGGCTGCAGGAAGAGGTTCTGACAGCATTGGCACCTTTCTTCCCTAACAAATGACTGTTCTACTCAACTGATCAATTTGTTGTCTCCCAATGACATCAGATACAGCCTCCTCTGTCTAGGAGAATGTTCCAATTCTTAATCTTTCCACTTTTGATCACCTCTGTAGTCCCTTTCAAGACTGCTTGTCCAGGAGTGAAACATCAACCATCCTTGTTTAAGGAGTCTTCAATTTATCTCAGCTGTATGTCCTACCTACTCCATCTGAGATTGGGTTCGAGGAGATCCAAGCATGAGTGCAAGGGATGACCTGGTAACAGCATAGCTGATGAGCTGCTGCTTTGCGATATGCAAGGAGGAAATTGGCGAGCTTCTGATACGGTGTTAGTGTAGTCTGTTCTGCTAACATTGCTCACTCTGCATTCGTTAGGCTCTAGACAAACATCTCCGCCAAGCCATTTGGAGGTGGGTGATGTGGTGCAGGTGTAATATGTCTTATTCCATTCATTTTCAGGAATGACTGAAACTGTTCCGCAACAAAATGTAGTCCATTGTCACTGACTAAGTGTTCTGAAGAACACCAGTCCTTAAGAAGAGGCTTCTCAGCACATTAAAAGTATGTGAGGCTTTTGGGGACACCTCTGGCCATTTTGTAGCTGCATCCGCTACTGCCCATGAACGGTCTGGCAAAATCCTCAAAAATCCTCTGCCAGGGCAATGCAGGCCATTCCTGGGGACGGAGAGGCGCTGCTCTTGGCATCTTCTGGATGTGTTGGCATACCGAACTGTGCATGGCAAGCTGCTCAACCTGCTGATTTATCCCAGGCAACCAGACAAAACATTAAGCCAATGCTTTCATTTTGACTATGCCTCGCTGACAGGCTTATAGCTCCTCCAGCACCTTAGGTCCCAGCTTGGATGGTACAACAACTCTCAATCAACACATAAGCCCACCTCCGTCAAAGGCAATTTCATCCTGGCACTGGTAAAAATGGAGGAGCTGGAATTTCTGCGGCACATTCCAACCATTTTGAGTGGCCATGTAGACTTGAGACTGTGTGGGGTCTTTTCTAGTTTCCCTTTGGATCATCTCCAAAAATAGGTAGACTTGTGATTTGTGTTAGGGAGAATATGTCAAGAGGGAGGTCCGCTTTTGTAAAATTTTTAAGTGTATCCTATTCCAAGAATAAACGGGTCAATCCATCAGTATTTCAGTAATTAGATGCCCTTTTGAATCTGATCTTGTAATTGTATCCTCCAAGAAATAGAACCCATCTCTGCAATTGTCTTCTGCTGTTAGTAGAACACCCTTCTGTAGATTGAAAACGGACACTAGTGGTTGTTAATCAGTAACAAAGGTAAGCTCCCTCCCATACAAGTACTGGTTGAAACATTTTACACCCCAAACCAGGCGCAAGGCCTCTCAGTTAATCTGTGTGTAATCTTTCTCTGCAGCAGTAAGGGAATGTGATGGGGCATTCACTTCCATCACTCATAACATATGACACGACTGAACGTGTACCATACAGTGAGATGTCACAGGCAAACTTCACTGGATGATGTGGATCATAATGCCACAGTGACTGACGTCTCAATTTCAATTGCCTTTTGGAAAGCCACCTCACACTGTTTTGTCCATTGCCATTTCTTCCCGATCTGTAGTAATTAGATCAAGGGGTAGAGCACAGTAACAGGTTTGTCAGAAACTTGTTATAGAAATTGATAAATCCTAAAAAAGACCACTATTGTTACACGTCCTTTGACCTTGAGGCACCCACCACTGCATTAATTTTCTCTACACGCTTGCGTAAGCCTTGTCTGTCAATGGTGTGACCACAGTAAGTGATGCTTAGTTTAAAGAATTCACATTTATTGCATTGTGCTCGGATCCCATAATCTTGTAACCTTTTAAATACTGTTTTTTGATTTTGGAGATGGTTCTCATCAACCGTACTGACAACAATGATGCCATCCAGTTAACACTGAGTGCCTGGGTAGCCTTTGCAATATCTGGTCTATAGCCTGAGTGCAGGTGCAGATGCTACTCCAAAGATAAGCCTGTTATAGTGATAAAGCCATTCTGAGTGTTTATGATGAGAAACACTTTGGATTCTTCTTCAGTCTCCACCTGGAGGTAAATCTCAGCTAAGTCTACTTTACCAAAGTGCTTCCCTCCTGAAAAGTTGGCAAAGGTATCCTTTATCCTGGGTAGAGGGTATTGATCTACTCTCAATACTGGGTTGATGGTAACCTTAAGGCAGCACAGACCCTGACAGACCCATTCTTCTTGGTACTGAGACTACTGATGTTGCCCTTGCACTTCTTGACCAGAAAGAACTGCAATCAGTAACCAGGAATGGATGTGGCCATTTTGTGGGACTGTCTCTGTGGCCACGATTTTGTGAACTGGTTCTTGCTCTGGGATAACTTAATCAGAGGAATTGAAAGTGGACACAAAGTGTTTCTGCTAATGATTTGCTAAACCTGGGACTACTCTCAGATCGCTGTTTATTGTGTAAAATCACAGGCTTGAGAAAGCAATCTAGGATCTCACTAGACCACTGTCTGGGTGACCTGGTTTGACTGGTTTGACTGGTTTGAACCAGTCAAAGTTGAATACAACATAAGTTGCTCAAGGCATGTCGTTGAGAGTGGGCCATAACACAATATTGCTCTTAGGCCCTGAGCTACACTGAATGAGAATCTGACACAGGTCAGTCAGATGACTTTGAGCCAAAGAAACTGAAATATCATAGACTGATTTGATAATGGAAGGAATAAGAATAAAGGATTTCAAGAGGACAAACAATGACAAATCTTCAGGGACCAGCCACCACAAATGTGGAGGATCCCACTTCGGAGATGTGGAGATCTCATTGGGTCCATGCTGTGTGCCTGGCCTGCACAGAGTCTTTTTCCTGGCTGCTACCTTTTCTAGGTCAACCTAACTGTTCATGAAGGGTCAAGGAAACCTAGTAACTATGTACTCAGTTAGTTAGTTTGTGGACACACATGCATTTTAGTTGAGAGGTACTTGTTATTAAATATAGATTATCTTTGTGCCCAACTGATCAGTATTACTAAGGGGCAATCTTTGTAACAGGCTCCGCTCACCCTTGGAAAGAATTCCTTCAGCCTCCATGAGATCCAGCTCATGGCTACTTTATCACGGATGGTATAAGAAACCCGATGGGTTTTGTAAAGCAATCATAAACAAGATAAAATCTGCAGATGCTGGAAATCCGAGCAACACACCCAAGATGCTGGAGGAACTCAGCAGGCCAGACAGCATCTATGGAAAAGAATACAGTCGCTGTTTTGGCCCAAATGTGGCTTGTTGGTTGTTGTATTTCACTGATACAAATGTCATTCCATGTTGTACCTTACTGTTATGAATGTCATTCCCATAGGAGTTATCTTTACTCCAGAATAAGTTCTTAGTTGGATATCTGCAGGCTTCAATTCACTATCTTTGAAATGTCGTTCAAACTCATTTTGCGGAATATTGAAACAGTTAAGCCAGTATCCAATTCCATTTTTATTAATTTGCTGTTCACCTCTGGTGAAAGCCATATTGTTTGTTCGTTTTAATTTTGTCAACCTCAAGGCTACTCAGTGCTGTGTCACTCTCATTTTTTTTTGTCAACAGCATGCAGATTAGTGCTCTTTTTGAAACTACAACTTGACTTACCTTTTTCCCTCCCTTGTGCAGTCCATTTAATTTTGTCTACCCGACATGTTTATATGTGTCCTACTTTGTTGCATTTTCTACAAGTTCTGCCTTTAAATCTGCATTAGTCTGGTTTATGTGAGACTCTGTCTGCTAATGATTGATAAAGCAATTTCAACTGCTCTTTTAAATGTGAGTTGTACTTCAGTTAGGAACTATTTTTGAATGCTTTCTTGGAAAAAGTCCACAAACTAAAAAAATTCATCACTGAGCTGACAATCTCTTCCATTCATCCACGTGCCCTGAAATGGACTCCCCTTCCTCTGGATTTCACTTATGAAACCTAAAGAGTTCTACAATCAACAATTGCTTTGGTTCTAAGTGTTCCAGCATTACTTTTATGATAACAGCAAATCTGAATTTGAATGGGTTTTTTTTGGAGTAGTCACACTTCTAAGTAATCTACATGCCTTTCCACGGAATGCACGCAGCAAAACTGGCATTTGCTTTTTGTTGGCTATTTCATTTGCTTTAAAATACGGCTTAATTAACTCAATATATAATATCCACTTATCTCTTGTGAAATCAAACACAATCTCAAACATTTCCGACGTCGCCAGCCATTTCTGCTCTTTTTTTATTTATGATGATTTTTCACCTGGTAATCACTGTTTCTGAACCCATGAATTTTGTCCGTTTTCTGTAATTTTTTTAAACTCAGCGGTCTTTCTCTTCCCCTTGTGAAGAAGCAAAGGAGCTGTGTGTTTTTTTAACTTAAACATCTCGCTGATTTTTTTAACCCCAATGTCTGCTGCGCTTCATCAGATAGGTACTTGTCTCAGGTTCATCAAAAGCTTCTTTGTCACCACTGTTATCTTTTACAACTCCAAAACATAGAACTAATTGAAAGAAGTACACTGAGCCAGAAAATATGTGTCTTAATTTTGTTTCTTACTTTAATGAGGCACACACTTATGACGTGGTGACATAATGATTAATGCCATTAACATACTTCTACATATAACTTAAAATGAATTATTTAAACAAACAAAGAATGCTTTATCAAACAATACAATTACAATAATACTGAACTATTAAATATGCAACAGTTCCCAAATCAGTCCCTGACATTGGAAACTGAAGTTGAACCAGACTGCCTGCAGCCCTAGATTTGTGCATGACTCCAAGATGAACTTTGAAATCATATCCATTGTGGTAAACCATACATATATGTTGTAACTGGGTTAACTGTCTGGACACACCTCTCTGCTGACTGTCGCTGTGGCTCCTGAATAAAGGTGATTTTGCCCAGCTTCTCCCCCTCAGTCCGGGCGCAGACACGCAGCATGCTGGAAGTCAGATTTTACTGCGAATAAAATTGAAGCACCTTCAATAATTCCAAAAGTAGGGTAAATATTGAAAGGCCTTTATTCACAGTAAAATATGACTTCCAGCATGCTTCGTGCCTGCCCCCAGACTGAAGGGGGAGGAGCAGGATGAAATCACCTTTATTCAGGGGTCTGCATGGCATCACTAAAGCTTCTTTTTTTCATCTCTATAACACATCCATTCTACTTCCAATGAAAGGCAGCATTCCACTTACCTTTCTAACTCCTTGTTTTACCTGCTTAATAGCTTCCTATCTTATTGAACAGCATCACTCTCTAGTCTTTTTTCCATACAAACAATACTCTACTCTTCCAATTCTTTCTACCAAAGTGGATAACCTCATATTTCCCCAAAACGTACACAGAATGCCAAATCTGTGAAGCTCCAAAGACATTTTGCAACATGAATAGTACTTTATTAGTACAAAATGTTATTGTTGAACTAAAGATATTTGGGAATTTATTTTTTATTATTTGTTCAAGTGATACGGACATTGCTGGTAATGCATTTTGTGGTCCATCCATAATCATTCCTGAAGATTAAGAGACAATGGCATTGACAAGCGTCGAGCAACATACAGCCAAATTAGGAACAATTTTCCAATGTGCTTCCCTGGAAGGGGATGATCTGCAGTTTCACAATTGTTATTCCTTAGGAAAAGCTGTTATACTTATATCACTGGGGTAGTTAGAATCTCACAGCATATGTAATGGCTGCTCTTTTGCCAGCAGAACAATAATACAGGTTTGTGTTGGGTATTGAGTATACAGCTCAGAAACAGGTCTTTCAGTCCAACTCGTCCAAATTTCCTATCTGAGCTGTCGTAACGTGAACAAAGTCACTGGAAAGACACTAAAGCCAGTGGATATAAAAGTGTTCATTCAACAGAAACAGGCAACAGGCATCATATTGAGACACTCTTGGAAGAAGAGGCTTGTTGACCCAATATTACATGACATTTTTAGATGCTAAATATCAAAGGTAACAGCAGGACAATTCTATAGTTACAATGTATGTACAATGCCTCTTTGAATTACATATAGCTTTCAAGCATCCCCTTCTTTGCACCCACACTCCGGTCATCCACAATGAATTTTAGTCAGCATTGTCTGTTTTGTAATCATCTCCAGTCTGCAGCTCCAGGAACACTATTGTTCAGGACTGCATTTTAAATTAAATCTACAATCCACACTCAGGTCTGATGACTGGTTGCGGGTGAAATTAATATTTGCTCTATACCCTGCTCCAGAATATATCCTAACATGAGCTAAGTCCCTTGTGCCTGCATTTGGCCCATATCTCGAAAACCTTTTCCTAACAAACACATGTCCAAAGTCTGTTAAGTGTTGTAATTATACCTGCCTCCCTCACTTCCTCTGACAGCCCGTTCCACATAATCACCACCCTCTGGAGAAACTTGCCCCTTATGTCCCCTTTAAATTTCTCCTTTCTCAATTTAAACCTAAGCCCTCTAGTTTCAGACTCCCCTAACATTAGACTAAAGGTAGACTAAACTAACTAGACTCCCTAATCCTTTTGTGTCTACCAAATTACAGGTTAGGACAGGGCTGGCCAACCTTTTACATTCCATGCGTCAATTTTTTCACGCACAAGTTCTATATTAACATATTTTTACAAGAATTGTGGGTGTACAAGAGTTGTAAGGCGCATCTGAACTCGTGCGTGAAAAAACTGACGCATGGAATGTAAAAGGTTGGCCACCCCTGGGGCAGGATATTGGGCACACTGAATGTTCAAATTCACCGCTTCCAGTGGGGATTTGTTTGACCTCACAGTCTCTTTCATGCTCTGTACTTTTGGAATTCAAATAAAATCTTCAAAAGGTGATGCCTTGTTAAAATGCAACTCGTATACACTAAGTATCGTAAGATTTGTTGAGCTGAGGAACTGCTTCTGTAACTTTTCATATACTACCTGCATTTCTACTACATCATTGCTCAGCTATTTTATGCTGGAAATAATCATTTTTATCAAAGGGAAGGTGCTTGAAATCTCACTATTTGTATTTTGTTATCAAAGGGAATTTCCTTTGTAATTTAGAAAAATCCAGCTGAAATTATTCTTAAGACATTCCTTGTTATGGTTGTTAGGGGTGCACTGACTATGAAGATATGATATTGGTGCCCAGATGTAAAAGGCCTATTGCAGTTGTAAATCTACCAGACTTCAAAACAAAAGCGTAACCTAGCTATTTCTCAAACAGACATCAGGTTTACACCCAAAATCTACTCTGTAAGTTTTTGTGGCAGTTATGCTTTCCCTCAGGACTAATTGTAGTCCTTGAATCCATTGAGAATAAAAAAAAATGTTCAAACAGATATATGGGTAATTATTAAATCATTCCCAATAAAATATTTAATGATTCCCTAATCCCATTGAATGTGCCTTTAGATATCTTGATCCAGAGCGCTGCTAACCATACATAGAATAAACATAATATAGTGTGAGTTACTATGCAACATCTCCTGCAATGCCCATTGCTAGAGGAACCCTGTACCGTTGCAGATCTTGCTGAATTCAACAGCAAGGCACAAAAATGTGTCCACTTCTGGCTGAGCCATGTATAGACTGTCCATGGACACGATAAGAAGAAGAAGTAGTAGTTGAATGGTTTTATTACGGTCCATGACCAAGGCAACTGGTTAAAAATTTTAATTGGGATCCACAACCCTGCAGGTCCATTGTTTCAGCTTGTTTTTGCTCCACTGAACTTATATCTACATTCTTTGACTCACTTTTATCCCCCCAGTTCGGTGCTTTCCTACCTACATCCATGACACTTCACTTGCTCTTGATCTTTTTAATGATTTCAAGTTCACTGGCCCTGATCATCTTATTTTTCTTATTTTCACTGTGGATGTCCAGTCCCTATACATCTCCAACAACCCCCCGCCCCCACCACCACCACCACCAGTAAGGCCTCAAAGCTCTCTGTTTCTTTCTGGACACCAGACACAACCAGTTCCCTTCCACTACCACTCTCCTCCATCTGGCAGAACTGGTCCTCACTCTCAATAATTTTGTCTTTCACTCCTCCCATTTCCTTCAAACAAAAGGTGTAGTGACAGGCAATTACATGGGACCCTGCAATGCCTGCCTTTTTGTTAGCTACATGGAACATTCTATGTCCCAAGCCTACACTGGTATCACTCCCCAACTTTTCCTATGCTACATCGATGACTGCATTGGTGTTGCTTCCTGCACTCATATAGAGCTTATCGACTTCATCAACTTTGTCTCCAACTTCCACCCTGCCCTCAAATTTACCTGGTCCATTTCCGACACATCCCTCCTCTTTCTCTCTGTCTCTATCTCTGGAGACAGCTTATCTACTGACGTCTTTATAAACCCGCTGATTCTCACAGCTATCTGCATGATACCTCTTCCCACCCTGTTACTTGTAAAAATGCCATCCCCATCTCTCAATTCCTCTGTCACCACTGCATCTGCTCTCAGGATGAGGCTTTTCATTCCAGAACTAAGGAGGTGTCCTCCTTTTTCAAAGAAAGGAGCTTTCCTTCCTCCACCATCAATGATGTCTCAACTGCATCTCTTCCATTTTACGCACATCTGCCCTCAATCTCTTGTCCTCACCTACCACCCACCAGCCTCCGTGTCCAGCACATAATTCTTCATAACTTCTGCCATCTCCAATGGGATCCCCCACCAAGCATATCTTTACCTCCTACCCACTTGCTGTTTTCTGTATGAATCACTCCCTATGCAACTCCCTTGTCTATTCATCCCTCCCCACTGATCTCCCTCCTGGCACTTATGCTTGCAAGCAGAAAAAATGCTACACCTGCCCCTACACCTCCTCCCTCACTACCATTCAGGGCCCCAAACTGCCCTTCCAGGCGAGGTGACACTTTACCTGTGAGTCTGTGGGGTCATCTATTGTATCCGGTGCTCCCTGTGTGGCCTCCTGTGTATTGGTGAGATCTGTCGTAGATTGAGAGACCACTTCACCCAGCACCTGTGCTCCACCTTCCAAAAAAAGTGGAATTTCCCAGTGGCTACCCACTTTAATTCCACTTCTCATTCCCATTCCAACATGTCAGTCCATAGCCTCCTCTACTGCCGTGATGAGGCTACACTCAGGTTGGAGGAGCAACAGCTTATATTCTGTCTGGGTCACTTCCAACCTGATGGCATGAACATCGATTTCTTGAACTTCTGGTAATGGCCCCTCCCTGCACCTTTCTCCATTCCCATTTCCTTCTCTCACCTTATCCCCTTACCTGCCCATCACCTCCCTCTGGTGCTCTTCTCCCTTCCCTTTCTTCCATGGCCTTCTGTCCTCTCCTATCAGATTCCCCTTTCTCCAGCCCTATATCTCTTTCACCAATTGACTTGCCAGCTCTTTGCTTCACCCCCTCCATCCTGGTTTCACCTATCACCTGCCATCTTGTATTTCTTCCTCCTCTTTCCCCCCCCCCCCACCTTCTTACTCTGACTTCTCATCTTTTTCTCCAAATCTGATGCAGTGTCTTGGCCCAAAACATTGACTGTTAACTCTCTTCCATAGATGCTGCCTGGTCTGCTGAGTTGCTCTAGTATTTTGTGTGTGTTGCTTGAAAAGGTTGCTCTTCCAACCTGCTGTATAAGCCTAATTGGCTACTAATAAACATAGTGAAATGCTGAAATAGATCTCAATAAACTACGGAAATAACCATTAATACGCGAAATGTAGGTAGTAGCCAAAGTATTAAGGTGGAAGAGAAATGGAACATTCTTAAAAGCAAGGACAACGTGAAGCATCCTAGCTCACCTACTCCCCTTGCTAAACTTGCATCGAACATTAACCCCGACCACACAGGGTGTACTGTGATAACCTATAGTCTCTATACTATAAAGGAAAAACAAAAAAATATGCTAGGATGACATAGAACTGAGGGCTTACACCCACTAGAAAAAAATTGAGAAATCTAGGGGCTATCAACTATATTTCACAATTTAATGGATAATTCCATTGTTTATTGAGAACTATTTCAACATTTCATAGATGGATGCTTTTAATAAAGCTCAGAGCAATGCAAATTTCAAAAGTGGATAATTAATGTGAATTTTGCATTCAAACTTTTGAATATCATAAGTATTTAATAGCTATGCCTGATTTATCATCTTTTTAAAATCTATATGGAGCATTTAAAGTCTGTAAGCATAGTTTAGCTGATGCAAAAACATTTTTATGCAATTTCATACTATAACAATAAGCATAAGGTAATTTATGAATATGAAAACAATCCATCTTAATCTTTCCAGATTTTTTGGATGGTTCCAGAGCAAGAGATAGTGGATTCTTTTGATGTACACTTACAAGAGGTTGGTTATGATAATGAAATAGCTACCCCACAGCAAGTGGGCGTGGTGTTTTCTGGAATAAGTGCCTCTTCTTTTGAGACAACATTGAAAGACAATACTGAAGTTATCTTCAAGGTCCGTGCAGTTAATGCCAATGGAGAAGGTAAATGGAGCTATCCTTACAGGGTGAGTATTGTTCTACTCAGTCGGGTCTTTGTTCAATAAATTAACTCCGCACATCTGTTTCATTCGACAAGTGGTAGGGTCTGGGGAGCAGATGTGATTCACCAGATGATATCTGACCTTGTGTGACTAGGGGAATACTCCCTGATTATGGCGGGCGTGCAATTTTACACCAGGTTTGATCAACGTGTTTTAGTTCCCCTGCAACTGAATGACCCACTGTCTACATTTTCACATTTGTAAAATGTCTACTGTAGAAGTGAGACCATGCTGCACAAAATTTGTAGTGTGAGGTGACACTGGTGAGGCCCCACTGTGAACAGTTCCTTATCTTATCTAAGTTCTTATCTAAGAAAGGACCTGCTGACTTTGGAGAGGGTTCAAAGGAGGTTCACAAAACAGATTCCGGGATTGAAAGGCTTACCATAGGAGGAACATTTGATGGCTCTTGGCCTGGAATACAGCAGAAAGAGGGCGAATCTCATTGAAAACTAACAAATGTTGGAAGGCATCAATAGGGTGATTCTGGACAGGATGTTTCCTATGGTGGGGGAGTCTAAGATCAGAGGACAACCTATCAGAATAGTGGGACATCCATTTAGAATGGAGATGAGGAGAAATTTCTTTAGCCAGAGGATGGTAAATTTGTGGAATTTTGAACAACTGGATAGCAGATACTAGATTTGGAATTCTACTGATACTCTGAGATTTGTGGCATGTATAAAGGTATTTGATATGTTAGTTGTACACATACTACTTCCCACTATTTGCTGACTTGATTAGTCCTTTTGTACTATGCCAAGAACAAAAGAGCTTTCTCTTGAGGCACCAGACTCTCTTGTCCATGAAAACCATTGAAGCATTGGAAGCTATTGGATTCTTTTACATTGGCTAATTCAATGAATTAATTGACTGTTGCTTCTGCAGATTTAAGTATCATGGAAGGATGGTATCAATTTGATCACTTGCCTGTACATTTTATGAGTGTAATGGTTCATAAAATGAAGATCACATCCACCACCTATTATGAAAAATCAATGAAGTTCTATGATGTAATAGACTAGTTGGCCCATGTTTATGTTGTTCATCAGTTGAAACCTTTGGAGCTATTCACTTTCTATAGTCTTGCAGATCACAACTCATCAAATATTCATCTAAGTGTCTTTCAAATGAGGATTCCAGTTCCCAACACAACCTTTGGACAGTGAGTTACAGACCCCCATTACTCATTTTATAGGCTACACTACTTCCAGATGCCTCCTCTATTTAGTTTCACTTTTCAATATTTCTCACAATTTCCCCTCATTGATTATCTTTATTTTTAGTAAAAAAGGTCCTTCTTGTATTGGATATTTAATAAATCACACCCCGACTCCTTTCTACCAAAAACACTATGCTAATCCATCTTCTTTGGTAAACTCTGTCTTTATTCATATAAACATTGTTGTAAATCTCTACTGGTATTGCATCCTTTCTGTAGAATGGTGGCATGATCAGTATTTACTACTCCATCTATTGTCTAACTTGTCACAATGGGGTGCTGGTAACGGACCCAAATGCGAGACACAGACACTGAAGTACAAGGAACAGGACTTGACTAGAGTAGGGATGTGACAGGGTACAGACCAAGAGCAGGGACAAGAATGCAGACTTGGGCTAGGGAAAGCGGGACCAGGACTAGAAACCATGGACAAGGAGACAAGGCTTCGACTTCGAGCCTGAGGCTGGACAAGGACCCAGAACCAGGGTCTACCCTTGGGCTCGGACCCCAGAACCAGGCAAGGACAAGATATGGCTTCAGGACAGGACATGGCTGGGGTCTAGAGGCCTGAGCTTGGAGACAGGCTGGGGTCTTTGCTCTTGAGGCTTGACACTGGGGCCTTGGGTCGTGAGCTTGGCTGCAGGCTGGGGCCTTCAGGCTTGTGTTCTTGGAGCTTGGCTTGGGATCCTCGAAGCTTGGGTTCTTGGAGCTTGGCTTGGGGTCCCCGAGGCTAGTGTTCTTGGAGCTTGGCTCGGGGTCGCCAAGGCTAGTGTTCTTGGAGCTTGGCTTGGGGTCCCCGAGGCTAGTGTTCTTGGAGCTTGGCTTGGGGTCCCCGAGGCTAGTGTTCTTGGAGCTTGGCTTGGGGTCGCCAAGGCTAGTGTTCTTCGAGCTTGGCTTGGGGTCCCCGAGGCTAGTGTTCTTGGAGCTTGGCTTGGAATCCTCGAGGCTTGGGTTCTTGGATCTTGGCTTGGGATCCTCGAGGTTAATTTTCTTGGAGCTTGGGATCCTTGAGGCTTGGGTTCTTGGAGCTTGGCTGCAGGATCTTCGAGGCTTGGGTTCTTGGAGCTTGGCTGCAGGATCTTCGAGGCTTGGGTTCTTGGAGCTTGGCTGCGGGATCCTCGAGGCTTGGGTTCTTGGAGCTTGGCTGTGGGATCTTCGAGGCTTGGGTTCTTGGAGCTTGGCTGCGGGATCTTCATCTTGAAATGCGGAGGCTGGAACTCGGAGACAGACTGGGAACTGTACATTAACATAGAGCCGGGACTTAAAGTTAGACAAGCCGGGACTCAACTCCTCCATACCAAGATGGGACAGGATCATCCATCGTGTAACGGCAGAACGACCGGACTTACCCAGTAGAGGCAAAGACAAGACAAGACAGATCCCCCCGCAGGGCAACAGCAAAATGGCCTGACTACCCTGCGATAGTGAGGACAAAACAAGACCCCCCGCAGAGCAACGGCAGAACAGCCTGACTTACCCACAGAGGCGAGGACAAGACAAGACAGATCCCTCCACAGGGCAATGGCAAAACGGCCTGGCTTACCCCACGGAGGCAAGGACAAGAAGAGACAACACCAAAGAACGACAGACAGTTCCATCTCTGCTCCGGGGTAACTCCGGGTCTCAGTTTGGCCAGCAAGCTCCTCTGACTCCAGAAGCTGCTGGAACCCTACCTAGCTCGGAGTGGCTGACGGCCACTCAGCTGGCCCAGGAAACAGCTGAATCCATACCGCAAAGACTACTCCAATGAGTGGCAACAAGGTTCTATGAAGGAGTGGTCCTCCAACCAGGCCTAGAGATCACAAATGGTTTCACTAGCCTTCCATCAGCAGGTTGCTCCAAGGGGGACTGACAAGACAAACCAGCCACTCACACTCAACCCCAAGGCTACTTATATTGCAAGCCCCAAGTTGGGAATCAGGTGCCTATGATTAACTCAAACAAGGGACAGCTGGAAGACCCGGTGTCCTGAGTCCACGGACCGGACCGTGAACTGGAATGCGGACTTCACAGACCAGACCATGACATAACTATGGTTGCAGCAGAATGCCTATACATCAGCCAATAAAATACCCTCTTTATTTTTCCTATTTATTATCACTGTTAATATTCTACATTGAATGGCCACTTTATTAGACACCTCCTGTGCCTAATGAAGTAGCCACTGAATGTATGTTCATTGTGTTCTGCTACTGTAGCCCATCCACTTCAAGGTTGGACATGTTGATGCTCTTCTGAACACCACTGTTGTAACACATGGTTGTTTGAGTTACTATTGCCTTTCTGTCTGCTTGAACCAGTTTGGCCATACTCCTCCTAAAATACTCATTAACAAGGCACTTTTACTCACAGAACTGCTGCTCACTGGATTTTTTTTTTGTTTTTCAGAGCATTCTCTGCAAACTCTAGAGATAGTTGTATGTGAAAATCGCAGGAGATCAGCACTTTCTTAGATACTCAAACCACCCTGTCTGGCCCCAAGTTGGGTCTAAATCACATTTCGTTGCCATTCTTTCAACAACTGAACCTCTTAACCATGCCTGCATGCTTTCATGTATTAAGTCACTGCCAACTTAATGCTGATGAGATACTTGCAATAATGAGGAGGTGAACAGGAGTACCTAAGAAAGTGGCCACTGAGTGTATTACCTTCAGGAGTATATGAGCATAGGTTCCCAGATTTAAGAAATTTCTGGAGGAAGTGATGCATTGAAATAATCAAGAGTTCAAAGTTACATCAAACTAGTTGGTATTATTTTTACAAACCCAGTTACTCTGAGGTCACATATATTACCTGATCTCAGGCAGGTAGTCTTCACAGGTTTCTTATGAAATGCACACATTAATGTTGATTGAAGCTCTGGGCCTCTGACTTTGAGAAATGCTTGGCCATCTCCTATATAGTCAAATAAGCAAGAGGGCATTTGCTATGTCCAGAGAGCCCAATCCCGCACAACTTCTTATATTTTGGATTCCATAACTATACTTCATATATTTTTTGTTTAGTCCTCTATGGTGTTGCAGTCTATCTGACTAATTGATCAGTAAACATGTCTTCCTCATCTTCTCTTAGTACCATTGTTCAGTTCAGCTCCACTGACTCCACAGTTTGTCTACAGTGAACACACATCAAAGTTGCTGGTGAACACATCAGGCCAGGCAGCATCTCTAGGAAGAGGTACAGTCGACATTTTGGGCTGAGACCCTTCGTCAGAGAAGACCCTCGGCCCGAAATGTCGACTGTACCTCTTCCTAGAGATGCTGCCTGGCCTGATGTGTTCACCAGCAACTTTGATGTGTGTTGCTTGAATTTCCAGTATCTGCAGAATTCCTTTTGTTTGCATTGTCTACAGTGACCTTTCATTGATTAGGCAATCTACTACACTTCCCTCAAATAGTAGTCATCGTCATAGTCATACTTTATTAATCCCAGGGGAAATTGGTTTTCGTTACAGTTGCTCCATATGTAATAAATAGTAATAGAACCATAAATAGTTAAATAGTAATATGTAAATTATGCCAGTAAATTATGAAATAAGTCCAGGACCAGCCTATTGGCTCAGGATGTCTGACCCTCCAAGGGAGGAGTTGTAAAGTTTGATGGCCACAGGCAGGAATGATTTCCTATGACGCTCTGTGCTGCATCTCGGTGGAATGAGTCTCTGGCTGAATGTACTCCTGTGCCCACCCAGTACATTATGTAGTGGATGGGAGACATTGACCAAGATGGCATGCAACTTAGAGAGCATCCTCTTTTCAGACACCACCGTCAGAGAGGCCAGTTCCATCCCCACAACATCACTGGCCTTACGAATGAGTTTGTTGATTCTGTTAGTGTCTGCCACCCTCAGCCTGCTGCTCCAGAACACAACAGCAAACATGATCGCACTGGCCACCACAGACTCGTAGAACATCCTCAGCATTGTCTGGCAAATGTTAAAGGACCTCAGTCTCCTCAGGAAATAGAGATGGCTCTGACCCTTCTTGTAGACAGCCTCAGTGTTCTTTGACCAGTCCAGTTCATTGTCAATTCGTATCCCCAGGTATTTGTAATCCTCCACCATGTCCACACTGACCCCCTGGATGGAAACAGGGGTTACCGGTACCTTAGCTCTCCTCAGGTCTACCATCAGCTCCTTAGTCTTTTTCACATTAAGCTGCAGATAATTCTGCTCACATCATGTGACAAAGTTTCCTGCCGTAGCCCTGTACTCAGCCTCATCTCCCTCGCTGATGCATCCAACTATGGCAGAGTCATCAGAAAACTTCTGAATAGAGTTTTAATGATCAATGTGAATACCACGTCAGATTTGTTTTATTATTATTGCCACATGTACTGAAGTACAATGAATGTACTGAGATACTGTGAAGAAGCCTGTTTTGCATACCATCCAAACAGATCACTTCATTACAACAGTCCTTTGGTAGTAGAAAGTAAAAGTAACACTTTTACATTGCAGAATGAAGTGTTACAGTATCAGGACAAAGCAGTGCAGGTAGACAGTCAGCTGTAAGGTCACAGCAAGGTAGATTGAGGTCATCCTCTGCCAGATCTGCACCTTCAACCACCAGTTCTTCTTCTTTCTCGTGTCCAGCAAGGATCGGAAGATCACCTGAGTCTAGACCTCAGATCCTGCCACCTCCAACTCCGACAATCCCTGGACGCTCCCGTCCCATGATCCCTGCCGCTTCCCGCTCGACCTCAATTCCACCGGACACCCGTAGGTTACGGAACTCACTGACTCCATCCCTGGCCCCGTCGGGTCTGGGCACCTCTGGACTGGCAACATTACTATCTCCATCACCGATTCCGACAGTCCTGAGCAGATCCAGAACCCGGATTCCACTGCCATCAGTGCTGGTTCCTATGACCCCGGACAACTTCAGACTGCTGATTGCGTGGCCTCTAGCGCAGTCTCCAGCATGGATCTTGACTGCCTGCACCTCTGAGCTGAGCACTTAAGCGTTGTCACTGGATCCCCATCTCCCTTTCCCCCACCACCACCCTGCAATCCTGTGCGCTCAAGCCATACCATCAGCTCTTGGATCCTCAAAGCCTCCATCTTCCTCCCACACCGACTTCCCTAAACACCCCAACCCTCCTCTCTCCTTTGGCACCATAAAATCTCTTCTCCCCTCTGATCCCAGCCCTAATTCTAGCCGTGTCTTCCCCTCTCTGAGGAAGAATGTTCTGTCCTCAGTAAGGGCCTCACTCTTGACTGTCTTCACCTGCACCTCAGTGCCCGCCGTGACGTCAAGCTCTTCTGTCATCTCTGTCACTGAGCCCACTTCTTTGGCAAGGATTCCACACCCTGCACTTATGACCCCCTTCTTCTGTCTTCAGCTCTCCTCTTCTTGGACACCCTGGTCTGGTTCTCTGCCTGCTCTGGATCTTTTCATCTTGAATTGCCGACAAGACATTGACCATCGCAACTTCAGCCCTCCTCTGATCTCCTCCAACCTTACCTGCTCTGATTGTACTGCCCTCCACTCTCTCTGCACCGGTTCCAACCTTACCATCAAACCCACAGACAAAGGAGGTGTCGTTGTAGAGTGGCACACTGATCTCTACCCTGCTGAGCTCAGGCAGCAACTTTCAGACACCTCCTCATACCTACCCATTGAAGAGAACCTCACACCAGACCATCAGAAAACTGTCTCCAACACCATCACTGATCTCACCCACTCTGGAGAACACCCACCCACCGCCACCAAGCTCATTGTTCCCTTATCCTATGCTGCTCACTTCTACCTCCTACCGAAGATCCACAAACCAGACTGTCCAGGTAGGCCTATTGTATCTGCCTGCTCCTGCCCCACAGAACCCATTTCATCGTATCTGGATTCCATTCTATCTCCCTTGGTTCAGTCCCTTCCCACCTATCTCTACCTCAAATCTACATAAAGACTTGGACTCCACAGCAACGAAGTCCACAGATTTACCATTCTCTCGTTAAAGTCAATGAACAGCTCTTTTGGTTTGCTGACGTTGAGGGAGAGTTTGTTGTCATGAAACCATGTCACTTTTTTCACCATCAGCTTGTTCCACAAGGACTGTTCATCTCATGTTCTTGATATGTATTCCTTATTTATTTATTATTATTTCTTGTTTTAATTAAAACTAAAGAAGTTTGGCCTGTCCCCTAAAACCCTCACTGATTTTTATAGATGCACCGTAGAAAGCATTCTTCTAGGGTGCATCACAACCTAGTATGGAAGTTGTCCTGTCCAAGAGTGGAAGAAGCTGCAGAAGATCGTAAACACGGCAAAGCACATCACACAAACCAATCTTCCGTCCTTGGACTCACTTTACACCGCACGCTGTCGGAGCAGTGCTGCCAGGATAATCAAGAACACGGCCCACCCAGCCAACACACTTTTCGTTCCTCTTCCCTCCGGGAGAAGGCTCAGGAGCTTGAAGACTCGTACGGCCAGATTTGGGAACAGCTTCTTTCCAACTGTGATAAGACTGCTGAACGATCCTGACCCGGATCGGGGCCGTACCCTCCAAATATCCGGACCTGCCTCTCCGTTTTTATGCACTACCTTACTTTCCCTTTTCTATTTTCTATTTATGATTTATAATTTAAATTTTTAATATTTACTATCGATTTGCAATCCAGGGAGCAGGAAGCGCAGAATCAAATATCGCTATGATGATTGTACGTTCTAGTATCAATTGTTTGGCGACAATGAAGTATGAAGTATAATTTCCTTTTGTATTACCACTGTTCATTGTCTTTTGTACAGTGGATGTCCATCTGGTTGGTGCAGTCTTTCATTGATTCTATTATCCTTATAGGAGTTATTGAAAATGCCCACAAGAAAAAATGAATCTCAGGGTTGTATATGGTGACATATATGTGCTTTGATAATAAATTTACTTTGAACTTTGAACTAGGCTCTCTTTCTCCTTCCTCTACTCTGACTCATTGTTATTTGAGATGTGGCCCACTCCAATGGCATCACCTGCAAACTTGATGAAGATGGCAGAGTTTGTCATCAAAACATTGGTTAAAACCGATATCTGTACCTGGCTAGAAGCCTGACAAGAGTTTATTCAACCAGTGGGAACTTCAGATTGAAGCAAGGAGAAATTAAAATGTCTACAGATACCCCCACCAGCTCATCTGCGCAACATCTAAGAGCATGGCCAGGGATACCATCAAGGCCATTTGCTTTCTGTGCTTCACTTCTGATCTTGCTTCAAAAATGGTGACTGTGGCTTTGAGTGTATTGGAGGCTGTCATGGTGGGTGCTGACATTGCAATCCCCTTCTGTTCAAATCGTGCATAGATTGTGTCAAGCTCATCAGGAAGGAATATTGAACAAAGACATGTTAAGTACTGCTATATTATTATCCTCTTTGATCCTGATATATTTAATATCTCAATGATAACTCAAACAAGCTCCCTTTACAGCAGACAGAATCCAATAATAATTAACCTTCAAAAGATATAGCAAAGCACAATGACTAATATTAACATAAACAATAGTTACAGGATGAAGAATTGATTTCAAAATATTAATAGCCTTGAGGGACCAACCATTAAATATGTCCCATCAGCAGTGCACAGTAAGGTCTGTCTGCACCTTAGCCATTCTGTATAATTCTTCCCAATCATACACTATATTAACCTCCTTTCTTCACAGATCCTAGGCGGGGGGGTGGGGGGTGCAGATTTTGGATCTCCCCCTCCCCCTCCCACTTTCAAATCTCATACTAGCTCTTCTTTCAGTTAGACCTGACGAAGGGTCTCGGCCCAAAACATCGACTGTACCTCTTCCTAGAGATGCTGCCTGGCCTGCTGCGTTCACCAGCAATTTTTATGTGTGTTGCTTGAATTTAGTTTAATTTTTAAGTTACCTCAGGTGATCTTTTCATAAAACCTTCAACTTGTTCCATTTTACATTGTGGGCCAAAGGGCCTGTACTGTGCTGTACTATTCTATGTTCTATCTTCTATTACCCTGAAAGACTCTGTTAATTTCATTGTAAAAGGGGAAGTTCCCACATTTCATGATTTTGGGTTGGCCATTTGGCTGTGTTCATTGTGTGAAATTTCCATCTTCCCAATAATCATTTCCAGAGACCCATTATTGAATAAGTCAAGCACTGGGTTTAGGAGTTAGGCATTAGCTGCAGTAGTATAAGTCGTTGGTGAGGCCGAACTTGGACCTCAAAACTGTTTTGTTCACCCTATTAGAGGAAAGATGTAGTTAAACTAGAAGGAGCAGAGAGAATTTTGCAAGGATGTTGCCAGGACTAGAGAGCTTAAGTTATAGAGAGAGCTTAGCCCGGCTATGTTTTTATTCCTTTTAAACAGGAGAATGAGAGATGACCTTATAGAAGTGTTTAAAATATAAACAGAGTGGATGTAACAGTCATTTTCCCAGTGTAGGGGAATCCAGAAGATTAGAAGGTGAGAGGGGAAGAGATTTAAAAAAGACCTGCGGGGAAAAATTTTCATGCAGAGGTGGTGAATGATCTCTCAGAGGAAATTGTTGAGGCAAGTACAATAGTTTAATTTAAGATGTACATGGAAGGGTGAAACTGAGAGGTATATGGATCAAACACAGGAAATTGGAGCTAACTGGGTGGGAACTGTGGTCAACGTGGACTCATTTGGATGAAGGGTTTGTATCTGTGCTGTATTATACAATGACTCTAGTTTCATTTCCTTATAAGTGTTTTGATAATTGAGAAGTTAACTGCACCCAATCCCATTCCAACACTTCCTAACACATTGTCCATTAAATCTCTCCTGTCCTACCCCTTTCCTACTGCTTCCCATATCCTTAAATGGAGAATATCATCTCCAGTTTTGCCAAAGTTAATGGGTAAATGGTTCACAGTCCTTGAGATGATTTGCTGCTCATGCTTGACACTTTTGTAATTTTCATTTTACTTAGTTTTTTAAAAAAAGAGCAATTATCATCCTTTGCAAGACCAGGCCTGATGTAATCAATTTACAGAGAAATCCACAAACCCTTATTTGTGTTTGTTATCACATGCTGAATTTCAGTGTATTACATTTTTACATTCTCGGAGACAAGAATCCTGGCAGCATATTTGCGTTTTATGAGACAAACACAGTGACAGCATCAAAGCATGCTTTCCCAAAATTACTCAAAATCAATCAATCAGAAGTCTTGAGCAATATTTTTTACCATTCTGGACAAGCATTCTTATTAAGAAAAGCAACATTTAAGATTACTCTCCAGTTTTTCCAATCTATTTCCAAAATAGCAATTTCAAATTTCCAATTGCTGTCTAAAATGTGGGAAGCTCATATCCAAAATAGAGTCACTCACATTTCTAATGCCTGAATCTGGATTTTATGTGGCCAGTGTGAAATCTGGGTTTTCCTCTTGCTTTTTCCCACATATCAGTTTCGAAGGAAATAATTAAAAGAACAAAAACTTAAACCACAGGTAAAACAAAACAAAGATCCATGCTTGTACATTTTTACCTTCAGAATCTTTGCAAATAATTGAAAACCCTATAGTAACAGTTTAAGTTTTATAATGAAAATCTGTAACATATACTGTATTCCAAAAGGGAGAAGAAAATTAAAGGATTGATGAGGCCCCACACTCTCTCACATTTTCTATAAACTCAATAATTACGTTTTAAAACTTGCAGACCGGTAAAGACTTCAAACAAAATACAATTGGCAATCAAAAACTGTCAATCAAAAAATCAAATACAGTAATACACACCTCAAGGAAACCCTTCGAATCCTTCATGATCTAATAGAAAAGAATGCTGCTGGACATTGATCATGGAATGACATATGTTCAGACATGACTGTGTTAAACAAAACAATAACACCAGCAGCTTCCAATTACCCATTAGCAATCAAAAATTGAGGAAGCTGATCACACTGATTCCCTTCTTTTGGTGTTACTGGGCCACGCTGGAAGTTTGATCAGATCCCATTATAGGCCATCCAAGTTCAGGTACCTGTGGCTGCAGTTGGCTGCCTCAGCAAAGCAGCCTGGCTTCCCACAATTAAACTACATACCCTGTACTCTTTGGTGTCCCTCTAGTTTCTGTTCCTATTATTTTGCTGTTCCTTCATTTCCCCACATTACTACTGATGCTTTAGCCTTTTGGTCCTTTAGTGTCTCTCCTCTTGGAGGTTTCCCATCATTCATCGCTACACCCATCCTCTGGAACTTGCACTACCTGGGCCATTTCCTGAAAAGTTGGATTAGTTTGAGAAATGGCTCTTCGCTCAGCTATCTCCTACGATTGTTTCCAGTTAGCTGATCCCACTGTCCTCAGTCATACATTGCACTATTTTATAACCTATTCAAATAGGTCTCTGAGTGCTATCATGGTCCCTGTCAGCACTTTGTTAAGGCTGCTGCTGGATCTCAACCTCTTTGATCCCTATTCCCATGAATTCTGCCTTTAGCTCATCAAATACATATCCTTCCCCAGTAGTGCAGTGCTTAACTTTTCCTTAACATCTGGCCCTAAGCATACCAGACTAACCTCTTCTCCTACCCATCTAGCCACTTAATGTTATTATTTTTACCTCTTGCAGCAACACTGTCACTTCTGTAGAATCATCCCATTTAAGTATTGCTTTAATAAGTTTTGGCAATCGTACAGGATTAAGGGGAATGGCAATCACCATCCTTGTTGCATCACCTGGCCCTCAGTCTATCCCAATGGTCATAGCAGCTGCTCTTTTCAGTTTCTGTTCTTGTGAGTTATCTCTCATTTCCTACTTCTCTACTTCTTCAACTTTTCCATTCCTTCCAAACTGATCCTCTGAATGCTCCCACTCAGTGGCCTCTTCCCCTCCCATCTGTCTTACTTGCCATGTCACAAGCATTATTCCCTTTCGGACCTACATCTAGTTTGCAGCTCGGCTTATTTTATGCACTAACAATCATTGGCCACGTTATTAGATACATCTGTATACCTGATTGTTAATGCAAATATCTAATCAGCCAACTTAATCCATAAAAACATGCAGAAATGGTCAAACAGTTCAATTGTTGCTCATACCAAACATCAGAATAGGGGAGAAATGTAATCTAAGTGACTTTGACTTTGAAATGATTGTTGGTGCCAGATGGGGTGATTTGAGTATTTCAGAAACCATTGATCTCCTGGGATTTCCATGCAAAATAGCCTCTAGAGTTTACCGAGGGTAATGCAAAAAACAAAAAAATCCAGTAAGTGGCAATTTTATGAGCAGAACTGGCTTGTTGATGAGGGAGGTCAAAAGAGAATGGCCATTCTGGTTCAAGCTGACAGGAAGGCGACAGTAACTCACATAATCACACATTACAACAGCGGTGTGCAGGAGAGTATCTCTGAATGCTCAGCACATCATGCTTTGAAGTGGATGGGCTACAGCAGCAGAAGACCACAAATAAAGTGGCAACCAAGTGTACTATTGTGATGGATATTTTGTACTATTGTGCTTTCTGAGCTAGGAAGTTTTTGCCAAGCTCGGCTTACCGCATAGTCACTTGTAAAACTCCAAACAATTGTAAGCTAAACTTCCCACTAATATTCATTATCTTACTTCTGGTTAAGTGAAAAGCAGTAATCAGTAATGAGTTTGAAAGCAGATACATTGTCTTTAGAAAGCAGGATGTTGTGTACTGCACCTGTTTAACTACTAAAGAGGTGTAGTGTAAGACAATTCATTATTTAATTTAGCTTGTTTCAAAATAGACAAAACTGGCTAAATTGTATTGCTCAAGGAAGCTTGTGGACCAAATGGAGGCAATCACTTTACATATCAATAACTGATCTATTAATCTTGGAAGGTTTATATACGCAGGGAACTTAGCTTCACAGCATTAATTGTGGGTAGCTGGAAACTGAGTCTCCAACAAACTTTTAGACTGTGTGAAATATCACATGTGTATGAAGTCTCCTAAGTGGCAAAGAAATTGTATAAACGCAGACAGAAATTCAGGCTTATTAGGAATGGGGTAAGGAACATCAAGAAGCATGAAAGAAATGTGGGGTGAACTAGAGTACATTCCCCTGCCTTCAATTTCCGTGATGGACAATTTGTTCTTCTGCGTTGTTGATATGTATTTTTAGCTTATAGGAGTTTTACCTGGGTTTTGGAGATGCTTTGTATTATGGTAGTCTTTTGTAATATAGAAATACTCTGAGACTTAAATGTGTTTTAAGAATGTTGTTTGGATTTCAATGGGTATCACTGAAAACAAATGAACTGTGCTTTAAGCTGCTTTGTTCGCTGAAAGTATCTTCGTAGGGAGAGGGGACTGATCATTCAAATACAGGGTATTGGTAGCTAAACTTGCTGTGGAGAATAAACAGGAAAGTGAACCAGTCTTTGAAGATTGCGTAGTTGCAGTATAACCTCCCCTTAGTGAGGGATCTTGTGGCTATTAATATCTGATAGGGTTTAAGGTCTTTAAAGTTTGAAACTACACAGTCAGCAAACCCAATACAATCACACATTGACTAGCACTATCATACCACCGTTAAATACACATCCTTTTGATATATTTCAGGACTGCTGCTTTCTCCTGGGATTTTATTCCTCTTTCTCCATTTCTTTTTCTAATCTCCTCTTTTCCTTCTCACATGCTATTCAATCTGACTCATCAGATACCTGCTGAACATTTCTTATCTGGCACTTTATTAGGTACAGGAGTGGAATTTGTTGTGGTCTTCTGCTGCAGAAGCCCATCCACTTCAAGGTCCGACGTGTTGAGCATCCAGAGATGCTCTTCATTACTGTTGTAATGCGTGGTTATTTGAGATACTGTTGTCCACAAATCTGCTGCTCACTGGATGCTTTTTTTGTTTCTGGCACCATTCTCTATAAGCTCCAGAGATTGTCGCATGTGAAAATCCCAGGAGATCAGTAGTTTCCAAGATACCAAAAACAACTCAGTCTGGCATCAACAATCTTTTCATGGTCAAAGTCGCCTAGGTCACATTTCTTCCCCATTCTGATGTCTGGTCTGAACAACAACTGAATCTCTTGCCCGTGTCTGCATGCTTTTATGCATTGAGTTGCCTCCAGTGATTGACTGTTAGATACTTTCATTAGTGAGCAGGTGTATAGGTGCACCTAATGAAGTGATCACTTAAATGTGTATGTTCACTTTTATCTTTCTCTCTCTGATCTATTGCCACCTTCTTTCAAGTACTGTTTAATTTCTTCTTTCATATTCACTAATTCTTCCCATTTTCCCTTTGAGTCTCTGCTTCTCACAATTCTTTAGCTTGCTATTTATCTCTGCTGAAGGTTGTCGCCCATCACTTACAGCTACATCACATTCTTTACCTTTTAACTTTTTATCATGAGCTTGCTGGAGAACGTGAACTGGGATTCCCAGAGGGATATTGCACTCAAAGTCCCACAGTATTTTTAACTAAGCACTGCTGCATTTTAATTTGGAGGACCACTTCAGTAACCCATTCAGTTCCCACTTCTCATATAGAGGGTTTTCCCACAACAGCCATGCCTCTCGCTCTGAGCCTAAGTTTCTACATAACCTGTTAAACTTCATATTCCGCAAGTGTACATAATGTACATTTGTACTTTTTAAAATTTTACTTAACTACTATAGGTCAGTAAATATCACCTTATCTCTTGTTCAGTTTGGCTCCAGATTCCACAGTTTATCTTTCACATAGTTGTTTGTGAACATTCATTGATTATACAATATACAGTGCTTCTTTCAGTAACTAATGTTTTAACAATTAATGCAATTAATGTGAATGCTATATTAAACAATACTAACATATTAAATCATATACATGTACATTGACATGCCAAATACTGCTATTATTACGCTTTACGCCTATGACTGCATGGCTAAGTATGGCTCTAACACCATATGCAAGTTTGCTGATGACACCACTGTTGTGGGCGGTATCAAAGGAGGTGATGAATCAGCATACAGGAGGGAGATTGAGAATTTGGCTGAATGGTGTCATAACACTAACCTCTCACTCACTGTCTGTAAGACCAAGGAACTGATTGTAGACTTCAGGAGAGGGAAACCAGAGGTCCATGAGCCAATCATCATCAGAGGATCAGAGGTGGAGAGGGTCAGTAACTTTAAATTCCTTTGTGTCAGTGGTCCTGTTCTTGTCCCATCATATAAATATAATTGCAAAGAAAGCACAAAAGCACCTCTACTTCTTTAGGAATCTGCAGAAATTTGGCATGTCATCAGAAATTTTGGTAAACTTCTCTAGATGTGTGGTGGAAATTGTGCTGGCTGGCTGCGTTACAGCCTAGAATGGGAACACTAATGTTTTTGGGCGGAAAACCTACAAAACATTATAGATTTGGCCCTGTACATCATCGGTAAAACCCTCCCAATCATTGAGCACATCTACAGGAAATGTTGCCGTAGAAAAGCATCATCCATCATCAAGGATCCTCACCATCCAGACCATGCTCTTTTCTCGCTGTTGCTATCAGGTAGGAGGTACAAGTGCCTCATGACTTGCAGCACCAGGTTCAAGAACAGTTATTACCCCTCAACCATCAGGCTCTTGAAGAAAGGGGATAACTACACTCATTTAAGGATTCTTTTATTTTGTCAATTCATGCTCCTTATTTATGGCTAATTTATTTATATTTGCATTTGCACAGTTTGTTATCCATTGATCCTGTTTACAGTTACTATTCTATAGATTTTCTAAGTATACCCATAGAAAAAGAGTCTCAGGGTTGTCTGTGGTGACATGTATGTACTCAGATAATACATTATACTTTGAACTTTGAACCTTGAACTTTAATCCCTTTGTTCCTTGACAAATCCACATGACGTATCGGTTATTGAGATTTTTTTTTAACCCTCAAATGCATCTCAGATTCAAAGTTGAATTGACTGCCATGTGCACAAGTTCAGGCATGTGTAAATACAATGGAAAGAAGTTATTTGGAGCTGCATCACAGGTACAGAGCACATTTTCCATACTTCTCCAAAATGAATTACATGTGCTACTTTTGGACTTTTCAGACTGTTGAGCCTAAGCTTTTTATATCTACAGTCCTACAATCTGTATATGAGGTACCTGAATGTCCAACAGAGTGCTGCCCTTTCCACCCGTCCAGAATAACAAAGTGTATTCTGTCAGCCAGAAACGTTCCTCCAGGATGCCTGAGGCTCCATTTCACATCACTCTTTTCTTTCATTTACTTGTTAGTTCATACATCTTCCAGTCGCAGCGCACCCCCCCCCCCCACTTGCCAAAGCCTGAGATAAATACTTCAAGCCCAGTGAGGTACAAAATTTAATGAGCAGCTTGTGTAATGATTTGGAATGTTCGCCCAATGAAACAGAAATATATGTGGGATGTGACCGTGTTTCTAGAATGACATCTGCATGACTTCAAACCACAGAGAGGAGTTAACATCAGAGAAGCATTGACTTTGATGAGAAGGTGTCTCATAAAGATTGCCCTCTGTCACTGGAAGCTTATGATCAGCTAAGAAAGGTTCATCAATTCTTTCAAAGAATGGCCTTTAAATGGTTTCCCCAAAACATGTGAGACAAAAGTATAAGAATATTTATTTTAAATACTCAGTATTGCTTCATTCAGATGCAGCTTGTTTATTTTCTTCAAATAATATAATCTTAATCAATTGAGTTACAGAAATTATACCTTATATTCACTGCCATTCCATTTTCCATATGAGTGTAAATTAAACAATAAACTAACATAGCAGAATGTAACCACAGTGCCATCTGTAAAACAGTATCTGTGTGTATCCTCTTTCAGAGATAAAAGTAGAGAAAAAAAATCAAGACCCTTGACTGAGCTTGCTTTCCATTCAATGAGATTGTATTTAAATGTCAAGTTCATTTACCAACTTTGATTTTGCAAACTGCATAACAAAGTTGAGATTTCATTAACATTCAATTGACTGAACCTTGAGCATTTCTGAGTGGGAATGATTCAGATCTTCCTGAGTCTTTCGTAAAGAATTTCTCCCATACTTCACCTTTAACCTTAAAATTATTGCTAATGGGTTATGCTCCTTCATTGAGGATTCTTCAACTAAAGAAAATAATTCCTATTTTATTAACTTAATCGCTAAAATCTTCACTTAGGTCACCTCTTGATTCTCTATTACTGGCTAAGAACAAACAATTATGCGATAAATTCTTGTAATTTTATCTTTTTTATTTGGCAGGTTTACAGACATGGCTAATTCATTCCAGTGGATCAAGGGTTTATTTGAAGGTAGTGGGATCCGGAAAATCTGCAAAGGTTAAATACGCAACTGATCCTTCCAATTAGTGGCGATGACACACAACAGTGCAGCCATGTTTGTTGGACTGTCACATCGAACATCTGCTTCTGGGAAATGTGTACATATTTTCCACAATGATGGGTGGAGATCTTCCTCAAATTGGAAGGCAGTGGTAAAAGAAGTAACATGAAACATTTCCTGCATAAAGACTAAGTACTCTCACAAGTCAAAAAAATTAATTGTTTTAGCATTGCTTATTTTTTCAATCCTAATTCATCAAAATTTGTTTCTACCAATATGATTTGTTTCTACTAGCCATGTACAAAAGCGATGGGTTACACTTGAACTCAAGGGAGACCAGTATCCTTGCGGGCAGGTTTTGCTAGAGATGTTTGAGACTATTTTGACAGAAGGAACTGAACCAGAGTGATAAGTCATGAGATGGTGCAGTTGTTGTAAATATAGACGCAGATTGTAGAGGGATTGTAAGGAAGGATAGGTAGTAGAAAGTGTATAATGCATGTGTTGACGTGTCTATTTATTGCGATGAGTGTCAGAAACAAGGGCAATATAGGGCTTGGACTAGTACTTTGGGCAATGATGTTGTGGTCATTAAACAGGCTTGGCTATTACATGGGCAAGAATGGCTACTGAATGTTCTGGGGTTTAGATGTTTCAAAAGGGAAAGAGAGGGAAGTAAAAGAGATGGGGAGGATAGGATAACAGTTGCAGAAAGGGAAAATATCCTGGAGGGATTGTCTACTGAGCTGGTGTGGGTGGAGGTAAGAAATAGGAAGAGGCCAATCACTCTACTGGGTGAGTTCTACAGACTCCTCCAAAAGCAACAGAGACACTGAGGTGCAGATTGAGAGGCAGATTTTGGAAAGGTGCAATAATAACAAGGTTGTTGTCATGGGTAACTTCAGCTTCAGTAATATTGAATGGCACCTCCACAGTGCAAAAGGTTTAGATAGATATATACTTATTGATCCCAAAGAAACTGCAGTGTCACAATAGCATTATAAGTGCACAGATATACAAATATTAGAAGAGAAGTAAGAAAAATAAAATATGTTACCTTAAAAATAAGATGTACAAGATTTACAAGATTTCCACTATGGATTACACAGTGGATTACACTGATAAGATGGTAGTGTAAGAATCACTATAATAATGGTGCACATGGCGTGGAATTTGTTAGGTATATCCAGGAATGATTCTTGTCACAAAACGTAGACAGGCCAACTAGAGGAGAGTCTGTAATGGATCTGGTACTACGTAATGAACCTGGTCAGGTCACAAATCTCTCGGTGGGTGAACATTTCAGAGAAAGTGACCACAGCCTCCTGACCTTTACCATAGTCTTCAACAGGGATAGGAGCAGAAGGTATGGGGAAGTATTTAATTGAATGAGGGTGAATTATGATGCTATTAGGCAGAAACTTGGGAGGGTAAATTGAGAATAGATGTACTCTGGGAAAAGCACATCAGAAATGTGAATGTTGCATGGGATTCTAGATGTGCTTGTCAGTTACAACAAGACATTGATACAATGCAGAGCCGATCTTACAAGTGGCAAATGGAATTCAACCTGGAAAAGTGTGAAGCGATTCATTTTGGAAAGTCATACTGAAGTCAGAATACAGGTGTCCCCCGCTTTTCGACATTCGCTTTACGAAACCTCACTGTTATGAAAGACCTACATTAGTACCCTGTTTTCGCTTTCAGAAGGTGTTTTCACTGTTATGAAGAAAGGCAGCGCGCGATAAAAGGCAGCGCGCGCCCCGAGCAGCCGCTCTGCCCCGGATTCGGAACGGCATTGCTTAAACACGTTGCATTGAGCAGCCGTCAGCAAGATGAGTTCTAAGGTGTCAGAAAAGCCTGAAAGAGTAAGGGTGTTACACTTAGTGTAAAACTACACATAATTAAACCTTTCGATCGTGGTGAACGAAGCAAGGACAAAGTGAATTTGGCTTGTGGAGGTTGATGAAGATGATGTTGAAGAGATTTTGGCATCCCATGACCAAGAACTAGATGAAGAGCTGATGCAATTGGAAGAGGAAAGGATAACAATCGAAACCGAATGCAGAAAGCGAAGCAACTGCGTGAGATTTTCACTACAATGATAAAGTACGACTTTAATTTTGAAACAGTACGTAGGTTTAGGGGATATTTGCAGGATAGTTTGAGTGCTTACAAACAACTGTATGATAGAAAAATACGCGAGGCTCAGCAGTCAAGCAAACCTTCCACATCAGCCACAGCAGACGACGAACCTCGACCTTCGACATTGAGACGGGGAGTCATAGGAGAAGATGAGCTGCCTGCCCTGATCGACGATGAGATGACACCCCCGTGTCCCACCACCCCAACACCCGGGCCCCGGACAGATACTGTACTGATTCGCGAAGAACGCAGCGGTAGCCGGGAGGCACACAGCACATCTTTAAGAAAAAAGCCGAAATAAACATGCTAATTAATTAGGTGCCACCTAGCACGTAATTGTCGGCCCAGATCAGAGGCGATGCAATCGGCAGTCGCCTCTGATCTGCACCGACATTTACGTGCCGGGCAGCACCTAATTAATTAGCATGTTTATTTTGGCTTTTTTCTTAACGATGTGCTGTGTGCCTCCCAGCTACCGCTGCATTCTTCACAGCAATGTATCGGGTTGGTGGCCCAGAGGGTGGGGGCCACTGCACCACCCAGCCTGCAACGACTCAGTCTAACACACCATCATCAGTGTGCTCGGCGCTGTTTTCCCAATTCCGGTAAATGATACTACACTGTACATACATTATTTCTACTTTATATAGGCTGTGTATTTTTATGTGTTATTTGGTAGATTTGGCAGCTTCATAGTTTAAAGGTTATTGGAGAGCGCGTTTATGCCAACAGCGCTTGTGTGAGATTTTCGCTACGGAGATCTGTGCAGGCAATCGTTGTAGAGAAGTATTTCTACTTTATATAGGCTGTGTATTTATCATATTATTCCTGCTTTTACTATACGTTACTGTTATTTTAGGTTTTATGTGTTATTTGGCATGATTTGGTAGGTTATTTTTGGGTCTGCGAACGCTCACAAAATTTTCCCATATAAATAAATGGTAATTGCTTCTTTGCTTTACGACATTTCGGCTTACGAACCATTTCATAAGAACGCTCTACCTTTGGATGGCGGGGGAAACTTGTATAGGATTAATGGCAAGATTCTTAACAGTGTGGAGTTCACGTGCCATGAGGTAATGTTGAAGGTCTATAAACCCTGTTAGACCATACTTAGAATATTGTGTTCCTTTCTGGTCACCTCACTATAGGAAGGATGTGGAAGCCTTAGAGAGGGTGCAGAGGAGATTTTCCAGGATGATGCCTGGATTAGGAAGCATGTTTTAAAAGGATAGGCTGATCGAGCTAGGGCTTTTCTCTTAGTCGTGACGGAGGATGAGAGGTAATTTGATAGAGTACAAGATAATAAGAGGCATAGATCGCGTGGACAACTAAAGATTTTCCCAGGGTGGAAATGGCTAATACAAGGGGGCATAACTTTAAGGTGTTGGGAGGAAAGTGTAGGGAGTATATCAGGGGCAGCATCTTTACACAGTGAGTGGTAAGAGTTTGGAGGATTTTTCTGATGGTAGAGTTAGGGGCTGATACATCAGGGCTATTTAAAAGACTTAAGATAGGCCCATGGATGAAAGAAATTTTGTTATATGGGAGCAAAGTATTAGATTGATCTTGGAGTAGGTTGAAGGGTCAGCACAATATAGTGGGCCAAGGGGCCTGCATATTCTATGTTCTATGATTGCATTATATTGCACCAAGCAGAAGAAATCACTAGACTCTTTCTTTTATCGATCACCCCTGTTCTCATGACATGATTTATGAACCGGGTGCATGAAATGGTGGCACTTTCAATGCAATGCTCCTTTGGGTGCCCCAGAACAAAATGGACATACATGCTCCTCCATAATGCTATCTTCACCACCCACCCCAACCACAGGCCCCAGCACAGGACCAACTAATCCAGTGAATAACAAGATCCAAACCTGGTGTCAAGGGGGTGGGTGGCAAACAAGGCTATTTTAATCTATCAACACACATAAAAGTTGCTGGTGAACGCAGCAGGCCAGGCAGCATCTCTAGGAAGAGGTACAGTTAACGTTTCGGGCCGAGACCCTTTGTCAGGACTAACTGAAAGAGATTTAAAAGTGGGAGGGGGAGGGGGAGATCCAAAATGATAGGAGAAGACAGGAGGAGGAGGGATGGAGACAAGAGCTGGACAGGTGATAGGCAAGAGGGATATGAGAGGATCATGGGACAGGAGGCCTAGGGAGAAAGAAAAGGGGGAGGGGGGAAAAACCAGAGGATGGGCAAGGGGTATAGTGAGAGGGACAGAGGGAGAAAAAGGAGAGAGAGAAACAGAATGTGTGTATATAAATAAATAACGGATGAGGTACAAGGGGAAGGTGGGGCACTAGCGGAAGTTTGACCCCCCCCCCCCGTCTTCTCCTATCATTTCGGTCCCTCCCCCTCCTGTCTTTTCCTATCATTTTGGTCCCTCCCCCTCCTGTCTTCTCCTATCATTTTGGATCTCCCCCTCCCCCTGCCACTTCCGAATCTCTTACTAGCTCATCTTTCAGTTAGTCCTGACGAAGGCCTGGAACATCAACTGTACCTCTTCCTAGAGATGTTGCCTGGCCTGCTGCGTTCACCAGCAAATTTTATGTGTGTTGCTTGAAATTCCAGCATCTGCAGGTTTCTTTCCTCGTGTTTGCTATTTTAATCTATATTGGAGTTTGCTTGTAGCAACTCTGTGGATGGGGGAGGAGGAAGCAGGGAGGACTGTAATGCCTTATAAGTCCAGTGCACTAGAATTGTTGGGCATGTGTTTTATGTATATCCAAGAAAGCTGTCACAATTGTGGCATTTAATTGTGGACCGCTATAGTGGAAATAAATTAGAATTTGATAAAACTGTTGCTATAACTTTCATGTATTTTCTGAGTGGGCGCCATGGTAGCATAGCAGTTACAGCTATTACATCTCGAAGTGTCAGAGTTCAGAGTTCAATTCCAGCGTCCTCTGTAAGGAGTCTCTATAGGTCCACCCTGTGGAATTCCCGGATGCTCCAGTTTCTCCTCACAGTCTAAAGACATACTGTGTAGGTTAATTGGTTATTGTAAATTGTCCCGTGATTAGGTTAGGGTTAAACTGTGGTTGTCAGGGATTGCTGGGATGGTGCAGCTGGAAGGGCCTATTCCACGGTGTATCTCTAATTGAATAAATAAATAAACTAAATAAAAATGACTGGAGAGGAGAGGTAAATAAACTGAATTTACTTGTAACTTTTAAGCAACACAATTGCATTCCTTGGAATGTAGGAAAATGGGAGGTGACCATATAGAAATGTTCAGAATTATAAAAGGCATAGATAAGGTGAATGGCAACAGTTTAGGTGACATACAGTAGGTAGAGGATGAAATAGGAAAGATTTAAAAGGTGCTTGGGAGCAATCTGTTTACCTAGAGTGCGGTAAGTATAGGGAAGGAGCTGCCATAAATGGTTCAGGCAGATTAGGTAGTATCATGTAAAGAACATGGATAGGTAGATGGAGAGACAGTGCTTAGAGGGATATGGGCTGAATACAGGAAATAGGGATTAGCTGGGTGGGCACCTGGTTGGCATGGACTTGATGGGCCAAAAAGCCTATATCAATATTGAATTTTGCCACGACTCTAACTCTAATACTGATTTTTCTGAATTTGACAGGTTATTCTTAAAGCACATTGAATTGGAAGAGGAGAAATCTGTCATCAATTGCCCAGGACGATCAACTGGCTGATCCAAAAAAATTAAGGATTGGATTCCTAATTAAACCATATGATCTTTGGTGTCTGAACTGACTTAAAGTGGCTTAGTTAGGAATTGTAACATGTGCAGCTGTTTTTAATAATCATGTGCATGGTGCTTGCAGTTTTAATACATTGGAAGCTTACATCTAGCTAAGTTTGCTCATTTGTAATTCTTATCTGTGGCGTGACGATGTGATTCCATGACAGGAGGGTGTGGATTTGGAAGAGCTACCTTCTTTTAAGATATTAAGACTGATTTTGTCCTTCTGAGTAGTTGTGGCAATAATTCTAAGACGTGTCCTGGCCAATATTTCAATCCTTCATTAAACCTTGATTATTTGAGAGAGTGTTTTGATTCCCTCCCTTCCCACTGCATACTAGATTTCAGAGAACATCAGATGTAATTTTAAGATCACAAAAAATGTTTTATAAATTCTGCTTCCTAATTTCATCTTATCTATCTTGTTATGTTAGAAATGTCAAATCTGCAGTTATTTAATCCACACTTTGAATATCTGGGTCGTAGAACTACAGTATATTAGAGGTTGGAGTTGGTGATGTGGGGTTGTTTCACATGGTACCTCTCAATTTAGGGAAACCATGTGTTTTAACATCAAGAAGGCCGTAAATTTTTGGGGCACTCTATTGTAGAAAGCTGTGGGTGCTGAGTCAATACGTTTGACACTAATTTTTGATCTGTAGGGAAATTATGGGGTTGTGTAGGAAATTAGGTTTGATGACAAAGATCAGATATGACTAAAGGACAGAGCAGGCTTGGAGTCTTGTGGCTTGGTTCTGCTACTTAGGTGTTTTTCTGTGTTTTTGTGCACAATGTAATACGGACGAGCAGAATTCAATACAGTAATTTTAAGTATTAAGCAAGAAGAAAAATACATTTTTGATGCTGGATGTAAAATTACTGTCAATTGGAATTATGTTCCCTTCTAAAATATGAGCTTTAAAAAATGGTCATTCATCAAATTACTACATGTATAATTTTAGATATCAGTTTAAAAGTGTTTGGAAAAATTTTAAAAATTAAACCCTTATAAAAACCTATTTTTTGGATATGTGTTGAATAATTACAGTTAATAACCACAGAATTTAATTCTGTTTAGGAATACAGTTGAAGTCAGAAGTTTACATACACCATAGCCAAATATATTTAAACTCAGTTTTTCACAATTCCTGACATTTAATCCTAGAAAACATTCCTGGTCTTAGGTCAATTAGGATCACTACTTTATTTTAAGAATGGGAAATGTCAGAATAATAGTAGAGAGAATGATTTATTTCAGCTTTTATTTCTTTCATCACTTTCCTAGTAGGTCAGAAGTTTACATACACTTTGTTAGTATCTGGTAGCATTGCCTTTAAATTGTTTAACTTGGGTCAAACATTTTGGGTAGCTTTCCACAAGCTTCTCACAGTAAGTTGTTGGAATTTTGTTCCATTCGTCCAGACAGAACTGGTGTAACTGAGTCATGTTTGTAGGCCTCCTTGCTCGCACACGCTTTTTCAGTTCTGCCCACAAATTTTCTGTCGGATTGAGGTCAGGACTTTGTGATGACCACTCCAATACCTTGACTTTGTTGTATTTAAGCAATTTTGCCATAACAATGCTTGAGGTCATTGTCCATTTGGAAGACCCATTTGCGACCAAGCTTTAACTTCCTGGCTGATGTCTTGAGATGTTGCTTCAATATATCCACGTAATTTTCCTTCCTCATGATGCTATCTATTTTGCGAAGTGCACCAGTCCCTCCTGCAGCAAAGCACCTCCACAACATGCTGCTGCCACCTCCATGCTTCACGGTTGAGATGGTGTTCTTTGGCTTGCAAGCCTCACCCTTTTTTCTCCAAACATAACGATGGTCATTATGGCCAAACAGTTCAATTTTTGTTTCATCAGACCAGAGGACGTTTCTCTGAAAAGTAAGATCTTTGTCCCCATATGCACTTGCAAACTGTAGTCTGCCTTTTTTATGGCAGTTTTGGAGCAGTGGCTTCTTCCTTGCTGAGCAGTCTTTCAGGTTATGTCGATATAGGACTCGTTTTACTGTGGATATAGATACTTATCTACCTGTTTCCTCCAGCATCTTTACAAGGACCTTTGCTGTTGTTCTGGGATTGATTTGCTCTTTTCGCACCAAATGACGTTCATCTCTAGGAGACAGAATGCGTCTCCTTCCTGAGCGGTATGACAGCTGCGTGGTCCCATGGTGTTTATACTTGCGTACTATTGTTTGTACAGATGAATGTGGTACCTTCAGGCGTTTGGAAATTGCTCCCAAGGATGAACTAGACTTGACATCATTTTTTGACCTCAATCTGATAGAAAATTTGTGGGCAGAACTGAAAAAGTGTGTGCGAGCAAGGAGGCCTACAAACCTGACTCAGTTACACCAGTTCTGTCTGGAGGAATGGAACAAAATTCCAGCAACTTACTGTGAGAAGCTTGTGGAAGGCTACCCAAAACATTTGACCTAAGTTAAACAATTTAAAGGCAATGCCACCAAATACCAACAAAGTGTATGTAAACTTCTGACTCACTGGGAAAATGATGAAAGAAATAAAATCTGAAATAAATTATTCTCTCTACTATTATTTTGACATTTCCCATTCTTAAAATAATGATCCTAACTGACCTAAGACAGGGTATGTTTTCTGGGATTAAATGTCAGGAATTGTGAAAAACTGAGTTTAAATGTATTTGGCTAAGGTGTATGTAAACTTCTGACTTCAGCTGTAGATGTGCTTCAGTAATATTGTTAAACGTGAATGTGTGCTCTTCATGAGGACAAGTGCTTTGAGATCTCTGTGGCTTTTGAGAGGTGTGTGCATCAGTCATATTAGTGTTTCCTCGCCTGTGCCATAATTAGTGTGCAGGCTTAATTATGGAACTTTGTAGACATTTGCATAACTAATAAGTAGCAAGGATCAAGGCCAGTTGTGCAGCAAGATGCTTGGAGCACACGGGGATGCACGCTATAGCTGATGTGCAGTGTTATCTGGAGTTACCATGGAGCTTTAGCATTAATACAGATCATTATATTTTGTTCCAATTTAAGTAGGTTGGTCTTTATACAAATGAATAAGTGCAATTGATTTGAATTTTTACTAACTCTAAAAAATTGTTTGCATTTCTCTAAACTAGAAAACAATGTATTATCAACAAAAACACACAATGCAAAGACGAATTGGCCAAAGGGGTGAATTTTTTATTTTTATCATTCTAAAATTATAATTTATCAAAATTTCAAATGTGTTAAATGCCCATTTGCTGAATTTTCTTTCCAAGTAGCAGCCATTATCTTTGTGTTATTAAGCAAGAGGGCAAACTAGGAACGCCCTCTTTCCCCCAAACCCTTTCCTCTCAATACCTGCTCTTCATCAGTCAAATAAGCTTATAGTAGTGTACCTTTACTAGAATGAAGAGTATACTGACCGATACTAAACCAGGCATGACAACCCGCCTCAGAGTACTGAAATGTTACGTTTATCCAATTATGTTATATGGCTCAGAATGTTGGACAATATCTAGTAACATGAGGAAATGAATTGTAGCAGCAGAGATGTGGTTTTTGAGGAGGATACAAAGAATATCATGGATGAAACAAATATCTAATGAGGATATCATGAACAAAGCAAGCACAAAAAGAGAAATAATGTATGAGATCATGAAAAGGCAATGTAATTTCATTGGACAAGTGATTAGGAAAGAGGGGTTAGAATGCACGGTAATTATGGGAAAGATTGAAGGGAAGAAAGCAAATGGAAGGCAAAGACAAATGATGATGGAGACAGCAGCCAGAGAACTGGAAATGAATACCAGTGAATTGATCCACTTGACCCGAAACAGGAGTGTGTGGGCCATGGCAGTCAAAGCTCAAACTGGGGCATGGCACCTGATGCTGATGATGACAGTAGAGTTATAGATCTTCCTCTACGGTGTGTGGAATTGATTCCCTTTGGTTTAGCAAACAATGCAGTGTTACTTCATTCAGGTCCAATGCAATTTGACCATCACCACGGTAGGTTTACAGCAGATACAATCTCACCAGTTCAACCTACGTTAGGCTGGTGCTTATTGATTAAAGCTCAGCATTCAATGCAATCATACCTTCAACAAGCTCCAAAACCTGGGCCTCTGTATCTCCCTTTGCAACTGGATCCTTCACTGCTTCACCGGGAGAGTATAGTCAGTGCAGATTGGAAATAACATCTCCTCCTCGGTCTCACTGGCATACGTCAAGGACATGTACTTCTACCACTCCTCTACACCCACGACTGTATGGGTAGGCACAACTCAAATGATATCAATAAATGTGCTGATTGTTAGAGTGGATTTCTTTCTGGGTAGATGATTTGTTTACACTTAGATGACTTTGGCCACCAGACTTCTATTTTAACTGTTTGACAAAGGGCTGTGGATTGAGCCCACCACAATGGGCTTCCTAAAAGGTGTGAATACCAGATGCTTCTGGTAGTTTGACCTGATACTGTAGTTTCGAAGGCAGTATCACATATACATTATAAATATCAATTGTCTTCTATGTTAGCACGGGAAATGCCAAATAAATGTATCGTAGACTTAACGTACATTCCTAAAGGCTGTAGATACCAACCCAGACATGTTGGCGTCAGAAGGATGAAATCCGAAGGTGTGATGTTGTATGTAGCTTCAAAAGGAAGCATTGTCTGTAACTTTTTAAAGTTGTGATTGCCTTTGTGTTTAGCATATAAATATCGAGCCCACATTTAGCTAGCAGACCTTTCTGCGGAAAGCTTCTCCGTTAAGATGCCTGCTGTACCTTGTTGTGTCGAATAAAGAAGCTGCTTTGTATCCACCATTGACTGTCTCTCCGGTAATTTCATCCACGCTACAACACCGATGACACAATTATTGTCAGAATTTTGGATGGTAACAAGGAGGTGCATGGGAGCAAGACAGAAGAACTGGTTGAGTGGGGTCACCATAATGTCTTTCAGACCAAGGAATTGATTGTGGACTTCAGAAAGAGGAAGTTGAGGGATTAGCAATGGAAAGGGTGAGCAGCTTCAAATTAATGGGTGTCAACATCGTTGAAGATCTATCCCGGGCCCAACATATTGATGCATTTACAAAGATGTCATAAACGGTGGCCATTTTTCGTTAGGAGTTTGAGGAGAATTGGTATGTCAAATAAGGCACTCATAAATTTCTCCAGATATACCATGGAGGGCATTCTAACTGGTTGTGCCATCATCTGGTATGGAGGGGGCCACAGCACAGACTTGGAAAAAGCTGCAGAAAGTTGTAAACTCAGCCAGCTCCATCATGGGCACCAGCCTTCTGAGCACAGAGGACATGTTCAAAAGGGGATCTCTCATAAAGGCCACATCCATCATTAAGAATCATCTTCACCCAGGACACACCCTCTTTTTATTGCAGCCATCAAGTGAGTGGTACAGGAGCAGGAGGGTACTCACTTAATGTTTCAGGAACAGCTTCTTTCCCTCCACCATCAGATTTCTGAAAGGACGATGAATTCATGAACACTATCTCACTACTCTTTTTTCACCATATTTAATTTTATGATATATATTTGTTGTAATTTGTAGTTTTTATTATGTATTGCAATGTACTGCTGCCACAAACAACAAATTTCATGACATATGCCAGTGATATTACACTTGATTCTGAAATTATGAAACCAGGGAACATTTTCTTTCCATAAAAAAGTTTATTTAAAAGCAAAATATACATTTAACAACCAGTTAATGTGCATCATTGCACTCGTCCATCTGAAATGTAACATTTGGATGATCATACCAGAAAGGAATTCAGAAACATTTTTGTAACATCAATACATTCAAACTTTAAAAAGGCACAGTTCTATGAAATACTCCTGTTTATTTAATGTACATATTGAGAAGACTTGGAATTAAACTGTAATATTTGCTGTATTCAGTGTGTGTTGTCCAAGCCTATGAAAAAAACATTAATCCATATTATTTACATCAGTAGTAGCAATAAACTATATACAAAGTGGAAAGTTGCACTGGTTCTGGCGCCCTTTTAACGCCAATAGTAGGGTTACTGACTCAAATCCTAATCTCAGACATTCAACCACTTTAGTTGTCAGATGGCAAGTGTGATGTCTGTCAGTTGGTCAGAAGGTTATAACAGCACCTGTTTGTAAAGGTGGGGAAGACGAATAGATACACACTTCACTGCCTCAGGTACATCTTGGACCATGGTAAAGCAGCATTGGCAGTAGCCAAGGAGCAGTCTGCTCCACGAACTTTCAAAAGATACAATAAGTGAAGGGAAATGTAGAGATGTGGAAAGGAACATCGAATATATATTTAAAACAAATAAATAACATTCACAATCACTGTAAGACTTGGCATACAAAGAGCCTAGAGATACAGTGCATAACCATTAGAACACTGAACACGATTAGATCTTCCTCTTCTGCTCCCACAATACTTACTGGGCTGTCTACACTACTTTTTCCAGTCAGTTGCATGTTTGCTTATCATTTTCTCAACTATTCATGAACTGGTAACCAAGATCAGGAGGCAGAGTTTTGAGGAGCTACAGCTCTAGAAGTTTAACTTATTTTGGTTGTTTGACTTCATGACTTTGACTTGACAGAGTGATGGTGAAGATCAGTCTGTACTGGGCTAAGTGCTGACCTCTGGCCTACATGACTGTTACACGACTTGAAGAGGAGGGAGGATGTTAGCATAAATGTCAAGATGTTTATACTTGAAGATTTCATGTCTCCTAGTTCTGAAGTATGTAGGTTTAATTATCATCGTATAGAGGCTGGAATGTAAGAGCCATGTATCTATTTTCTGTCTGTATTTGCGTGATTTTATTATGGGCTATGTTAATTTGACACGTAGGTTGGGTCATGGCAGAAGGATGAGTACAGTCACGTATTCACCTTTTGTGCCATTAGTTTAGTTTAGTTACGGAAAAACCTGGATGGATAGTTTTTTGTTGAATGCCCATATTGTTACGTTCACTATCACTTAATTCTGTTATCCTTAATTTTATTAATATTGTTAATTTTGATCGCTCATCTTTGCTTGTTTTGTAATAAAGGATCAAACATATTTTTCTCAACTTGGAACTCAGTTATTTGGAAATGCATCAGCATCACACAGTGTTGAATCCTTCACAGGGTCTCAGTGGTTTTGGTTTGTTTTTCAGGTAACTGCTACATGTTGATTCCTTGGCACAGGTGGATTTCGATGTGTTACTATTGATGGCTTTTAAGAAAATCCAGGTCTAATGCAATAGATTTTGGCTGTCCAAAATGAAAGGAGCTAGGTTGTAATGACATGAGTCTGTATATAATTATGACAATTACAGGTTGCAAAAGAGATATGATTGCTAGTTCAGTTTTGTATGCTTCCATTAAGGAACTTAAATTATTTATTGGCTAAAGTACACTCGGGTGTTATTAATTATTTTATAATATTTATGTTAAACTGTGCAAATAAAAATCACTTCAAGGTAAAGTATGGTGACTGAAATGGTTCGTTTTGCAGGAGTTTTGGGAGTCAAAAAATTTTGCAAAGAGTAATCTGTGCTCAATGACTATTATTCAACAAAGTGAAACTCAAAGTAATGTCAAGTCTTTGATCATAATAAAAATCTATTAATTTGTCTTAAATTTGAGATGGGGATAAATTGCTTCATAGTGAAAACCATTACAATCTTATACATTCATTGAAGACACCAGAGTAGCTCATTCAACAACACTTCGAGTGGCTGCTGTGGCTTTTTCCATCCCACAAACACGTTCTATTGCACTGTATTGCACAGCACCAGGAGCAAGAAAGTGCAACAAAACTCCTTTCGCTCCTTGATTCATGCTCCATCGTCCATAAGCAGCAGTGGAGAGAGACAAATCAATAGAAGGTGATGATATTGCATCTTAAATGAATAAAAAAAAAGGTAAGATTGGTAATGCCCTAAGTAACAGCTGCTGGCAGGCAGAACCATCTAAATTTGGATTGAATTGAATGATCTGTAAATTTGGGTCAATGTGCATGTAAATCATGAAGTATTTCCAAAAAATCTGAGCTAAAATGGATTATCAAACATGCAAAATAGTTTTTCCCAATATAAGTTGAGAACAGAACTGCTGTGGGTGAACTTGGCACATCATGGAATTCATCATTAGTTTATTAACTGGGTATTTACACTTGGTTGTCTAAATACTGTATATACAAAGCCTCATGGAATCCAAATGCTAGGAACGTGCAATCTGAAGTATCTGAGAAGTTCATAATGGTGCTTTCAGAATCCTTACCTCTGCTGAATATACCTCCCTGTATGCAGATAGCATGGGTAGGTAGATTGCTACACTTCAGAATAGAACTTCAAACCAAACTTCATTTCATCTGTAACTGAACTTGGAAAATGATAAAGATATCAAGGGATGTCTAAACCCTTTGGTTGAATTATAGATAGTAAGTTGCCTTCCATTGACTTAAAATCTAACCACATATCCAAACACCATGTAAAACTCCATTGAACTCTCTAGCCTTTTCATGTAAATGGCAGAGTGAAAACTTAACAGCAAAAACCGTTGTAAATCAAGGAAAAAAAGACTTTTGAGGAAATGAATCACTCTTGAAGATAGCAGTTGACTTCATATATTAGAAAGTTAAAAGACAATCTGCTGCTAAATGTGTTCCTTATTCAGTGCTGAGTTACACAGCAGAGGTTTTCCAGCCTTAATAAATCATGTATAAAATAACAAACTTCAGAATAGTGTCATGGGTAGATGTTCTCAGTATAAAATACCCAGTTCTTTCCTCAATCTGTACATCAAGCTACATGTTTCAAAGTTACAAGCTTAAATTGAATTGTTTTTCTCAACTTAAATGATAGCAACATTTACCTGGCTCTGGTTGTTCAAGAAGAGATTGACTGATACAGATTACTTGTTCAATTGTATGGATTGGTGTAAACTAATGCTCCAAAATAATAAATACTCAATTCCCATTCATTGGATCCTGCCATGACATCTTAACCATTTTTAATAAAACTTTAAAAGTTGTAAAACTTCTTTTTTAAAACAACAATTCTAGTATAAATAGACACAAAAAAGAACAACCAATGCCAGTACAATATCTGTAGTAGTAGCAATGTTTGTGCATCTGTCATCACTGACATCTGGAAAATGTACACCTCTTACACTAGTACCATGCCAATAAAAGCCCAAAAATGAAGCAACCAGTAGCCTGCAGTGTGCAAAGTCAACAAGGTCCTGCAATGTTAGGCAATGTTCTAATTGTGCTGGAAGGCATGAAGTGCAGCAACTGGGAATTCTCCTGTAATTTGAGCCAGAAGTCAGATGTTCACTAATTTAACAGCCTGTAACATTTTCATTTCTGCTAGGACCGCCCATCTTTGGCCACAATGTGAGCCATCCAGTTCACTTTAGTTGTCCAGCTTTCGCGAAGGGCCTCATCAAACTTTTGTCGAAACTGCTTCAATGCTTCCTCGTCACTTTTTCCTAAAGCCAGCGAGTCCTGGTGACAATAGGAGGGAATCAGTAAAACCTTTGCAGGAACAGCAACACAATTTAAAAATGAATTTTAAAGGACTACTGACTTTAGGTTAGATTAGCTTTATTTGTCACATGTACATCAAAACATAGAGTGAAATACGCTGTTTTGAGTCAACGACCACCACAATCCTAATGCTGTGCTGGCTGCAAGCCACAAGGGTTCTCAAGATTCTGGTGTCAACATAGCATACCCACAACTCACTAACTCCATCTGTGCACCTTCAGAATATGGGAGAAAACCAGAGCAACTGGAAGAAACCAACGCAGTCACAGGGAGAATGTGCAAACTCTTTAAAGATAGTAGTGGGAATCGAACCCTGTTTGGTGTTAACCTTTATGCTATCGTGCTATGAAAGTATACTTTCAAAAACCCCAAATTAAAGAAATGGATAGATGTCAACTCATGGCTGAAGAAATCCAGTGCAACTGGAGTACATGGTATTTGTTTTCCTCCCTGACAGGTGGCAATTGAGGAGGATTGCAGGGGTGAGTGAATAGGGGCATGTGGAAATATGGTTTTACCTTGAGATACTGGATGTCTTTGATAGAGCCAAGCTCAGGTAGTCCTGCTGTCAACATGAGCGCAAACAGTGTTATGAACAAGTTTCCATTCTTGCGTAGAATTAAATATGCCTCTTCACAGCACTGACGAAACCTTTGAAAAATAGCATATTTCACATCTCAATGTTCTGAAAGTTGTAGCTTATATGATACATCAGTGTATATTTTGCAACCAATTGCTTTGTGTTAAATTAGCTCTCTTCTCCCTTTCAGGGTATTATGATTTTTGACACAGCCCTTCAAGCTAATGACCTCATAAGAAATAATAGCAATTTTAAAATTATTTCTGATTTTTTTTCATTAATGTTGAATATAAATGTTAGTTTCAACTGCAGCAAAACGTGAAAAAATTTTAAAACTGATTTAAGAAATACTAATCCATTATGAGGAAGAATGTTTTTCTGGGTAGAATATTTCAGAAAAATTAAGCTCTGGGCCAGTAAACCAGAGTTCTGTCATCATTTATGAAACACTGCAAAATTATGGTCAAATTACTTAAAAAGTTTTGATTATTGACACTTTCCACGGCGTCATGTTAAGTGTGTTTACCGTGACATCAATTGTTGCACTCGCTGCATTTCTTGACAATGCCTTTTGAAACAGAGACTGAGCTACCAATTTCTGGTCCAAACCAGTATTAATCTTGAAGCTCACACATCTGCCCACTGCTTCTCTGAAGTGTTTAGCCTTTCCTTAGTGCTGTTCCTCTGGAGGAACAACACTAGGAATTTTATGCTAGCACCAGTGAAGTCAAATTTACACCCGTCAATCTCAAGGGTATATTTCCAATGGTCATCAGTGTGGTTGCTCTGAATTGCTCAGAAATAAATGACAAGGCAAAAGTGAACTGTAAACCTCAGTAAGTCAATGCATAGATTGTAATATTAACAATATCAATATATAATGGATAGCCAAATCTGAAGTTCTGAAGTGTCTAACTTCAATATTTATCTAATTATAGAAGTTTTGTTATTAAAGTGTTATATCATATAACCGATTACCTCTCTCTATGGAGTGAGATTATGTTCTATGTTTATTGTGCAGTTTCTTAGTCATAGTAAAATTGTCAGCTTGACAATGTACTAAAAACTGGAAGAGGGAAGTGCATTTAAGTGAATATACCAGTTGATAGAATGCTGAATAAAAATTATTAGCAATAGCTCTAGAATAGTTTCCATTCTCACATGAACACAACGTAACATCAATTTGATTACTTACTTACCTGCTAAATTTTTCAGTGTTTCCAGTTTTTCCTTGTTGTATGACATGGATGAAGTCATGGGTAAGAATGAAAGGCACACGCTCTCTCTTAATCCCAAACTTGGATTTGAAATTTCCGAGGATATGGCCAAAGTCAATATGAAAGAGCTTTAAAAAGAGGCAAGGAGAAAAAGGATCACACTCTTGCAAAACTGTAACTTACTAAAACTTACTTCTAACTCTGAGTTTCCAACTTTGCTTCTGACTTTGTATTGAGTACAGTTTACAGACCCATAGCTATCAACTTATTATTAAGTACTGGCCAGTTCCGTTGTGATTAAGTCCTCATAATGGTAGAATTTTCCACATGTAATGCTATTGGCTTTGGGAGCAGGCGAGGGTATAATATGCTCTGCCCATGAAAAACCTGAAAATGACTGTTTCATAATGTATCTGGCATTTCAGAATGACTAAATGCTCCATTTTAAAAACAAGGGTAAAATACCTAAACTTTGCCTGGGTCTCTTATAGCCTGTGAAATAAAATGCTATTCTCCAGGACAAGCATTGGGAAATGCCCCTCTGCTGCATCCCCAGAGGGATCCACAGTCAAAATGGATTTGGGAAATGATCATTGCACTTCACCTGCTGTGCATGTGTTGGGACTTCATTAAGTTCCAGATCTAAAGTAATATCCAACCCTAAATCCTGGAAGAGGAGACATTGTGCTAAGTGCTAACTCCAATGTATCTTTCAATCCGCTCCTCTGAGAGGTATAATGGGTTACTGTGAATATTTATTTGAAGCATTACTGTCAAGAAACCTGTTGCAATGGAATATGTCATTCATAATTTGAAACCAATTTCAGGGCACAGGTAAGCAAGACTACTTGCTAATGGAAAATTAATAGTTTCAATTCTGACAGTAGACTATAAACGACAGCTCTGAAACAAATCTCAGCATTCCCATGGTTAGTGGGCAGAAGTACAAAGTTAACACTAAAAGTGGTACTTCTTTGGATTTCTTTCCTATTGGCAATAATCACTTTACTATTAGTGCAATAAAACTACGTTTGTACAACTGATTTGCTACGAGGGTGCTGGTGAGGCCATGCTTCCAAGGAAAGGTATAGCAGTACTGGAGGTACTGTAGGTAGTCCAATGGAGATTCACTAGACTAATTCCTGGGATGAGGGGATTATCCTATGAAGTCAGATTGGGTCTGTATTCTGTGGAGGTTGGCAGAATGTGGATTGACTATATTGAGACATACAATATTCTAACGGGGCATGACACAGCAAGTGTTGTTGTTTTCAGTAGGGGAAGTTTTGAACAAGGTGACACAGTTTCGAGATAAGCAGCTGATCATTTAAAACTTGAATAAAATTGTTTGAGATTAATGTTAATGTTTTCCTCCTCTGCCCCACCCCCAAGTCACAGCTTTACAACTGCCATAGCATCATACCTGACCAGATTCTCGGACCATAATGTTGTCACTGTGTCTGTCCCCAATCCCTAGTACATAGGTTGCTACACAGTAGCCAGCACACGACAGAGTAAACTCCTCAATTGCTCGCTCAAGGGCATCCCTGTGGTTAAAAAGGAGGGGAAAAAAAAATCACTTAATGCTTTCCATTGGTCTTTGGTAAAGCACTGATAATAAGTATGGTACAATTGTTTTAGCTTTCAGAAAATAGAAGTGAATGGGACAACACAGTGAGCCTGGCAACAACTATGAAGAGGGTAAATATTCACTTTTTGTAACCTGAACAGCTGTCATTTTTAAAAGTAATGTAATAAATATATGCATTGATAAAGGTCAGATCAGCCATGGCAAGTACTTTCTTTCTCCACCCCCCTTTTTGGCTCTTACTGTTTGCTGGAATTCAAATCCACCAATTCCTTCCTTGAGGATTAGGCAATTGAGTTGATCCACCCATCCCAAAGCTCTCAAAAGCTGCTTCCAATTACCATTCAACAGGGAGTTATACAGATTCATCTGCTGAGGGAGGACAATCAACAGTGAATTTTCCTGTCTAAGCTTGCCGTGATGCAGAAGACTTCACAAGGTCTGGAATCAATATGGAGGATCACTCCTTCTTGACCGGATACTGCATCCTTGCCCGAGACTACTAATAGGACAGTAACCTGTGGCCTGCGTCTAGGTGTGAATTTTTGTTTACAATAATGCTGCATTGTTAACTGACTTGCATCTTGCACAGATCTCCAGCAGTTGGAGAGGAGAATTCTGCAGGACTGTATGAGCTGGGTTGATATTAGTCTTGCCTGGTGCCCAGATCGACGCCAGGTAGTCCACCCAAATTTGATTTTTGATTTGTGGAAGCAAATTTTAGCCTTGACCAGCACAGTGGGCTACTTTGAAGTTGAAAATCAATCATATTGCCTTTGGAGATACAAAGTACTTGACTGGGGTCAACAGATTTCCTTGTCTAAGGGGCGCAAATGAACCAAATACCTTGCTATGACAATTCAATAACTTTGTGACTGTTGCTGTTGCTGGTTAATTACTATTGCTAATATGTTGAATGTTCCTGGACTTGGAATTCAGATATTACACTGTCACATCATCCATGCATTACCTATTACAATACAATCAATTTAATGGTTTTCTTTGCGAATAAACTGAGGCAAATCCACAAAGATCTGACATAAAGAAATAGCAGTCCTTACAAATAATTATAGCAGCAAGAACTTTCCTGTACATTTCAGCAATTATTCTGCTTTATCCACGGACACAATGTTCAGTATAACTGCTAGTTAGGCATCCATTTGTGGAAAATATTACTGCAATCCATGTGAGTCACAATTTGACATGGATGGAATGAATAGATTTGTCAAAAGGATCTGTATTAACTCCTTCCAATGGCTGTAGTTATTTTTCTCAGATGTGCACGAGAATTTCTTTAGAACTCTAGGCAGAAATCCAATCAATCCCAAAAATAAGATGATCCAAAATATTTTCACAACAGCTCTTGTCTACTCTGAATTCCTGAAAGTTAATAATTTTAATTTAGCTTTGTGCATGTTAACTGCACACAGACTGTGGTAATTGGCCATAGAACAAACCTGCCATTATTTTAAAAATAGCTGGAGCCACATGAATTGGCTGGGGGAGAAGCTGGTAAACTCCCTTAACCACAATGGTCTTACATCAGCAATAAAATACTCTGCCCTCATCGGAAAACAAAAAACGTAACAACAATGACCCATGGAGAAATGAAGAATACAGCAACAAGGATTTCACTTACCGATATTACGTTAAATAAATGCAACATTGTGACAAGAGTTTGACTTAAGGCAATGTATAGCGAAGTTACTACTTCTCTTTGCACAGATGCTACCTGACTAGATAGTGCTTCGTCTATTTTCTGACTAATCACCAGGTAACTTAAGGTTGATGAAAACAGAGTAACAGATTTGTCTAAATGGACTTTAAGGCATTTGACACAATTCTGCTCTATAAGCAGATATATGACCATGAGGTGCTCTGTAGGGATCAATGCTGGGAACTTTGTTGTGACATATAATAACTACTTGAGTATGATTGTAGGAGGCAAGACTAGTTAAGCTTGCAGCTGACAACGAGTGGATGGGGCAAGGGTTGTCTAAAGCTACATACAATACAGATCACAGACAGATGAAGTGTTAGCAGATGGAATTTAATCACAAAAAGTGTGGGTTAACGCAGTTTGGAAAGTCAAATCAGGGTAGGGCATGTACAGTAAATGGTCTGTTGTTAAACAAAGTTGATGAGCAGCGAGACCTTGGGTTAAGTCCATAGTTCTGATTGTTAGGGTAGTGAAGAAGGCATGCTTGTCTACATAGATCAGAGCACAGAATACATAAGTTGGGACGTTATGTTGTAACGTTACAAAACACTGCTTAGACCACACTTGGAGTGTTGTTTGTTGTTCTGGTCATCCCACTTTGGAAAGTGTGCTATTATGTTGGGGGAGAGTACAGAGGAGATTCACAGCGATGCTGCCTGGATTGCCGGACTTGAGTTAAGGAGAAGATTGGATTCTAGACACCCAAACCATGAGAAACACCATCCCTCCATTTATCCTATCAAACCCCAGTAGAGAGTAATACAGCACAGAAGGTGGCCTTCAGCCCAACTGGTCCACGACAACCAGATGCACATATCCCTCTAAGCTTTTCCTATGTAGGAACTTGTCCTATTATCTTTTAAATATTGTTAATATACCTGCCTCAGCCTCTTCCTAAGGCAAGTCATTCCACATACCCATCATCTTCTGTGTGGGAAAAGGCCCTTCAGATTCCCATTAAATACCTGTGTCTTCTAGTTCTTGATTCCCCAGTCCTGGGAAAAAGGCTGAGTGCTTTTACCCTATCTATGCCCCTCATGATCTATAAGATCACCCTTCACTGTCCCATGCTCCAAGAAATAAAGACCTAACTTACCAACCTCTCTCTGTAACCCAGCCCCAACGTTCTTTTAAACCTTTTTTGCATTTGTTCCAGCTTATTGGCATTGTTTTGATTGCATGGTGACCAAAACTAAACACAATACTCCAAGTGCAGCCTCACTAATGTCTTGCACAAGATTTTTCAACGAAATTTCCCCTCATTCATTTAACTCTAGAATAAAATACATCAACTGATTAACCTCTCCTCATATGAAAAATGTGCTGTCCCATTCAGTATTCTGCTGAAGTCTTACTGCACAGCTTCACTAATGCATATACAGGGATACCTAGTACCATTAGGACACCAGCAGCATTCAAATTCTTACCCTTTAAAATAAAATCTTCTTTATCTCTCCCAAACATGGCCTTCTTGCCACTCAGCAGGATGGGAAACAGAAAACCAGGCAGGTTTTCATACAACTTTGCCGCAATCTAATACCCAGTTGGCTTGCACCTGCATGGAATTTAGATAAGGACAGCCCACGGGACAGTACTCTCAACAGTAACTCAAATCAAGACTTGTGAGTTGTGGAGAAATCAGGGGGAGCTCAAACATTACAACTATAATTTTCAGGAAATTCCCCAGCAAGGACCTTTATATGGGAGGGAAGGTGCAAATTAGTATGGAAAGAGGGAAAATTCACACATACAAAATGTCTAAAGGTTCCTTGGATACATCAAGCAAAGAATGAAAACTTACGGAGAATTCTTCTCTTTCAACCAGTTCAGCAAAGCATCTTTGTTGAAGGCTGCAGTAGCAGCAACATTACTGTTATTTAGCTGGATATTGGCTATTGTTTCTGCAGCAGAAACAACTTGGATAATACCAGATTTGTCTCCTGTTGCTAGGCAGCCATAAGGTATAACTCTGAAAAAAGAACACACAAAGGCTATAATGATGATGATAAGGGGAGGCCATTTTATCTTCAGGTCAGAGATACAGCACAGAAACAGATTTTTCAGTTCACCATGCACGTGAATTATCAAGCACCATTTATGCTAATTCTACACCATTTCCCATTTTATATTTTCTCCAATTTCTCATCAACTCTCATGTTGCACTGTTTGACCTCACAATGGGGCCAATTTACAGTCGTCAATTAAACTATCAACCCACATATCTTTGGGATGGGGGAGAAAACTGGAGCAACCAGAGAAAGCTCATGTGGTCACAGGGAGAACATGCATATCCCACACAGGCCAGTGCTGTGGGAATCTCACCAGCGCATTTTCACTGATGAAGAGACCCTGCTTGATAGATGTCTCCTGGCAGTGAAGCAGCAGGCAAGTTTACTGTGTAGTACAGAAACAAGTAAACTGAAGATGAGATATTTGCAAACAACAACTGTGATGAAGCTGCGCTTTAAACACAAAGCATCACCGTCATCTTCAAACATGCATGGTACTTCTTGATTTGCTTCTATGCAGATGTTCTTATATTTTAAAAAACTCATCAATAAAAGAAATATTTTCTCTGGAATTTGGCTAAATTCAGAATTTTAGTAGATTTTCACAGAAGACCAGCAGATGGTGCTATATTGTTTCCACACATTCATTCAGAATTAAAAATCTCAGTAGGGCCAAGAAAGTCTACAGATTCCAGATGCTGAAAGGATTGTCTACTTTTTCCTCTAGATATTCTGGCAGAAGTAATTTTGTGGCTTCTTCCAGTTTAGAGCAAAACAAAAACAATTAAAACGTGGATTTTCAAATACTTATTTGGTTAACACAGTTTACATACAGCTGCTGATGTTTTAACAAGTTTAATGCGCCTGCTTAGAAAGGAAATATATCGCTGGTGTCTGAAATGAAGGTGAAACAACAATAGCTAGGGTGCCTTAAAACCCGAGTGTCTGTCTTAAGTGATGTGCATGTTAATGGATTTAAAAAGATCAATGCTGTGGAGTACATTTTCTACACATTTTGCAGTAAATTGCTCAAAACTGAATAGGGAATTTGCATTAGTTGATAAAAACAATACTCCAGATTCACTTTACTTCTCTTATTTCCCTGTTCTACAGCCTGCTTCGGGAAAGAGTTATACATATTCTAAAATAATTGCCTGGAATTAAACTGTGCTCAAGGGTAAACTAAATAGTCACTAAGGAAAATGAACAAAAGCACCCTGTTCCAGAAATAGTCCATTTTGTTGTGGGAGATTGGGGAGTGGATAAGAAAAATTAATAAAGCTATTTTGCCAATTACTGCCTGTAATATTGAAAGAGGGAAATGCTGCTCATCTTATCATCCTATAACATTTGAACCCCATATGTACAATAGGTTCAAAGGGTACACTGGTACCATTCCAGAGTATTTCAACTTATCCTCCTTACTGGGCACACCTCCAACCACTTCTCCTCGAAAAGCAAACTGTGATGAAAGGTTATTCGGACCCAGAGGTCAATGAGGTTGACACAAGGGGAAAAAACATCCTGGTTAGAAAGGCAGCTTGACAGGAGTCAAGACGAGGACATGTCTTCAGGGTGTAGTTCATCTCATCCTGCTCCTTTTTATCAACAATTTGATTGCTGAATTTTTGTAGATTTGGTATAAATGACTGACAGATCTACAAGTAATTCTTGCCAATAAGATGTCTTTTTTCCTTCCTTTAAGTGGATTCTAAAATGATTTACTGATGTTTCCCTTTGCAGTGCTATTACGTAGTATTACTGAAATTTGTAACACAAGCTGCATCCAAATTTGTCTTTTGCATTAAACAGGCCTATTCTTCATTGTCTCTAAAGCCTACATTTCAGACCACAAACAGGCTATAGAGCCAAAGTGATACGTGAACTGTGTAACTTTTAAAAAAAACTTTTAAATCGTTATTCTATTGCTTTTTAATTATTTCACCACTCAAGAAAAAAACTATGAAATCAACAATAGTCAAGACTGCTTTGTTGTGGATGGATTAAATTCTGGAAGAATGCACTAGCGTACTAGCTGTAACATCACTTCAGAAAAAAGTACGCTCCAACTCAGTGAACACATCAAAGACTAAGATCCCACATAATGAGCCCATATGCACTCTTCTAAGCTAACTGTGCCTTAAGGCCTAATCTGTCTCCTTTTTCCGCTCAGTGTTTTCCTTTCAATATGCTTCAAATTTTCAGATGGAATAACTAGAAACGTTCATGCACACACTGTCACAGTCTGGTTTGTAAAGTTATGCCAGTTGAAAGGCAGCTGAAGGAAGTAAACTGTGGGAGGCCTACCTGAGGTCTAAGCCTGCCTCCTTCCAGAGCATGTCCATCAAGTGCAGAATCTGCAGAGCCAGCATGTCTTGTCGCAAGTCTGAAAACACAAGGAATGAAATAACAAAGGTCCGTGGACTACTATGATTTTTCAAAATTCTCTGTGTAAAATGCATGGCACTATGAACTTTTATTTTCTGTTTTACAGCATGGTCATATGAACTACAGGTAACCTTGATTATAAACAAGCACATCCTACTACTGCCCCAACATGCTCCAATAATAACAGCAAAATCACGAATGTTGGGCGACAATGAATATGTTATGTCAAGATTTATTGTTATTACTACCTTATATGACATTAAATTTATTGTTTTGCAGCAGCAATGCAGTGCATATACATAAAATTACAAAATAAATGAACAGTGCAAAAGAAGTGGAATAATGCGGTCGTAAAGGGTTCATTGACCATTCAGAAACCTGATGGGGGGGGGGGGCAAGAAGCGGTTTCTAAATCCTTGAGTACAAGTCTTCAGACTCCTGTTCCTCCTCTCTGATGGTAATAACAAGAACAGAGTTTGTCCTGGATGATGAAGTCCCATGGTTATATAGATACCACCTTCATGAGGCACTGCCTCTGGAAGATCTCCTCAGTGGTGGGGAGAGTTGTGACCGTGATGGAGCTGGCTGACTCTACAGCCTTGTGAGCCTCACTACCAGGCTGTGACACAACCAGTCAGAATGCTCTTGACTACAATAATATAAAAATTCTCAAGAGTGTGTGGTGACATACCAAATCTCAAATTCCTAATGAAGTTAAGCAAGACTTCTTCATGACTGCATAGATGTTTTGGGCCCAAGACAGAACTGACAAGGTGGTGACACCCAGCATCTTAGCTGCTCATCAATGAACTCTGATGAGTATTCTTCCAACTTCCACTGTTCGAAGTCCACAATCAATTCCTTGGTCTTGTAGATATTGAGTGCTAGCTGATGCAACACCACTCAATCAAGCCTACCTATTTCTCTTGGATACGTCTCCTCATCACCACCTGATATTTTACTGACAATAGTAGTGTTATCTGCAAAATTACAGATGGCATTTGAGTTGTCCTTAGTCATATAATCATGATCGTAGAGAGAGTAGAGCAGTGGGCTAAGCATGCATTCTCAAGATGTGCCTGTGTTGATTGTCAGCAAAGAGGAGACGTTATTTCCAATTTGCAGAGACTGAGGCTTCCCAGTGAAGAGGTCAAGGATCCAGTTGCAGACAGAGAGGTACAGCGGCCCAAGTTTTGAAGCTTGATTATTAATGCTGAGGGAATGCTTGTGTTAAACACCAAGCTGTAATTGATAAACAGTTACCTTACATCTGTCTTTCAGCTGTCCATGTTCTCCAAAACAAGTTGAAAAGCCAATGAGATTGAGTCTGCTGTAGACCTGTTGCAATGGCCGGCGAATTGCAGTGAGTCCAGGTTCTTGCTCAGACAAGAGTTCATTCTAGCCGTAACCTCTCAAGGCACTCCATTACAGTAGATGTGAGTGCTACAGGGTGATAGTTATGATTGCTGCCCCCTTTGAAGCAGGTGAGAACCTCAGCAGTGAGAGGTTGGAGAGGTCCTTGAACATCCAGCCAGTTGGTTGGCACAGCTTCTCAGTACCTGGCCAGGTACTGGGGTCCGACACCTTGCGAAGATGCACTCTCTTCAAGAATTTTCTGACATCAGCCTCCAAGAGAGAGTCACAGAACTACTGGATGAATTGGGGATTCACCAAGTGAAGTTCTGTTCTTCCTTTCAAAGCATTCAGCTCATTGGGGGTTAAGTGCCACTGCCATTGATAGTTTAGATTTTGCTTTATAGGAAGCAATGGCCTGCAAACCCTGCCACAGCTGTCGCGTATTCATTGTCTCTACTTCACACAGAATTGCCTTTTCACTTTCACAATAGCTTTCCATACTTCATATCTGGACTTCTTGTAGTTCTGAATTGACTGCCTTGAAAGCCACAGATCCTGCCTTCAGCAGACTGTGAACCTCCTGTACATATACTCATCCACGCAGGTCCTAATGAAGTTAGTGACGGTTGTGGCATATTCATTCCGGTCCAAAGATAAATCCATGAACGTGGTCCAATCCAGAGATTTGTGAGATGAGCATTTAGCCTCTAAAATTCACTCACTCTGAACAGTATATACCAGTACTTTCTATTTTCTCAATTTCACTGAACTTGTCCTTTAGAAACTTTCATGACTGAATCAGACAGTTCTTAAATTTTATGACTGGTCTGTTGGACTTTAAAAATTAAAGCTGGGACTTTGCCAGTGGAAATGGTAAAAAAAAAAACAAGCTGTAAACTCCATTTTCAAGAGCTACTGCACTTCAAGGCATCAATTTAAGTCTAGAATCAATCATAGAATAAGCAAGATGAATTCAAATCCTTAAGCCATTTATCATTTATTAACTGAAATGAAGGAAGAGTCTTTGGAGGTACTGGCTGTCATCCCAAACACGCATTTCTGCTCATCAATAAGGGTAAATTGTGCACTTTTCTCATAGACTCAGTGGGGAACTGGTTCACTCAATAAAATCTTGTATGTATCTGTATTTCAGGCATTCTTTTCTCCATACAGCACTCAAGAATTAAATTCTTATAACATTCTTCTATAACCAGGAAATTACAGTTAGGACAATATGTTGCCCTTTGAATACTCTGACCATTTTTTAAGCCACTCTTAAGTTACTTACTACCCTACAGTGACAATGTCTGCAGAAAACTTAGGTGACTTTCTTGATAAAATTTGATGGCTGACCAAATTGTTAACTGACTTATATCTTAAGCCCAGTCAGGTAATGAGTGTGCATCAGCACAATGCTCACCAACTTTTGAGAAACATAACATGGTTGTTGAAGGCCACACTTTCAAAGCTCTACATATCATTGGTTTTGAGTATTCTAATTCCATTCTTAATATTTCCATTAAATAATCCAGTGTGGGGTTAGGCTTTTCCCTTTGTCACTTCTCCACTGGCAAACTGCTGTAAGAGTGTCGTCATAGTTTCCAACCACTGCCCCGTATTTCAATCCCAGCAGTTTCAATGCTGAATGAACAGATGAAGCAATAATATTTCTAACATGTGCTACATCTTGCCTTTGACCAGGAACTTTGGTTGAGGTAACTAAGGTCTGGCAGTTATCCTTACCAAAGAAATAATCAAGCATTTCTTTAATATAAGCAAAGCAAATTTAATGTGACTCTGCTTTGTTCCTTTTTTTCCAGGAAATTTCCTCTTGTTCACTTCATCTAGACAGGGTCTAGATGAGTAATTTATACAACTTATGAAAAGGGTACATTGACAATATTTTGCCACTTGGAGCAAGCAAGATATTCATCTTTCTTTCGTGATACACAAGATATTGCCAGTACTCACTACAAAACTTCAAACTTAGATCGACAAACTTGGTTAAACTGAGATTTATGTTAAAAATTTATACCAATTTTTTTGATCCAACCCTCTCTTCCTCAACAGCAAATCTGTTGAAATAAAGTGTCTTTACACTGGTTCAACCCTGCTTCCTTAGACTTCAAAATATAGTTTCTAAGGCCACACAGAATTTTGGTTCCATTCCTGGATTTTAGATCTTAAGGTTCTGCGCATCATGTCACTGTGACCACAGAAAATCCACTGACAAATTGCTTCATATGGTGTTAGTACAAAAAAAATTATCAACAGTGATTACAAAGTTTTTCCTGGGGAAGTGGGTGGTGATAAGGAAGCCAAAAATGTGCAGACAAACTAACGGTTATTTCTTTCACCTCCATTCTACTCCCAAACAACAGAGCCAAACATATTAATTCAGTTATATGATTTTTAAAAAAATCTTTCACAGCATTGTTGCCTGTTCAGCCCATTAATTCCAGCTAATCACCAACCCCCATTAAATAAGACAAAAGAAAAACCACAAGTAAATGGCAGGGCTGGGAGAGGGAGAAGAGAAAAGAGAGGGAGAGACAGACAGAAACACACAATTAACATTCATAAACAAATGCTGTCCAATCTCACGTTAGTGTACTTTTACAATCCAGTTAGCGGATGCCGCCAACCAAGCGAGTCTCCATCTCATTTTCTTGAAACTCACCCAATTAGGAATTTCTTTTGTTTTTTTTTGTGCAGCTTCCATATTTGAAGTGTAAAAACAAAGCTGCAAAGTTTCTTTTTAGCGCCTTAGAATGAGAACTGCTGATAATGGCTTGTACCTATCATGAGATCATTAGAAGCCATGATATTGAAGTTTATCCATGCTTGACTTGCTGTTTGGTATCCACACCTTTTATATAAGTGCGATAAATCCTGAACACTAACTTTCTCTCAGTTTTTCAGAACTGTACACATGGGAATGATGTAGCAGTTTAAAGTCGCTCATTTGAACTTGGCTTGAGAATGGAAAGAAATTTTCACATTGGTTAATTTGGCTGAAATATCAGCTTAAAATGCAGGCCCTGATCCTATTCTACGGCTGTGTAATATGAATCTCTGATCACTCCTACAAGTTCTTACAGGCTATATGATCCATCTTGTTCATATATACAAACTTTGTACAAGCTCTATCAGGCATTTTAAGCACATTCAACTTATGAAACTGTGCTTTCTTCCATTTTAAATGTGTTCAATCACTAAATTAAATGTAGAATTAAGATACCTAAGAGAGAGTGATATCTTTAAGTATTCCTTCAAAAATAAAAACATTGAACTGCTTTGTACACATTCCAAAATCCTGCCTTGACAGCAGACTTAGAATTAGAATAACCAGTCAATTACAAGAAATTGTAAAGCCCAAACCCTGAGGTAGGAACCTTTGAAGTTTTGAAGCAATTCTGATAAAATATAGAGCAAACTGCTAGAGTTTTGATTTTTTTGCAGTACCATCTTTACATTTAAAACACTGTACTTAATAACCCTTATATTCTATATTCCAGACATTTTCTGTTTTCCATATTGTTTTTCCACAGAAGTCAAAGTATGAAAAGTGTCCCATTTACAGTGGATTCCTACTGGATTTACTGTCTACGTTCATTCACTGAGCTCAAAGTGGTGAATTTACATTTGTAGGTTAAGGCAAAATAATTTTAAATGTACAAATGTAATACTTATTTGCCCCTGTTGTGTTTACAGAAGGATATGGTTGACATACAAGCACCTTTATTTTAAAAGTTTAACCTGCTTGTTTTTATAAATCCATCCACAGTCTTGCTCCATCCGACCTGTAATCTCTTCCAACACTACAACCATCCAAGATCTGCCCTCCTTCAACGCTGGCTTTATGTCCTTCCATCGTGTCAATGCCTGTATCTGTCTGAGCCATTGACTCTAGAACTCCTCCAATTACACATTTCAAAATTAACCTCCTGTTATATGACCTTTTAAAACTAGACTTGGATTAGAATGTGGTACTGTACTTGGCTCCAGTGCAAATACCATCATGGAAAATGACCGAAGTAGGAGAACTGGGAAATGAGGAAAAAGGGCAGAAGATGGTTTGGGGATGAGGAAGGGAGAAGGCAGACCGCCTGATCTCACAACATTATCAGTCTGACCGTGTCCCTTTGTATCATCTGCAAACTTAGCACTATGCCATCAGTTCTTTCATCCAGATCATTGATGCATAAAGTGAACTGTTGTGGTACCAAACCCGCAGATCTTCACTAGTTACCTACAGCCATCCTGACAAAGTTTCCTATATCCTTACTCTCTGCCTTTGTCAGCCTGGCAATCTTCAATACATGCCAATACATTGCCTTTAACACCATGCTCTCTAATCTTGCTTTGCAGCCTCATGTGTGGCACCTTGTCAAAAGCCTTCTGAAAATCGAAGTAAATAACATGCACTGACACTCTAATATGCTTGTTACCTTCTCAAAGACCTCTAACAGGTATTTTCAGTCAAGATCTTCCCTAACAAAACCAAGCTGACTTCAACGTATTTTTATCATGCACTTCCAAATACTCTAAAATTTCAGCCTTAATAATGGACTGTAATGGACTCAGTGATCTGAAGGGATTGCTTTTGCGCTGTATAACTGATTACAGTTAGTTTCTTTCTCCTGAAAGGGCAGCCAAACAGGAGAGGCAAGGATGAAGAAGAGGAGGGAATGGAGGGATGGGGGGAGGAAGTTGATGTGAGAGATGAAACAGCGTTGAAAGTGGATGGAGAAAAAAGACAAGTCTACTCTGCAAATAACATATGACATGAACTCAAACACTTCAAGCAGTTTTCAAATATGCACCATGTCACAGTGAACTGCTTCCTGTTTAAATGTTTTAACTTGGTTTTCACCAGTTTCCATTTAAGTCTTCCGTTTCTTCTTCACTGGTGACTTTGAAGTTATCTAGATGAGTTCCCCTCCTCCCTCAACCACTTTACTGCAAGTCTCAGATTTCTATAATCTTTCCTCATAGTTCACGTCCTTGTGTTGTTTCTTTTTCTGTATCCCTTCCAACATATGCATATCTTCTGTGGAATGGTGATCAGAGCTGTACTCTGAGTGTGGTCTGACCAATGTACCATGAAACCCCTTCAGAGCTTCTGCAGACTTGTGTTTGACAGTTCTGTTTCTACAATAAAACATTCCATCAGCTTTGAGTTACACACTGAAAATAACTCATTCACTTATGGACATATTTCTGAGATTCCTGGTACTTGGATGTCAAAGGAGGTGGTGAATTTAGTTAAGATAAAGGAATTTGTGAGGTTTAGGAAGCTAAAATCAAACAGAGCCCTCAAAAATTATAAAGAAGCCAGAAAAGAACTCAGTAATGGAATTAGAAAACCAGGAAGGGTCACAAAAAGTTTGTTGCAGATAGGATTAAAGAGAATCACAAGGCGTTCTATACATACATCAAGAGCAAGAGGATAATGAAGGAATGGGTAGGTCCTTTCAAAGATAAAGGAGGAAACGTGATTGGAGGTGAAGAATGTGGGTCACCTATTCAGGAAAGTCATAGCATAGATATTCTGTTTCTGCTGCTGAGGAATAAGTTGAGTGGCGGGAGTTGTGGTTAGAGTTGCCAGGAAATCCACTGGAGTTGTCATTAGAAAACCCTGGGAGAATTGGCTTGGATAGCATCAGGTAGAACTGAGGATCCGTCACCTATGGTGAGAAACATACTTCCACTGTCACTAAGTGTTACAAACTGCAACTGTGTGCATATCCCACACAGAGGTCAGGCTCCAATGAGGTCACGATGAAGGACTTGCACAATGTCCTCCATCAGCTCCAGTTTGGCGAAGGCAGTGAGGGACAAGAGGGTGGGCAGTGCACAAGAGATGCCACAGGAATGCTGCACTTATTCCTGAAAACAAAGACCATGGATCGAAGAGCCACCAAGCCTCAGATCACTAAAATGTAAGAACCAGCCACAATCTGCACAGCTCCAAGACACCGATGCCCCACTCCGCGTGCTCCCTGCAAAGACATTTCCATCATGTCTTACTTGGGCAGCATGTTCACACGTGTCCTGCTGTCAATTATTGTACCATTCTTCTAACTGATCTCAGGCACAAGAAAGAAATCCACCCATAGAAGCTAAGAACCTCTGATGGGTCATCAAGGGTGTGCACATAGGAAGTAGATTCCCAGCAAGCAGGCAGACTCTTAGCGTCAAAGGGGCCATTAGTGTGAGGATGCTGAAACCCTTGTAAGACAGCAAAACTGATGAGATACTAGAATGTTAAAGTTCTGCACTACTGGGTATTTTTGTTGTTCTAATCTGTTCTGAACCTGCAAGCACTCTATACCTGCAGGGCAAATCACTTTCTCACTGTGCAGAGGCAAGTCAGATGGTGTGACAGTTGCAGGAAAGTATCACCACTGAGGCTCCCAGTGAATCAGCAGTTATGTTTTAGAGAAAGCTTTCTCTGTTATTTTGAACACAGTCTGAGGACCTGGAGCTTTTCTAACATCCTTCAGTGAGTTGTGAAACTGCCCTGTAGCATTCTCCTTATGTCAGCAGAATGTCCCTTCAACGGTGAATGTAACAATCCTAGCTGTCCAAAGGCTGTTCACCATGGTTATCAGTTGCACTTACTATCGTCAGTTAACGTTGGTAAAGCTAGATGTTGGTGTGAATAATGATGCATTTCTGATTATGGCTGCACTAACCTGAACAATGCAGGAAAAAAAGTACCTGGTTTGATTTTAGTAGACACTATTTGCCAAGGAATAATCACTATGCAATCTTGAACAGGTACATAAGTTGAAGAGAAAAGAAGTGGAACAAGGAGCTAAGCAATCAATTCCGAAGTTAAATAATAATCAGAAAGTTTATATTAAATATAATCAACACTAACTTGGCCTCAACTGGAATATTGTGCTCAATTCTCAACAGCATGCTTTGGAAGCCATACCTTAGAACCAACTGTTTTGTTTTGCAAGAACAATGGTGGTGTCACCAGCCAAATAGCACTATGCTTCTCCATTCTATTATTCAGTCATAGTAGTGGTGCCAGATCTTGGATCTGCAGCCATCTTGGTGGGTGGGCGCACCAAAACTCAGAACAGAGCCCTTAATAATACTAGAGCAATTTAATTAGAAAACTATGGACATAAACAATAAACTCAGCACAATTGTCACACTACCTGTAAATGTGCAACACACTACTTGTAAAGGCGTGAGCAGTCCCTGTGAATTCCCTGCACAGCTCTAATTTAAAAACCCTCCACACTTTACAACCAGATATTGGCTTCATCATGAGATACTGCAAATTGTTAAGCTTCCTTTTACTTTGTCACAAATTTTTATGCTGATAGCCAGGGATCTGTGCACAAAAATCTGAGCTTAATACAACTGTGAAAAAATTGAGAGTTTGCTGTCTTTTGGATGAAACCTTAAACCTAGCCTAGTCTGTACTCTCAGGTGGAAGCTAACATTTCTGTGGCTCTGTTCTGAACAGCAAAGGAGGAAATTCTCTCCCATATCCTGACTAATGGCTATCCCTAACTCAATATGTCTTAAATAAGTATTCACTCACTATCACAGTGCTGGTTGTGGCAGCTTGCTGTGCACAAATTTGTTGCTGCAGTTTCCATCAGATAGCTGGCTGCACTTTGAGCACTCAAGTGGCTGTGAAGTAATTCTGGATAATGGGAAAGGCACCATACTGTATTTATCTACAAAAGTCTTTGTTTTGCTCTGTCCTCTTGGTAAAGGCTAAACAGTCAAATCAGTTTTGCTTAACGGACAACTGAGCAACCAACTCATTCTTCACACTGTTACTTAAGTGAAAAGGGATTTGGGTTCTGACCAGAAGAGGTCACTGCTGCAGTTCATTAACAACAGACCAATAGGATTTTACTTTCCTTCTGCTTTTGAAGCAAACATTAATCTTAACAATGTTAAAACAAAGCCAAATGGCCTCTATTATATCCAGCTGTACTGCTCAAATGTACCTTTTCCATTCTAGGTCAACAATCCAGACTGGTAAGCTTGGAAGTCATGATGCTGTTAACTTATTACAGAAGTATGGTCACAAACTAAGATCAAAGTTTGAGACGATAATCAAACAATTATAGATATGTGCCTGATACTAAGTTTATACTACACACAATTAAATACATCAAGACTCCTAAGGCACCCTCACCCACAAAAGAACAGGAAGGTACAGTATATGCTGACATTAGATTGTGAAACAAATTTATTCCACTGCACATGTTCAGAGTACTGCTACTAATGATACTTTATAAATCTTAAACTAGTGGTCGCCAACCTTTTTAAGCCCAAGATCCCCTACCTCGGCCTTAGTGAAAGGCAAGATCTACCCACTGAATCGTTTAGAGAAAAAACAGCTCAGATTGCACTTCCAACTTGAGGCCTTTTATTTGGGCTAATCGTATTTGAATTACATAAAATGCTTTTGTCAAACTTTCAAATTAATTCAACCAAGAAAATGCTGTAACTAGCATATCAAACAGGCCATAGCTGTCTTTCTTTAAGAATATTACAATACTTCATACCTTTTGTAGTAACTTCTACTTTGAAAAAGGATCACTCGACAACTTCATGTCCAGAGGAACAACTTTATCTGGGACGGCAAAACCAATACGGTGGAGGGGCTTATACACACATGCACAGAAAAGACCGGAAGTAGAACCCCGCAACCCCGAAAACAACCTCTGTTTACAAACAGGTTTCTGTGGTGGGAGTATGGCTATATTACCGTTATCCTAATTGGTATTAACTTATCTTTATAATGCTCACATTACAACAATTCTCCCCCTTTAAATTCCAACATTCCCCAAATGTAAAAGAACTGGGAAACAAAAAACAGTGGTGTCATTATCTTGCGTACCTCTGAAACTTATACTAGTGTCTCAGTAACAGTTTACCAATACAAAATACCTGAAAAACACGGCAGATTCAACATTCAGTCTAACAAAGTAAACTGTCCATTCAAGTATTCAGTCTGTCAGGAGGTTTGCGAGGGCACTGTGCTGCAACAGATGACAATCATGAAATCTAAGTACAGGAGCTGTCTTACTGACAGACACCTCACAGACGGTCTCAAACTGGCTGCCTGTAGTTATGAGCCAAATTTCAGGGAACTAGCAGAAAGTATTCAGCCCCAGTCATCACACTGAGTGCAACAATCAATTTTTATTCATTTATTTTTCGTGTTGAAATAAAATTAAATAATGAAACATAGAATTAAAGGTGTTGTAATGTGAGCATTATAAAAATAAGTAATACTAATTATGATAGTATTTCTGGGTTGCGGGGTTTTACTTCCAGTCTTTTCTACCGTGGTGCATGGCGAGGGAGCTACACACATGCGCACTGGGCAGAAAGAACGGAACTAAAACCCCGCAACCCACAAGCAATCTCTCTTTACAAACAGCTTTCAGTAGCAGAAGTATTGCTATATTACCATTATCCTAATTAGTATTACTTATTTTTATAATGCTCACATTACAACAGTATTTGTGTATTTATTTTTCATTTTTTTCGGGATCTACTGGGAAGGTCTCAGCGATCGACCGGTTGGTGACCACTATCTTAAACACTAGCATAAATCACACTTAAACCTGTTCTCCGATGCACAACAGGGCGTTATTTCCGAACAGAAAGGGAAACATGCCAAAGAATCGATTAAACTTTGCTCTTAACCCAGTTCTGTTTATTTTTTCCAACATCCCTTCTTGTCATGTTTTAGTATCCCATTAAACATGTTATTACACCTGCAATGATCTTTACATATATATGTTATCATTGCAACAACGGTTATAATAACACTAGGTATTAAATTAGGAAGGCTTACCATCACCATTTTTGAAGATAATCCCCACCGGCTCTCCTCCCACCATCTTATTGTTATATAGAATCCAAAGAGGCTTCATTTTGGAATCCATGAACTTGCATTTTTCTATGCTATTAAAGTCAAGAAGGATCATATTAATGCAAAAACAGAATATTGTTAAAATGTCAAATCACTTCATACTACTAATGACCAAATTGTTTGCGAATTGCTCATTTTACAGTATTGGGCTCAATTTTATTCAAACATAATTACGTATTTAGATTTACTGCTGTTACTCCACTTCGATAATAAGAGACAGAATAAAACATGTGAAGCAAACTTGTCTAGCTCAAGGTAAGATCAATTTAACTAGCAAAAACCAAGTGCTGAGATTGAGTCTAAGTGAATTATTATTATACTCTTACTAACCATAGCAAGGACAGCTACTTAATAGAATCATATTTACCAATGGCACAAAACATTTTTTAATAGTTTTCAGCAGCAATGCATCACCGGTTATGAAAATTTAATTTATGTATGGATTGATCTCCTTGCTTATGTTTTATTGCAGATTTTCAGTTAAATACTTTTTAAACTTCATTTTTAAAATTTTTTCCTGAACTTTTAACCTTTGTTTTACATTGAAGTTGAAGACTGTTAGTGTAAGATCACTAATTACATTTCTACACTTGAAAGCTGACATCAAATTAAATCCTGAATTGCTGCCTCGGCTATGATCATGACTCAATCTGCTATTTTTTTTGGTCTGAATAGCTCAGCAAAATAAGCAGGTTCTATTTACCCCATGAGTCATTGAAAATTTATGCCCATAATTTCTCTCAATAACCTTCTACTGCACAAGTCAACCTACACTTTGCATTCATGATGGGTTTATCCGTGGGAGGGGATGGACTCCCACAGTTTGAATCGAGTTTACAAGCTCATGGCATTCTAGTAAGGTCAGTGTGCAATTGGAACAATTACAAATACAGCAATTTTTCCAAACTCTTATGTAGAAAAAATGAACAAACTTACTTCAGCTCTGAAAGGATAACACTAGGATCCAGTGGTGATCTGAAGTCAGATAATGCTTCCTTGTATATGGGCTGTTTTAAGCAGGTATGCATCACATCTTTTAATTTATTCTTTGCCACCTTCAGGGAACTTATTTTAACTAGATTATTGATAGCTTTCATCTTATTCAAGGCTTCCACCTGTAACAAAACAAAAACAAGCTGTTTCTTCCTCTGAAAATTCATACAAACAGCCAAACTTTCTCTGTGATATGTGATATTAGGAAACAGCACCTTAACAATATAACTATTTGCTGATTTAATGGCATCAACTAGTTTGTACAAAATTATTGGTAATACAGTTAATCTCACACTGCAGTCTCTTGCACCTCTTAATTTCCCACTGTGTATTACTAACACTTGAAATATCAATGATGATTTTCAATGAACATTAAAGGTAATTGCATGCCAAAATGAAACACATAACAGGTTATCGTCTTTAGGAGTTCAGTATAAACACAAAGTATAGCTGTTGCTAAGGGAATTGTGTATAAAGTCTCATTCTATTTAGTCTGACCTAAAGTTTTTATTCGGGCCACTCATTCATATTTACAATATTCAACCCCCTTGGAAGTTTCATGTTTTATTGTTTTACAACATTGAATCACAGTGGATTTAATTTGGCTTTTTTGACATTGATCAACAGAAAATACTCTTCTATATCAAAGTGAAAACAAATTTCTACAAACTGGTCTAAATTTATTACAATTATTAAACACAAAATAATTGAATGTATAATTACACACCCAATTCAAGTCAGTATTTAGTAGACTTTTAGTAGTTAGTCAGACTTTTGGCAGAAATTACAGCCTTGAGTCTGTTTGGATAGGTCTGTATCAGCTTTGCAAATCTGGACACTGCAATTTCTCCCCATTCTCCTTTACCAAACTGCACAAGCTCTGTCAGATTGCATGGGATGAGTGAACAGCCCTTTTCAAGTCCAGCCACAAATTCTCAACAGAATTGAGGTCTGGACTCTGAATTGACCACTCCAGGATGTTAACTTTGTTCTTTTAAGCCATTCCTGTGTAGCTTTGGCTTTATGTTTGGGGTCATTGTCTTGCTGGAAAACAAATCTTCTCCCAAATCGCAGTTCTCTTGCAGACTGCATCAGGTTTTCCTCCAGAATTTCCCCGCATTTTGCTGCATCCATTTTACCCTCTACCTTCACAAGCCTTCCAGGGCCTGCTGCAGCGAAGCATCACCACAACATGATGTAGCCACCATCATGCTTCACAGTAGGGATGGTGTGTTTTCCATGTGCAGTGTTTGGTTTACACCAAACGTAGTGTTTAGTCTAGTGGCCAAAAAGCTCAACTTTGGTTTCATCAGACCATAGAACCTTCTTCCAGCTGACTTCAGAGTCTCCCACATGCCTCCTGGCAAACACTAGCTGAAATTTCACGTGTTTTTTTTCCCCCACAGTGGCCTTCTCTTTGCCACTCTCCCATAAAGCTGTCACCGGTGAAGCACCCAGGCAACAGTTGTTGTATGTGCAGTCTTTCCCATCTCAGCCACTGAAGCTTGTAGCTCCTCCAGAGTTATCATAGGTCGCTTGCTGGCCTCCCTAAGTCCCCTTCTTTCACCATGACTCAGTATTTGAGGATGGCCTACTCTAGGCAGATTTACAGCTGTGCCATATTCTTTCCATTTCTTGATGATTGACTTAACAGTACTCCAAGGGATATTCAGTGACTTGGAAATTTTCTTGTATCCATCTCTTGGTTTGTACTTTTCAACAACCTTTTTGTGGAGTTGCTTGGAGTGTTCCTCATGGTGTAGTTTTTCCCAGGATACTGACTCACAAGCACTTGGACCTTCCAGATACAGGTGTATTTTTACTACAGTCAATTGAAACACCTTGACTGCACACAGAAATCTCCATTCAACTAACATGACTTCTAAAACCAACTGGCTACAAAAGTGATGATTCGGTGTGCCATATTAAAAATGGGGTGAATACCTATGCAATCAATTATTTTGTGTTTTATACTTGTAATTAATTTAAATCACTTTGTACAGACCTGCTTTCACTTTCATACGAAAGAATTTTTTCTTGTTGATCAGTGTCCAAAAGAAGCCAAATCAAATTCACTGTGATTCAATGTTGTAAAACAATAAAACATGAAACCTTCCGGGGCAGGGCCGAATACTTTTTATAGGTGCTGTATTGCCCTAAGAGCATTTGAAATAGTTAACTTTAACAAAGCTCCAAGATGATAATTTTTAAAAATTCAATAGATTAAAACAAATGACTAAGTTATCAGTATATTGTATCTCAGGTTCAACTTTTCAACTGGAAACCTTAGACATAGAAGAAATGTCTCAAAATAAATTGAATCTATTTTTTTGGAAAGCACAGCATAATTGGAGCAGCTGGCAGCAAAAAAAGTAATGAGTGGAATGACAGTACAGCCTGCCTGCTGAAATTCATTATAACATAATTACCACACGAGTACAGTTCAGCTTGTGTTGTTTATTGTGCCGTAACTGCTTTCTCCTCTTGCCACTGTTCTCTCCCAGCTCCACACCACCACCCACGACCCTCCCGATCAAAAGATATTTTTCTTCATTCACGGCAGAAACCAGGTTCCAAAGATACCACAATTTGAGCCACATGTTCTGACAGCCTTTATAAATATTCCCTTCCTACATCATTGATCCAGATGGTAAAATATGGCATATTTGACCCCAAGTAAATCATTAAGCCCTGACAACATACAACTGAAACAGAGGAAACAAGAGGGAGAACGAGAGGGCGAGAGTGAGAATATGTGCGGGGGGGGGGGCACAGGATGCACACATGCTCGCGGGGGAACAGACAACGGTCTTTCTCTCTACCGCACCCCATCTCTCCCTCGTGAGTGGTGGTGGGGGGGGAGCAATATCTCACACACACACACACACACACACACACACACGGTCAGGTGGTTAAGGCATTGGACTAGCGATCTGAAGGTCGTGAGTTCGAGCCCCAGCCGAGGCTGCGTGTTGTGTCCTTGAGCAAGGCACTTAATCACACGTTGCTCTGCGACGACACTGGTGCCAAGCTGTATGGGCTCTAATGCCCTTCCCTTGGACAACATTGGTGTCGTGGAGAGGGGAGACTTGCAGCATGGGCAACTGCCGGTCTTCCATACAACCTCGCCCAGGCCTGCGCCCTGGAGAGTGAAGAATTTCCAGGTGCAGATCCATGGTCTTGCAAGACTAACGGATACACACACACACATATACATACACACACAAATAAATAAAGTGAGAGATTGCTTTTATATTCCCCTCTCTCTCTCCCTCTCCACCTCCCCTTCTTGCATGCCCTGCCTGATTGCACACCCTACCCAGCTCTCCCCTCACACAAGCTCCCTACTCGCCTCCACCCCTCTCATGCACGCACCCTACCCACCTCCCCCTGTTATGCATGCACCCTCCCTCCTCTCCCTGCACCCTACCCACCCTCCCTCCCTCTCTCTCTCGTGCGCCCTAACCCCCCCCCGCATGTGCTATAGAGAGGGGGGTGCATGCTAGAGAGAGAGGCAGAGCACAGACAAACAAAATACAACAGCTACTTTCAAATTCTAAAATAATGACATTTTAATACTTAAAAACTTAGAAGCGTAAGGAAGAGCACTTAATATAGAATGCTTCTATATCCAGTTTTGGCCATACCAGTGTAATACTTCAAGGGGGCTGGATCTGGAGTGGGTGAACATCCCCCTGGAAAAGCAAATCGGCCCAAGTGCCAGTTATCTGAGCTAGAATTTGACAAATATAAATGCTCCTGCATTAAGAATAATAATATGTGAAAGTATTACGAGGTAGAATGCAATAATTACTTTAGAAGGTGTATGAATAGAACATTCCCTGTGTGCAAAATGAACATACAGTTGGTCTCAATTAGAAACTGTGCCCTATAATGACACTGTTATAAACAACCCCATTGACAATCACTCAAACAATGGATATTTGCCAAAAGGAAACAGCATACAATTCATAGGATTTTCATATTTTCTTGCTTGTGTGGAAAATGCTTTGGAGAGCCTGAACTCAGCAGGGAACATTAAATTTTCATAATCCCTAAAAGCAAATGCTTGATAGCCGAGTACTGTATTAGCAAAGGCGGTGCAGTAACCAGTTCCAAACTATTTTAAAGCACAATATAAATTTCTTATTTGTGTTGCTTTTGTATCATATGTGCTTCTCCTAGTTGAAATCCAGGCAGAAGCTCTGTTGAAGTGTTTGCTGACAATAGCTTCTCATTAAGTGCACATTATGGATCTATACCGCTCTCAACATAAAGGCGATATCCAAGTCATAATCACAAAAGCTCGGAATTAGATATCAGCACTGGCAACTCAGTTGGAAATGTTTCCCATAAAAGGATGCTGGAACATGGAAAACAAATTTCAATTCCTAATTTGACATTGAACCCATGAACACTACCTCACTTTTTAAATATATACTATTTCTGTTTTTGCACGATTTTTAATCTATTCAATATACATATACCATAATTGATTTACTTACTTACTTTTACTTTTTTTCTTCTATATTATGCATTGCATTGAACTGCTGCTGCTAAATTAACAAATTTCACGACACGTGCCAGTGATAATAAATCTGATTCTGAAAATTCTGGAAGAACTCAGCAAATCAGGCTGCACCCATGGAGAGGGGAGAAAGTTGATGTTTCAGGCTGAGGCCCTTCATCAGGTCTCAAGACAATAAGGCAATTATATTGAAAGAGATACAATAATGGAGAAGGAGATTAAAGAACACAAGATGATGGGTAAGAGTGGGAAGGTCAGAATTAATTCCAGAGCATGTAACTTCATTATTTGGTATATGTTATGTCACCAAGGATTCACAAATTTCCATGCTTACTCACTAATGTATGATGTACCGTGGAGAGCAGTCTGAGTGGTTGCATCACTACTTGGTATGAATCACCAATGCATTGGATTTAAGGAACCTGCAGAGGGTTGTAAATCCAGCCAGCTCCATCACAGGCATAATCCTTCCCACTATCAAAAACATCTTCAAAGGACAGTGCCTCAAGAAGGTGGCATCCATCATTAAGACCCTTCACACCTAGGACCTCTTCTCATTATTAACGTTATGGAGTACAGGAACCCAAAAGCCCACATTCAATATTTTAGAAACAGGTTCTTCTCCTCTGCCACCAGATTTCTGAACGGTTCATGAACACTAACCATTTTTTGCACTTTTTATTTTTATTGTAACTTACAGCAATTTTTTTGTCTTGCACTGTATTGCTGCCACAAAACAACAAATTTCACAACACATGACAATGTTATTTAAACAATTAAACACCTCCTTGTTGTGCTTTCATTAATTGGGTACAACAAAAGCTCCTTGGCAGCTTTCAGACTTCTTACTTCTGACAATTTATAAATTACTTAACACACTCATTCCTTTACAAATTAACATTTCTTTCTTGGAGTTTCATAAATATTCATCTTGCCTTTCCACTCATCTTCACCGCACAGTGAACAAGACAAAGTCAAAGTGAATAAAGAAAGGAACTACTGAAAACGTAGGGTGTAAATCTAACATGTCTACAATTCTATTACTCTGCAAGATAGTAAAGCCAAAATGATACATCCAAATTTTGCTTGGAAATCCTTTGCGCCCACAAAGGTTTTAGTGAGTAAGCATGGAAAGTCTTTCCAGAAGTATTTACTTTTTTATTTGGAGCTACTGTGCAGTACAGCCCTTTCCAACCCAATAAACTGCACCTCCTAGCATCCACCTATTTAACCTTCACCTGATCACAGGACAATTCACAATGACCAATTAATTATCACTGAGATACAGTGCAGAGTAGGTCCTCCCGCCCTTCAAGCTGCGCCACCCAGCAATCCCCCAGATGAATCACAGGACAATTTACAATGACAAATTAACCTACCAACCAGTACATCTTTGGACTGTGGGAAGAAACCCCAGTGTTCACAGGGAGGACTCCTTACCAAGCTGTAATAACGTCACGCTAACCACAATGCTATCATGGTGCCGCATAGTTGACCATGTATTCAAACCACCGCCTACCCGATGGCAAATACTACAGCAGAAAGTGACACAACTTGCTTCAAACTCCCAAGCAAAATTTATACGTTTTGCCAGCTGGAGATGTGGTGGCATCTATACCAGACTTCAAAGTTAATGGTCCCAAGTTCAAATTCAGCTGGCTCCTTGCACGCTTTCCATCTATGCTGGGGTGAGTGTTGAGCTAGCGACTCGGCCTCATAAAAAGTCAAATGCTACGGAAATGACAAAAATGCTGCCTGATGCGTCACAAGGTGCAATAAGGAACAACAAATTTATACATTATTCTTCCTGCTCCAGAAACAAATTGCAAGTAGCCATTTTCATCTGCAGTTTAGTTCTCATTATTTTTTCACTATTAACACAGATCAACACTTAATTATATTTGATGTGCTTAGCATTTCCCATCACAACATGAATGCATATGTTCTTATGGTAGGGAGTGCATTGCAGAAATATCTGTGGCTTGGCAACCGTCAAACAGATTAATATGCAAACGTTTAAAATGTTGTAAATGGTTTTATGTAACACTAAACTGCATAGAAAAGATGATTCCAGGTGCTACAATTGTCCTCTGTGACTTAGGAAATCAATAACAGGTGGACAGATACAAATCACCAGTAACTACAAGCTGATGTCCTGTATAGTAAAATAGCACACTTCTGTAGACTGACCAATCAAATCTGAACAGACAGGCCAACTAAAGGCCAATTTCTCCATTTAACAAACACCTACAACTAGGCTGATTACCTAATGGCAGTCAATGTTATGCAGTACCCACCTCCACTTCAAATTGGCTTTCTTTCAAACATCTCAGAACACACAATGAAATTGCTTCCATGCATGGCTTCTCTTTTGAAAATTACCCAGAAGGTACAAGCTAGTTTTATATTTGCATGGATATTTTCATTAGTTATAGAATCGTAACTGTGCGACAGAAGCCATCAAGTCCGTATTAGTTCTTTGCAGAGCCACTCATAGTCCCTGTTCTATCAACAATCTACAAGCTTATTTGTCTCTGTTGCTGATCCAATTTCCTTTCAACATTGTTGATCATCTTCACCTTCACCACAGCTATAGACAGCATATTCTATTATTCCAACTGTTGAACAAACAAGGTTTTCCCTTGTGTACAAAACCTTAAATGTGCGTCCTGTAGTCCTTGTGCCATAAACTGATAGTAACACTCATCTAGGTCAGCACACGTAAACATGTCAACTTGTACACCTCTGTCAAATCTCCCTCAATTTCTTTTCCCTCATGGGGAACATCTCTGTTTTGCTTCTTTGCCATAATGTCCAGACCATGTTAAGTTCCGAGTATTTAAAATGATAAAACATAATCAAATTATGAAAGTTTTTTTCCCTTCCTGAGGATGGAAATGGCAAATCCTACATGGCAAAGCTTTTGAAGTGAGGGGTAAAGTTTAAAGGAGAGGTAGGAGGTAAAGTTTCTCTTCTCCCCCTCAGAGAACTTCTATGCATATGAACACCTTGTCCCATTGCCTTATCTGATATCCTTAGCCAAATTATACCACCCATGCTTCCTTCTAATATGTGTCACTTATATACATGCCTGACCTGTCTGCATATCTTGCTAGCCTGTCCAGTGCACTTGATCGGTGTCTGTATGTGCCGAATCGTAACTGTCTGTGCTGTGGGTGACTATACGTACTGTGTTTGCACCCTGGCTCTAGAGGAATATTTTGTTTAGCTGTATACATGTGTATGATTGAATGATGATAAACTTGACCTTGAACTTCATTTGATTTCTAACAGCAAAAGGGAATTCATCAGGTTGACACAGCTGGAGCTTAATGTTATTGGTATACATATGGAAACTACAGATGATGCCAGTGTTAAGGATGTTCTACAGATAGATTCTGTGATAAACAGTGAATAAGCAATAAGTTAACAAACCAAAATGTATGAATGTATGTATGTATGTATATATTTATTTACTTATTTACAAAGGGACTAAGGGAAGAAGCAATGATTTAGGAACTAAGATGCCTTCTCTGCAAAGCTTTTCAAATGGAGAGCTTATGGAAAAGCCGTAATTAACCACCCATGAGAATCAATCAGAAATTGGACCAATGAGGCAAGAGTGGAGAAGGAATTTAAGGAGACTAGGTAAGTGGCCAAAAGTAATAAGGTAAAATATGTGTCAGAGTTTCTCTGCTATTATCATAAGTTACAAGTATGATGTGCAGAATTGATCATTGCAGTTGTTGACATGTTGACATCAACCTCAATTTCTAAATGACTATACTAGAGTGTTTGATGCCTCTTGCACTTAATCAATGAAAATATATTTACCCTTAGGGTTCAAGTATATGTGTTTACTGAAACTGCCACTTCAAACAGCAAATAAATGGAGGGATAGCTCATGATTAAATTATTTATTCATTAACAAGTAAACTGTAGATGCTGGAATGGAGAGAAATAGAATTCATGTTTCAGGCTGATGGCCTTTCATCATCTCCATTATGGAAAGGAAGTTCAAAAGGGAAAATAAAGATCTTGGATATTCTGCATTTCTACAGATATTACCAGCTGCAACAGGCAGGATACACTGTGAAATTAAGCTCCATTCCAGCAGAAACCAATCAGCTAGCTATCTGCCAAAACCCATTGTGGTCCAGCAGTCTGGACAAGCACTAGATGAGAAGAAAATGTGAAAAATCAGGATTTTTGATCCAAATTTACAATTGTAAATAAAAACTGCATGTTTTTTTCCCCTTCTATAATTAACATTCTTCAATCTTATTTGGGGCCTAACCTTTGGACCAGTGAGTATAATTTTATTTGTTTCAAAATAACCATGGAGAAAAGGACTGGTCCTCAACTTTCAATACTAAATGAGTGGAAAGCTAATTTTGATAACATCAGAAACTCTCAAAAGTTCATTGGAAGAGGTTATTTTCCAGGTAAACATACGCCTGGCAAGTGAGAAGCTTTGAAAAGTGTGACTAGAAAAGTTCATGGCCAGCGTGTTCCTATTAGAGTGAAGAGCAAGTCTGGGAGGGTTAGGGAACCTTATCTGACTAGAGATATTAAGATGCTGGTCAGCAAAAAAAAAAAAAGAGCCACAAGTCAGGTATTGGAAGATGGGATCAAGCAAATTCCTTGAACAGCAGAAAGTAAAAGTAGACCAGAAGGAAATTGGGAGGGCAAAAAGTGACCAATAGATTTCCCTGGCAGGTAAGACAGAATTGTTTTAGATTCTGTTTATAAGTAAATTAAGAGCAATGGGGAGATATGGAGAGTGGGTCTCCTTAAGGATCCGTGTAGTAATCTCTGTGTGGAACCATGGAAAATGGGAGACCTTCTAAATCAGCTCTTCTCATCTTTATTTACTGTACAGAAGGTCATGGAAGTTAATGAGTTCAGTGGAGGTAACAGCAATATAAAGGACATTAATATCACCAGAGAGGAAGTGTTAGGTATCCTAAAATACATAGACATGGATAGAATCCCCACAGCTTGAGGAGATGTACCCTAAATTATGGGATGGAAGAGAGGAGATTACTGAGGCCCTAGCAGATTTCTAGAGACACACCATGGAGACAATCACCATCTGGTATGGAGGGGCCACTGCAGAGGATTGAAAAAAAACTGCAGAAAGATGTAAACTCAGCCAGTTCTATCATGGGCACTAGCCTCCCCAGCATCCAGGATGCCTTCAAAAGGCAATGCCTCAGAGAGGAGGCCTCCATCTTTAAGTAACCCCATCACATCGAACATGCCTTCTTCTCATGGCTACCAAAGAGATGGTACAGGACCCTGAAAACACACACTCAACACTGTAGGAATAGCTTCATCCTCTCCACCATCAGATTACAGAATCAGAATCTGGTTTAGTATGAATATTGTAAAATTTGTTGTTTTGTGGCAGCAGTACATTGTAATATATAAAAATAAAAGATACAGATTACAATAAGTATGTGTAAAATAAAATAAAATAAAATTAAATTAAATAAGTAAGTACTGCAAAAAAGTGCAAAAAGAGAGTGGAAAAATACTGGTGTTGTATTCATGGGTTCATTGCCCATTCAGAAAAGCAGAAGGGAAGAAGTTGTTGCTGAAATGTTCAGTGTGTGTACTTTCCTGACAGCAAACTACCGAATGATATCTGGGACTCAGGGACACCGTTCCCTCACTCAGAAGGGAAAATGTTTATTCCAGTCAAAATGAAAAGAAACAATTTGCAAAGAAGAAATGAAGAATTGCTTAGTGTCTGCTGGAAAACATCAGTTCTGCATTTTGCCACAAATCTGAAAAAGTAATGCAGTCAATCTCAGATACTTACTGGCAAACAGCAAAGAAAAAACCAAAACTAAAGTGTTCAGTTTATTCTTTGCTTTTAAAGTACTCTCCACTTTTCACATTAAAGCAATTATGTATCACAGCTTTGCTAAAGAGATAGGGATTCAAAAGAGTGCATTCTCATCACAGCAAAAAAATTCCTTTAATTAAAAGCTATAAATATAATTTTATAAAAAGATTGGGCAACAGAAAATTTAACCCACAACATGCCTTAATTACAAAAATGGCAAGTGGGATTTAATATGCCAGAAGCTGAGACAGTATCTATAGCTTGCCATGCAATTAGATATACAGTTGGAATTTTGGAGTTTGCAGATGTGTGTTTGTTAGGAACCAATAGGCTGGCCCTGGACTTATTTCCTGGCATAATTTACATATTACTATTTAATTATTTATGGTTTTATTACTATTTAATTATTTATGGTGCAACTGTAACGAAAACCAATTTCCCTCGGGATCAATAAAGTATGACTATGACTAAGTGAGTGCAGCTGCTATTACTATGGAGATGGTACCTGGGAAACTAAAAGGTCTGAACGTAGACTAGTCACCTGGACCAGATGGTGAACACTCCAAGGTTCTGAAAGAGGTGGCTGAAAAGATTGTAGAGGCATTAGTAATGATCTTTCAAGAATCAGTAGAACCTGACATGCTTCCAGAGGACTGTAAAATTGTAAATGTCACTCACTCTTCAAGAAGGGAGGGAGGCAGAAGAAAGGAAATTATAGGTCAGTTAGCCTGACCTCAGTAGTGGAAAAGATGTTGGAGTCAATTGTTAAGGATATGGTTTCAGGGTACTTAGAGGGACATGATAAACAGGCTGAAGTCAGCATGGTTTCCTTAAGGAAAAGTCTTGCCTGATAAATCTGTTGAACTCTTTGAAGAAATAACAAGCAGGATAGACTATTTTCTGAACAGGGCGAAAATTCAAAAATCTAAGGTGCAAAGGGATTTGGAAGTGCTCGTGCAGGATTCCCTAAACCTTAATTTGCAGGTTGAATCAGTAGTGAGGAAGGCAAATGCAATGGTAGCACTTCTTTCAATTGGACTAGAATATAATAGCAAGGATATAATGCTGAGGCTGTACAAGGCACTGGTGAGGTATCACTTGGAGTATTGTGAGCAGTTTTGAGCCCCTTATTTAAGAAAGGTTGTGCAGATATTGGAGAGGGTTCAGAGAATAATTCCAGGAATGAAAGGGTAATCATATCAGCACCGATTGAAGGCTCTGGGCCTGTACCCTCTGGAATGTAAAAGAACAAGAGGAGATCTCATTGCAACCTATCGAATGTTGAAAGGCTTATATAAAAAGGATGTGAAGAGGATGTTTCCATTGGTAGGGGAGTCTATTCTGGGGCACAGCCTCAAAGAAGAGGGACGTCCATTTAGAACAAAGATGAGGAGGAATTTCTTCAGCCAGAGCATGCTGAGTATGTAGAATTCGTTGTCACAGGTGGCTGTGGAGGGCAGGTCACTGGGTGCATTTAAGGCAGAGTTTGATAGGTTCTTGTTTAGTCAGGGCATGAAAGGCCATGGCGAGAAGGCAGGAGAATGGGGTTGCGGGGGAAACGGATCAGTCATGATGAAAAGGTGGAGGGAACTCAACAGGCCGAATTGCATCCTTCTGCTTCTATGTCTTATGTCTAACATTGAATCTTGCCTGTATGTATTGACGACTGAGTTAGTCGACTTTGCTTGCATCGAAGTAATTAATAATTGACAATAATACAATAACATTCTGAAGTAGAAAGTTATCTTTATGTAGTTAATGAAAAAGTGAAAATATGGGTGTTAGGGGTGTTCACTAAGATCTTGTTCATAGATAGGCTTTAAAGAGGCTCTCAGATAGGGTAGAACAGTAGGCAAGTTTATGGAGGGAAGCCTAGAATCTGGGCCCTGACAGCAAGAAGATGGAGCCTCTAATATTTTAATAGTGAATGTTGAATAAAGATAAAGGTTGAGTAAAGGGATTATGAATGAGCAGGATCCAATGCAGGATTTGGGCAGCAAAGCATGACAATATATAAAGCTATTTCAGAAATGACTGGTAGTTATTTATAGTGCATGTAAAAAAAATCAATGGGTAAATAACATTCATAATGTTTTGGTTGGGGAAAATAAAACTAATATTACCAGGAGTTGCACATGAGGTGAGAAAAGGGATGTAGGCTGTCGAGGGGTGTGGGTCTCCATTACCAACTTCAATCTTCAGCTGTAGCTTCCTTGCTAGTTTGTTATACTTGTTGACTGCAGTCAGGAACTTCTTACTTCAAAAATTGAACTTACAGACTCAATCAACACCAAAAATGGTCATTCAAAAAGGATAGCAGTTCAAGGTAAATACCTGTTTGGATAGCTCTTTGATATGTGTAATACTTCCTCGACAGTATGACTCAAGGATCAACCCAAATTGCAGTGAAATTGCAGGTAGATGCATTTCAGACCTGGGGGAACAAAAAGCTGCACATTAAGAACAGCATTCATAAGCATTAGAACAAAGTCAAGCCTGCTAGGCAACACTCTTAACACAATGGATTCAGTCAAATTCGGCTCACGCTGGCTTTCCTGTCTATGGATCAACCAAGTAAGCCTGACACATCATTCACCATTCCTATTCTACGTGGATCTGAGCATCTGATCACTTGCATGTGCCAGTCACACTGCTGGGACCCTTTGGTGGGTCGGTGATCTGATGCCAACCGTCCCACATTGGGCTGCCCTTCCTCCTGGAGCACATTTATCTACAAGACCACTACCAGGCAACAATGTTGAGTTGTATTGTTGTGTGAAATCAGGTTTGAGGGTTCATTTAGTAGGGACAGAAGACCCCACTCCTGGTTAGCAAGTTAACTACTGATTTACAGGACAAGTCACTAAACATTCAGTAAATCCTTCAAGTTACACCCAGTCACAAATACGTATCTAAAGTGTGTGTCCTCTCTCACTGCAACACACTTCTACTGTTCTTGCACCACTACTCATGACCCAGACCATCGTTGAGCCCCAAAGCAAGAAGTCCAGGTGCTTTCAGTGCTGTATATTTATACTCTGCCAGCACTGTGACATTATCAGCTGGCACCGCGGCACCAAAAAGCAGTCAGTGGAAAGACTGCACTGCTCCTTAAACAGGCCAATCACTAGCTAGAAAGAGGGAGTGGCTTTCGATGAACAGAAAAGACTGATACTTCATGCAATCTACCCCTCAACAGATGCAGCACCGTAGGCTAGTAAAACCCCAGCGGACACCCCTCTACACTACACACAGAAGGTAATACTATGATACCCAGAATTATCAGCCCACCAGTTGTTATCCAGTGTACTATAGTACACCATCCTCCCAACGACCCAAAAGGCTACCAATTCTTCCCCCAGCCCACCTGACGTATAGTAGTAATGGAGCTGGCCACCCATTTTTCTGATCTTTTTTACTGACTGCTGAACGTGATTAGGCAAATGAGCAATGTTCCGAGACCCATCAGGCATGTAGGTGCAGCACTCTTGAACAATCACAGCAACAGGTGCCACCCTTCTCCACGAGCAGGCAGTCCAAAGCCATCCAATTTTTGCAAGGCCCCCATCCGAACAGCCATCACCTCAGCTGACACTGGTTAGTATATCCACTGTATGCTTGAGTGCAGTGGCCATCTCACTGGCCAGCATCTCCATCACAGAGGTCATGCATATCAGTTCCTGGGACAGCCTGGCCATACCATAAAAGGGAAAGGCTACCATCCAGTACCTTTCTGCCTCAGTGATATGCCTCTTACTGCACTGATCCTCTTTGGTAGGGTGCTCGTCCAGCGTAGTAAGGTGGCGTATGTATGGCACCTTGTACTCCTCACTGCAGCAGCCATACCATCCAGTGGGCAGCCATGGGTAAGCCCAGAAGCCACGTATCCAGGAAGTGCCCACCTTCACAGTAACATTCAGTGTTACAGTTACCCCAGGATGCCCCTTCTGCTTACACTCACTGTGCCCTGCTGACAGACTGGTGGACACTGGATAGCAACTGGTGGACCTGGCTGTACTAACACTCCCTCCCCTTCCTTGTTGCCAGAGGGATTATTCTCGGAGCTGGGACCTTGGGATTAGACAAATCTTAAGTAGGGAAGTACCAGCCCTTAAAGCACTTATTCCACTGGGGTTTACTGAGTCGAGATGCAAGTTCTTTATGGCCATTCACATGTGATGGGGCTAGGTAGACTGTAATGAACTACTCCCTCCACTCCCCCCCCCCCCCCCCAAAGCCAAATGCCAAAGCCACAGAGGGCTGGACAAATTCCTCCTAATGTCCTGTTCTTTTCGGTGATTGGTATCAGCAACACCCCTTCTGCAGCATGGGTTGGCGCCCTCAAGCGGATTCTAGAGTTTGAAAAGTTAATGTGGTTCCAATACTCCCAAGCCATCTATAGGAACGTGTTGTAGGATCTCATACCGACCACCATCAGAGCCACAGCTGTCAGTATCCACCACTGGCCACTGCATCCTTCCACTTGGCCATTCTCTGTAATATAGGGGGACACATTCCTTGCTGGTTTGTTGCTGGGTTTTCAAACAGTCTATCTCCTGCTCCCCCAGTAATGCCGCCCATCGCATATTCCCTGGTCCACACACCACAATGTTCCCCTGCTCTAGTGACCCCATTGTGTGCTGCACCAAAACTTCCGAGTCCTCCTCCGACTCCACCTCTTCCTCCCTCGGAGGATCCTACACTGCTGAGTGCCGGGATATCGGGGACTAAAGCCAGTTCCGTCACAAGCAGAACCCTCCCCACCATCGAGGACATCTTCAGAGAGTCGTGCCTCAAGAAGGTGGCGTCCATCACCAAGGTTCCTCATACCCCTTCTCAGTACTACCATCAGGGAGGAGGCACAGGAGCCTGAAGATCCACTTCCTCTGATTCAGAAACAGCTTCATCCAATCCGCCATGATACATCTGAATGGTCCACGAGCCCATGATAACCACCTCATTATTCCTCTTTTTCCAAAATAAACCTTTAAAAAAAATTGACAGTAATTTTGTGTTTCTACACTGTACTGCTGCAGTAAAACATATTCTACAAGTCAGAGATAAAAACTCTGACTCTGACACCATGAAGTTCAAGAAGGTTTTTCAGTTCTCTTCCTGCAACTCCACGTTGAGGGAGAATGAGTTGTTTACATCAGCTATTATTTATGATAATCAAGAATAAAAGGAGAGTCCCAGTATATTAAACTAAAGAGGGTGGGTGCTACTCTGAATGAAAACTTGGTAAAGTTTTTGATGGAAAGCACAAATACCTGTTTGCCATGTTTTTGACAATACTGTATGTTATCTACAGAAGGGCTGCCCACGATTTATTTCCATACACGAATAACTACATAGCATGGACTGTTTGATAAACTTGAAGTCAAGTTCTCATTAATTTAAGTAGCAAATTGCCGGTGCCTGAAGATCTGCAAGCATTTTTTCCACCAGCATTATGACAACAAAAGTAGTAATAATCATTTCCTGATTTCCAGATCTATTAAATCAAACTGGAAAAGGCACAATTACTAAATGCAAGTGAAATGTATGTACTTTTGATTGTCAAAGATATGGTCAAAGGTCAAAGCTGCTGCACCGTGGCGTAGCAGTTAGCACAAATGCTTTACAGTTTCAGAAACCCGGGTTCAATTTCCATAGCTACCTATGAGGAGTTTGTACGTTCTACCCATTACTGCAAGGGTTTCCTCTGGATGCTCTGGTTTCACGGTCCAAAGATGTACTGATTGGTAGGTTAACTGGTTATTGTAAATTGTCCTGTTATTAGGCTAGGATTAAAACAAAGGTTACTGGGTGGCCTACGGACTCTCACGGCTACCTGGACTATTCCTCTTCCCACCCTGCCTCTTGCAAAAATGCCATCCCCTTCTCACAATTCCTCCGTCTCCACCGCTTCTGCTCTCAGGATGAGGCTTTTCATTCCAGGACAAAGGAGATATCTTCCTTTTTTAAAAAAAGGGGTTTCCCTTCCTCCACCATCAACTCTGCTCTCAAACGCACCTCCCCCATCTCACGCACATCTGCTCTCACCCCATCCTCCTGCCACCCCACTAGGAATAGGGTTCCCCTTGTCCTCACCTACCACTCCACTAGACTCCAGGTCCAACATATAATTCTCCGTAACTTCCGCCACCTCCAACGGGATCCCACCACCAAGCATACCTTTCCCTCCCCCTGCTTTCTGCTTTCTGCAGGGATTGCTCCATACGCGATTCTCTTGTCCATTCGTCCCCCCCCCCCCCATCCTTTCCCACTGATCTCCCTCCTGGCACTTATCCTTGTAAGCAGAACAAGTGCTACACATGCCCTTACACTTCCTCCCTTACCACCATTCAGGGCCCCAGACAATCCTTCCAGGTGAGGCAACACTTCACCTGTGAGTCGGCTGGGGTGATATACTGCATCCGGTGCTCCCGATGTGGCCTTCTATGTATTGGCGAGACCCAATGCAGACTGGGAGACCGTTTCGCTGAACACCTACGCTCTGTCCACCAGGGAAAGCAGGATCTCCCAGTGGCCGCACATTTTAATTCCACATCCCATTCCCATTCTGATATGTCTATCCACGACCTCCTCTACTGTAAAGATGAAGCCACATTCAGGTTGGAGGAACAACACCTTATATTCCGTCTGGGTAGCCTCCAACCTGATGGGATGAACATTAACTTCTCTAACTTCTGTTAATGCCCCTCTTCCCCTTCTTACCCCATCCCTTATTTACTTATTTATTTCCCTGTTTTTCTCTCCCTTTTTTCTCCCTCTGTCCCTCTCACTATAACTCCTTGCCTGCTCTGCATCTTTCTCTGGGCTTCCTTCCCCCTTTCTTTCTTCATAGGCTTCCTGTCCCATGATCCTTTCCCTTCTGCAGCCTTGTATCCCTATTGCCAATCAACTTTCCAGCTCTTGGCTCCATCCTCCCCCTCCTGTCTTCTCCTATCATTTCAGATCTCCCCCTCCCACACCTACTTTCAAATCTCTTACTAGCTCTTTTCTCAGTTAGTCCTGACGAAGGGTCTCGGCCCGAAATGTCGACTGTACCTCTTCCTATAGATGCTGCTTGGCCTACTGCATTCCACCAGCATTTTGTTGTGTTGCTTGAATTTCCAGCATCTGCAGATTTCCTCATGTTTGGGTTACTGGGTGGCGTGTTTCAAAGGGCCGGAAGGGCCTATTCCATGCTGTATGTCAATCAATCAACCAACAAATCAATCAATCAGTAAATAAATAAGGTTCACAGCCCTTGCCTAAGTCAGAGGTAGCAGTCTTATGTTAAATACTGTCAAAATTGCTGGCTACTCATAAGCCAATTAGACCACAATGGTAGGATGGCAAAAAAAGGATTCAGAATTCTAAATGGGGATGAATATTCATTATTCAGCAATATTCTGCATACATCAGATGTATCATCTGTGGTTTCAGTCGTGCAATCATGCCTGAAAATCCTAACAGACACATAAATAACAAAGTGAAGGATCCTGATAAATAGATCAGGTGCCCTAACAAATCACTTAATTCTTTGCACACAGATAAAACCAGAAGATGGGCCTTTAGCCAAGCTCTTAGTAAGTGTGACTATTACATTTTCATTTGTCAACTACATACAGAATCCTTTTGATGAAACTTGCCTGAGGTGCCAAAATAAGAAGTGGCCTATCCTTCTGTTGGCTTGTGCTCGCTCCAATAGAAATTTGGAAAGTGCACAGTCGAAGTATGGCTCGTATTTCAGTACTTGCACCAGCTGTAGGAGATACTGAGAAAGTTCATCATCACTGGTGGAAAAAAAATATTGGCAGTTTAAATTAAAACGTAGCTTAAATGCTAATATTTTCATACAATATGGTCCAGATGCTATCTGTTTTTAATTCTGTAAATCCCTACTGTTTTTTCACATGAATTTGATAAAAGTCAGGTAAGATTTAAAACCTGACTGCTACTTTAAACACTGCAAAGTGTGCATTTTGTAGCAAATGTTAAATCCAGCTATATATTCTTCACGTGGTGTAAAACTTCTTTGACAATAAATTTGACATTCATCTTGTGGTCTAATTCTCATATCTCCAAGTCCCAGGTCACCAGAAATCAGCACTGGAATAACATAAACCCAGCCTGACGTGAAGCTGGGCTTCAAACATATTCAAGGAGTTTGATACGTTGTCAGAGATTTATAAACCATCAGAAAGAGACATAGTCACCTATATTTTCCCAATCTTCTAAAAGCAAAAGAGCTACTTGGCAAGGAGAGTTTTGGAGCATGCACAAATTGGTAAATCCCCCAGCATTTTATCCTGGCTGGCAAACTGTAAACTGTAGCCTACACATTTGGCTGAATGTACTTCCCCATTTACAGATGCAGTCATTGAGACTGGTTAATTAGCCTTAAGTCTTAGCTATAGTCTAAGTCACCTTTCTACCAAGCAATATCAAAAATAGCCTTGAGGTGTGATTCCACATACATGAGTCATGAACAGTCTTCACTCTATGTGAAGGAACAAAGCAAACCAAAGTCTTTTATTGAACCTGTTTTGTTTTAGCAACATTTTGAATGTTCCCTCATGGCAACACTTCACTTCCTTCTTGCCTTCCCTCTTCCACACACTAGTCAGTGGGCCAATAACTTAATTTTCATTAAGTTTTAAGAGGTATTGCTGGCAAGATCAGCATTTATTATCAATTCTTAGTGATACCAAAGAAAGTGCTAGAACTGTTTTTACCTTTTCAAATAAGAATTTTTTAAAAATGCCACCCCCTTCTCTCAATTCCTGTGTCTCCACTGCACCTGCTCACAGGATAAGACTTTTCATTCCAAAACGAAGGAGATGTCTTCCATCTTCAAAGAAAGAGGCTTCCCTTCCTCCACCGTCAATGGTCCCCTCAACTGCATCTCTTCCTTTTCATGCATGCCTGCGCTCACCCCATCTTCCTGCCTTCTCACCAGGATAGGGTTCCTCTTGTCCTCACCTACCACCCACCAGCCTCCACATCCAGCACATATTTCTCTGTAATTTCTGCCATCTCCAAGGGGATCCCAGCACCAAGGACGTCTTTCCCTCCCCGCCCCCCACAACTTTCTGCTTTCCAGAGGGATCGCTCCCTACATGACTCCCTTGTCCATTCCTCCCTCTCCACTGATCTCACTCCTGGCACTTGTCTTTGCAAGCAGAACAAGTGCTACACCTGCCCCTACACCTCCTCCCTCACTACCATTCAGGGTCCCAAACAATCCTTCTGGGTGAGGCGACATTTCACTTGTGGGGTCTACTACTGTATCCGGTGCTCCTGGTGTGGCCTCCTGTATATCAGTGAGACCTAACATAGATCGGGAGACTGCTTTGCCGAGAACCTATGTGCCGTCACCATTAAAAGTGGGATCTCCCAATTTAGTTCCACTTCCTATTCCCATATGTCAGTCCATGGGCTCCTCTATTGCCACGATGAAGCCACACTCAGGGTGGAGGAGCAACACTTTATATTCCATCTGGGTAATCTCCAACCTGATGGCATGAAAATTGATTTCTCGAACTTCTGGTAATGCCCCCTCCCTCACCATTCCTATTTCCCTCTCTCACCTTATCTCCTGAACTGCCCATCACATCCTTCTGGTGCCCCTGTTCCTTCCTTTTCTTCCATGGCCTTCTACCCTCTCCCATCATATTCCCCGGTCTCCAGCCCTTTATCTCTTTCATTAATCGACTGCCCAATTCTTTACCTCACTCCTCCACCGTCCCAGTTTCACTTATCACCTACCACCTTGTATTTCTTCCACCCCTCCCCCCAGCTTCTTAATCTGACTTCTCATCTTTTCTCTCCAGTTCTGAAGAAGGCTCTCAGCCCGAAACATTGATTATTCACTCTTTTCCATAGATGCTGCCTGGCCTGCTGAGCTCCTCCAGCATTTTGTGTGTGTTGCTTGGGTTCCTGGCAGCTGCAGATTTTCTGTTGTTTGTGATTCAAAGAATATTATTGATTTCAAATGTCTAAAAGTTTTTTTTCTAAAAAAAATCTTCTGGAGTACCTGATTGCATTTGAAGAGTTAGTCATACGATACACTAATCTGACTCGCCTGCTTCAAGCCAGCAAGTGTCAATCATACTGGAACAGGACTGAGCTAACATATTGTTCAGTCAAATACAATATATCTTCTTCAAAGAATATTAAAATTCAGCAGCCATATGTTCATATTTTGGACCATAATTTTATTTTGTTCATAACCTTTTTCTATATCAATGCCCATTTAAAATTGGTCAAATTTTAAGCAGGCTTAAACCCAAGCAAATTTGCTCTATCAATACAACACCCACATGACAAAAGACAATTCACATCTAAATATCTTCATAACTATGATCTCAAAGTGCTCTAACAAACAAACCTCATTTCTCTCAAGCATCCCACAGCATACTCTCGTACGTATTGATCTGGGTAGTTGAAGTCCAGTAATTCTAATGCTTCCCTGGGTGGTAGTTTGGCCCATATTTGGAGTAATGCTTGGAGCTGCATAAAAATGAGAGGTCCAGTCACAAAAGAATCAAATAGGAAAATACAGTCTGTGAAAAATATTTCAATACATGGACCAACAGAGTTGAAATTAAAGTGAAAATAGTAACAACGTTTCATGGATCTCTCTGAGCTAAAATGAAATGGAGAATTAATGCATCAATTGAAACAATTTAATCTAAAATATTGCTAAACACAATGATGATCGATGATGGATTAGGGAAAATCGTGGCCTGGGTCCCCTGAATGACCATAAGACAAAGGAACAGAAGTAGGCCATTCGGCCCATCGAGTCTGCTCCACCATTTTATCATGAGCTGATCAATTTTATCCTATTTAGTCCCACTCCCCCGCCTTCTCACCATAACCTTTGATGCCCTGGCTACGCAGATACCTATCAATCTCTGCCTTAAATACACCCAATGACTTGGCCTCCACTGCTGCCCGTGGCAAGAAATTCCATAGATTCACCACCCTCTGACTAAAAAAATTTCTTTGCATTTCTGTTCTGAAAGGGCGCCCTTCAATCCTGAAGTCATGCCCTCTCGTACTAGACTCCCCCATCATGGGAAACAACTTTGCCACATCCACTCTGTCCCCATGCCTTTTAACATTCGAAATGTTTCTATGAGGTCTCCCCTCATTCTTCTAAACTACAAGGAATACAGTCCAAGAGTGGACAAACGTTCCTCATATGTTAACCCTCTCATTCCCAGAATCATTCTAGTGAATCTTCTCTGTACCCTCTCCAACGTCAGCACATCCTTTCTTAAATAAGGAGACCAAAACTGCCCACAGTACTCCAAGTGAGGTCTCACCAGCGCCTTATAGAGCCTCAACATCACATCCCTGCTCCTATACTCTATTCCTCTAGAAATGAATGCCAACATTGCATTCGCCTTCTTCACTACTGACTCAACCTGGAGGTTAACTTTAAGGGAATCCTGTACGAGGACTCCCAAGTCCCGTTGCATCTCAGAACTTTGAAATCTTTCCCCATTTAAATAATAGTCTGCCCGTTTATTTTTTCTGCCAAAGTGCATAACCATACAGTTTCCAACATTGTACTTTATTTGCCACTTCTCTGCCCATTCTTCCAATCTATCCAAGTCTCTCTGCAGACTCTCCGTTTCCTCAGCACTACCAGCCCCTCCACCTATCTTCGTATCGTCAGCAAAATTAGCCACAAACCCATCTATTCCATAATCCAAATCGTTGACGTGCAATGTAAAAAGAAGCGGCCCCAACACTGATCCCTGTGGAACACCACTGGTAACCGGCAGCCAACCAGAATAGGATCCCTTTATTCCCACTCTCTGGTTTCCTGCCAATCAGCCAATGCTCTATCCACGTATGTAACTTTCCTGTAATTCCATGGGCTCTTATCTTGTTAAGTAGCCTCATGTGTGGCACCTTGTCAAAGGCCTTCTGAAAATCCAAATATACAACATCCACTGCATCTCCCTTGTCTAGTCTACTGGTAATTTCCTCAAAAGATTGTAATAGGTTTGTCAGGCAGGATTTTCCTTTAAGGAATCCATGCTGAGTTCTGCCTATCTTGTCATATGCCTCCAGGTACTCTGTAACCTCATCCTTGACAATCGACTCCAACAACTTCCCAACCACCGACGTCAAGCTAACAGGTCTATAATTTCCTTTTTGCTTCCTTGCCCCCTTCTTAAATAGCAGAGTGACATTTGCAATCTGAATGCTGGCTGCTAAAGAAACTATTTCCTCAACTGCAATGAAAACCCCAAATCCCAATCCTTTCTGTGTAAAGGCAGTCATAATACATCTCAAAACATAAATGCAATTGAAAAAATTAATGAATTTCCTATCTAGTTAACATGGAGTACGTTTAAAAATCACTACATTGGCTATGCAGTACCTTGGGCTGTCCCAAGGTCATGAAAACCACCGTAAAAATCCAGATTATTTCATTCTTTTAACATGCCCCAATGGAAAACTCAAGATCAAGATGTACTACAGCTTTTGACAACAGAGAATCTATTGAGAAGCAGTCTCTCCCCCCCCCCCCCCGCCCACCCCAAAGTTATAAGACACTTTCTGGATGGCTCCCAGATGCAGTCACGTAGTGGGTTGGTTTACATATCACTGAAAAGATTAAAACAGAATTGTGCTTCACTATAAACTAGTATATGACACTAAACTGAAACTCCTTTTGTCTGTTGACATTAAGTGTGTGTGGCTTCTGTTACAGAGATTACAATCTAATTGGTTTATTATTCTCACATGTACCAAGATACAGCAGAAAAACTTGTCTTGCATTATACAGATCAAATCATTACACAGTCCATTAAAACAGAATAAAGTAAAACAATAAAAATTAAGAATAAAGTAGAAAAGCTACCAAGAGTGAAATACAGGTAAATAATAAAATGTAAGATCATAACAAGGTAGATTGAGAGGCCAAGTGCCCATCGTATTGTACAAGAGTTCCATTCAAGAGTCTGCTAACAGTGGAAGAGATTCAATTGTCTTACAGTGGGATAGAAGCAGTCCTGGAATCCTAGTGGTATGTGCTTTCAGGCTTTTGATTCTTCTGCCCGATGGGTGGGGGGAGAAGAGAGAGTGTCCAGGTTGGTTGGGGAGGAGAAGACAGAGTGTCCAGGTTGGTTGGGGGTCTTTGACTATGCTGACTACTTTACTAAGGCAGCAAGTATAGGCAGAGTGCATAGAGCAGAAGCTGGTACCTGTGATGTGCTGAGCTCAGCTATGTCCACAACTCACTGTGATTTCCTGCGGTTGTTAACTGATCTGTTATCATAGCATTTTAATTAGATGGCACATTTCATTTTTACAAGCTACAGCTGAGACCTCCTCTCATATAGATTGATGTAAATGAGTTAACTGAATAAATTAAACAAACAGATATCATTGCAAGTAGCCATCAAGTGCCACACAATCTTCTTTTACAAATAAGTCAGCCAGCTCTCCCCTGAAAATATTCATCATTGAGAAACATTACTTTTTTTGTAAGTGAAAGTACTGCAAACAGAATGCCTGTCCACTCCAACACAGTGCAGTAGCTTCTGTGAAGACCATAAGGAGAACCGCAACACAGTTCGTTTTTCCTGTTGTTGAACAGCCATGTCCCTAACTTCTCAGCTCCGGACTATTCAGACTTTTCTCTACACTTGGTATCTTCCACTTGGGATGTTGGTTTACAATTTCAAATTGACTTAATAGTACTCAGATGTTCAAAATCCTGATGACTGGAGTTCTTCTGACCATTGATTAATCTATTGAGGTGGGTGAGGTGGAAAGGGGATGGGCGGGGGGGGGCAGGGAGGAGGGAAACTTGATCAGGTTCAAATCTAATCCAGAACAAATCTTGAAGCCAAAGATAAAAAGGGTTCAAATCCAGATATCAGAATACATGCCTGTAATCAGTGACTTATAGTACAGAGATCAGACCTTCATAACTGATGTTCAGAAAAATCTTGCTATTGCCAGTCTCCAGCAGATATTATGAGACAAAAACTGTTGGGACACCTGGACACAGATCAGTCAGCAAGTTCAGTCACTATTGTAGAAGACAAAGAGAGTTTACATTTCTGTTTTTGCACTTTTGATTTGTTTCTTGCTTCTTTGATGAATTTAAACTAAAATTTCTTAGGAAAGTAACAGCATCGAGGTACTATCAATTCTGTGGCTGTTTGCAAGAATGACAGTCAGTATGTTTCACTTTCAAGTCCAATGCTTTGTCAGGGATAAGCAAAAGCCATTTAAAATGATTCAAGTTTAAAAAAAGGAGCCGACTTAAATTATTCAAACCTCACTTAAGAGCATGTTGTTCAGCTAATGACCACAAAGCAGGAAGATCCTTGTTTGATTTCAAGGCTACCATTAGCTAAGTCAAGTCAATGTAGATATAATTAGCCACCCTGTCCTCAGAGCAGGAAGTAGGTTTTATTTAAAATATTGGATCTATAAAGTGTCTTGTGTTATCTGTTACACACTGACACTCGCTCAATGGTGTGAAATTCCGGTTATTTATTTATTTTAATGCAAACCCCCCCCCACCCCACAATTAAACTCTCTGCTAATATAGGCCATCCTTGGGTAAATAACTGGATCCATTCTTACAGATGCTCATGAATTGATTTTGTCCATAAATTGGAAAATATACAAAATTGCCTGATATCTCAAATACCCCTCCACAATATTGCAATGAATAGCAACAACCACGTACCCTTCATCAAGCATACAAGCAAAAGCATAAAAGCCTGGTAAGAACAATTCCTAAGGTGGGGGTGGGTGGGGGGGGGGGAGAGTAAGGAGAGAGGCAGCTCATAGGAACTAATGTATATTAAGGTCATCAGATTTTTGAAGTTAACATTATGGGAGTTCATTTGTATGTAGGGTGGTCGGACATTCAAAACCCAGGGATAGCCTATATTAGCCATTTACTGTCTACAGACAGCAGAATAAGAAAGGTGCCAGAAAGTTCAGGAAGTGTCTGGAACATGTGAATTGTACTCCTTGTCAGGAGTGTAATTCACCAGAAGAAAAAAAAATGAACAGAGAATTCAGGGAATAGGAACACCATGTAACTAAACCTCAATCAATGGAATTATCAGGAGGTTTTAAAGTTGGCCATGTGTTGATTTGATTTAGCACTTCGTTGTCAGCAATTCCTTGCACAAGGTATTGGTTGTTAACCTCTAATGAACACCTTGGTGGTGGAGATCTCTAGGACAGGGAAGGGAAATAGATCTGCAGGAGCTCAAGAATGGCATTCAGTCAGCCAGGAGATTTGTAAAGAAATGCCACAGCTACCCAGTAAAAGACTACAACCTAAGGTGTTTTTAATTTGATTTCTAGCACTTTTAGCCAACCTACTGTGAAGCTGAGATTCACATCACAACCCAAGTTACTGACATTCCTAATATTCCACCCAATTTCATGCTCAACAGTATCTGAGCTGCAAGAGAAAGAGTACAGCAATATTTTCTTCTAGCTGAACATACAATCAGAAAAAGAAAAAAAATGCTTTGGTCTGTGAGCTCAAACTTTGATCATTCAGATAAGGAAGAAACAGGCAAAAGAAATTCCTGAAGTACTGGGGATAGTTTATTTATATTTCTCTGGTCATTCTTTTCAGATGCGAAGCACAGGATGACCAGGATGGGTACCTGGCAGTGGCAATCAGAGGTCAAAAGCTTAACAGAAGGGCTGTTTTGACAGCAGGTCAGTGTATATTACTGCATCTGGATCAAATTTGTTACTGCAGAAATGCTACAAATCCTCTAAAGTCCTGAAAACAGAAATTTCCATCAAGAATTTTGCTGTGGTTGGGACTGTGGAGAGTAAAACAGTGCATTCAATTAGCGCTATTCACTTTTGTCTTTAGACATGTTGTTTGGTATTATGTGTCTTATGATTACCAGAAATTTACACAAAGTGGGCAGAGGAATCTAGGTAAGCATGCACTGTGAATGTAAGACTGCAAATCACACAGTTATGTAATGAACTGCAGCAGTTTGTATGATATCGTCACACTGGTGTTCAGGTGGATTCTGAATGCTGATCAGTTCATCTCAGGAGAATGTGATTCAGAAAATTAAGGCATTGTATAAACAATTGAAGCATTCTTACTTTCTCAGTGATGCAGCTGCACAATGTGCTTCAGTGTTGGATTACAGTGTGTCCTTGCAGCTGCACAAACCCACTGTTCTTTCTGGGATAGGATCCTCTACCCACAGAACCTTTACCAAATATTTCACCGAGGCTACCTAATCCACTTGGGTCAGCTCATTATCTGAAGTCGAACAAAAGTCCTTGGCTAACCACTGAAACTGAACATAAGTAAATAACCACATTAGCAAAGTCACTTCTGTTCCTTTTCCCTTCCAACAAATATAGTCTGCTGTATTATTAAGCATACCCCTCCCTTCCATTTGCTCTGATAGCATATCATACACAATTTTTATATTACTATAAGTAACAATAAACTGAATGGGCACTCAGACCAACAGCTCACTTTGGTGTTGGATTCATATGTAGTTCACCCTGTCGCAAATTCCACTGTAAAATGCCAGGACATTGCAGATCCAGATTCCACATTCCCTGGCATTCACTTCTGCCCAAGTTTAGCAGGAGCTGTTGCTTTGAGGTCCAAAACAGGCCATGACTGATACCTCCTAAGTGAACTATGTTGGAGCACCATATTTGAAAACATTAGTGTGCTCTAATAGATGTAGGCATAGCCCAAGGTTCAATGAATGGAAATTCATGACAAATTCTTTTAAGGACTAAATTCCATCTGCCATTACTCTTTCCATTTCAGCAACTGATTAACATCATCCTCTGGCCTACAATTATCCTTTTCACTATCAACACCATCACCATTTCAGAAGTTATCTTCAAATTTACTTATCATATCTTTGCTGTGCATATCTAAGTTGTGAAAATAGTTTTACAAACAACAAGGGTTTCCGGTAATGATCTCTGTGGTACACCATTAGTAACACTTTCCAAACCCGAAAAACAACCATCCACAATCACCCTCTGTCACTTGTAACCAAGCCAATCTTGATTCTAATTTGCCACATACCTTAGATCCCATGGGTTCTTGGATCAGTCTCCCATATATATTGCCCAAATCCTTACTCAAATCATTGTGGTCAACATCTACCACACTGCCTATACAAAACACATTTATTATCTCTTCTAAAAGTTTAATCAAATTGGTCAGATTGGATGTCACAGTTTTATCTATTTTTGATTAATCCCTGCCTTCTAACACTAATCCTGTCCCTCAGAAATTATTCCAATAATTTTCCTACCATGGATGTTAAATTCATAGGCCTATAAATACTTGACTTATAACTATCCTTGCTTCTAATTTATTTTTGTTCAGCTTTTCGTGCTTTCCAATGTCATAAAAACACTGTAAAATGTGCTTGCATTTGGTTGACCAGATATAGATTAGATTAGATTCAACTTTGTCATTGTGCTGAGTACAGATACAAAGCCAATGAAATGCAGTTAGCATCTAATCAGAAATGCAAAGAATAGTGTTATTTACAAAATAACTGTGAATAAAAAGTAAGTGCTACAGCACACAAATATAAAAGTACTGAGACAGTACAATATGGGTGCAATACAGTTTAGTGCTGTGATGTGAGGTTTAGCAGGGTCACAGCCTCAGGGAAGAAGCTGTTCCTGTGCCTGTTGGTGCGGGAGCGGAGGCTCCTATAGCACCTACTGGATGGGAGGAGAGTAAAAATCTATGGTTAGGGTGAGATGCATCCTTGATAATGCTTTTCGCCCTGCCCAGGTAGGGTTTATGGTAGATGTTCTCAATGGTGGGCAATTGGGTGCCGATAATCCGCTGGGCAGTTTTCACCGCACACTGGAGTGCTTTGCGGTCCGATACGGGACAATCGTCGTACCACACTGAGATGTAGTTGGTGAGTATGCTCTCAATGGTACAGCGGTAAAAGTCCGTCAGTATCCTGGGACAGAGGTGAGCTTTCTTGATGCTCCACTGGAAATAAAGGCACTGTTGCGCCTTTTTGATCAGGATGGAGGAGTTCAGGGACCAGGTGAGATCCTCGGAAATGTGGACACCAAGGAATTTGAAGCTTGATATATGCTCCGCTACAGCTCCGTTGATGTAGGTGGAGATGTGAGTGTGGCTCCTAGCATGCCTGAAGTCCACAATGATCTCCTTGGTCTTCTGGGTGTTAAGGGCCAGGTTGCTGTCGGCACACCACGTGGCCAGGTGCTGGACCTCGTCCCTGTAGGCAGTTGACTCCCAAACTTTAACGTACACTAGCAAGCTGGGATTCAGTTACCAGACAAATTCAATAACATTATAATTTTTACAAGAAATACAGTTCACTCTTTGGGGCAACTGTATAGCTTACAATCAGAAAACAAATCCCATGCCCTCTGCATTACTATTACAAAGGCACGCAAAGTGTTGCTCGTACAAAAGAGCAAGTTATTTTAAATGGTGCAGCACAGAAATAAGTTAGAGGAACTCAGCAGCTAAGACAGCATCCACAGAGGGAAATGGACAGTCAATGTTTCAGGTTGAGACTCTGATTCCAGATGGAAGGTCTTGATCTGAAATGTCAACTGTTCAGTACACTCCATAGATGTGACCCGAGTTTCTTTAGTTACTTTGTGTGTTGCTCCAGATTTCCAGCATCTGCAGTCTCTTGTGTTTTCATTTTATATGGTACTTGGCTCCATCTGACCCAAATATTGAGAGAAACTTATCTTGCACCTAAGAAGTCAATAGAAATACTGTTCCAGGTGCCCATTTACACAACTGAGGCTACAAGTTAATTTGGTCTGGGGCTTAATTTAAATGCTGCAAGAGAACTGTGAGCAATATTTATTGCTGTGTGCGTGCAAGAAAGGCTGGACACTGACAGACACCCAGGCCAGCCCTGGGTGCAGGGGATCTTGTTAAGTGGGCTGCCCTCTTCTCCTGAAATTATATCTGAAAACTTCACGGACACAAGTGGCTAAAAATTTTGAATGAAGGTGAAGTTCCAGTGTGCCCACAGGAATATGGTGGAGAGAGAGATCTGGATTTCTCCAATGACACATTTTTAATCAACCACATGTGATTCTTATTGGAACATGCTCATTGTGGATGCTGGAAGGTATCAGAACAGGGCTTAGGAATGACATTCTCCTTAGCTCAGCGGGGAGTAGATACTCGAAGCACCGGGTTGGCCAGTGCAGTTACATCAAACCTTAGAATGAAATTTTATGCATAACACCCTCAAACTCCTCTTTAGGGTGGGTTTAGCAACATACAAACTTCGGAGAATCCCCACTGAGCGCTGGTTAGTTTTCCGATTCATAGCTTATTAAATTACACAGCAGTTCCAGGGCACGTTCAAAAACATCTCTAGTATTCCTGCAATGTTCTGACAGAGAGCCCAGGAACTTGTACAGCATTTCAGAATGTATTACAGTTGGATTGACATCAGAGATATTGGCATGATTGGTTGGTGATGGCCTTTTCACCACTCAATATTTTTAGTCTGCAGATGATTATTCATCATTAAGTAGTTTCCAACGCATCTAGGTTATGTACTGTTTTGGAATGGCTTCAAGATTCACTGCCCTAAGCCTGTCTCAATTCTGAATTCTGGCCATAATAGTAAACAAATGCTATGATCCCATTCTAAGCATAACTGGACAGATTTATTTCCCTTTACCTAAAGGTGTGCAGAAGCAACAGGCTAAAACCACACTGAGCTCGACTGCACATTTCTGTAGAGAGAACAGCAGGCTTGATCCAGAAATAACTACACCAGTCTCTCTTGTTCAAGAATCAGATACACAAAATTTTATTTCAGCAAAGCAGAATAGTGATCTTGAGCTAATTTTTCTCTGCTCCTTAACCCTGATAATGGCAAAGTCTATCATTATATGCCTTTCAGTAGAGGTAAAGCTACAGGTGTGAAAAGTTCAAAGCCAGTACCTCCATGACATTATGATAGATGCATTAAAGAATAAACTTTTCTTAGCATCTTAACACAAGTTTTTCACATTCCTATTAATAGTGTTAACTCCTTAAAAAAAATTTAATTATGAGAGGTGCAGCCATTAAACTAGAAAGCAATATAATGCTGTAATGTTTCTGGTAAGAATTAAATATCAAAATATTGTAACATAACTGCCTCATGATAAGCCATGCTAAGACCATAACCATATATATGATTATTCCTCATATTTGTCATCACTAATTTGCCAGCTATCAGCTACACCTTGGAAATTCTGACCTGGGACACCAGCCAGTACCAGTAATGTTCCAGATGATAATTTAGTCAGGCCCTGTAGCACCTTCTGCAGTTTTCATTGAGAAAGGTTTAAGAACACAAGCTAGGCCTCCACCGAGAGAACCAGCTTCCTTCTAATAGAGAAGAGAGCAGGTTGATGGAACAGTCAATGTGTGGCAGTCTACAGCGTGCAGAGCTAAGGAACACACCAGTGCAGATGGCTAATATGTACCTTCCGTTATTCTATCATGTAGCTCTCTTAACAGTAAGTAAAGAAACAAATCCAGATACCTACAGGTTTGAAAAGTTCAAAGACAGGACCTTCATGACTTACTCACCAATGATAGATGCATTAAAAGAATAAACTTCATTGCCACATTTTCTCTGCCACCATACATTTGCCTGCCCACCTTCCATCCTACCATCTCATACCACTTACTTCTCTATCCTCCTTCTCCTAGTCTCACTAAAAATCTTTAATAAATTGTATTTCCGTGGTGCATCCTCTGGTACCCCACTCATATTATGTGAGAACATCTAACAAGGAATCTATGGTAACAGCTTAACCAGGAAGAGAACCACAACTGAGCTCACTCCACTTTTTCTTGCTTTTGTACTGAATGTTTCTGCACTGGTCTTTGAAGAGAAAAAGCGAGGATTCTGGGTGCCAGTAAAGGCTTCTCAGTTCACCTGAGTGCTCCAGGATGGGGGAGATAACTAACAGCCATTTAGGGAAGCTGAGGCTGCACCTCAAACACATCAGTAACTTCAAGAGAAAGAAGAAAACTAATACAGAGAAATAAAAATTGTGAAGGCAGACTCTCACCAGCTTACTCACTAAATGATCAAATGTTTGATAATGACACAGATCTGGGATTGATGAATGACCATTCTGACTGCTTTGTTACCTGCTCCAAATGCTTTCATCTACAACTTCATCTCAGTGGTCTGTTTGGATTCCTTTACTCTCTGTATACCCAGACAGCTATGTTGGCTGGAGTCAGGGGCTTGTGCTTTGGTTCTTGGTAGGTTCACCCATGCCAAACAGGTCCAGAGGTAGAGGCCAGACTAACAGTAGTCCACCAGGTTTAGGGGTTCAGCTTAGGGCTAACAACACTGACTGATAAAAAAAAAAATGGTTACGGAAACAGTACTGAAGAATCCTCCTATATCTGTGTAAGACTGTATGGAAGCAGAAATGGAGGACCTTCATTGCCCTAAATGCCAATGGCGCAGTGGGCAGTAAGTAATTTCAAAAATGTAAATTACTTAAATTGTAATTTTGTCCCTTGCAACTGCTGCTCTCCTTTGAAATGAAAGTAGTTATTGGACCAGCACAGGTTTGGAGGACAGACTTTCCCTCGCAACCTCTAAGAAACCGCAGGAATTTGGCATTCCCTCCCTGGATTCCATGAGAAGTCCAGCATTAGAGTGACAAAAACAAATTCCTAGCGAGGAACTCTGAGATTCAGAACTATAGCTTCTGCATCAGAGTCCAAAATTTATATACAATTACATGGGAAAACGCCAGTACTTCCAGACAGAAGGGAAATCAGGCAGATATAACATGGGAGTGAAATATATACTAAATATAGGCTTTATCACTCAAATCCAAAAGGGATAAGTATCCATACAACTGACCATTGCACCCAGACATTGCACTGAATTTTGCAAAATGGACACAAAGACCTGGTCTGCTGCCAAAACGAAATTCAATTTTACAGAACCTGCTTTAAGGCCATGGGCAGAAAGAGACGCTAAAAATCTGTATTACTCTGCATATTACACTTGGGAAGCTTGCATCCACAATGGATGATTATATAGGAAAGGAGTTAAGTGATCGAGATCAAAGGCAAGAAAGCCAACAAAATTATTATTAAAAAAGTCACTGGAAAGTGTAATTTAAATTTAGTAAGGAATCTTCTTAGTCATCTCTGTCTGCAGTATCTTATAGTAAAACATTTTACAAGTAGTTTCCTGTTATTGTCAGTTTTGGCTTGCTAGCCAAATAGCAGTGACATGGAGGAAGGAGACTCTAGGGCTTTGTAGTTTTTTTTATCTTGAAGAAACACTGGAGATGAAATGCATTTTATTTGAAAAGCACATTGTGTTTGAGTGACGGTTCCTGCATCTCAGCGATGACTGTGCCTGTAGTGGCTGATTGCACAAACTTGGTCTCAATGGAGTTCCCGATTGGGAGATGAAAGCAATGGTCAGAAGCCCTTGAAAAGCAAGGCACTATAAACAAATTTTTATGAGTGACAAGGAAAGTATGCCAGCTCCAACACATTTCTTGGAGAGTTCTCAACAAGATTGTGGACACTGCTTAAAACAAAAACTGGTAAGGAAGGCTCATGGTCCAATGACAAAGAACTTTTGTATTTTACAGCAAATAATTTTCTAGAGCCTTTCTCCAAAACCACAGAAATTTTCATCATTTTAATAGCACTGGATTTTTTTTGTCATTTTTTTTTCTGGTGTGAAACTTGCTGCAGAACCTGTAGCTTTTGATTAAGTCTGATTATAGAACGCAGTTCAGATGGAGTACTCACTGCTGCAGGTCTCATCCTTCCAATATTAAAAGTCCTCTCTACAGAGGATCGCTCGGAACATCGTGGACAACACTTAACTCACAACCCATGCCATCTTAAGAAATTTTCAGAGTAGATGGGGTTCTGTTAGTGCCCTTGACCTGCAGCTACAATCAAACTGTGGTCCTTTACGGTGATGGGATCTGTTCCTGGGGCTTACTGACCATTTTCGATATTCCAAGGGCATGGCCTAGAAGATGAGCATGCCTTCAGGGTTCTGAGTCTTCATGGCCCTTTGGAGGAGCTGATTCCTGGCCGGCATCACTGAGTGAAGTGTCATGGAAGAAGACGGAATATCAGGAAAAGCAGATCAGCTTCCGGAGGTCTCGGTACTCAGCAAACCGCTCTCCCTTTTTTTCCATTGGTGGGGAAGTTTGCTGCCAATTTTCGAGTCGCAGAACTCAGGGGAGAAAAAAAAAGTGACGTGGCAAACTTTAACAGCAAAACCAGCGTGTTCTTTTTATTTTTGTCTCCCCCCTCCCCCCCCCCCGCTGAGTGACACATGTCTGTCACTTTAATAGGGAGAGCCTGTGGCATGTCGGGTGAACAATTTGCTTTTGTTGTAATGCAGATCGTGGTCTCTCCCTTTTGGGGGCTGTGCTATTTCTTGCTTGGTGGGTGGTGGCTGCTGATGCTTTTTGCTGATACAAGTTGGGGGGGCGGTGATGCTTGCTGCTGCTTGTGTATGGGGGGAGGAGAAGGGGGCTTTGAGGTTCTAACGTTTATGTTGTCACTCATTCCTTGGGGTACTCTTCTGTTTTTGTGGATGTCTGCGAGCAGCAAGAATTTCAGGTTGTATATTGATTGATAGATACTTTATTGATCCCAAAGTAAATTACAGTGTCTCAGTAGCATTACAACTGCACAGATATAAATATTAGAAGAGAAGTTACCACAGTCAAGCACTTCCCCAGCTATAGGTTGACTCATTATAGAGCCTGATGGCCAAGGGAAATAATGACCTCATATAACACTCTTTGGAGCAGCGCAGTTGTCTTGGTCTATTACTAAAAGTGCTCCTCTGTTCAGCCAAGGTGGCATGCAGAGGGTGAGAAACATCCAGAATTGCCAGGATTTTCTATCGAGTCTTTTGTTCCAGTTTGACTCCAATAACAGAACCAGTCTTTCTAATCAGTTTATTGAGCCTGTTAGCATCACCTGCGTTTATGCCATTGCCCCAGCACACCACCGCATAGAAGATTGTACTGGAGACAACAGATTGGTAGAACATGTGAAGGAGAGGCCTGCACACTCCAAAGGACCTCAGTCTCCCCAGCAAGTAGAGGCAACTCTGGCCCTTCTTGTCGGTGCTCCACTCAAGTCTGTCATCCAGGTGACCCCCAGGTACTTGTAGTCATGCACCATGTACTCATTGTCAATAGTAACAGAGAGCAATGCTGGCTTAGTCTTCCTAGAGTCCATCACCCATCTCCTTTGTATACATTCTCGGACATTAAAACCATTGAACTATCTCAATATTTATGACACCATGAACCTGGGCTCCATAAACCCAGGATCTCCCAATATTCAGATTTCCTTCCACATTACAAACACATGTTGGTTGGTACATTAGCTGGCTGTATTAAATTGCCTCTAGCATATAGGAGAGTGGCGGAATCTGGAGAGAGTTGATGGGATTGTGTGGAGAATAGTATGAGATTATTACATGGCTGGGTACTTGATGGTTGCCATAGACTCTGAGGAACAACAGGCCTAATTATTTTATGACACTGATGGACATTTTGTGCAAATGAGGAGGAAACCTTGAAGAGGAAATCAGTACAACAAGAGTATAGCAAACTTCAGTAAAATACAGTGAAACCAATGGAATGTTTCCAGCTGTCAGTAGGAATGGCTGATTATCTTGAAGTACTATTAAAGCACTTATCCTATTATGGGAAAGGGAAAATTCAAAGCCATACCTGAGCCACATCTTCATGCTTATTCCACTTCACTGAGAGTAGCAGCTTGGGTAGAGACTGTGGAAAGTTTTCACGGCAGTCATATCGTAGAGTCCATAGCAAATCCATCTCATTTTCACAGAGCTGAGACAATGCATCCCGCTCCATGATTTCTTTTAGTTCGATATGCAGTTTCTTCCATCCTCGGCCCTAAATGAAGGATTGGTCACCAGTTACAGATTAAATATCCAATCCTGGCCCTAACACCAGAAACACAAGTGATTATGCAGAAGCTGGAAATCCAGAGCAACACACTCAAAATGCTGGGGGAACTCTCCAAGTCAGGCATCATCTCTGGAAATGAACAAACAGTCAACGTTTTGGGCCGAGACCCTTCTTCAGGACTGGAAAGGAAGGGGGAAGAAGCCAGAATAAGAAGGTGGGGGGAGGGGTGGGAAGGAGTACAAGCTAGGTTACAGGTGAAGCCAAGTGGGTGGGGAGGGGGAATGAAGTGGAAAAAAAAAACCGGGCGGCAAAAGTAAAGGGTTAAAGAAGGAAAGTGAGGAGAGGAGAAAGGGAAGAAGGGGCACCAAGGGGTGGTGATAGGCAAGTGAGGAAAAGAGGCAAGAAGGAAACTGAAGCGGGAAGGAGTATGGGGAAAACTTATCGGAAGTTGGAGAAATTGATGTTCGTGCCATCAGGTTGGAGTCTACACAAACGGAATATGAGGAGTTGCTCCTCCTATCTGAGAGTGGCCTCACTGTAGCAGTAGAGGAGAGCAGAGTCCTAACATCAAGGCTTTATATCATCCCTAACGGAAATACCTCTCATTGCTCTAGTGTCTGGGAGCCTCACACAAGACAGGAATTGCATTGCACCCTGGTGTATATGATAATGAACTTATCTGAATCCTGATCTAATCATCTATTTTTCATCCTAGGTTCAATCTTTTCCTTAAAGGAAGTGTCACGATATCGAAGTGAGGAGTTTACCTTGCAGGGTTGATGTGAGAAGAAATTTCTCCACCCAAGAATGCTGTGGAGCCTCAGTCATTTTAGAGAAATATACATTTTTGATTATAAAGGAATCAAGGGATACAAAGTTAGTGCAGCAAGTGCCACTAAAGCAAAAGAACAACCATGATCTCATTGCATGGTTTACTGCTGCTTCATCATTTCATGTTCTTAATCGAATGCTTATTCCGCTACTCACTTTCACAGACACACTTTACTCTCTGAAGTTTCTAATATGAGAGGCAAAGCATGGCCTCTCCTTCACCATCTAGAAGTGGCCTTCATTTGTCTCATTTTCAACCAATCATGGCCAGAGCAATCTCTGTGTCATTTTCCGCTTTGCCCCGAACACCTCAATCTGCAGACTGTTGTAGTAACTTCTGCTTAGCTTCTTCATTTCCCTCAAGCATGTCCTAATCTTGGCATTTGAAAAAAAAAATGAGATCTTTTAGCCAGAACGTAGTGAATCTGTGGAATTTGTTGCCATGGGCGACAGTGGAGGTCAAGTCATTGGGTGTATTTAAGGCAGAGATTGATAGGTATCTGAGTAGCCAGGGCATCAAAGGTTATGGTGAGAAGGCAGGGGAGTGGGACTAAATGGGAGAATGGATCAGCTCATGATAAAATGGCGAAGCAGACTCAATGGGCCGAATGGCCGACTTCTGCTCCTTTGTCTTATGGTCTTATGGATGCCTACTGAAGACATCCATCCCTATCAGTGATCTCTCTGATCCTCCCACTAGTACGCAAGAAGCTCCTCAAGCTATTCTGTCAAAGATCTGGCAACAAGAAACTCAGACTGTTGGACAAGGAAAAGACCTGTGACCATGAGTGAGAGTTCAGAGATTGCACAATTAACAAGTCACCACAGAATGACTGTCACAAAGATCTGCAGAAGGTGATAAAATGTTAAATTCATTTTGCAATCCATTTGCTGTTAAAACCGTACTTATTCAAAAAGGAATTTTTAATCAAGTGAAGTTCTACATTGTTCTGTTACTTACAATCTCCAATTCAAAAGAAAATGTGCAAGACAATTTTTGGTGTAGTAAAATCAACGATCAGTGGTGTTAGAGCAATTTTCGGCTTTAGCACATATACATCTAGCATACGACTTCGGCTACCAGTCTTCACATCTGAATATAAATTGTGGATTTAATTTGGAGAGCAGCTCTGAACAATGGGTTCCTAAAAGCCGTGAATCCCAGACAATGCTGATTGAAATTAATTTGGATGTCTGTGGTGTGGGTGTGAAGTTTGTGTGTAGTTTCATTGTCGATACATTGTAAATATGTAGTTGTCCTATGCACATAAAATATCGAGCCCCACATTGGGCCAGCCAGTCCTTTCAACCGAAAGCATCTCCATATGATGCCTGCTGTACCTTGTTTTGTTGAATATAGAACCTGTTTCATATCTACCAGTATTTTTCTACAGTGACTTCATTCACACAAGTGGTATAATCATAGCATGTAGCATTTATTTTTAAAACATTTTCACTCAGTTAATAGATAAGCGATATACCCTGGCTCTGCTGCTGAGTGTAGTTGCATTGGGGAATTTTTAAAAAAAGGACCCATAAAGCAGAGATATTTGTCCTTTTGCGAATGGTTAATATCTGAAGTAGTGAAATTTACATAGTGAAACCCCCTTCTGAAAAATACTTAACTGGAACTGAACTTTATAAAATGACAGAACACAGAATTCTACTCTACCCTAGTGCTATGATAGGCACTACAAAGTTTCTGTCAAATTGCCAATCATATTTAACAGCTCAGGTAGAACTGCAAATCTCACCACAGTTAGAACTGATTTAATAGTCTTTGTCAAGTTGCATAGTGGTACTTACTGCAATTAGTTGTTGTATCACATTGAAATCTAAAATAAACCATAGAAGTTTATGTTTTGAATGAGAGTAAGAGTGATTGTCGTGGACGTAGCAGATTCTCATTAAGTTTCCAGTGTCACTTCACAACAGACCAGGGTGCATATAATCGGTCAATGACCACTAGGTGGCATTACAGCATGCTCTGCTATTCCAGTTATTCATTTGCTCTACTTACTGCTGTACTTAGTGTGTCGTTGCTTCGTGCAATTTCGGCTGCCTTCTCCAAAATCTTTAATTAGTGACATTTAAAGAAAGAAAGAAAAGTCAGAAAATATTCAAAATTCGAAAGCAAAACATTTCCACATCAGCATCAGAGCAATGCAAGCACAATCAAAGCTTCTTTCAAAGGCACTTTCAAACAATTAAGTTTACTGCATTAATTTATTTGTTGGCTACTTATCTAAATTCCCTTCACTGGACACAGATGTGCTCCTCAACTTATTCAAAACCTCAACCTGACCTCAACATTTTCCCCATGTCAGTTGCAAACACATCATGTAAGGAACTGTGTGTTTTCTTCTCCAGACATTTGCACAGAACAGGTCCTTCCAGCCCTTTGAGCCACACTGCCCATCAGTCTCCGATTTAACCCCAGCCCAATCACAGGACAATTTACAATGGCCAATTAAACTACCAACTGGTGAGTCTTTAGACTGTGAGTGGAAACTGAAGCACCCAGAGGAAACCCACATGGTCACGAGGAAAACATACAAACTCCTTACAGAGAGCAGCAGGAACTGAACCCATGTTGTTGGTACTGTAAACTGTTGTGCTAACCACTATGGTACCGTGCCATCCCCTAGGTGCTGACAATTATTACTTCTTTATCAATCCAAGTTATTTTCACAGTCAAAGATTAACAATTACTCTTAAAATTTAGATAATGAACTTTCCCTATTAAAAAGAGTCCGTTTTGTGCAGAAAATCTTTGTTGATCATTGCATTCTCTACCTTCAGACTCCAATAGTAGTAGATGCGGGGAATAAAGGAAAAGATTTAAGACTTCTTTGCCATAAAAGAACAGGCAATTTTTATCTGAATGGCAATTATGGTCAATAGAGTAAAAACTGATTAGATTTTATAAGACGAGACAATTGACTCTCCAAGTTATCAACCAAATAGAGTTGAGGGAATTGTTAAATTAGTTTGAATTGAACAAGTGACAACACAGTGCAAAACAGAAAAACATCTCCAAGATTGATGAAATTGTTTCCATCATTTATTTTAGAGAAGGTGCTTTCCCCAACTCCCCTCCCCCCCCCATTTTGTAATAAATAAAAAAAAGTATTTCTGGTCAACAGTTTTAATTCCTACAAGTGTGGTAATGTCAATTTCAGCAGAAGAAATGCTGCAAGCCAGGTGAACTTAGCAAAGAAAAATTATTTCTGAGCAAAGCTCATTTACGCTTTATCCAGCAGTAAAGCATGGAGACTAAGTAATGCAGTATGGTATGACATTACTCTTTCGGTTCTCGTAGTCAGAAATACCACCAGAAAGGGGCTGAAAGTTTGACTGGACTGAAAGTGAAAGTGTTGCACTACACGTCTGGAATGAAGAGGTTCTGTAGAGATTACTCTGTGTTACTCCTTGGCAAGGGGAAGAAAAGGCATGTAATCCATTCTCACAATCCCTTGGACTGCAGAAAGCTTCACCAAAAAATCCAGAGGTAAGCACACAATACAAGCTTCTAATATAAATGGTAAATAAATTTTTCACTACTTAAGCGTTTGATAATAAAGTATCAGTATTAGTTAAGTGGCTTACAATAATTATCTACCTTGTCAAAAGCAGGATAAAAGATCGGTGATTTGCTGTACTCCTGGAATTGGATCTGCAAGGCCGTGGCATTTTCAGTGTATGGATTGGTCTGTGTTGTGCCAATTGGGTTCAGCATTTCTTCCAGTTCATCTGAAACCCATGGAAATTTAGTGTAAATCACTCACATTTAGGGAGTGAAATTCTGAATATTTTAATTGGAAAGAAGTTTCAAGAGTGCCAATACGTACCAGGAAAAGACGACCAACAGTGCAGCGTGAGACTGCCGTTCTTCAACTGACCCCTGAAGTTAAATACCATCGTATTCACCCATGCAATTGGATAGTGCTAATGGAAAAGAAGGATTTGCTTTTATATTTTGATGTTCATCCAGACAGAACATATCAAAAATATTCCTAGCCAAAGAACAATTTTAATATGTAGTTACATATACATTTTTTTTTACAAAAACAAAAATTTTTTAGCATCCATGCTAGCAATGTACCAGTCCCTAATTAAAGAAGGTGATAAACTGCCTTCCTGAATCATTGTCAAACTTCTGGTGAAAATCTGCCTTCAATGCTGTGGGACTGAAAATTTGAGGATTTGCAAGGTATTTCTAAGTAAATATAAAATGCTTGAATTGGAAGGGAACCTGAAGGCAATGGTAGTGTTGTGCAGAGATGGTAGAGATTGTCTGTTTGGGAGGTGTTGCCAGGGTAGCAAAAGTCAGTAACTGCAGCTCATTTTACAGGTCGTACACTCTGCAGTCACAGTGTGTCAGAAAGGAGTGTTAAGGGTTGTGTATTGGGTACCACTTTAGTGTACTGCTTTGTTCTAAATTGTCAAGCTTAAATGTTACTGGAATTTCACTGAGGTAAATGAAGAATATTCCATCATACTGCAGACCTGTGCATCGTTGATGGTGGTGTCACCTTGAGGCATCAGAAGATAAATCAATCACTCAGTGCAAGATATCCAGTCCTGACCTGTTATTGTAGCCATGGTATTTTGTGGCTGGTCTGGCTGAACAAATGGTCAGTGGTGGTCCCTAGGATATGGATGGAGGGGAACTTGGAAGCAGTACTACCATCGGATGTCAAGGATAGGCAATTACATATTCTCACGTTGGAGATGATCATCACCTGGCTTTTATTGCACTGCAAGTGTGATTCAGCACTAGTCAACCCATGGTTGAACATTGGCGTGATGTTGCTGCAGGTACAGACTAGTTCATTTAATGAGGAGATACAAATGGAATTGAGCACTGTACAATCACCAAACATTCTATCCTTTTATATTACGACTAAACGATGAATATTGAAGAAACTATGAAGATCGCTGGGCTAGGACACCACCCTGAAGAAGCCTGCATTGATCGCATTGAGTGAGATGGTTATAACTGTTGAATGACAATTACCTTCCTAGATTTGGAGGCACAAGTCACAAGATTTGTAGAGTTAAATTATGAAAAGAAGTTGAACCAACTTGGCATATGCACCTTTGAAATTAGAGGTAGGAAGGTTGTGGCGATGACGCTAAAGCTTATGCATTGGTAATACTAAGAGTGTCTTAATAATGACCCCAGTACCCTGCTTGTGCCTCATGTTCACTTCGTAGAATGATATTGAAGATGCAGAAGATTAAATAGTGGGGAAAGGCATGGATAACTTCTTTCAGCACTACTCTGAATTCATTCTATGTCTTAGCAATTCACATTTATAGCTCATGTCTTCGGTATTATTTATACTTGTGTAGTTTGTCTTCTTATGCACAATGGTTGTTTGTCAGACTTTGCCTGTTTATGCATAGTTTTTTTTGTAAAATTCTATATTTTTCTGTATGAAAATGAACAAGGCAGTACTGCACATGTAACATATATGGTACTTTGATAATAAATTTACTTTGACCCTGGAAGGCTGTTCATTCAACTGTTGGCAATGCACGGTTCTTCCACTAGATGGAGAACTGGCCAACTTTTGTCAAAATGTTCAGAGCAAGGAAAGTGGTAAATAGGGTGCATTTTGAGGTGGTGAGGATGGTTCTGCAAAAGGCTCACAGGCCCATGCAATTCCTACAGCTGTCAACAACAATGTTTTACATTAATAGACATAATTCATTAACAGTGAATTCACAAAGACATTAATTAAAATGGCAGCAGTACACACAAAATGCTGGAGGAACTCAGCAGGCCAGGCAGCATGTATGGAAAGAGTACAGTCGACATTTCGGGCTGAGACCCTTCATCAGAACTGGAGTAAAAAAAGATGAGAGTAAGAAGGTGGGTGGGGTGGAGGAAGAAATACAAGGTGGCGGGTGATAGGTGAAACCGGAAGGGGGGGCAGCGCGAGGGAGTGAAGCAAAGAGCCAAGAGATTGGTGAAGGAAGTAGGGGCTGGAGAAGGGAGAATCTGATAGGCGAGGACAGAAGCCATGGAAGAAAGGGAAGGGGAAGGAGTACCAGAGAAAGGGAAGGGGAAGGAGTACCAGAGGAAGGCAATGGGCAGGTAAGGAAACAAGGTGAGAGGGGGAAATGCATGGGAATGGTGGGGGGAGGGGGTTGGTGGCTATTACCAGAAGTTCAAGAAATCAATTTTCTTGCCATCAGGTTGGAGGCTACCTAGATGGAATACAAGGTGTTGCTCCTCCACCCTGAGTGTGGCCTCACCACGGCAATGGAGGAGGCTATGGACTGACATGTCGGGATGAGATTGGGAAGTGGAATTAAAATGGTGCCACTAGGTAATCTGCCCTTTCTTTGAAGGAGGACATCTCCAAAGTTCCACAATGAAAAGCCTCTTCCTAAGAGCAGGTACGGCAGAGCTGTTGGAACTGAGAGGGGGAGGAAGGTGTCCGAAATGGACCAGGTAAATTTGAAGGCAGGCTGGAAGATGGAGGCAAAGCTGCTGAAGTCAACAAGCTCTGCATGAAGTAGCACCAAAACAATCGTCAATGTAGCATAGGAAAAGTTGGGGAGTGATGCCAATGTAGATTTGAAACATAGACTGTTCATTCCAGAACTAAGGAGATGTCTTCCTTCTTCAAGGAAAGGGGCCCCCTTCCTCCACTATAAAAGCTGCCCTTAGCCACATCCCTTCCACTTCATGCACGTCAGCCCTCACCCCATCCTCCTGCCAACCCACCAGGGATAGGGTTCCTCTTGTCATCACCTACCCCGCCAAGAGCCTGTGTCCAGCAAATAATTCCCTGTAACTTCCACCATCTCCAATGGGATCCCACCATCAAAGCACATCTTCCCCCCCCATCTTTTTCTACTTTCCACAGGGATTACTTCCTACACGACTCCCTTGTCCATTCATCCCTACCCACTGATCTCCCTCCTGGCACTTATCCATGCAAGCGAAAAAGGGTGCTACACCCGTCCTACACCTTCACCACTGTTCAGGGCCCCAAACAGTGCTTCCAGGTGAGGTGACACTTCACCTATGAGTTTGTTGTGGTCATCCACTGCATCCAGTGCTCCTGGTGTAGCCTCCTGTAGACCGGTGAGACCCCATGCAGATCGGGAGAGCGCTTCGCTGAGCACTTACGCTCCGTCCACTGGATAAAGCAGGATCTCCCAGTAGACACTCATTTAATTCCACTTCCCATTCCCATAAGTCAGTCCATGGCTGCATCTACTGCGGCGCTGAGGCCACACTCAGGGTGGTGAAGCAACACCTTGTATTCTATCTGGGTAGCCTCCAACCTGATGGCACGAACATCGATTCCTCAAACTTCTGGTAGTCACCCCTCCCCCACTGCAGCATGCCCATTTCCCTCTCTCACCACATCTCCTTACCTGTCCATCACCTCCCTCTAGTGCTCCTCCCCCTTCCATTTCTTCCATGGCCTTCTCTCCTCTCCTGTCAGACACCCCCTTCTCCAGCCAAATGACTTCACAGCTCTTTAATTCACCCTCCTCCCCCCCCCCAGTTTCAGCTACTACCTTGTATTTCTTCCTCCCTCCGCCCCCCCCCCCCCATCTTCTTACTCTGGCTATCATCTATTTTTCTCCAATTCTGATGAAGGGTCTCAGCCCAAAACACCAGCTCGTTACTCTTTTCCATGGATGCTGCCCAGCTTGCTGAGTTCCTCCAGCAAATTTGTGTGCATTGCTTGGTTTTCCAGCATCTGCAGATTTTCTCCTGTTTGTGATTAATTAAAATGGTTTAAGCATCTTACCAATTCTGACCTTGAAGTTTGTAAAACATGGAAGGACTCAGCTGATTCTGGCATAAAGGATAATAAAATTCCATCTACCAGGAATCGATATACTGTATAATAATTTTGACAAAAATATGTAACTGATTGAATATGGCAAGTCACCTCAAGGGTCTTCACAGTTCAAAATCTGATACCGAACCTCTTGAGCAGAAATTAGTGCAGGTGACCTTAAACTTGGTTCAGCTATTTAAGTACAAGGAATGTTATAGAGGGGAGTGCCTGGGAGATTTGGATGTCAAGGGAAGCTCAAGTTTAGCTTTCAGGCTGAACTTTTAAAATAACACCTTTATAGTCAAACCACTGACAGAACTATTGCAGTTGAAATGTAAATACGGTTGGAAAATTAATAATACTAACTACTTTTCCTGCTTTCCGAATGGTCTGGTACTTAGACACGTTCTTTGTCGATTTTTGTTTTTTCACTTTATCCATCACTCCATACACTGCAAAACAGAGTCTAGACATTCTTGGCAGGTCACAGATGTTAATTTCAAAGTCCAATGTCTCATTCCAGACGAGATCATTTTTTCCAGATATCTCACTGCTTACAACAGGTTCACAAAGGAGCTCAGTTCCATGGAAAATCCCGGCCCTGACTTGAACCTATGGGAATGAAAAGCAGATGAGTAACAGCCAGCCTGTGGCAAAATGCAGTGGCTCTGCTTCAGAATGGATACAATGCAATTTCAGGAAGATTTTTCATGCATCTCCTATGACAGAAATGATCACCTGGATTTTATCTAAGGTGAAGCACTGCAGTTACACCAACCCTTACCTTGGGACAGTGTACAGCAAGAAAAACAATGGAAACAACGAACATCCAGTGTAAGATTTGGCTGCAACATTTCATGCTCATATGACTTTTGAACAGGAATGCTAGAGTTGAGATAAGCAATTCGATATAAAAATATGGCTTGAATCATGCAAAATTAAAAACACCTGCAGGTCCTATAATTATTAAGCTGCATCAGCTAACAGAATACCATACACAATTGGGCATTAAGATTTTAAGTAAAACTAATTTGTTGATTTCAACAAAGGTCGGGTGAAATTTCTTCTGTTGATTCAGGACACAGAATATGGAATCCTATTCTTTATTCAGAAGAACATTTTGCTGAAGGAACCAGCAGTAGTGATGGGATTAACTCTGTAATGAGCAGACATTATCCAACATAAATCACCTGTAATATGGTCTGCCATTTACTTTCTATATATACCATATCACAAAGGAGTCCATCTTGTCCTTCAATAGTGTTGGAAATTTTGATCTGAAGAACGTGTAAAATTAATACTAATAGTCCAAAATCAGGGAGGAATTTTAATCATCTTTCTGCCTTCACCTCACCACCACCTTCCCACTGTTTCTTCCACGCATTGTACCAGCAAGGTACCAACTTAATAGCTCAGAAGTAGCTAACTTCCTGTTCGATTCCCACCTATCATTTTACTAAGTAGATCACAGTTGAAATAAATATACTCAAAATGTCCCCATTAATCATCAGACCCTTGATGGAATGGTAAAATAAAATTTTGCAAAATCTACTGAAGGAAACTACCAGATTGATTTATTGAAAATTGCTTAAAGCAGTACAGTGAATTAGCATCATATGGATTTATTGTGCAAATAACGATAAAGAAGAAATACAGACCTTTAGCTCACCATATTCATCCGACCATTTTGCCCAACTAAGCAACTGTATCCTTCTTATGCTGATTTATGTGTCTGTCTAAATACTTCTTAAACTTACTCTCTGATCCACCACGTCCCCTAGCTGCATGTTTCAGAAAAAGAGCCATTCTTGGTTTTAAAAAAACTTGATGTGTCAGATTCCCTTTAGAACTCCTGCCTTTCACCTTAAGCCATTGCCCACTTGTTCATGATTTGTCGACCTTGAAAAAAAATCTGTCCTATCTTTCATTTATTCAAAGATTATGGAGGACAAAAGAATTGTTTTAACTTTCTGCTTCTTATCTCTTTCACTTAGTCAGCTTTCTTTCCCTTTATAACTATTAATACAGAATTTTATATTGATTAAAGATTCAGGCTTACTGTTTCAGCCACTGTCTGAGGATTCAGTCAGATTGGTTAAAGAAATAATTGAACTGTTTGCTCGTCTCAGAATCACTAAAAAGATGCTGTAATAAACGACTCTCAAACTCCCACAAGCACCTGCGCGAAATGTTTGTGGGCATCTGGAAGCATAATGAACAGCAAGCACCATTCATTCATTCTGGAACGCAAATGTAGGCCAATTGAAGAAAGCCAACTACCTTTCATATGAATAATTTCCTACCAATGCAGATTCTTAAGCTTTTATAACAAAACTCAGCAGACAAATGTGCCAAATTTACATGCCAAATGCAAACTTGTCTTGAATTAACTTCTCAACCAACTGTCTATCTGCACAGTGCTCTTAAAACTGGAAAACCTAAAAGCTGGGACAGACACATCAGACAGAGACAGAAACATTTCAAGCAATACACACAAATGCTGGAGGAACTCAGCAGGCATCTATGGAAAAGAGTAAACAGTTGACGTTTTGGGCTGAGACCATTCATCAGAACTGGAGAAAAAAAGATAAGAGGTCTGAGTAAGGAGGAGGGGGGAGGGGAGAAAGAAATACAAGGTACTAAGTGATAAGTGAAACCGCGGGGGGGGGAGGTGAGGGTTGAAGTAAAGAGCTGGCAAGTCGACTAGAATGGGGAATGGTGGTGGGGCGGGGATGATATTACCGGAACTTCAAAAAATTGATGTTCCTGCCACTGGATTGAAGGCTACCCAGATGGAATACAAGGTGTTGCTCTCCAACCCAAGTGTGGCCTCTTCACGGCAGTAGAGGCCATGGACTGACATGTCAGAGTGGGAATGGGAAGTGGGATTAAAATGAGTGGCCACTGGGAGATCCCACTTTTACTGGTGGGCTCGGTGAAGCGGTCTCCCGATCTACACCAGGTCTCACTGATATACAGGAGGCCACATCAGGAGCACCGGATACAGTAGCTAACCCCAACAGACTCATTGGTGAAGTTTTGCCTCACCTGGGAGGCCTGTTTGGAACCCTGAATGGTAGTGGGGGAGTAGGTACAGGGGCAGGTGCACCTCCCCCGTCTTTTTCATGGTCTCTGTCCTCTCCTATCAGATCCACCCTCTCCAGCCCTATTATCCTTTTCACTAATCAAATTCCCAGCTCTTTACTTCACCCCTCCGCCCCCCCCCGGCTCTCGGTTTCACCCATCACCTACTACCTTGTTCCACTTACAAGTGCCAAGAGGGAGATCAGTGGGGAGGGACGAGTGGACCCCTGTTTAATCGGTGAGACCCAACATAGATTGGGAGATTGCTTCACTCCGTCCGCCAGAAGAAGCAGGATCTCCCAGTGGCCACCCATTTTAATTCCACTTCCCATTCCAACATGTCAGTCCATGGCCTCCTCTTCCGCCGCAATGAGGCCACACTCAGGTTGGAGGAGCAACACTTTATATTCCGTCTGGGTAGCCTCCAACCTGATAGCATGAACATCGATTTCTTGCACTTGTGGTAATGACCCTCTCTCTCCCCCTCACCATTCCCTGTTCCCATTTCCCTCATCACCTATCTCCTTACCTGCCCATCACCTCCCTCTGGTGCTCCACCCTCTTCTCTTTTTTCCATGGCCTTCTCTCCTCTCCTATCAGATCCACCCTCTCCAGCCCTGTTATCCTTTTCACCAATCAAATTCCCAGCTCTTTACTTCACCCCTCCTCCGCTCTCGGTTTCACCTATCACCTACTACCTTGTATTTCTCCCTCCCCTCCCCCCACCTTCTTACTCTGACTTCTCATCTTTTTTTCTGCAGACCTGATGAAGGGTCTCAGCCCGAAACACTGACAGTTCACTCTTTTCCATAGACGCTGCCTGGCCTGCAGAGTCTCTCCAGTATTTTTTTTTGTGTGTTGCTTGGATTTCCAGCATCTGTAGATTTTCTCTTGTTTATGAGGAAAATATTTCAAGTTGATAGCCCTTTATAAAAACAGTGGCTCAAGATGCTATGCGCCACCAGTCACGAGCACTTCAAGGCAGCACTGCGAGCAGCAGCCCCTTCCTACGAGTGTAACCTCAAGTGGGAGCCCCACTGCAAGAGCACCTGTGTTATGCACTGGATCTTTGAGATTTCAATAGCCAAAAAGGCAAGAAAATGCAGATGCTGGACATTCACAGCAGCATCCACCACTATACAGTACAGGTTTCCCCCTCCATCCGAAGGTAGAGCATTCCTTCGGAACAGTTCGTAAGCCGGAATGTCGTAAAGCAAAGAAGCAATTACCATTTACTTATATGGGAAAATTTTGTGAGCATTCGCAGACCCAAAAATAACCTACCAAATCATGCCAAATAACACATAAAACCTAAAACAACAGTAACATATAGTAAAAGCAGGAATGATATGATAAATACACAGCCTGTATAAAGTAGAAATACTTTTCCACAATCATTACTGAACTGTTCTCCGTAGCGAAAATCTCACGCAAGCGCCGTTGGCAGAAAATCTCACGCAAGCGCTGTTGGCAAAAACACGGCGCAAGCACTCTCCAGTAACCTTTAAGCTAAGAAGCTGCCAAATCATACCATATAACACGTAAAAATACATAGCCGATATAAAGTAGAAATAATGTATGTATAGTGTAGTATCACTTACTGGAATCGGGAAGGCAGCACCAAGCACACTGATGATGGTGTGTTAAGCTGAGTCGGAGCTTGAGTGGTGCAGTGGCCCCCACCCTCCAGCCCACCGAGCGATACATTGCCGTGAAGCATGCAGGGGTGCAGTGGTAGCCGGGAGGAACACAGCATATCTTTACGAAAAAAGCCGAAACAAACATGCTAATTAGTTAGGTGCCGCCCGGCACGTAATTGTCGGCCCAGATCAGTGCCGATTTCTGATTGCATTGCCTCTGATCTGGGCCAACAATTATGTGTCGGTGGCACCTAATTAATTAGCATGTTTATTTCAGCTTTTTTCTTAAAGATGTGCTGTGTGTCTCCTGGCTACCGCTGCATTCTCCGCAAATCGGTATCTGTCCGTGGCCTGGGGGTTGGGGGTGGTGGGACACTGGGGTGTCATCTCATCATCGTCTGTTTCCATTAGGGCAGGCAGGTCATCTTCTATCTCTGCCTGCCTCGATGTCGAAGGTCGAGGTTCGTCGTCTGCTGTGGCTGATGTGGAAGGCTTGCTTGACTGCTGAGCCTCGCACATTTTTCTACCACACAGTTCTTTGTAAGGACTCAAACCATCCCGCAAATATCCCCTAAACCGACGTACCCTTTCAAAATTAAAGTCGTACTTTATCATTACTCATTCGGTTTCAATTGTTATCCATTTTTCTTCCAATTGCATCAGCTCTTCTTCTGTCAGTTCTTGGTCATGGGATGCCAAAACCTCTTCAACATCATCTTCGTCAGCTTCCACAAGCCAAACTCACTTTGTCCTTACTTTGTTCACCACGATCAAAACACTTAATTATGTCTAGTTTTACGCTAAGTGTAACACCCTTACGAGCCCTTTTAGGCTTTTCCGATACCATAGAGCTCATCTTGCAAACGGCTGCTCACAGGCACGTGTTAAAGCAATGCCAGCGAGAATGCAGTTCCGGGGGAGAGCTGCTGCTTGGGGCGCACGCTGCCTTTTATCGCACGCTGATTTTTTTTTCGTAACAGTGAAAACACCTTCTGAAAGTGAAAACAGGGTACTAATGTAGGTCTTTCGTAACAGTGAGGTTTCGTAAAGCGAACATTCGAAAAGCGGGGGACACCTGTAATATGGGTATTACACCACAACAGATAAGTAACAACTAAGTGTGTTGTCGTCATTGACCTAATGTATTAACTCTGATTCTCTACGGATGCTGCTCAACCTGCCCTGTACACTCAGTATTTTCTGTTTTAGAAATTTCAGAACTGCTTCCTCTTTGCATTTCAGTTTACTAATGCATTAGCCCCTACAAGCAGCTCCCAGTTGAGCTTGTTGAAGGGTCACACAGGGACCCTTCAGACGCGCATGACTGCACGCTTTGGCTGCAGCAGGGGTGAAGGGCCCAGTGGGTCTTTTATCATAGTGTGCGGTTTTTTTTAAAAGGAGCTGCAAAAGGTAGTTGGTGTGCAACACTAGGACTGCAGTACTAAAAAAAAGTCAGCTTTAAAGGAAGGCAGAAATGAGATAAATAAAATTTAGTGATAAAATACAAAGGGCAGAGAGGGAACATGAGAGAGAAGGAAATGCAGTTCAATTGAAGTCATACAACCAATTGCTGTATCCCTCCACCAAGTAAACAAAGCCAATTCACTTGAATTGAATACGGCTTATATCTGAATATAAATGAAGATTAAACCACCACATTGCCTCACACAGAGATTAAACAAACAATAACGGGAATACAATGAGAGCTTCTCATCTGAATGTGGGAATCACGTAGAGCTGTATTCACTCTCCCAGCCTAAATATATGCTGTGACTTTATATTACAGCTGTGTCAATGCCTGAAAACTAACTTTGCTTAGCAATGTGTATTTCACTTAAGCTGAGTAACCATTGCAAATACCACTTCCTGTTGTGAACATAGAAGGTACAATGACCATATACAGAGAGCCAATTATGAACACCAAGCATTAGCTGGCATGTTACGTGGCTGCTCTATTCTTTAGAGCATTTTATGAAGTAAAATTCCTAGGACAGATGCCTGCTAGTGGATTGGAAAGATCAAGGCCCACCATTGTAGCCTCATTCTATGTACTAAGCTGGTGGCTGACTCTCCATGTTGATTGTGAAGTCAGAAATTATCCTCATAGAATGAAAATCATTATAATAAACACAAAACTAATTAAATAAGTATCGAACTGTCACTTTTAAATCCAGGCAAACTATCTCCACAGCAAAAACGCACAAATTGCCAGAGGAACTCAGCAGGTCAGGCAGTATCTATGGAAAGGATAAACAGCCGATGTTTTGGGCAGAGACCCTTCATCAGGGCTGGAAAAAATGAAGTCAGAGCAAGAATGTGGGGGAGTGGAGGAAGAAGCACAAGGTGGCAGGTGATAGACCCGGACCTGTTACCACAGCTGCATATCCTTCTTAGGAACATGTTTTCACCACCATTTTGTGCCACAAGGCTTCCAGATCCATTTTCAAGTTTCTTGATTTGGGCCCTCTGAGGACCCCAGGTACTCACATACAGTAGACCGGTCTTATCCATTGCCACCTTGTTCTTCTTCTTCCTCTACCCCCACCTTCTCGCTCTGACTTCTCGTCTTGGCCTGAAATGTCAACTGTTTATTCATTTCCATGGATGCTGCTTGATCTGCTGAGTTCCTCCAGCATTTTGTGTGTTTTGCCTTGGATTCCCAGCTTCTGCAGATTTTCTCTTGTTTGTGAAACTATTTCCAAATCCAAGTTACTGCTCACTGCTTTATTAATTATCAATCCTATCAAGTAGGCAAAACTTCTAGTTTCCTCACAGTCACAGGAGAAAGTAAAGACACAGAGGGACTTGTTTGCCTTATAAGCTTGCCCACTGTGCAAGCATTCATCAGTTGTACTAGATAATCTAACTCATTAAACGACATCTTTAGCAACCACCATCAAGGACTGGAAATCTCCAAGACCCAACAAAAATGGTATTATTTATAATGTAAGGGCGGCATAGCAGCATAATGATTAGCACATCTCTTTTCAGCACCAGTGATTTACTGATTGGGGGGTTCAATTCCTGAGCTTGCAGGTTCTCCCTGTGACTGCACAGATTTCATCCCGGTGCTTCTGTTTCCTCCTACATTCCAAAGATGGACAGCTAGGGTTAGTGTGTCGCAGGCATACCACCCAGGCACTGGAAGTGTGTCACCACTTGCAGGCTGCTCAGCACAATTGTTGCCAATCTGATGAAAAACAATGTACTTCACTGTATGCTTAGATATACATGTGATAGATACTCACATACGGTCCACTACACCACGGCCGTGTAGGGCAGCAATGAAGCTCCTCCATCTCTGGTGGTGTTCAGTGCTTCCTTCCTTCATCATGTCAGTAGCTTCTTCTCAGTTTTCACTACTGTCAGCCACGCAAGTCACGGATGGAGACTCAGGAAGACCGTCACAATCAGATGCAGAAGGATTCTTCATTGCTGTCCTGTAGCAACTTTGTTTTACCAGTCAGGGTGGTTAGCCCTGAACTGAACCTCCAAACCTGGATGACCAGTGGGCTACTCTTAGTCTGAACTCTACCTTTTGACCTGTTTGGCATGGGAGACCCTAACAAGAGCCAAAGCATAAAGCCCTGACCCTGACTCCACCCACCACAGCCCTCCGGGTCATTGAGGATTGCAAGCCTCCAAAACACAACAACAAGGTTGTGCTCCTCTTGGAGGATGTGATAAATAAAGCTAATCAATGTATTTTATTTAGAGATACAGTGTGGTAACAGGTCCTTCCATTCCTTTAAGCCAGGGCCACTCAATTACACCCATGTTACCAATTAAACTATGAACCTGTACATTGTTGGAATGCGAGAGGAAACTAGAGGAACCAACACCATCACAGGGAGAACATACAAATTCCTTACAGTGACAGAATTGAATCCATGTCGCTGATGATGTAATAGCGTTATGCTAATAACACACTAGCTGGTTCAGTGCCTTCAGTGCCCCAGTTCCCTGGGAGCATCTCCCATTTGCCTTCATCAGACGGGATTTCAGCCTTCCATTAATAACACTCCCATATTGGTCAAACACTGTTTCCTGATTTTTCCCAGCTATGTAGAATGTATCCTTAGGGTAAACAAGTCAGTCCTACTGCATCCCATTACAACAGCTATAAGACCTGGCAACACACCAGGTGGAACACCATGCCGAAACCAACAAAATGTTGCTTAAGGAATCCTGACAGTGTTCAGTGAACCTAGCGATTGAAGTTCTCTCGACGAACTTTCCAAGCACAGTTAGGGTGACCCAGACTCTGCTAAGGTAACCTCAAACACTGTTAACACTATTTCCTTGAGCTTTCATTCACATTAACAAAGTGAGCCTTTAAAAAAAAACAGGAAATCCTTTAAGAGCCTGGATACACTTGAAGGTGATCTTACACTCTTAATGTTGGGAGAAGTTGTGTGGAAAATATATATTAAAAAATGAACAATTCTGGAACATTGCATGTCACATGTAATGCACCTAACCACCATCTCATATAGCTTAGATTTGGAATTTGCATTTCATTAACGGTTACCTACCCGCAAAGCTTCATCTGCATTTACTTTGGTCCCTCGGACAAGAATAATCTTAAAAGGAGCATTTATATCCCAAATACTATTTGTCATTTCCTGAAAAAAAAGGGACAACAGCAATAATTCATAAGGTTTTTTATTCTATTTACAATAAATCAATGTTGCCTCTGCCCACTGCCAGCATTTTTATTTTGTGCTGAACATAACCACGTGCTCAAAGTTGTAACAATTAAGCTCAAGGTACTGCGGTCGCACTTAAAATACTACAATCTCAAGATGTATAAATAACATTCCCGTTAATTGCGTGACACCAATTTCAGCTTTGGGTTAATATATAGGTATGCTTAAGATCATTCAAGAACCATGCAAAAACACTTGCAAGATTCTTAAAGTGTCTGACAGGCCAGATACACTAAAGGCGTTTCCCTTGGCTGGGGTTTGCAAAAACGGAGGAGGCTATTTAAAAGTGAGTGGAAGAGGAATTTAGGCACTTCATTTGAACCCTTTGTAATTCTCTTCTCCTGAAATCTGTTTACTGTGTTCATTCAAAATCAAGACCAACAAATTTCTGCCTTTTAAGAGGATTAATTAATCTGGAAATTATGCTGGGAAATGGAGCAAAGGTAGAGGATCAGTTATGGCCTAAATGGATGGCAGTATCCTTCTTTCTCATTGTTACCACAGCTGTTAAAATGGTTTCCATAATTTTGCTGTTAACAAGGAAGTCATAAATAACTTGTGTCTGCAAAAATGAAATTAAATCTAAATTCAGTTTCAGCTTAGGGAAGGAAAAGAATAAATTGGTGAGATAGGTACACATTACGTTTTGAAGGTTTTGATGTTACAGTCTGTGGGCAGCATTTATCTGTAAACCAATTTTACAGCACCTTACTGGTTTTTAAAAATACATACAAATACACTATAGAAATCATCAAGGTCATGGTTGAGCACCTGGCATTTAATTCTGCATACAATGGGACAATTACCTAACTTCATTCATCACAGAATGGAGGTAATCTATTTACAGACATTTCCTTCCATTCAGAAACCCATGTTCAATTATCTCATTGTCTAATACAATTAACTGCTTTGACCGACCATCAGTGCAGACTATTGGATGTTAGAGATCTAACCATTAGAGAGAAAACTGATATTACATTTAATACAGGTATGATTGAAACACGGAGGCTTTAGAACTACAGCCCCCCCCCACCTCCACACACACACACACACACACACAAACTCCTGCCTTGCTTGCTGGCAAATTTACTCTCTAGAAAACAAAATTGAAGACCTCAGAGCAAGGTTGATGTACTAGAGGGACATCAGGGACTGCTGTGTACTTTGCTTCATGGATACATGGTTATCCCATGCCATTTTGGATGTAGTGCTGCAGCATGATTGCTTCACCATTCTCCACAAAGAGAGGGCAACTTGGCCTTTTAAAGGCAGAGGATGAGATGCTTTGTGATTAACCCATCGTGGTGATGGTTCATTTCTGGCCTGCTCATCTGACCTGGAACATCTGGCAATCAAATTTCATCCCTTTTATCTGCTGTGGGAGATTTCCACCATCATCCTAGTAGCTACCTCACACCAACACGAGGAGACCACTGAAGGAGCTAAGCTCTGTAATAAGCTGGTGTGAAACAGCATACACTGGTGACTTGCCGCTCGTTACATGGGGATTTCAACCAGGCCAGCTTGAAGAAGTCTCTGAACAACTTACGACTAACATATCAACTGTGCTTTGAGAGCTTGGTCATGGCTAGCATCAATTCCAGCCTAAGCAAGGACCAGGATCTGCTGCAATTTGCCTATCACCACAATAGGTTTACAGCTGATCAGTGGATCACCTGGGCAATAGTAATACCTACGTCCGTCTGCTATTCATTGATTGCAGCTCAGGGTTCAGTACAATCGTACACTCAGTACTACAAAAAGTTCCAAAACCTGGGCCCCTGTAACTCCCTCTGCAACTGGATCCTTGACTTTCTCACCAGGAGACCACAACTGTGCAGATCAAAAATTAACAACCCCTCCTTGCTGAATCAACACTGGCGCACGTCAAGGATGTGTGCTTTCCCCACTGCTCTACTCACTCTACACCCAACGGGAGGGGAGGAGGAGATGGCGACATGACGTAGCATGCGCAGCCGCTCCGAAATGATATCGTATTTGTAAGTAGGATGCCGTGCACAATCCTGATTTGATGGAGGCAGTCGTGAGAGGCACGGAGGAACATCTGGAGAAACTTCTGAAATGCCCGCTTCACTGCTGCTGCTACTGTGCGATCGAGAGTCTCCGGAGGGGAAGGCCCCAAATTCTCAGCTTTGCCTATTGCTAGGGCCGGGGTCAAAGCACTCGGCAGAGATGGTGCTCGGTGCTCAGTGTTGGAGGGCTGGTCAGAGGCTGGAAGCTTTCGGACGGACTCAAGAGTCAGCTGTGGTTGGGTGCTTCCAGGATGCTGCATCGGCAAGTTTGCGGTGCTAGAAGCTCATGGCAGGGAGAGTTTTTCTTCCTTCTCCATCTGCGTGAGATGATGGGACTTTCAAGAGATTTTGAGACTTCTTTTTTTTACCGTGCCCATGGTCCGTTCTTATCAAATCACGGTATTGCTTTGCACTGTTGTAACTATGTTATAGTTATGTGGTCTTTGTCAGTTTTTAAGTCTTGTTTGTCTTGTGTTTCTGTGATATCATTCTGGAGAAACATTGTATCATTTCTTAATGCATGCATTACTAAATGACAATAAAAGAGGACTGCGTGTCCTCATAATCTAACAATGTGTGGCTAGACACAGCTGAAACAGCATCTCTAAATTTGCCGATCACACAACTATTGTTGGCAGAATTTCAGGTAGTGTTGAGGAGGCATACAGGAGTGAGATAGATCAGCTGGTTGAGTGATGTCGCAACAGCCACTTACACTCAACATCAGTAAGACCGAGGAATTTATTATAGTCTGGAGAAAGGGGAAGTCAAGGAAATGTACACCAGTCTTCACTGAGGGATCAGCAGTGGAATGGGTGAGCAGCTTCAAGCTCTTGGGATTCAACTTAAGAACTCTCTGAAAAATCCATCCTGGGCACAACATAATGATGCAATTACCAAGAAAACATAATTATGCTATATTTCAGCAGGAGTTTGAAGAGACTGATTCCCCAATACACTTCACAGTCATATGTATTTTTTTAAGATTCCACAAACAGGAAAATGTTATAGTCAAAATCTATTTTAGTATCTTTGGGTGAGGGTTAAAAAAAATATTTGCTGAGGCAAGGAAAGCTCCGCAGTTCTCCTCTGGATTCTATTAGCTCTGGTTTTTCAAAAATGGCTTTTCCAAGCTGCACCTCATGACTGTGCCTCACTCTCTCAGTACTGCCTTGTCAGCTTAATTTTGTATTGTACTCTTCTGAGTCAGAGGCTACCAACTGATCCACAGCCATTATGGATACACTGACTGCAAGGTCACAGCACGTGAACCAGCTCTTCAGTCAGCCCTGTACTCTTGGTCTTGAACATAATGAATTAGAGCAGCTGGCTTAACATAATAGGAATAATTTAATCTAAAGTTATACAGATTCACCCTAGCCTACAGCAGGGTTTCATTCCTGTGAATTGTTCATGACCCAGACAGTTTGCAGGTCCTCAATGTTTTCCAGGCAGCAGAAGACAAATATGTTATATCCAAAGCATTTAAAGCGAAAGTTGATAGTTTCTTGATTAGTTAGGCCTTTGAAGATTACCAGAAGGCAAGAGAATGGTGTAAGAGGGATGATAAATCAGCCATAATGGAATGGGATGGAGGAGACTCGATGTGCTTAATTCTGCTCTTCTGTTTTACAGTTTAATAGAATGTTAAATATGCCTGCATCCTCACAACAGCAGCCAATTCATCCAGTTGGCTCCCAAGTGATCAGTCATACGTACCAGCTGTGCACAGGTCAGGCATTTGCGGCCTACACTTGAGCTCAGTAACATCAGCACACTCACACATTTACTTCCAATCCGTTCGCACTCTCTGCAAAACACTGGATCATTATTGTTCTGATCTCACAGGCAGCACACTTACCCTGCTCCAAACTGACATCATCAAACAAATTTACAGCAGAGATGACCTTGAGCAACGTGCCCAGCTTGCAGCTGAGATGGCACTGAGCTGCGATGTCGTTGCTGCTGTTACTCGAGTTGTTCTGCTGAACACTCTGGGTGTTGTATTGGTACCAGAATGTGTGGTGACTTGCAGGCTGCCCCCAGCACAATCCTAGGTTGTGTTGGTTGTTAACACAAAGCACACATTTTACTGTATGCTTTGAAGTACATGTGATAAATAAATTAATCAATCTAGATCTGATATCCATTTAGTCCCTACCCCAGACTCAAAAGTTGGCAAAAAATTAGGGATCTAAAATCTGAGCATAAATGGAAACTACATCACTTTAAATGGCGTATAAATCCTAAGTGTGCATGCTCACATCTCAGTTACTTACAGAAATGGTCCTTCTCTTGGGCGGCAAAGGAAGAGGAGCAGAAGATATTTTACGCTGCAAGGCAATGCCAATGGCTGACATTTCTTGATCACACATCTCTTTGATGGTGCTGCACTCCACAATAGTCAACTGAGGGTGGATTCCATTTAATACACAGTTCCTTACATACTGAAAAGTATAAAAATCAAAGTAAGCAGAATGCTTTTCTCTTATCCAAAGGAAACCTTTGAATACACAACAGAATCAAAAGTAGTCACAAAGTACACGGTGTGCAGATGTTAGAGCAATAAACACAGGTTAGAGAATTTAACAATATGTATAAAATAGACAACCTGCAAGCAGAAATTTAGAAGGGTTTAATTCTTATAGCCGGGCTGAGACTATAACTTTTAAACATAATTAATTAAATGAAAAGAATTGGAACAAGTAACAAAACTCCAAAACCTAGAAAATGGCAAGGTCAGTGGAGCATGTGGTAATTATTATGCTAAGCATTGCTACTGAATTCAGGCTTCCAGTTTGCCTGAATTTATTGGCATAATAATCCAAAGAAAAACAATTTTGAAAACACCTCTAAATCTACATTTAGTAGGTTTTGAACACTTGCTAAATGTTTATTTAAATGTAAAACTGCCAAACGTATTCCATTTTACTCTCAGCAGATGAGTCTTTTCTTCTAAAAGATCAGTTAGAAAGCTTAGTACACAAATTAAATCCATAGTCTGAGATTTAAGAAAAAAGGTTTCAAAACTCCTGTAAAATGGACAGGCTTTGAAGAACTAATTCAACGAGAGCTAATGACATCTATAATTAATTGTCATTTTTGTGTAACGCTGAACAGCAGAAATAGCACACAATGTTATTAATGGAATCAAAATTGCTGACATCTGCAATCTGAATAGATGTTTTTAATATATTGGGAGAACTAGGACAGATGTACTTATTTAAAAATAAAACTTTCAGTAAACCTGAAGCTACAGAAAGGATTTAAACAACACACACAAAAAATGCTGGTGAATGCAGCAGGCCAGGCAGCATCTATAGGAAGAGGTACAGTCGACGTTTCTGGCCGAGGTGCTTCGTCAGGACTAACTGAAAGAAGAGATAGTAAGAGATTTGAAAGTGGGAGGAGGAGGGGGAGATCTGAAATGACAGGAGAAGACAGGAGAGGGAGGGATGGAGCTAAGAGCAGGAAAGTTGATTGGCAAAAGGGATACGAGGCTGGAGAAGGGAGAGGATCATAGGACGGGAGGCCTAGGTAGAAAGAAAGGGGGAGGGGAGCACCAGAGGAAGATATAGTGAGAGAGACGGAGGGAGAAAAAGAGAGAAAAAAAGGGAAATAAAGATAAATAAATAAATAAGGGATGGGGTACGAAGGGGAGGTGGGCATTAACGGAAGTTAGAGAAGTCAATGTTTATGCCATCAGGTTGGAGGCTACCCAGAAGGAATATAAGATGTTGTTCCTCCAACATGAGTGTGGCTTCTTCTTGACAGTAGAGGAGGCCGTGGATAGACATAACAGAATGCGAATGGGATGCGGAGTCAAAATGTGTGGCCACTGGGAGATCCTGCTTTTTCTGGCATACAGAGCGTAGGTGTTCAGCGAAAAGGTCTCCCAGCCTGCGTCGGGTCTCGCCAATGTATAGAAGGCCCCATCGGGAGCACCAGACGCAGTATATCACCCCAGCCAACTCACAGGGGAAGTGTCGCCTCACCTGGAAGGACTGTCTGGGGCCCTGAATGGTGGTAAAGGAGGAAATGTAAGGGCATGTGTAGCACTTGTTCCGCTTACAAGGATAAGTGCCAGAAGGGAGATCGGTGGGGAGGGATGGGGGCGACGAATGGACAAGGGAGTCGCGTAGGGAGCAATCTCTGCTGAAAGTGGGGGGGGGGTGGGGGGTGGGAAAGATATGCTTAGTGGTGGGATCCCATTGGAGGTGGTGGAAGTTACGGAGAATTATATGTTGGACCCGGAGGCTGGTGGGGTTGTAGGTGAGGACAAGGGGAACCCTATTCCTAGTGGGGTGGTGGGAGGATGTGGTGAGAGCAGATCTGCATGAAATGGGAGAGATGCGTTTGAGAGCAGAGTTGATGGTGAAGGAAGGGAAGCCCCTTTCTATAAAAAAAAGGACATTTCCATTCTGTTTTTCACCGATCCATTTGCAATCTCCTAAAAGCATCCATACATATTTTTAATCAAACAATAAGAACTATGAGAATCTAGGATCACTAACATTCATTTGGAAATAACTTAAAGATACCACAAAATGCACTGGGAAAGAACAGTTTGTAAAATGTTTGTCTGAATGGATCAATCAGAGGGAATGTCAAGATATTACACCAGAAAGTCAGATCCACTGATGGCAGTTACACTGCCTGCATTTCAGGTCAGAGGTGGTTTGACCTGTGGTACCCACCCAAAGCAGTGAATTCTAGATCTTTGCAACCCCTTCCCATAGCACTGAAGGCGGGGAACTTCTAGGCCTTTGTCTTGGCCAGCAGCCTCCAGCCATATTGACCCAGCCTCCATTGATACTTCTCAGTGATCCTGGATCACTGAGTGAGAGTGAAACCCTTAAAATACATTGGCTCAGCTGGAAATTTGAGATGGGTGCAGGCTGGCATCAGTACTAACTGCCTTTGAATTAATACCTTACTTTATTGCTTCTTTAGTACTTAGTTATTAGGGAGAAGCAGAAAATACAAATGACACAATGTCAAGTACACAGCCTTACTTATCAACTGTGTATAATCAGGAAAGACTGCATGAATTTCTTTTATTAGTATTAATTTGCATAGCCAACAAGCAAGGATTTCTGCTGGTGACAAATGAAGAACTATTCTATAAGGAACTATTTTAAAAAATTAATATCAGTAGTGGTTGTTGTGGTTCTTTTCAAAAACAGTTGAGTAGTCCCTGCCGATGATACAAAGCAGGCAGACTATCCTTGATGTACCACAGTTACGGCTGAAAACAACCAAATCAACAATGAGGAAAATCCCTTCAACTATTTCAGGTTTCAGGTCAAAACCCTTCAACTGTTCCAGATAAAGTGTCTCAACCAAAAATGTCAACTGTCCATTTCCCTCCACAGATGCTGCCTGGCCTGCTGATATCCCATAGCAGTTCGTTTTTTGTTCCAGATTCCAGTATCTGCAGTCTTACATGTCTCCAAATTCAACAATGGGCAACCCTGAATGCCTGATACATCATCAAATGGTGGGCTAACACAGCCAAGAAAAGCAGCTCAGTTACTAGAGTTAAAAGATTTGTTCATCCACTACCTTAAGAGTTAAAGAAACATAAAAATAGCCCTGATTTATAGCTGTAGAAACTCATCAAATTTTTAAGCTCTTAAAATAAGCCAGCCTCATTTAAATCATGTGATTCAGTGGGAATATGTGGACCAGTTATTTGACTAGGAGAGTACACAGAATATTCAGTTACAATGGCAAAGTCTCAGATTCTGCCTGACCCACCACCCATGTAGAGGTGCAAAGTTTTCACCAAATAATGAACAGGGAAAATCCAGTCCTTTTTTGGCAGGGGTGGGGAAGGCAGGACTACCTTTCAGGCTGACCATCATTACGTGCAAGGGTATGCCAGGTGATCTCCTGCTTATATTGACTGGTTCTGCTGTGGACTAGGATTCACTCTTGGGCAGCCTGCTGAATGCAGCTGAATCTTGGTGAGTTAACATTGTTGCTGCTGCAATTCGAAGATAAGATTCCAATGAATGGCAGATGAGACAATCTAGCCTGTTAAAATGCCAAGACTATTAAGAACAATTATTGTGGTCCCCAGCCACACAAATAAAGTTTTGTAGGTTGTCATACCCAACACACATATACAGATTGACCTTCACTAATTCGGCACCATTGGGACCTGAGGAATGCCAGATTAATGAAAATGTGAATTACAGAAGGATCACATTATGCATAATCAGTGCTGGATTATCGAAGAAACTGGATTACAGGTAGTCGGATTGGTGAAGGTCTACTGTAATACCAACTGGTTAGAGCTAGTTTAGTTTAAATATGGAAGGCTTTAAGAATTTTATTCAGTTTTCACTTTTGTTCCCCAATGTAATGTTAAATTTACATATTAATTACAGAAGAGGAATCAAAATAAGTCACTTCCATTATGAGAGTTTCCCCATTGACTTACCCGGAACTGAATCAGTGGTTGCTCTCCAAACAGGTACTCCTGCTTTCCACTCACGCGCAGTACAAAATCTCTAGGATTGAACTTCTCATTTTCCCTTCCGAGGATGGTCAGCTGCTTCCTGATGGCAAGCTCATTTAAGCCAAAAGGGTTCAAATTGGGAGAAATTTGGAAACTGAAGCTATCCTAGAAGGATGGAACATCATTTTAGCTTTTCTGTGATCAAAGAGATAAATGTTATTTGGTCTCAAGTTGTGGTTTACACACAGTTGCCTTAAATATTAAAGATTGTAGTGGTGACTGTTGAGTGATAGCAAGACAGCAAGATCTCCTTCTGCCTACCCCATTTCATTATTTCTGTCCCTCTGCACTACACTGTGCTTTTCATATAAACACTTAATTTGAGTTAAACTTACCTGCACGCAAATTAGTTTAAGCAGCTTTTGATCTAATTGAATTAGTGGCAGTGACCAATAATTGGCCAATGTATTCAGGTGGAGTCAGGATATTTCAGTTTCTAATTATGACACTGCAACCTTGTAGTAACACAGGCAGTGAACAAGAACAGTATTGCACTCAGCAAAAGGCCTCGTGTAATCACAAATTCATGAGCAGAATGGTGGAGGCGAAACTCATTACGCAGCCAAAGCAGGAAGGCAAAGAAATGCTTCAGACTTTGATGGAAAGTTTAAAAATATCTGCTTTGTTTTAATTGGGAAATATACCTTGTTTATTACAAAGAAACTAAGCTAAAGTAGGTCACTGGAGAAGCCAAGAATTTGACTGTTTCTTGAAACCTGCAAGAATACAATGATCGTCATTATATACAAAAAGAATGATATGTTCTGCTATCACTACAGCCAATAAAAGATTATATCTGATACTGTCTCATTAACATCAGGCTGCATTCATTTAAAGTAGCAACTCCTTCCTTAAAAATACCATGAAAAATAAATATTTATTTTGAAATATTCATCTAGGTAATTTCGATTATAATGAAAATGAACTTGGTAAAAGCACCTCAGCTCCCTTTCTTCCCACTCGTGGTAAAGGGCAGGCTTAAGTTCAAACAAAGTCTGACATTTTGTTCTAAATATCTCAAAATGAAGCATGAGGATTGTAGAAAATCAAACTGAGGTCTATTGGTGTTTTTGTAATCAAGAAAATGTTCACATCATGGCAGTAATGTTGTTATTTAGGAAGCTATATTTTTAAATGAGCAATATCAAGTATTTGAAATGAAATTAAAGGAAGGAAGCCAAGAGAAAATGTTCAAAAGGAAAGGTTTCTTGTTTACACAGAGAATTAGTGGAGTATGCACAAGGAGCCAAATATCATATTTCTGCCCATTTCAAGGTTTCATCTGCCCACACACACCCAGCCAACATAAAATAACATAAATTTTTGACCTACCAATTCCCAACTATATAAGAACACATATTTTACAGCAACCAAGAAACAATTGCCAGGTCTTTAGCAGGCACACTGCTTTTGACTCACTACCTGACAAAAATAACAACTGAAGGACTTATTATCAATAGAAACAAATCATAAAAATGCTTCACAATAAATTGGTCTTGATGATTTTTTAAAAAAACTAACATATATAAAAGTACCGTTTAGGTGTAAGCATCTAATGGGGTCCAGCAGGTACAAGGAAGCTACCGTGCAGAGGTAAGAGGGAGATGTTGCATCCAGGCCAGGGAGCAAGAGGCAACCTTCCAATGTTAGTATTTTACTTAATATTTCTAAGTAGCTCATGAAATCAAATTGATCATTAATGGACAATCGATTCTATTCGGCCGGGGCGGGGGGGTGGGGTGCATAAAGTTCACTAATCAAGATTTGATTCTAGTAAACTTACGTAAGTGAATCAAACAACAGGAATTCTGCAGATGCTGGAAATTCAAGCAACACACATCAAAGTTGCTGGTGGACGCAGCAGGCCAGGCAGCATCTCTAGGAAGAGGTGCAGTCGATGTATCAGGCCGAGACCCTTCGTCAGGACTAACTGAAGGAAGAGTTAGTAAGAGATTTGAAAGTTGGAGGGGGAGGGGGAGATCCAAAATGATAGGAGAAGACAGGAGGGGGAGGGATGGAGCCAGGAGCTGGACAGGTGATTGGCAAAGAGGATACGAGAGGATCATGGGACAGGAGGTCCGGGAAGAAAGACAGCGGGGGGGGGGGGGATCCAGAGGATGGGCAAGGGGTATATTCAGAGGGACAGAGGGAGAAAAAGGAGAGTGAGAGAAAGAATGTGTGTATAAAAATAAATAACAGATGGGGTACGAGGGGGAGGTGGGGCATTAGCGGAAGTTAGAGAAGTCGATGTTCATGCCATCAGGTTGGAGGCTATCCAGACAGAATGTAAGGTGACTTCCGCCACCTCCAACGGGATCCCACCACTAAGCACATCTTTCCCTCCCCCCCCGCCCCACTTTCCGCAGGGATCGCTCCTTAGGCGACTCCCTTGTCCATTTGTCCCCCCATCCCTCCCCACTGATCTCCCTCCTGGCACTTATCCATGTCAGCGGAACAAGTGCTACACATGCCCTTATACTTCCTCCCTTACCACCATTCAGGGCCCCAAACAGCCCTTCCAGATGAGGGAACACTTCACCTGTGAGTCGGCTGGGGTGATATACTGCGTCCCGTGCTCCCGGTGTGGCCTTTTATATATTGGCGAGACCCAACGCAGACTGGGAGACCGCTTTGCTGAACACCTACGCTCTATCTGCCAGAGAAAGCAGGATCTCCCAGTGGCCACACATTTTAATTCCACATCCCATTCCCATTCTGACATGTCTATCCACGGCCTCCTCTACTGTAAGGATGAAGCCACGCTCAGGTTGGAGGAACAACACCTTATATTCCGTCTGGGTAGCCTCCAACCTGATGGCATGAACATCGACTTCTCTAACTTCCGCTAATGCCCCACCTCCCCCTCGTACCCCATCCGTTATTTATTTTTATACACACATTCTTTCTCTCACTCTCCTTTTTCTCCCTTGGTCCCTCTGAATATACCCCTTGCCCATCCTCTGGGTTCCCCCCGCCCCTTGTCTTTCTTCCCGGACCTCCTGTCCCATGATCCTCTCGTATCCCTTTTGCCAATCACCTGTCCAGCTCTTGACTCCATCCGTCCCCCTCCTGTCTTCTCCTATCATTTTGGATCTCCCCCTCCCCCTCCAACTTTCAAATCTCTTACTCACTCTTCCTTCAGTTAGTCCTGACGAAGGGTCTCGGCCTGAAACATCGACTGTACCTCTTCCTAGAGATGCTGCCTGGCCTGCTGCGTTCACCAGTAACTTTGATGTGTGTTGCGTAAGTGAATCAAATCAACTTTTCAAAATATCGCGAGCCAACACTCCTCTCTACTCCAGGAGTCTAATGGTGATTGTATTATACAGAATAACCATTTGCCATGGTGTAGTTCTGTATCTATCTGACACCTGGGGCTCTGCTATTTGCCACATTTGTCTTGTGCATCAGATTTCAAAACTTCAATAACAACAGATATTGTGAGTACATTCTGAAAGGAAGCTATGGTGAAAAACGTTATGTTAAGTAAATACACATTCAACACGAAGCCCAAATGACAATGCTCTTCCAGTAGGTTTGTTTTAAACTAGTTTGACAATATCCTCGACTACATGTAATAGGTAGTTCTAAGGTTCTAGAAAGATACCACCAACAATGAATCTGCACAAATCTCCAACTTCTTTGCAGGATAAGCAAAATATTGCCAGCATTCTCTCTCATGCCAACATCCTCAACAATGTGGCCTCAATAACACCTAGGAGTAAGATGCAGTTTTGCCTGCCTGACTCCAGACCCCTGAGAAAAAGATACTCTATTCCCAACTCTGTTACATGAAGACAGGGGAAATTATTCAAGGGCATCTTCAAGATCACCTTAAGAAAATGCAACATCCTCACTGATTCCTGAAAATCCCTGAGCCATGATGATTTGAAGTGGAGGGCAAATACACAGGAGATCCAAGTCCACACCTTGGAAGCACACAGAGCTAAGTATAAATGGCACAAGAAAGACATCATCTCACAGAACCCAACACATGCCCACCTCAATCCTGTCCGATCTATGATCTAGTCTTTCAACCCTACACTGGTATCTCTGGAACTCAAAACTAGAATGGAAGACAGCTTCAAAGAGACTATCTAAGCGAGAAGGGTGAGCTATGTACAGTAGCAAAGCAAGAAATTGAAATAAAGAAAATCTTTTCCAACTGTGCTTCTTTCATCATTATTATAACAAATACAATGTGTCCATGGACAGTAAATATTTTCATTCATAAGATTTATGCATTTTAATGCAACATACGTGATGAGCATCAAATCGAATGACTACAAGGAAATTTTCCTTATGTAGCTTGTCTTCAGCACTGTTAACACTGGTAGCATCAATGTCAGGAGGAAAGTTGTGCTGCAACCAGTCCATCCAGGAAAGCCCCCGACGTTTCAACATGTTCTCCTCACTGATTTTGCGCATTTTGCTGCGAAATTCTTTCACCTCGGCATCTGTCAGTGCATCAAATTCATGAAGACCTGGAATGTGCAGCAAACATTATGCAAACCTGTCATTTAATTGGACTGATTCCTTACTCAGTATATCAATTGAAATCCTTGTCCTCAAGTTGAAGTACACTGCTTTTAGATTCAAGAATCTAACAAGAGGGTCAAAAGTACTCCTCTTAGGACAGAATTAGAATTTCATCTTTTCTTAAGAACATAACAGCCTTTGATTACTGATGTAAAGTTCATAGTAGCAACCTTTCAAGTAAGTCCTCTTCTTCCCGTTCAATGAGGTGTATCACATACTGAATTACGATTTTGTTCAACAAAATAGTTATCAATAGCCCAGTAGATCCAATTCAATAATTCCATTTATGTAGACTTGAAAGACATAATGAGTCCTTGCAGAAAACCTGTAGGTATCTGTTAAATTCATATAATCACCACATAGATGTGACACAAATGTCATTTTGCGGCGCATGAACAATTATGGGGTCCCCTCTCCAAGATAGTTGGAAGTGTAGGGAAATATAATTGGTGGAAATGTACATAATTCACAATCAGCAACATTGAGTTGGGGTTTCACTTTAAGAGACTAGTTTGAGATGATGACATAATGATCTAAAGCGCTATTAGCGGGCTTTTGTGTTCAGATTTTGGAGCTCAGTAAAATGTGTTACGGTTTTTCTCAAACGTAAACTGCCTCTCTTTGTTTTATTTGCGAAAACCCACAGTAGTGACTGCAAGTTTTACATTTTGCTACAAGTTTTGAAATATTAACTGTTTTTCTTTCCACAGACATTGCCTTATCTAATGAATGTTTCGAGTATTTCTGTCTTTATTTCATATTTCTAGCATCTGCAATTTCAATTAAGCGATCAATACTGCTATTTAATGTGTATGTGGAATAATGAAATACACCAGTGATTTTAGTCCTTGTCAGTTCTATTACTCAGTTGATTGCAGAGAGGAAATTTGAGTGGAGTGATAATTGATAATTAATCTAGTTAATGGCTTTATTCAGCCCTTCAGCAGAGAAAATAGAAGTCATGAAGTCTGTCTGTTGGCTTCAGTATGTAAGATTAGATAGGTAAATGCAAGATAAGGAATGTTTGATGTATTAAAAGCCTGCTAACCTCAGTCCTCATCCCTCCCTCCATTTCCACTCTATCTCTCACAATAAGGGGCCAGAAAACTCAGGTCCCAAATAGGCAGCGAGCTGATTATGCCAACTGACTTTCATTATACTGTGGAATAAAGTAATTTGCAGACTAAACGAAACCAAGTCAATTTACGTCAGTCCACTGTTAACAGGATTAAAGGAGTACATATGTATAAGACACAGAGATCTGGGTTAAATCACCAGGACTTTTGTTGTAGCAGTGGAAAGCAGATAGATCAAATTAATGCTTTTACTTTCAACAGAGAATTATTTGAACTTTGTCAGCCTTAATATATAAAGTAGACAAGTCTAAGTTAGCATTATAATTTATAAACTAGATAAATTCATTTAAATCATCTGATTCAGTAAGCTGAAACCAGCTTTGGTTTGGTTCAGTCAATAGTTTCAATGAAATGAGTCAGATCAGATCACATAAAGATACACCACTGGCATTTAAGATATGCACATTAAGACAAGAAGCAGAATAAAAGTTCAAAGCAGTGACCTTACCTTTCCCAATAAGAACACCAATTTTTGAATCTAGTAGTTTTTCAGACCTATTGCAATTCCTAGCTACAAGCTTCAGAACAGGGAGGAAAGGCCTGACATCACACAGACGGCGCGACTCATCCTCCAGCTCTTCGTGAACTGCCGACTGGTTTACACATTGAAACATATAGGAATCTGATTCGCCAAGTACACTGTATAGTGGATAAGCCTGTGCCTGCCTCCATAGCAGCTGCAATACAAGGAGAGAGAGACCAACTTCAAATGCAAGCTTAAGTTGACTAAACTTGTAGACCTAAATTTAATCCAGCTCACTCAAATGATGATCGTAAAAATCCATCTGTTTGGTAAACAAAAAAAAAAGCCAAAACCAATGGTGCTAGATCTGCTGAGTGGACTGTCAATATATGTTGTTCAGGGACAAACTGACACAGAAGCAGCAGCGAAGTTCACTCTTGGTTAACGGACATATTTGATTAACCAGAGCTTTTACTGTGGTTTACTCACTGGGTCTTGTCTGGACCATTAATGGAACAAAAATAAACATTTCTAGTTGTTTCAGCTATTTCTCTTTCTCAGAACATCTGCCAGGTACACAGGCATAGAAAGAGAACCGAAACCAAAATGAAAAGAATGTCTCCAATTCACCAAGTCAGTAGCAGCAGAGTACAACACTACATCCAGTCATTTCCAATGATGGAATTCTGCAATCAAATATAAATATTTATATTTTGATATGCTGCTTTATAATGACCCTATTCCACTGTTTTCACACATGGCATTAAGAATACAAAAGAATACTACTGCCTTCTATTGGTAAATGGAACTTTATCAAACTGAGAATGGGATGGGAAAAAAGTAAAGCATACTCCATTGGAAGAGGAGGTATGCTGAATTAATCCCTTTGCCATTTCTACTTGTGAGGAGCGGTTGAAAAGCAGAAAATGGCAGGTTCACTTACCGATTTAATATGTTCAATAGTGGCCTCCCGCGGGACATCCAGCTGAATATACATCCCTGTTGGTAGCAAGAAGTCTACAGTGATGCTGTTATCTGCTGAGATCTGGGAGTCAACTGCCCAGATATCCAAGATGTCTGTCATAGCAGGAGGCATCATGAAAAGTTAATGCTATAATGACATCATGACCCTGGAAAGAAACAATACAGTATTTCAATTATAGGATATTTTGTTGAGATTTAAAACTTAAGCCATTCCAGAGTGAGAGAGAGAGAGAGATGAGCAGAAAAGGAAGAGTGACAGGCACATGTGAACACACCACAAAATGAGCATATAGAGATAAACAATTTAACAGGATCAGGATTCTATTGAGATTGATTTAGGTAGCCACTGTTCACACTAATGGACACATAATCAAAGTCTGTGCATCTTTTGAGCTACCTACACTAGTCCCAAAGGAGATCGCTCAGAAGCCTGCAAAATATTCCATTATTTCAAGGATACCACATAAAATGTATATGTAAGTCAATATTAAAGGCTGAAATATTATAAAGTCATCATGGTTAGAAACCTACTTATTAAAATAATCACAAATTCCAAATTCATGTTTTAATACTAATAATAACTTTATTGATCCCAAGTGGGAAATTCTTTCATCACACAGCAGCATTTAAAACTACACTTAGCAGTGTGCAGACTTAACAAATAATAAAATACAGAATAATAATATATACAATTTACCAATGTGCAATAATTTGCAATAACGTGCATAATGTATAAAAAAATAATAAAACAGAGACTATTGCACTGTGATGTTTGCTCTCCTGTCGCACTGAGATGAACTGTTGTATATGCTTATTGAGTTTGGTAGGAAAGGGATTTTCTGTAACAATCCTTGTGACAGCGGAGCTGAATGAGTCTGTTCCAAAGGGAGCTCCGTTGCTTATTCAGTTGGTCATGGAGAAGATGTGCCAGATTATCCCTAATGGATAATTATTTTAAAACGCAAAATGCTTCATGAAGGAAATAATATTTGGTTTGTTCTTATCTCAGAAGGAATTCTTGGGGGCTAAACTGGAAATTTCCAGGTGTTGATCATGGGGGCAGCTTGTTTACCCTACACTGATCTACTATCAAACAGATAATGTATCACCTTCTTGTTGCAAACTTTTTACAGTTTCTGCAGCAGCCCATACTAATTGAAATGCTGGTTTTGAACAATGGGCACAAAAATCATTGGCTGCTACTTTTATTTAAAGTTAGCCTACAGAAGTTAAAGCCAGCATTCACCTCAAAGAGAGATGCACTGCAGCTAAAATAGCAGGAGCATTCTGTAATTGGAATTTGTGCTTGGAATGTGACACAATGGCTGAACCGCAGACATCTTATAATCAGACTCCAAATGATGTTAGATTTTTTAATCTATGCATCTCATTTTTAAAAAGAATTTCTGCAAGGTCATCCCTTATTCTCCTGTGTTCCAAGGAATAAACACCTCCTGTAACCAACCTCTCTTGACAGTATCCTCATGTATCTTTTCTACACTCCTTCCAGTTTACCCTGTAACAGGGTGACAAAAACTGTGCATAGCATTCCATGCGTGGTCTCACCAACAACTTTACAAAATGCAACATAATGTACCAGCTCCTCATGCTCAATGCTCTGACTGATGAAAGCCAGTGCGCTAAATGCATCTTTCCCCCACCACTCTATGATGCAGCTTTCAGTTAACTATGCATTTGTACTTAGAGGTCCCATGATCATTATACACCCATGCACTTCCCTACAAGCCATGTGGGTGCACAGCCTTGCAATAATTGAAATGTTCCTACACACAATGCCTTTGTTGCTGTGCAGATGGAATTTTCTTTTATGTAAATGTTAATATAATTTTGAAATCTGTTATGTGAAATACCATGTAATTAATGATGTGTTAATGAATATAATTTATAAATTTTCTAAATAATAAACAACTTTTACTTTGAAACATTTTGGAGCTTCACCCTATTTTTATTGTCAGTGTTTCAAGTTACGACACTGTTACAAATTTTAACAATAAACACAGAATGGAAGTCGATAGCTCATTGTTAATAAACTTGTCCAGTCAAAACATTTTACTTTTCCCATGGTACCTGTCAGTTGTTTTGACTGCCTGACATCATTTACTTGTGTTGTGAATTGTGGTTTGTGTTTGACGTGCATATTAAAACAAAATTATACTGCTGCACAGTTTTCAGGCTGTGTGAAAATTTCCTGCCCAGAACAATGGTTGGTCCATACACCTGTTAAAAAAAATACAGAGGGAACATTGCTCCTTAGTCCTCTACCATTCATAATGTAAGTCCTTTGCTGGTTTGACTTTCCAAATTGTATCACCTGCCACTTAACTGATTTGAAATCCATTTGCCACTCCTCGACTCATTCCTCTAACCTCCGTAACCTTCTTCACTTTCAACAGGGCATCCTAATTATGTGTCATCTGCAAACTTACTGATCAAGCCTTGTGCGTTTAGATCCAATTCATTTATTTAAATTATGAATAATAAAGGTCCCAGCACTGCAGCACGCCACTAGTCACTGGCCTCCATTGTATGAAGCAACCATCAATAACACCCTCTGCTTCCCACCTCCAAGCCAATTTTGAATCCACCTAACGAATTCTCCTTGGATTCCATGAGAACAAACCTTCCAGCCCACCCTAGCATGCAGGCCTTTATCAAAAGTCTTGCTAAAGTACACACAGATAACATCCATTGGTGTACCAAACTTACCTCTTTGGCTATTTCTTCAAAACAAAACCTTAACTGGTTCATCCAGCACAAATTTCCACCTACAAAGGCATGTTAACTTATCCTCATCAAACTCAGTCTATTCAAATACTGGTAGATCCTGTCACTCAGAATTTCCTCCAGTAACTTCCCTACTACTCATGTCAGGCAGACTGGTCTGTACTTCACTTGCTGTCCTTACTATCCTTTTTAAAATGACAGAACAACTTTAGCCACCTTTCAATCTTCCAGAACTTCACCAGTGGCTAATGATAAGGCAAATACTTCTACAAGGGCCTCCACAATTTCTTCTCTAGCCTCCCACAAAGTCCTAAGGTACTCTTTGTTAGGCTCTGGAGAAATAATCCAACTTAATGAACTATAAGGTTGCAAATACCTCCTCCCTGCTAATGAATGTTCTCTGAAACGTCAGCCCTTGTTTCCCTCATCACCTGAGCAACCATGATTTGCATCTCAGTAAACAAAGGAAAGATATTTGTTAAAAATCATACCCATTTCCTGCAGCTAGTTGGTCTTGTGCTGATCTCTAAAGAGGAACTACTCTCTTCTTGCCATCCTTTTACCTATAATATAGCCATAGAACTTGGGGATTTTCTTTAACCCTACCTGCCAAATCTATCTCAAACCTTCCCCTTTGCACTTCTGATTTGCCTCTTAAGAATCTTCCTATAGCGAAAGGATTCAATTGACCGAAACCTCCTAAGCATAATGTATGCTTCTTCCTCTTAACCAGCTCATTAATCTCTCTCAACAGTCAAGGTTTCTTAAATTTGCCAAGTTTCTTTCACCCTAACAGAAATGTGCTGTTCCTGAACTCTTAATATCACACTCTTAAATGCTTCTTACATACAATTTGTTCCCTCCTCTTTAAACAGGCTCACCAAATCAACCTCTGCTAGAACCTGCCTAATTCCCCCAAAATTAGCCCTGCTCCAGTTTAGGACCCTAACCTGTGAACCTTTCCTATCACTTACTTAAAACTAGTAGAATTATGGTCACTAGGGCCAAAGTACTCCTTGACTGCCATTTCACTTAGTTACTGCCACTTCAGGCATCGCAAGCTTTCTAAATGTGTGAACACCATCACCAAAATCATTAATGGAGAAGACAAATGACAGTAGACACACACCGCTCCTTGTACAACATCACTGGTCAGTCTTCTAATGTGAACAACAGCCCTCCACTGCCTCTGTTTGCTTCCACAAAGCCAATTTTGTATCAGTTGGCTCACTCAGCCTGGATCCTATGTGATCCAAGCGTCCCGACTAGCCTACCACATGGGACAATGTCAAAGGCCTCAAAGCCTACAAAGATGTCTACAAGGCCTGCCCTCATCAATCCTCTTGGTTATCTCTTTAAAAAACTTCAAATTCACAAGACAAGATTTCTCATGCATAAAGCCATGCTGATCATTCCTAATTAGTCCTTGCTTTTCCAAATCCAGAAAATCCTGATCAGAATCTCCTCCAGCTACCTTCTCACCAGTGAGGTTTGGCTCAACTGACAACAGTTATTTGGTTTATTCCTGCAGCTTTGAGTCTGTTGCTTCAGTGTTGGAATGGCTTCTTCCATTATGTCTACTGTGAAAGAATGCTTCAGTATAGAAATCGTTTGTCTTATCATGTCTACTGTTGGAAATTCTAGGCAGTTTCTAGAGTAGGTTACGTGGTCAGCACAACATTGTGGGCTGAAGGGCCTGTAATGTGCTGTAGATTACTATGTTTTTTTTCAAATTGTGACAACCATGCACTCAATGTGGAGTGAGTGTGAGAACGAGAGAGCGAGAAAGCCAGAGCGCGTGAGAGCGTGCGTATGGGGTTTAGGAGTCAGAATTACTATATAGCCATTGTCATTTATGGCCAGTCACGATAGCTAAAATATAGAAGAAATAAATGAACATATCCATTAGAATCTTGATTTGTACAATGGGCCAGCTATGGGTGAACACCAACTACATGCTGAAGGAATAGAACCTCCTTCTATTTCAATTGGTGGCAATTTTGGCATATAACATCTTTAAGGGACATCATTATGGAAGGCTGAAATTCTGGCAGAGCTTTGCACCAACACTGTTGGTTCATCTCAGGTAAGAGGAGTGAAAAATAGAGCGGACCCGGGCATTGCACAGTCTAAGATATCACTAATAATTCCAGCATCAGATCTAAAGGAACCAGATACAAACAAGATTATAGCCATCGTTACCTTCACAAGCTCTGGCAAAACATTCCTTGCATTACTTGGAAACTGGAGTTGTAGCTGCAACTATTCCTTATACTAAAGTGCATACATTTCAAAAGTTTATCATTGCTCAGATTTGAGGAGAAAATTTACATACTGGGTGACAATGCCTACTAGTGCCCACTAATACATAAATATCTGGGAGTAAATGGTTCGTGTAGAATCCTGGAAGACAGAATTACATACCACAGATCTGCCAAGTCTAGCTCACTCCCTGCAATTTGGAACTGCACCAAACTACTGCAGGAACAGTTAGACAAACAGTCTGTGCACAACTCATGATCCTCTTTAAACAGTACCTGGTGGGTTACATCATCTTCATATACTTGGTCATACTTTATTGATCCCAGGGGAAATTGGTTTTTGTTACAGTTGCACCATAAATAATTAAATAGTAATAAAACCATAAATAGTTAAATAGTAATATGTAAATTTGCCAGGAATAGATGTGTTAAGAGAGGGTATAATCTGTAGCACTGAATTCCACCTTTTCAGCAACTAACACTGCATGTTGAGTGAAATAATTAGTCATCTATCTGCACAATACAAGTTCAGCAGATGTTAATCATGCCAATGGGCTAACGGCCTTCGCTAGAATAGTAAATGCCATGATTGCCATTGGTGTGGACCTGGTACACATATTTTGAAACTAATAGCTCAAAAACTGATTTTATCAAACCCATATGCCAATCAAGGCATTTGGTTTCAAAGTCCTTGCAACATTTGGATTGAACTTAGGTGAAGCTGGTGAATAGGTAAAATATTAAAGCTTATAAAGATTAAAGATTATCTTTATTTGTACTTCGAAACATACAGAGAAATGTGTCATTCAAGGTCAAATCAAATCAGCTAGCATGTCACCACACTTTTGACTACAACATAGACCTCAACTCACTAAAATGTCTTTGGAATATGGGAAGAAACGAGGACACCTGGACAACATCCACAGGGAGAATATACATACAAACTCCGTACAAACAATGGCAGGAATTAAATGCTGATTGGAGATTGCTGGTGCTGTAAAGTGACATGCAATCCACTGCACCACCGTGCTGTCCTGACTTGCCAGCTTTGTTTTAGAAACATACAAAACCTATAGCACAATACAGGCCCTTCAGCCCACAATGCTGTGTCAAACATATACTTACTTTTGAAATTACCTAGGGTTACCCATAGTCCTCTATTTTTCTAAACTTCATGTACCTATCCAGGGGTCTTTTAAGAGACTCTATTGTATCCGCCTCCTCCACTGTCGCCGGCAGCCCATTCCACGCACTCACTATGTGTAAAAAAAAATTACCTCTGACATCTCCTCTGTACCTACTTCCAAGCACCTTAAAACTGTGCCCTCTCGTGCCCTCCCTGGGAAAAAGCCTCCAACTATCCACACGATCAATGCCTCTCATCATCTTGTACACCTCTATCAGGTCACCTCTCATCCCTCGTCGCCCAAGGAGAAAAGGCCGAGTTCACTCAACCTGTTTTTATAAGGCATGCTCCCCAATCCAGACAACATCCTTGTAAGTCTCCTCTGCACCCTTTCTATGGTTTCCACATCCGTCCTGTAGTGAGGCAACCAGAACTGAGCACAGTAATCCAAGTGGGGTCTGACCAGGGTCCTATATAGCTGCAACATTACCTCTTGGCAATGTGGTGTAGTAAAATATCAGATACGTGGTTTCTTTAAAATCTATAATGAGGTGACACAGAGAATGTATTGATGACTTTTGATACCAGTTCGCATCAATTGCCTGTAAGCAAAATTCTACAGAAGTTTGTGAAAGATAATAGGAGAGGTCACAGAATTGATCAAGGGAATTAATGAGTTGATAGGAAATGGAACAACTTATTGCACAAACTTCACAACGCTATTGTACAATATTATCAGTTAAATACAATGGAAAGGTAAAATATAAAAGCAGGATTCGGAGTATGTATTCCCAGTTAAATTAATTTACAAAAGAAGAGGTACAAAAGCTACCCTGTAATCAATATTCTGCAAAATTATGCAATCAACATTACTGATTAGTTTGTACATATTTCAATTTGGTGCATGTTCATACAACCAAAATCTTTTCTCTGTTGAGAAAGACTAAAGTAGGAGGATGTGCAAGAAATCAAAGCAAATAATGGGAAAAATCAAGCTCTGAAGGGTTTATACCTATGGGAATAAAGTACCTATTTTTGAAAAAATTGATAGTTTCACTGAGATGTTCTGCTGCTTGTCCTGTCTAAAGAACTCTGAATCAACTAAGAGTCAAAGCCAAGTAATGTTCCTCACATAAGCCAACACACTTGCCCAGAAAATTCATTCTCAGTCTATGGACTATTCTGAACTTAATAGTCAGTGTAATTGTCCTGTATTTGGAAAGCATCTTCCATTGGCAAGGGCTGACAAGGCTGACAATGTACTACGATTTTATAAAATGGGTCAGTAGGCAAACTATTTTCTGGAAACGAGAGTCAACAAAAGGAATTTCAGAGAAAGAATACCATGTTCTATTCTGTTTCAGATAGACACACATCTTTCCACATTGATACTTGCCTGCTGCAAGTCTTTTCCTCATTTTTCATTTTTATTTCAGATGTATACACACTTTTGACTCAGTTCGTGATGCAAGTCCGCACCAGCAGTTTTATCAATGAATAATTAAAATCTGACCAAAGGTCTCATTAATATTTCAAGTTCATCTGTGGTGGGGAAGAATTGATGAATGTGCTTTCAAAGTTAAGATCATACCTGTTTTACATGAGGGTTTGTACCCTTGGCAATAACAAACCAATGTTCCAATCTCTTGGCCAAAGTTAATTCCTCCTCCATTCCACACTATTTAATGCTGAACGATGCACCGAAAAGAGTGCAGGTCAATGATAATCCTCTTAATATAGAACTTGACAGTTCCTCACATACACCTGAATGAGTTAAGTCCATCTGGTAATATTGTGCGCTTATAGCGTGAGAAATGTGTTCTTTCCAGCACAGCTCCTCCGCTTTCTTGCTCACCCAACTGCACAACAGCCAAAACTCATTCCTCCCCAGAATTTCAACCATATTGGTTACAATATTCCAGATTATGCATGTTTGTCTGAAAATATTAAGTTTCACACCTTCAGATATATTACTTTGTTCTTTTATATTTAAAAATACTCCTTCAACCATGAATATCCCCCCAGGATCTGTCCTTTACGGTGTGATACTTGCAAAAACACCCTAGATAATGTATTATATGAGAAGTATTTATCATTGAAGCAGACTGGTACAAAAATTTGGACACTATTGCAGATGCTGATCAAAAAAGCATACAGTAGCCATTTTTTTAAAAACTCATAACCTCTATCAGAATTTACCAGGAAAAAAGAAGTTGAAAAAGTTGAAATAGAGCACATGCTACAGAATTAATGAAACCCAAGAGTGTGACTGCTTACTCGCTGTGGTTGTGACTGCGTAATAAGCAAATTCCACATGCAAACTCGTGCTCAGTACTGAGGTTAGTGGAGCTTTGTGCAGTCATGTAAAATAACATTGAGAGTAAACAAGCTGCTAGACCAATAACCTAGATCAAAATCTCCAGCTACTGTCGAAAGATTTTTCTCAAACAGGTCCCAGCCTCTGTATTTTATTCCACTGCCTGGCCACTCCTCCCTCCCTAGAGGTGAATTATTTACAACACCAACCCTCCAGCACATGCCTTCCAGTCCTGCGCTTCATGAGATTGTTAGGCCCATAAAATCCAGAGATGAAGCCAAAACAAACAAACAGGTGCTTTCTTAAATCTTCAAGTTTATACTGATTGTGCATGATTCCTTTTATTATGGATTGTTTAGCGAACACCACCTTCCACCTGAGCTCAACAAAGGCAAAAAGGTCCAGGGCAACTGGAAATAAGAACACTGCTCTCTTGCACTTGCATACACAAATACAATGCATGCTCAGTAAAGCCACAGATCACGGCTAAAGGAGACAGGCAGAGGTCTACACCTTTGTATATGACTATTTACTTATCAGTATCAACCAAGTGATACTTCTGTCAGGTTAGAGGAATTTATGGGATAATCACAGAAAATGAATGGCAAGAAGGTAACTTCAGCACCTTCACTCAACAGGTTCTCTCGCTTTTTCCTGGACAACTGTTTCCAATGGTATTTGTTGAGTCTGACGCTAAAGCCTTTCTATAATATAGACCATTTACCCACACCTCCATTATGTCACCTGCCTCAACCCTGCTTGCCTCTGGCCCTTAATCCTTGCCATTATTGTCTAATGGACAGACCAACTTTCACCTTTCATCTTGCAAGATCTTTACACACATAAAATCTTAAACCATGATCTCTTTATCCACAACTGAAGAAATTTTTTTGGCCCAGGGCTAGATTCTGTTTGATGGGGCTTCCATGACGATCTGGAGATAGGTTGTACAAATGCAAACTTTTGTTGTAGCTGCTCTCAGTGAAATTGGTGTGCACGAAGGTTTTTCTCAAATTGAGCCAGCTTCAACACCAAGTCTTCTTTCTTGGTCCATATTCATTAAGAGATACAGTGAACACACAGTGCTTTTTGGTCACAGCTAAGTGTTCATTCTTTCCACTATAAGGACATTCTAATTACAGATATAAAAATATCAGACATCCCACCCTGCAAAAACTCATTTCAGGGAGGTAGCACCACCATTTCAGGGAGGTAGCACCCCTGACCCCCACATCCCCCCCTCCCCCCCCCGTCGACCTCCAAGGGTGAATGTAATACTTTATTTAGTGATTTTGTCTAATCTGTAAACCAAGCTGGGTACATGCAGCAAATGTGACATTAAAATATGTACTTATATTATCATGTTTATTCTATTACAACTTTAAGCAAGTCTACAGGGAGTTTGGCCTCATCACGTAGGACATCAATAGCATAGCTCCTTGGCAGCTAGCCAGCTAGTTTAAATCTGGGGTCCCCAACCTTCTTTGCACTATGGATCGGTTTAATATTGACAATATTCTTGCAGACCGGCCAATGCGGGTGGGGGAGGGGGGGGGTGTTAATCCCGACCGGAATATAGGTGATAAGTCAACTATAAATCACTTGTAAGTGGCTAATACACTCAATTTCGTTTCTAAAGGGGTTTAATCTAACGAATTTAATATTAAACACACAGCACTTATTTTCCTCCCATTAATGTAGTGATAAGTAAATTATGACAGTGGTCCCACACCTTCGGGCCGCAAAGAATGCAGCGGTACAGCGGTGGCTGGAAAGCACCCAGCACATCGTTAAGAAAAAAGCCAAAATAAACAAGCTAATTGATTAGGTGCCGCCCGGCACGTAAATGTCGGCCCAGATCAGAGACGATGCAGTCGGCAATCACCTCAGATCGGGTCCATTCTATTCCGCAATTTAGTTTTCGTTGCATTCATTGCAGAAAACTCTGCTTCGCAGAAATACGTTGGAAACGGAAGCAACATTTTCAGTGCTTTCGTGGCTATCTCAGGATATTCAGCCTTGACTTTGATCCAGAATGCCGGCAGAGATGTTATGTCAAACATACTTTTCAGCCTGCCGTCATCTGCAAGCTTGAGGAGTTGATCTTTTTTCCCCGCGCTGGCATGGATGACTCACTGGGGACATTCACAGATGGGTCATGGACTCATTCCTTTGCACGTCTTGGGTCACTGGATGACCTCGCGAGCGTTAAAATTCAACAGTGCGTGACAGGGAATGAGGAAAGGTGCAGCTGACTCATATCGTTTCATATCGCCAAATCGTATTGTTTCCACCTGGCCCGGTGGTTGGGGACCACTCTTAGCAGGAAGAGAGACCAGTGAGGATGCTCGCTCTCCCTCTCAAAAAAATCTATTTCCGGGATATTGTATATAATTTCCAGGCGTTAGGGAGCCACTATCGATATGTGGGAGACTCCCGGAACTTCCGGGAGAGGTGGGATGTCTGAAATATACATCGTCTTGCTTGATGAGTGCTGTAATCTCCAGAGCACAGGAGCAGGGGACTGAATACAGCTCAGATATACAGGAATGCATATTTACTGTAAGAAATGTATACAAAAACTATCTAAAGTGGTCAATAGCAGCACTGGGCATTTAATTGATGCCAGCGTTGTTCTGCTACAGCTTATTTTGCCTTCAGAGACTTTGCAAAGCAGCAAATGATCAATAGTGAACACTTTGCTGGGTGTTGCTCTACAAAATAATTTGTTTTGTAGCAAGAGAAAACAAATATAACTTTAGCAGTTGATCTTCATAAAACGTCGGTTCGATTTTGCAACAAGCATAAAATAATTCTGAGATGCGATCACTAGCCTGTAGGGAAATTAGTTGTCATAATGGTTAAAAAAAAGGTTTCAAATGTCTCTAGTAAAACAGCCACCAATGACTTTTCAGATTTTTTTCTTCCTCTTAGGAAGTCAGGGTCGAGGATGAGATGCTTCCAATCTATTTCTGTGTTAGCAGTGGGCTATTTGAAGCATTTTGTGCTCCTTGTAAAGACTCTCAAGGTTTTTATTGCCTTCTTGGATGCTCCCTCTCCATTTTAATGAAAAGGCAAGAATTCCTATGTATCAGTGAGGATGTTTCATTGCTTACAAGGACACTTTAACATCCTAGGAACAATTGCTTTGAGCTCCCGAAGCTTTCTTGTTGCGAGAAGTCTGGAGTATAGAGTACCTGCTTCAGGAGTCCAGAGCAGAGCACATGAGTATTTTGTCATCCGTTAGAGAGGGACCAGGAACTTGATACAGGGGTGTGGGCATTATCTAACAGACATAAAAGTTTTCACTGGGAATAAACAAGGTCAAATGAGACAGACTGGAAGGTAAAACAAGCTTCAGATAGAGTTGTAGAAACAAAATTGCTAACTTTTCGGATTTAGAGTGAAGCAGTTATAGAGCCTGAAGTCAGCCTGCAGACAGTGAATTGTTTACTTTCTTTCTTTAGTTTTAATTATACTGTAAACCATTACATTAAAATGACAACCTGATTATCTCATGCATGATTATTGGAGAAAAATAGCTTGGTCACAAGCAAGGGCAGCTGTGAGCCTGACTCACAAGCCAATTTGTGCCAGGGTGCAAGAATGTGGTTAAATGACTAATGCTTCTCACTACTGTCGACTCTGTAAGAATGCCAACAGACCCATCTGGACTTTCAAGATTAACATGACAGGAATTTCAATCAGCTTCAAAAAACAGATGAACCACTATTTGAGGCTGATAAAGTCAGAGGTGTTTGTGTTAGCTCTTTCGATCTCTCCGTTCAAAACACAGCCACATCCTAAACAAGGAAAAAAATAACATCTCACATGACCTTTCATTCATCGGATAAGAACGTCTTTCATTACAGAGCAAGCAAACAACTGCAGTTTTCCTAGAATATTTTTAATAATATATGTTGAATCATTCAGACACTTATTCTGTCTGCTCCAAAATATATTCCCTTTCTACTGGGGGAAGATTCCATAACATCACTAATAAGTTATGTATAAGCTTTCACTCCGGCCCTGGGACTACATTCATTGGCAGCCCAAAAAATTGATTGGAAAGTCCCCCTGTTTACTCCGTTATGATGCCAAGAAGAATATAACCAGTCCTATGCTGAGAAAGAACATGGAAGTAAGCACACAAGTATCCAAAATGAGCACTTCAATTCCACAATACACAAGAAATTATCTTATTTTAATAAAGCAACAGAACTTTTGCTCTTATTATAAGCTGCAAGGGGAGTATTTAATCTTCTGGGCTGAGCTTTGGTTTTGGTACTTCATTTTACCAGGAATACAAGCATCTTTCTGTTCATAATCAGAAGCAGGGGCTATGGCTAATCCATAATCCATCCCTAGCTAAATGTAACCCTCTACTACCACCACAAATGGCATTGCCACTTACTGGTCTGCAGGGTTCGGTAACAAATCCCATATGTCTGAGCCACTGAGTATTTAGAGACATACAAGTACTGTGCTCTTCCATGCAACACTCCCAACAGATATATCCATATTAAATCTGATAAGAAGTTGCTTTCTACCTTCTCTTCCTCTTCCCCAAAACTATTATCACATTCTAAAACAATCTCAAAAGAACCACACTTGAGATGATTGGTGATCAGCAGCCATGGTAAATAAACTGAGCCACTTGAAACTTCCTGCATATTTGTAATTCTATCTCTTAAAACTTACCCTGCTAAATTCATGGTTTGCAGAGGAGCAGCAAATTCTGAACACGAAATGAATGCACTTAATCTTGATGCAACTCAGTGGCATTTTTGTCAAATTCTGACACAACATTGTGGGCTGAAGGGTCTGTATTGTACTGTAGATTTCTATGTACTATGTTCTAATTCATGTTGTATTCGTGCAAGTTTGTCAAGGAAGAAACACTTGTAGAGTGCACCAAAGTAAGTTAAAGATAGATAGCTGATAAATGAAGTATATTAAGCCAAGGCTTGTTTACGCCAATAAAATACAAACATGACTGATAACAATTATAGCAAAGTTTGAGTTATATACAACCCGGAGAGAGAGGAAACGGGTCCAAATAGAATTCGTAGAGACTGTTCCATATATTTCACAAAAACTCAAGCACAGCTTGGATCCATGCATACAAGCTCCCATAGCTACCCCTCGTGCTTTGAAAGAGTGGAGTTGAACATGTTGTTCACTGTGAGAAAAACCTCAGCTAGGCAAATGAGTGCAGTAGTGGAGGGGAACAAGCCGGGCTGCTGTTCAAGGAGGAAGTCTGAATGAGGGGGTCTGCCCAAGAGTGCTGCTTACTTTGGATTTTGTGCAAGTGGTAGAAGCGAGGACTATAGGAAGAAAGAAATACAATGGAATTTTAAGAAAAACTTGCAGGGATATATAAAGACTGATGAACACCAATGTGCAAAAGGCAAGCAAACTGCAAGTAAAAAGGTACCGAGAACGCAAGTTGTAAAGAGTCTTTGAAAGTGAATTGGTAAGTCATAGAATCAGTTCAAAGTAGTGGTGAATGAAAACTCTGCTGGGTCAGGAGCCTGATAGTTGTAGGATAATAAATATTCCTGAACCTGGTGATGTAAGACCTAAGGCTTTTGAACCTCCTGCACAATGGTAGTAGCAAGAAAAGAGGCATGGTGCGGATGGTGGGGGTCTTTGATAATGGATGTTGCTTTTTCATGGCAGGACTCCATTAAAGGTACCCAATGGAAATACTTCTATTCATGTCAGGGAGACGGTGGCTGGATGTTTAATAATGGGAACATGGTCTAGGAGGAGGTACGAGGATAAAAGCTAGCATCTGAGGGAGAGGTCAGGTGCTAGTTCACTCTTGTGGATTGGTCTGACAACAATAGCAGTGCTGATTGGTTCATTGTGATTGGAGTGCTACAATTTCAAAAAGGTCAAAGAGTGAAAGTGGAATGGAAAAAACAATTGAGTTATAACATTTTGTTAGCAGTTGGCATGATTCTTCCCCCCCCCCACCCCACCCAATCTCCTTCAACTTTTTAAACTATATAGCCTGCAATTAAAAATTCCCTTTTTATGTTCTTCTACCTTTGGCTTTATACCAATACTAATGATGAAATGGCATGCATACTTTGCATTTATAACTTAGAAAGCTTCTCACTTTCACCTTTTGCCTATTCGAACTTGGCAACTGACATCGGCAGTGCATGCTTTAGTTTATTCTATAGATTGGTATGCACACCAAAAGTGGTTTATAGAGACACCAGGAGTGGCTTCCTAGTAAAAGGTGTGAAGAAAATATATAGTCATGCATCAATAAAACACCCACCATAAATTGAACAATATGGGTTAACAATTTAAGCTAGTAATTCATTTTCTTAAGTTGCTGTACTAGTTTTTTTCAGGCAAAAGTGCCCGGGGTGGGGAATTCCAGGATTTAGACTTAACAATGATAAATGATTGATAGATATTTACTTCCAAATCTACACTTCAGAAGTTGTTGCTGGCTTAAACTAATTAATTTGAGTTGGATTCGAGGTCTTAATTGTCCACTGCTCTTTTCCACAGATGACGAACATTAGTGATAAGATACGAACATCATTCTCTTTGAATGAACAAAAGTGTGGTAGATACTCTTCTGCTCTATAGCAATCCTATGATTTTGATTTTAGTTCTACCTCAACAGTGAGAGTCCAAGTAGGAGCTTCTGACAAGAGGACCTTAAATCTAAATTATTAAACTGTGTTTCTATTTTCACATTTGCTGCCTACCCATCTTTTCCACTTTAAGCAACACCCATCAAAGTTGCTGGTGAACGCAGCAGGCCAGGCAGCATCTCTAGGAAGAGGTACAGTCGACGTTTCGGGCCGAGACACTTCGTCAGGCCTTTATTTTTCACTTTAACTTTATTTTTAGGTGGCCATCTTCTGGAAGGTACCAGGCTGCAGATTCTGAAGTTAAAAAATGTAAATCTCAATCATGATCACTTCTTATATCATAATAGCCTTGAAATCATAAACCACTCGAGCAAAAGTGATACTGCACCTCCAGTATTGCAGTGTTATAATTTTTTATACATGAACCCTGACTCTTTGAAATATTTCCACCCTTGACAAGCCAAGACATTCTAGAAGCTACAGAAAATCCATGTACTTATATCCTAAAATTGCAAAACTCTCATACATCACTTTTAAAAACATATATAGAATGAGGAACAGAACTTCCTTCCTTCCTACACCCTCCCCTGCGCTACAAAATAAAAATACCCATAAGGAAGAGAGTTTCTCAGCAACTATTCAGAACTTATAGGCTCTGGAAGCTACAACTAAAAATGTACAAAAGATACACAAATGTGTGAATAAATACAGCGCTAGACGGCTTAAATGCCAACAAGATTACTTGCCAGGGAAGTAGCTGAGACCTCATGCTGTAATCCAGTACAATACACAAATCAACAAGGGCAATGAATCTTGCTTCCTCTTTCAAAATATTGCCATGTAGTTGTCTAAACTCACAATTTAGTACCAATTAACATTCAAACCCAGAAAAATCTCCTCACTCTACTCTTCTGGCATGACCTTTTAACTCCATTAGCTCTAAAATTGACAAGACATTTCCATAGAGCATGTATTTCACATGGAAAAAAAAGTTAACTGCTTAACAGAATGCTTAGTTACCACAGCTATGAACTGCTGCTAAATGCATTTTGTGCTCTGATAGGAGATGAGCATGGGTTTGGTTCTTACGCAAACATGAGAAAATCTGCAAATGCTGGAATTTCAAGCAACACACATAAGAGTTGCTGGTGAACGCAGCAGGCCAGGCAGCATCTCTAGGAAGAGGTACAGTCGACGTTTCGGGCCGAGACCCTTCGTCAGGACTAACTGAAAGAAAAGCTAGTAAGAGATTTGAAAGTGGAGAGGGGGAAGGGGGAGATCCAAGATGATAAGAGAAGACAGGAGGGGGAGGGATGGAGCCAAGAGCTGGACAGTTGATTGGCAAAAGAGATATGAAAGGATCATGGGACAGGAGGCCTAGGGAGAAAGAACCGGGGGGGGGGGGGGAAACCAGAGGATGGGCAAGGTTCTTAACTCACTTAGCCCCTGATCTAATCTGCATTGAGTAGCTGACTGAGAAAGACAGTCAGTATAGAGAAATAGTGAAGAAACAGTAGCTTGCAGGTGGTAGGAAGAACCAGGATGGTTGGCTGGGTTGGGGGGGGGGGGGGGGGGGAGTAATAGAACCTGGAGGAAGGGTGGAGGAACAGGATATTTTAAAAAAAAGAAAGGGAGAGAGAACCAGTGAGGCAAAGGAGACATGTTAGAACCTGAAACAACAGCTAAGATGTTGGAGGAATTCAGCAACCAGATTCCATCTATGGAAGGAAATGTGCTGGCTAATGTTTGGGGACAAGACCCTTCATCTGGGCTGCTACATGTCCACCCAAACCAATGAAGAGTCTCAACTGTTGCCTATCCATTTCCCTCCATAGATGCTGCAGAATCTGGGAGGACTGGTGGGAATTAGAGAGAAATACAGGGTGTGTGGTGACCTGAAACTAGGAAATTAATATTCACACCATTGGGTTGCAAACTACCCAAGCAAAATACATGTGTTGTTGTTCTTCTGGTTTGTTTTTGGTCTTACTGTGGCAGCAGTGAAGGCTGGTCAAACCCGAGTGGAAATGAGAAGCAGAGTTGAAGTAACATGCAACTGGAAACTCAGAGGACAAAGCACGGGTGTTCTGCACAACATTTGCTCAATCTATGGTTTATCTTGCTGACATAGAGGAGACGAGATCTCCAACACTGAACACAAAGGCCATGCTAGAGGAAGTGCAAGTGAACCTCTGCCTCATCTGCAAGGTCTGTATAGGACCCTGGACGATGGCAAGGAGGGGAAGGTATGTGTGCTGCACTGCCTGCAGTTCCAAGCAGAAGTACCGGGGACAGGGACGAGTGGACCGGAGGTTCACAGCGAGAGTGATCCTGCAGAAAGGAGGAAAGGAGAGTGGTTGGTGGGGGGAGGCAGAGCAAAGAGGGGAAAATATGACTGGTGATCTGGTTGAAATGATACAGCATTGCCAAATGCCGAGACTAGTAAGGTGTAAGGCTAGGACCAAAAGGTACACCACCCTTGTTCTCTCTTGGAAGGGTGCAGTGACAGCAAATGTGTGGGAATGGAAGAAATGCATGTCAGTGCATCATCAATTATGGCAGAGGAGAAGCTATATTTTTGGAAATAGGAGGATGTCTCCAAAGTCCTACAAGAGAAAGCCCGAGTAGATGGGGAAACTGTGAAAAAGATGTTGCCCTTACAAAACATAGGGGTGGGTGGAGATGTGGTCAAGGTAGCTCTAAGAGTCAGCAAGCATCAGCAAACAGTATTTTTTCCCTCCTGAGATGCAGCCTGTGAAGTGGAGGTGTCAGAGACAGGACAAGTGAACTTGAGGGCAGGGTGGTAGGTGCTGGCAATGGTGATAGAACTGTTATTAAGTTCTGTAGAAGTGTCTAAAGCAGCACCAATGCTACTGGCAATGTGGTGTAGAAAAACAGAGCATTGAAAAACTACAGCACAATACAGGCCCTTCGCCTGTGCCGAACATGTACATACTTTAGAAATTACCTGTGGTTACCCATAGCCCTCTATTTTTCTAAGCTCCAAGTACCTATCCAGGAATCTCTTAGTGTGTGTTGCTTTGATTTCCAGTATCTGCAGATTTTCTCTTGTTTGCCTTTTCCTAGAAGGCTGCTTTCAGTTCCTACTTTCCCAAGCTGGGACCTGTCCTTGTGAATACCTCTTTGTTTGTCCCAATTCAAATCAAAACCATTAAGTGAATAATCCTGAATATATTTATAAGAACAAACCTCCTTATTCAGTACTGAATAAAAGTCTTTATTAACAATGGCAGGGTATTGAATGCAAATAAAGAACCCAGTCTGATCACCTAATTACCATCTCAGACATCATTATTTACAGGATTTAAAGAAAATTGCATCATCTGGAAATCTTGCAGACAACTGATTTGAGTTTATAGGTGCCTGTAATGAAACAATTGCTGAGCTTTGTAATGTTAGCTGCTTATTTACTATGCTACCCTTAGGAAAAGAGCACACCGTTTAAAAAGATAATACATTTGATAGAATCATGTAAAACATGAACTGCATTTGTTGAGATTTCACAGCATGATGCTGTGGCAAAAGGTAAAAAGAATTAAATCTTTCTAATCCCAAATAAAGTTAGACCTGATTCAGGATTTAAGACTCCACTGATTTCAAACTTGGAAGTACATTTGCTATCAAAGTACAAAACCTTGAGATTCATCTTCTTGCAGGCAAGCACATAAATAAATACCATTAAACTTGTTTGAAGAAAACCCCCCCACACAACAAGATGATCAAACACGCCCAAAAAAAAACAAATCCTGCAAAACAAACAACACACAGAACATTAAACATCAAACTGCAGTGTCTCCAAAAGTGAGCCCACAGCCACGAACCGCCAAGGCGAGTGAAGTTGATGACCGCAGCCGCAGCCACCAAATCAGTTCATTCAGTGCTGTGTCTGTCGATGGCTGCAGGCCACAGCTGCAGATCCAGTTCCACACCAAAGCAGCTCGATCAAATTGCACAAATAGTAAAGTACGCTCAGTGCTGAGGACAGTAAGCATCAAGCCGCAGAGGAAAGTGAGCCCATGGCCATCAGCCGCTGAGGCGATCGAACCTTGCAGCATGGGACCCAAGACTGCTGCTGTACCTTCAGCCAGCAGCAGTGAGAGGGAGACTGGTCGAACACAGCCAGACGACACTGAACACCCGTTCCTTTTCCACTCTCATCCTTGTCAATTTTAATCTTGCTTGGCGCTTTAATCAGCGCGGAGTAATGGTGCAGACCCTGTGGTTCTGTTCTGCCATTAGGAATCAATGCAGCCACCTACAGTGACAGCCATGGCGACACTCCCTGCTGAATCCCCCAGATCGTTCAATTGGCCCAAAAATACAATTCTTAACAGGAAAATTATAGGCTACGCTCAATCTTAGTTCAGAAAATGATATATATTTAGCAGAAGAGCATCCAGTACCAACGATACCTTGTAAGCTGACTACAAGATATCGTTGTTAGTCACTGGCACGATCTTGCCAGAAATGGGGATTGTAGGGCAAAGGACTCTGAGACAGAGGGAAAGGCAGGTGATTTTTTAAATATTTCAACTGCATATATTTAAAATTGTTTTTAAAAATGTAGAAGCTAATTTAAAAATTTGGATCTTATTTACAATAAATTTGTTAGTTCTTCAAATTTCCTGGGGTACCAATATTTAAAAGCTCAATCCTTATGAAATTTAAAATAGCATTTGGGATTTTCCCCTCATTGATTCAGTTACTTTCCATCAGTAGGATCGAGAAACCATTAAGGGCCAACCAACTTCAAACTCTTAGGTCAGTGAACAATGCTATTAAAAGTCAACAAAAAAAACCATTCTTAGAGATTGTAAGATACCTTCTTTTCAATCCTTTAAACTACCTCAAACTTCTTCCTTAATTTTATATAAAGAAAATAGCTTTTATTTTATAAGGATAAAAGTTGCTAATTGTTATTGCATCCTTGGGCAAGACAGGATAAAAATTGATTGAAAATTAGAAACACATAAATGAGGCACATCTTTCACTTCAATATTAATGATGCCAAGAAAACCCAAAAGATACTTACACTTGCCCTTAAGCACAGATAAAGATAGCACACATGTAGAGCAGCTAAACATGTGCCTGTGGAATGCAAGAAATTACAAAGAAAGTACAGAATATAGATTACAAAGGAAGTAGACAATAGATTGTGCACCACAAATGCTTTTGGGCGTGTATCCCCGGCAGGGTAAACACACTGCAGAGGAGAGAAAGAAAACAACCACATATAAACCCTTGGTCTTCAGAATGCTGTATTTTTGGAATACTGTATCCTAAATGTCATATATTACTAGCTCCCCAATTGGACTGTACCACGTCTATTATTATACTTGATGATCTCTGAATCAAGCCTCCACTTATTTTTTTTATTTACGGTATGCGGACTGGTCATTAAGCTACTTTAATCCTATAGAAAAACATCCGAAATAAGAATATGAGCAATAGCAGCTGAACATTTAACCAGCTCACCTTATTAAACCTCAATCACGCTTGGGCTCGTGTTTCAAAAGCAGTAAGCATAAAACCCAGGAGTCTTGTTCTTTTTCCCCCATTGGATGCGATGTAACAGTGAGGGATACCTAGAGTGGCAAGGCTATCAATATACCCTGGGATTAAAAGTTTGCTGAAATGCAGTATTTGTCTGCTCCTGCCAAAATTCACAAGGGTTACATAATCTAGTTTTAAGTATCTTGTAGTGCCTGTTGATTTTCAGTGATATTTCTTGGCAAGCAACCAAAATGAAACTACCAATATCATTTATTGAAGGCAGAAACTTAACAGTAGTGGCTGGTACAAAAAATACCAAGTCACACTAAAAGTACACTTTATAAAAAGGTACACCTTCAGTTAATAAATTACATTGATTTTCTTTTCAGAGTAATAAATCTGTATAACCCAAATTACAGCTAACTTTTTAAATGAAATGACACAGCTATTAAACATCATATATGTTTAATCCAATCTTTTTGGTTTTAGACTACAAAACATTTTGTTGTAACCTGCACTTAAAATTATTTATGTATCAAGATTTGTGTGACGATTATTTCAACATGCTTTTCATAATTGTGATCAACTGTTTGCTTAAAGTTAAAGCAGGGAGTTGTAATTGATATTACTGCATACCATGAACTCAAAGCACAATAATCTATTTTGATAGCATTAGATACTATCTCTACAAAAGCTATGTGCCTATGATGATACTGCAAGTAAATTTGTCCATGCATCTGTGCATACATGTAAGTATACAGATGAATATAAACCCTATTTCTGTTACTTAAGAAACTCTGCTTTGTGCCTCCAGTCAATGTTGTATCCTGAAGTGCGTTTCAGCTTCCTTTCTCCTCTGACTTTTCATTGCCTGATTATTTCCTGGGCTTTCTGTTCCTTTCCCATTCTGACATGCCAGTCCATGGCTTCCTCTACTGCCAGGATGAGGCCATACTCAGGTTGGATCTTGTATTCCATCCGGGCGGTTTCCAAGCTGATGGCACGAACACCAGTTTCTCACATTTCTGGTAATTGCTCCCCCCCCTCTTTTTCACTGTTTCCCATTCCCACTTTGCTCTCACACCTTCTCTTCTTACCAGCCCATCACCTCCCTCTGGTGCTCCTTCCCCCTTCCGTTTCTTCCATGGTCTTCTGTCCTCCCTTATCAGATTTCCTCTTCTCTAGCCCTTTATCTCTTTCATCAGTCAGCTTCCCAAGCTCTTTGCTTCACCCCCTCCCCAGCTCCTGGTTTCACCTTTCACCTGCCACCTTGTACTTCTTCCTCCCCTCCCCCCACATTCTTTCTCTGGCATCTCCCCTTCCTTTCCAGACCAGATATATCTCGGCCTGAAACGTTGACTGTTCACTCTTTTTCCATAGATGCTGCCTGACCTGTTGAGTTCCTCCAGCATTTTGCATGTGTTGCTCTTCTCAAATGTTTTCATTTTACCTTGTTACAATCTGGCTGCAGCGACATCCCATTTATCCCATTAACAGCTATTTTAACTGACACCTGAACACACAGGTGTTGGGTGTAAATCCAAAACACTCCAAAAACCTTAAATATATCATAGATGATATATTCTCTATTGATATCTCCTACTCTTACTACAAACCAATTTTTTGCAATGTCAGGTTCCCATTCTTCGTTGTACATCCTCACTGCTGCTATTGGCTATATTGTCATACAATGTACTCTCCATTTCCTCAGCAAAACTGTGGGTTCCCACCTGCTAGGGCAGTTACACGTTTAACTGTAGAACCCTCTTCTCATATCTTCTGCTCCCTGGCCTGCATGTGCCAAACTTGTAGTTCACAAAAAAGAAAAAAAAATGCTAGTGTGATGTAGATTCAAAAATCCCTTGAAAGCTATCACCGTGATGTCATGTGTTCATGTGAAATTTTGACCACAATTCCTGATGCCAGCAGTCTAGCCAATGAGACAATAAATTGCAATACTCAGGTGGTAGTGAAGAACCTATGGTCCCATTACAAAAGGAGTTATCCTTCGAAGCCTAACCAATGCAGTGCATAAAAGTATTCAAAGCCCCCCGCCCCCTGGAAGTTTTCATGTTTTATTGTTTTACAACATTGAATCACAGTGGATTTAATTTGGCTTTTTTGACACTGATCAACAGGAAAAGGCTCTTTCATTTCAAAGTGAAAACAAATCTCTACACTGATCTAGATTAATTACAAATATAAAACACAAAATAATTGACTGCATAAGAATTCACCCCCCCCCCTTTAATATGACACACCAAATCATCACTGGTGTAGCCAATTGGTTTTATAAGGGGTTTCAAATGATAGTAAAAATATACCTGTATCTGGAAGGTCCAACTGCTGCCGAATCAGTATCCTGGCAAAAACTACACCATGAAGACAAAAGGACACTCCAAGCAACTCTGCGAAAGGTTATTGAAAAGCACAAATCATGAGATGGATATAAGAAAATTTCCAAGTCACTGAATATTCCTTGGAGTACAGTTACGTCAATCAAAAAATGGGAAGAATATGGTTCAGCTGTATATCTGTCTAGAGCAGGCCATCCTCAAAAACTGAGTGACCGTGCAAGAAGGGGACTAGTCAGGGAGGCCACCAAGAGACCTATGACAACCCTGGAGGAGCTACAAGCTCAGTGGTTGAGATGGGAGAGAGTGCCAATACAACTACGAGGAATTCCGCAGATGCTGGAAATTCAAGCAACACACATTGAAGTTGCTGGTGAACGCAGCAGGCCAGGCAGCATCTCTAGGAAGAGGTACAGTCGACGTTTTGGGCCAAGGGCCTGGTCTGCTGCGTTCACCAGCAACTTTGATGTGTGTTGCCAATACAACTGTTGCCTGGATGCTTTCACCAGTCATAGCTTTACCGGAGAGTGGCAAAGAGAAAGCCACTGTTGAAAAAAAAACTCACATGACATCTCGGCTAGAATTTGCCAGAAGGCATGTGGGAGACTGTAGTCAGCTGCAAGAAGATTCTATGGTCTGATGAAAACAAAATTGAGCTTTTTGACCCTCAGACTAAACGCTATGTTTGGTGTAAGCAAGCATCAAAAACACATCATCCCAGCCGTAAAGCATGGCGGTGGCTGCATCATGTGGGAATGCTTCACTGCAACAGGTGTGAAGGTGGAGGGTAAAATGAATGCAGCAAAATACAGGGAAATCCGGGAGGAAAACCTGATGCAATCTGCAAGCAAACTGAGACTTGGAAGAAGATTTGTTTTCCAGCAAGACAATGACCCCAAGCATAAAGCCAAAGTTACACAGGATTGGCTTTAAAACTACAAAGTTAATGTCCTGCAGTGGCAGTCAGAGTCCAGACATCAATCCCATTTAGAATTTGTGGCTGGACTTGAAAAGGGCTGTTCACTCACTATCCCCATGCAATCTGACAGAGCTTGAAAAATGTTCTAAAGAAGAATGAGGAAAAATTGCAGTGTTCAGATGTGCAAAGCTGATACAGACCTATCCACACAGACTCAAGGTTGTAATTGCTGCCAAAGGTACATCTACAAAGTACCGATGCGAAGGGGGGGGGGGGTGATCAATTATTTTCTGTTTTATATTTGTAATTAATTCATATCACTTTGTAGAAACCTGTTTTCACTTCACATGAGTCTAGTTCTGTTGATCAGTGTCAAAAAAAAGCCAAGTGAAATCCACTGTGATTCAATGTTGTAAAATAATAATACATGAAAACTTCTGAGGGGGTTGAATACTTTTTAGAGGCACTGTATATAACTCCAGTTATTCAGGTAAAGTAGGATTCTCACACTGAGGGCATGCTGTGTGCAAATTCGATATTATATTTCATACATTCCAAGAGTGACTACCTTTTAAAAATATTTGCATTTAATACTCTAAAGCACTTAAGGCTATTTTCAATTTATGAAAGGTGCTAAGATTATGTAAATGAAGGTCTTCCTTCATTCCTGAACCATGCATAGCTGCTTCACACAGCATATCAGCTACCCTTGGGAACTGAAGAAAAAATGGTAACAAAATCAAACTTAAGGCTGCCAATTTTGATAATCAATATGTCGCATACACATATCATGTGATGTGCTTTACATAACTTTTAATGCAGCAGACTTCTAACTAACCTAACAACTTTCGTGAAATATAACACAACAGTACTGAGAGTTTAGCTATAAACCAGAGTCTATAGTCCTGCTTGTGGTTGCTGCACAGATTAGTAGCCTTTGCTATTACTCTATCCATTAAGAATATCAGTGAACCTAGAGAAACTTCAGTAAATATTGGTAGCTGGCTCTATATATCAGAATCAGGTTTAATGTCACCAGCATATGTCATGATATTTGTTAATTTTGCAGCAGCACAATACACGATAAATATAGAAAAAAATAAATTACTGCAAGTATATGAATATTAAATATTTAAATTGAGGTAAGTAGAGCAAAAACAGAAATTTTAAAAAGGTAGTGAGTTAGTGTTCAGGGGTTCAATGTCCATTTAGAAATTGGCAGCGGGAAAGAAGTTGTTCCTGAATTGCTAAGTGTGTGCCTTTAGGCCTCTGTACCTCCTTCATGAAACACCTCCTTTCACCTCTGCATTGCATAAACTATGTCAATGCAATTACATACACCATAGCTCTCAACGCAAACAATGAAACAGAAAGGCACTGTAAAGGGATTGGTCTTCAAAAATAGATTGCAATGACATGCAGAACGACTTTGCTTATTCCATTTGCCAAGAATGTCAGTGAAGAACAGTTTCAATAAATGTCTCTTAACCCCAACCCCATCGACTCACTCATCCCAAATCTGAAAGAAGGCAACCTATACAATGCATCTGTCTTATAAAATGGTATTTCATAGAAACATAGAAAATAGGTGCAGGAGTAGGCCATTTGGCCCTTCGAGCCTGCACCGCCATTTATTATGATCCTGGCTGATCATCCAACTCAGAACCCTGCCCCAGCCTTCCCTCCATACCCCCTGACCCCCGTAGCCACAAGGGCCATATCTAACTCCCTCTTAAATATAGCCAATGAACTAGCCTCAACTGTTTCCTGTGGCAGAGAATTCCACAGATTCACCACTCTCTGTGTGAAGAAGTTTTTCCTAATCTCGGTCCTAAAAGGCTTCCCCTCTATCCTCAAACTGTGGCCCCTCGTTCTGGACTTCCCCAACATTGGGAACAATCTTCCTGCATCTAGCCTGTCCAATCCCTTTAGGATCTTATACGCTTCAATCAGATCCCCCCTCAATCTTCTCAATTCCAACGAGTACAAGCCCAGTTCATCCAGTCTTTCTTCATATGAAAGTCCTGCCATCCCAGGAATCAATCTGGTGAACCTTCTTTGTACTCCCTCTATGGCAAGGATGTCTTTCCTCAGATTAGGGGACCAAAACTGCACACAATACTCCAGGTGTGGTCTCACCAAGGCCTTGTACAACTGCAGTAGTACCTCCCTGCTCCTGTACTCGAATCCCCTCGCTATAAATGCCAGCATACCATTCGCCTTTTTCACCGCCTGCTGTACCTGCATGCCCACTTTCAATGACTGGTGTATAATGACACCCAGGTCTCGTTGCACCTCCCCTTTTCCTAATCAGCCACCATTCAGATAATAATCTGTTTTCCTATTTTTGCCACCAAAGTGGACAACTTCACATTTATCCACATTAAATTGCATCTGCCATGAATTTGCCCACTCACCCAACCTATCCAAGTCACCCTGCATCCTCTTAGCATCCTCCTCAGAGCTAACACTGCCACCCAGCTTCGTGTCATCCGCAAACTTGGAGATGCTGCATTTAATTCCCTCATCCAAGTCATTAATATATTTTGTAAACAACTGGGGTCCCAGCACTGAGCCTTGCGGTACCCCACTAGTCACCGCCTGCCATTCTGAAAAGGTCCTGTTTATTCCCACTCTTTGCTTCCTGTCTGCTAACCAATTCTCCACCCGCACCAATACCTTAACCCCAATACCATGTGCTTTAAGTTTGCACACTAATCTCCTGTGTGGGACCTTGTCAAAAGCCCTTTGAAAATCCAAATATACCACATCCACTGGTTCTCCCCTATCCACTCTACTAGTTACATCCTCAAAAAATTCTATGAGATTCGTCAGACATGATTTTCCTTTCACAAATCCATGCTGACTTTGTCCGATCATTTCACCGCTTTCCAAATGTGCTGTTATCACATCCTTGATAACTGACTCCAGCAGTTTCCCCACCACCGACGTTAGGCTAACCGGTCTTCCATGTACTCATTTTAAGTTTCGTCATGAGCAATTACCGTGTTGCTCTTTCAAGGTCAGTTGAGTCCATAGATAACAGTTATTCAGCATAGAAACAGGCTCCCTTGGAAAAGTGCTCAAACTGTGCCAGGTTAGCTGGAGTCGTGGCAGTGGACAGCAATCCTGAGGTCATGCCAGAGATATTCGATTGGGTTAAACTCAGGACTCTGACTGGGCCACTCAGTTTTCTCCATGGTTGCTCTGGCAGTGTGCTTTGGGTTGTTGTCTTGCTGAAAGACAAATCTCCACCCCAGATTAAGTGTGCTGGCAGAGGTTTTTATCCAGGATCTCTCTGTAATTAGCAGCTTTTATCTTCCCTCTCAATCCTGATCAGATTTCCCGTCCATGCTGCTGAAAGGCATCCCCATAGCATGATCAAGAGAAGATCTGCAGATGTTGGAAATCCAACCAACACACACACAAAATGCTGGAGGAACTCAACAAACCAGGCAGCGTCTAGGAAAAGGGTACAGTTGACATCCCGGGCCGAAACCATTTGGCAGGACTGGAGAAAAAAGCCCGAAGAGTAAGTTTAAATTTAAAGGGTTGGGGGGGGGGGGTGGAAAGAGAAACACCAGATGATAGGTGAAACCTGGAGGGGGAAGGATGAAGTAAAGAGACAGGAAGTTGATTGGTAAAGGAGACAGAAGGACATGGACGAAATAGAAAGGGGGCAAGGAGCACCAGAGGGAGGCAAGGGGTGGGCAAGAAAATAAGGTGAGAGAGAGAGAGAAGGGGAATGGGCAACAGTGGGGGCGGGGCACTACCAGAAGTTTGATAAATTGATGTTCACGCCATCAGGTTGGAGTCTACCCAAATGGAATATAAGGTGTGTTCCTCCAACCTAAGTGTGGGCTCAGCACAATGGACACATCGGAATGGTAATGGGAAGTGAAATTAAAATGGATGGCCACTGGGAGATCTCACTTTTTCTGGCGGACAGGACAGAACGTAGGTGCTCAGCGAAGCGGGTCCCCAATCTTCTCCGGTGGACAGAGCGTAGCATGATGCTACATCCATAAGTTTTCACAAATAAAACAGTGCAAGGACTTTTATTTTTAAGAATAATAGTGACAATTCATTTATTGTACTCCAAACACCGAACACAAGGCAGAGTTAAAAAATACTTTGTAATTACATCATCAAGTCAGATCAGCCTAAAGGTGAACCCCAACTCAAATGTCGATGGTTCTGAATTATGTACATTTCCATCAATTACATTACCCTACACCTCCACCATATTTTACAGTAGGGATGGTGTTACCTGGCTGATTCACATTATTGGATTTATACCACATGGGCAAGCCAGAGGACCTTATGGGCAAGGATATGCTTTTTTATTTTTCCAAGGAGTTCTTTCTTCCATCCTCATCCACAAATACCATTTTTGTGCAAGGCCTTTGAGATCGGAGAGCCATGAACTTCATCTGCAGTTGTGGCCACTGACTTCTGCTACTCACTCTGAGTGACTGCTGGCATCACCTTTCTTACAAGTCCCATTAGTCTCTGGCAAAGAAGTTTGGAGGAGCAGCCTGATCTAGGCAATGTGGCTGTGGTTTCATAATTTTTTCACTTTTTCCACGATGCACTGCATTGACCTCCGAGGAACGTTCAGTGCCTTTGAGATGGTCTTCTACCCTTCTCCAGATTTGTGCTTCTCTATTATGATTTCCCTGACTTGTCTTGAATGCTCTTTTGTCTCCATTTTGGTTTGGTCTGTTGAAAATCTACCATACTGTTGGACCTTACAGAGAGAGGAGGTCATTTATTCTGATGAATTCATTGAAAACAGGTGATCCTTCAATTTTCAAATTGGGTGAGTCTGTAAGATAATACTGTATATTGCACCCGAGGAAAGTTAGAGTACTTACAAAGGGAATTAATACTTTCTCAGCCTCACAATTTTGGTCTTTAATTTTTAGTAAATTGTTGACAGATTTTGGAAATTTTCTTTTGATTTGACATGATGCACAATGTTTTGTAGATTCACTCAAAAAATCTTACTTCAATACATTTTAAATGTAAAAAAATTAGTAAAATATGAAAGTAGTTGTGGGGGGGGGGGGGCTGAATACTTTTTCAAGGCACTGCAACTTAAAGCGAAGATCTATTGAACATGGGAGGAAACCAAAGAACCAAAAGGAAACCCACAAGACCACGTGGAAAATATACAAATGCTGTATGGAGATCAGAGATTAATCTTTGGTCACCGGAGCTGTGGGTGGCATTTCATGTCATCATCACCCAGTTAAATAAAGCAAATTTCCATATTTCCCAGTCAAAAGAAACATACACATACAACTCAGCTTCTGTAACGATTTAGTCATCAGCATCTCAGAGTTGAAGCAAAAAAAACCCATTGTTAAATGCAGCATCTGTCCTTTTGCAAAGTTGCTTTAGCCATTGTGCTGCCCCTGCATGGATATTGAGAAGCAATAACTTTCCCAAAGATCGCAAAGCCACTGTCACCCACACTGGTGTCAACTTAAAATGATGAAATTTTACAGATAACCAGCCAGCCACGTTAGTGTCATTTGAAGGGTAGTTTATTTAGAAGGAAAGCTCCTGTCCAAAGGTGCACCTTCCAGACCAATAATTTCTAAATAAACAGTCAAGCATAGAGCAGCCATTCTAATTTTTAAGCATGGATGTATGTTATCATATTTATGCACTGATCCACTCGAGTCTTTTCATCCTGGCTAACAATGTCCATTCCTTGTTTAAAAGGCAACCATGAAATTGAAGGGATCACTGTTAACTAGAGACAGATATATTTTTTTTGGCTCTGGTGCAGTCATCATCTTTGGCAGATGATATGGTTCAAAACTCAAACTTCATTAACTATATGCTCTCTTCAACTCTATTCTTTTGGGTATTTAGAAGGTAAAGGCCAAAGTCCAAGTTAATTTATCCAGACAATAGCTAAACAATGCAAACTAGAAGGGTTTTTGAAGTACCAGGTCAGTAACCACATAACTCCCTTATTACTGTCACTTTGAATTACAGATAGAGAAATCAACCAAAATTCCCATTTGAGCACTTTGCAGTATCCCTTGCTGGAAATGAGTAACATACGTATTTCAAGGAGGACAGGAGTGGGCATGCTGTGATACTCCAAGGAGTCACTGTTGAGGCTTGCACTTAAAGCATACCACTTGGGTTCTGCTGGCAGTCACATTCAGGGAGATAACACTTTGAGGAGTAGAACCAAAATAATGTGAAGAACGATAACGATCATGAGTGTTTACAACACTTCCAATAAAGTGAATTGGTTCAACAGATTATTAAAATATTAGCTGTAAAGATCCACATTAAATAACTGTTTATAGATTTCACGTGCAAACAGGGGCAGTTAAGAGTACAGGATCAGTACAGATCATGCTTCAAAAAAAAAATGCTGGGGTTGGAAAAGGGAGTGGAAAAGAGATAAAAATTTCTGCACCAAACCAGAGATCCTGCTGCTGAGAACTGCATTTTTAAAGGTCTCTGCCTTTTCAGTAAACCTGTCTGAACAACCTGCAGATGCTTCAGATCACTACATAAGCCACAAGTTTTAACTTGAATGTATGCGGTTGTAATTAAATGAAAAGGAATTCATCTTTCAAACGGCGATGGAGAATAGCCCAGAAATCTAGATGCACCAGTTGTGTAGAAACAGCTGAGCACTGAAAGAACCAACACTTGATCCTCTAGCCATAGAAATTCACTCTTTTGTTTCTCAAAAAAGACATTGTATACAATTATAAAACTATTTTTGTGCAGATATTTTGGGTTTGTTGCCACTCCTTGAAAATTTTCATCTGATGCCATTGAATTGCTAACCGGGTACAGTTTCAGCAAAGCTGAACACGCAGGGGCATTGTTGAACTTCATTCGGTTTAGTCTGGACTACTCTCACCTATGGAGAATGCACTGATATAGAACCAAGAACCATTACGCCCCGCACCCCCACCATTATCTAAGCAGTCTTTTATGACCTCCTGCAATCTTATTTTAATCATTTATTTGAAATCTAGGAAAATGTAACTTGAACATTTTGCAGGTGCAAATGTAAATAAGCTGGTCACTTCCTTTATTGCAAATTACTTCCGTGTGTTTACCAAGCTTTCCTTTCATTCAGTGGTTGGTGAATGCAGACTAAAAATCAAGGAAAATATGAGAAGGCTCATTTTAAACTAATTTCACTGAAATTAACTTGGGTGAGACAGTGATTTTCAACCCCTGAAGATTTGTCACATTAACATTGCTGACCTTGTACTTATCATACTGATTTTGACCAGAGGGTTTTACGGTTCAGTAAACTAATACGATCATCCCTCAGAAACTAGTGGGTGAACTGTCCACGTTGGGTCTTAGCACCTTTCTTTAACCGGATCTTGGACTTCTCGACAGAAGGACCACAGAGCGTCTAGTCTGTGTTGGCAGTAACATCTCTAGCTCCATCATGCTGAGCACTTGCACTCCCCAGGGCCGCGGGCTCAGCCCGTTGCTGTTCACATTGCTGACGCGTAAATATACTGTTAGATTCAGCTCAAACGGAATCATCAAATTCCCTGATGACAAATCAGTGATTGGCCTCATCAACAATGACAATGAGACAGTATACAGAGAGGAGGTAGAGTGGCAGGTAGAATGGTGCAAGCACAACAACTTGAGTCTCAACGTCAACAAGACTAAAGAGATGATTGTGGACTTTAGGAAGGCGCAAGCAAGCCACTCCTTACTGCAAAAAAATGGCTCCTTCATGAAGAGTGTTAGGAGCACCAAGTCTCTGGGAGCGCACGTAATGGACGATCTCACCTGGTCCCTCAAAACCAGTTCTTTAGTGAAAAGAGCATTTCCAATTTCTGAGTAGATTGAAGCGAGCAAGACTCCACTCACGCATTCTAACCAATTTTTACAGGAGCACCGCTGAGAGTGTCCTGACCAGCTGCATAAAGTTCAATTATCATTCAGCCATACATGAATACCCATAAATACAGGCAAACAAAACAACGATCCTCTGCGGTCAAAGTGCAAAACAGAGTACCAGCAGTCATACACAGCACAAGGCATATATAGCAGATACAAGACAGCAGTTAACATATAGTCTTACACTGAGTGAACACTGGAGAATAGCACCAATGGAAGAGGCCAGCCTGCAACCCAGCATGAACACCACATTGCCTCCAGCAACTCCTCTCCCGGGTGGCTGCAACAGGACAGCCCGCTGCACGAGGCCTAGCTTGCGTTACAGCTGAGGCAGCGCTGCTCCCCTGTTGTCAGACTCGCCAGCAAACCAGTGAACCGGATGTGAAGTATCCTATGTTACCCATGTCCAATGTGGCTTTGTGATCACAAGAAAACATCTACAATAACCACTATTAGACTGTGCACCACCTTCGTGCCTCAACTCCAGACCCTCTCTCTCTGGCAGGCAGCAACATGGACCGCAGCAAATCCAGCTCCCCCACTATCGACCAACTCGCTGATGGGATAGACCTGCAGTATTTAAAATTCTTCATATATTCATATCCAGCAGATAAAGGGCAATAACACCTTTGGTTGGACTCAGGGAAGCCGGCGTGTCCGAGTGCACAGCTATCTTGCTGGAACTGTCTGGTACAGAAATTACAAGGCATCTGACTGCAAGACTCTACAAAGGAATACAAGGACTGCGGAGAGGATCATTGGGGTTTCTCCTCCACCCATCTGAGATATTTAATAGGAGCACTATGTACACAGGGACTTAGCATTGTCCAGGATCCCTGCCATCCATCCCAGTCTCTCCTTGACTCCCTACCATAAGGCAGGATCCACTGCAGCAACAGGACAAGGACAGCTACGATGGAAAACAGCTTCTCCTCCATGCCATGAGACTACTGAACTCCCTGTCACAACCCAGGTCTGATCACAAATGAAATGTCAATAGATTTATACTGTTTACTCTTTAACTTGCGTCACAAATACACCTAATGCTGAATGTCAATCTTTTGGAATCTATTTTATTATTTGTGATATTTACTTTACTTACTTTATATGCTGTGTATGCGTTATATGTACCGTGTTGTGTACCTTGTTGTGGAGGAACATTGTTTCATTTGCTGGGATACGTGTATATAGTTGATTGACAATAAACTTCAACTTGAACTAAGGGCCAGTTGCTGAGGATATTTTCTACTGACTGACACAGTTGGGAGATTCTACTTTTTGGGAATAATGAAGGTTACTTGTTTTTCCCAAAATGGTTGATCCTTTTAGCCAAGTCATTTGAAGAGAGTAGTACAAAACACACTGAACAATGAATATCCATAATGTTAAACAATACTGTTGTGTGCACTCATCTATAACTACTGATGAGACCCAAACCCAGGAGATAGAACAAAGCCAGATCACAAAATAAACCTATATTCTGTAAAAGCATGCAACTACAAAAATCTCAGAACTCAACAGCACGACTATTTAAATGGTTTACCTAAAGAACACTTGAGACGATAACTAACCAGTGGAAGTCGACCTGGGATTGTTTGTCAGCTAAGCAACAAGCATTGGCCCATTTGGCGCACCACAACACTTCCCTCTTGAAGAAGATTACCTAGAGGATTTGAGCCGACGATTTGAGCCAAGGATTGATTCGATAGAAACAACTGACTTATGCTAGCATCAGTCCTTCTTAGTGATTGCAAGTTACGTGTAGCGCTGTTGCTTGCAGCTGTCCTGGTGCTGATCATTGGTTTGGTCAGGGTAAATCAAACTCTTCCGGGAGGAGGTGAAGGTCTAGATCTGTTCAATGATCTTGTGTCTTCTGTAGCACATAGCCTCTGTTGGTTGATGTGGCCATGCCAGTGATGCCAGTCTACGATATAACTTTGTAGAGCTATTTCCCCATTCGTTTGACAATCTGACCTAGTACCCAGAAGTCTTGCCCGTTGCAATACCATCTGGCCCTCGCTGCATCCCTGGGGTTAAAATGACTTTACTCATCAACCAAGGTCTGCGTGGCTGCCTTCGTGCATCTGCCATCTGTTGCCTCGGATGTTGAAAGCCGCAGCAGCATTGCATCTAACACCATGCGCCGTTTTCTTCCAGATAGACCTTCACCTGGAGACTTGCCCCTCCAGGCCTGGATGCGGTGCAACTCAATCTGTCAGCAGAAATGTGTTGAGAGCCTTGGCTAATCCTCCTTCCCCCTCGATTTCAGAGTGACTGTCTGAAGGTATCCAACAAAACTCTCTGCTTGGCTATTGGACTGTGGATGATACAAGGGTGAGGAAATGTGGACAATTCCAACTGCTGTGAACTGAACTGAGTGTGATTGTCAGAAAAGAGCATTTCTGGCATCCCGAAGTGGCTGAAGATCCCAAGCAGCTGTTGATTGGTAGCCTCTGTCATTATGAACTTCATAGATAATACTTCTGGCCATTTGGAATTGGCGTCAACCAGGACAAGGTAAGTACACGTATTGATTGGACCCACAAAGTCAATATATACTTGACTCCAAGGTCTGGTAGCCTGAGGCCATGGTTGTGCATCAGTTCTACTTGGATTCTTTGCTGTTATAGAGCACCAAGCATACTGCTTGGATATAGATGTGATAGCTTCGTCAGTGCCTAGCCAGTACACACTCAGCATTGGAAACTGCATTGACATGGTTCTATTGAACCAAATTGGAATTGTGTTTCAGACTGAACAATTGCTGACATTCTTGTGCGACAGCAGGTTCTTGCTCCAGTCTGGCCAGGAGCCATTTGCAGATGTCTGTGTTCTGAAGTCCACAAATAAAATTCAGAATTTGAACTGTGCTCCAGTCATGTTACCCAACTTGAACATTTCATATTCACAATTGATGATACTGGCATATATGATGAAGTCATTGGTAGTTTACTTAACAAGTTTTAGGCAATGGTAATGAACACAGAAGAGAGATGATTGCTCTGCAGAAATGCTTGATATCTAATCACAATCAAGAGAAAAATCTGCAGCAACACACACAAAATGCTGGGGGTGCTCAGCAGGCCAGGCCTTTCAGTCGACCCAAAACGTCGACTGTACCCTTTTCCTAGTTCCTCCAGCATTTATATACAATGCTTGTTATCTGTCGGACGGAATCATCCTGGTCATCGTGTTATGGAGGCCACAATGCACAGGATCACAGTTCTCAAAGGTCTGTAGTCTCAGCCAGCTCGGGCATGGGTACAACAATCCCCACCACCAAGGACATCTTTAAGAGATGCTGCCTTAAGATGGCAGCAACCACCACTAGGGACCCCTACTACCTGGGACACGCATTCTGGGAGGCAGTACAGGAGCCTGAAGACCCACACACTCAACAATTCAGAAACAGCTTTTCCTCTTTCGTCATCAGCTTTCTCACCCCATGAACACTACCTTATTATATTTCTTAATTGCACTAATTTTGTGATTCAAAACAATTTTTTTTTGTCTTTACAAAACAATGAATTTTACATCAAACAAGTCAATGATAAATCTGATTCTGGATCCCAGCCACAGGTCAACTTACCCGTTAAAAAAAGGATGATCTTATTTTTCATTTAGACTGTCTATGTTCCCCTGAAGCCTCGTTGCATCCTCCTAGACTGCCACCCTGTTTTGGGTCATCACCAAACTCAACACCCTTGAGATATCGATGGAACAGTTGAGGCTCTTCCACTGGCACCCCATTATTTTTGCTTTCCACATGAAAATGACTCATTTCTTCCTATCATAATTAATCCTCACTTCAAGCCATATCTTACCAATACTAAGATCAGAAATTCATGGTTGGCTGTGGGCAAAATATGATGGAATATGTGGATGGTATAACAATGAAGGCAGATCATCTCCGGAGACATTCCTCTGGGTACCACAAAATGAACTGATGCAAAGAAGAATGTCAAATCATTCTCTGCTCTTTGGCTCTCACATTATCCATCTCCGAACCTACAAAACTGGAATGGAAGCAGGCTGTACACAGTCCCAAGGAATGACTAAAAAGTTTCCAATGAGTTAAAATAAAACAATCAAAGAAGCTGTGCTCAGAGATAGCACTGCGTATTCCTCATACTCAGCTGGGGATCAGATCAAGGCCAATGAAAGAGACTCCCCCACCCACCTCTACAAATTTGGTAGTAGGATTACCAGGACTGTGCTGCGTTATAATGTAGCTGTTCAGCTAGCATTTTAACTTCTACAAGCTACGGGGGGGGAATAAAAGCAACACACACAAAATGCTGGAGGAATTCAGCAGGCCAGGCAGCACCAGAAAAAAAAGGAGTACAGACGACACCTCAGACCAAAACCCTTCAGCAGGGAAAAAAGATGGCAATTTTAAATGAACATTTATCTATTGTACTGTTAAAGGACATTCTATTCCGAATGAAATAAAGGACAGCTAAAAGAATAATGAGGTGCGAGAATCTTACAACTAGCAACCCAAAAACTGGGACTAAGGACAAAAGGAGATAATGCGGTATCGATGACATTTAAAATGAATTAGAGGAAGAGGCCTCAGGCAAGGATGCTCCAGAGAAATGAGATAATAATCCATGCAAGAATGTTTCAGGAGCTCATGATTTCAAAGAGCAGCCTTGATATAAAAGATAGGTCAATAACAACCCCAAGAGCAACAATCTTTGGAAGAGCAAACCAACAATCCCCTGGGTGAAACAGGAACAGAAGCAGTTCCTTTTCACAGTAAGTGACCCTCATCCAAAATGGCCGAATTCTTCCAGTATTTTGTTTTTGTTTCAGATTCTAGCATTAACATTTTTATTTGTTTTCCAAACTTTGAAGTGAGCATGGTAAGTTAACTGTAAATTGTTTCATTGCCTGCTCTGTGCTGTATCATTAACTATCTCTGAAGATCTATCTTGGGCCTAACATATTGATGCAATTACCAGGAAGTCAAGCCAGTGGTTATATTTCATTAGATTGTTGAAGAGATTTGGTATGCCACCTCACCTGACTCATTTTACAAATTTTACTAGATGTACCATGCACAGTTTTCTGACAAGTTGCATCGCGGTCTGGTATGGAGGCACCAATGTACATGATCAGAAAAGGATGCAGAGGGTTGTGACATCAGCCAGCTCCATCATGGGTACTATCCCCCTCCCTGCCCCCCCTCCCCCACCATGGAGGACATTTTTAATAGGTGATGCCTCAAGGCAGTGCCATTCATCATTAAAGACCTTCACCATCCAGGACATGCCCTCTTCTCATTGCTACCATCAGGGAGGAGCTACAGGAGCCTGAACACATTCACTCAATATTTCAGGAAAGCTTCTTCCCCTCCATTATCGGATTTCTGAACAGACCATGAACACTAACTCACTTTTGCACTATTTACATTTTACATTTCTTGTTGCAACCTAGCATTTTTTGTGTATTGCACTATACTGCTGCCACAAAACAACAAATTTTACAATAGATGTCAGAGATAATGAACCAGATTCTGATTCTGCAAGATCATAACAAGGTATATTATGAAGTCAAGAATCCATCTTATCAAACTAGGGAAACCACTCAATAGCATTATAACAGTGGGAGCTGACTTGAGGCTGGGGTACAGGCTTTTGTATTTTCTGTCTAATTGGAGAGTGGAGAAGAGCGAGTGACTGGACTGGGCGGAATCCTTGACTATGCTGGCTGCTTTACCACGGTAACTAAGGACTGTAGACAGAGTCCTTGGAGGGGAGGCTGGTTTTCATAATGTGCTTACAACTCTGCAGTTTGTTGCAGTTCCTGCCAGAGCAGGAGACATCCAGATAGAATGCTTTCCATGGTGCATCAACAAAAAAATGCTGATGGTCAAAGAGGTCATGCCAAATTTCTTTAACCATCTGAAGAAGTAAAGGCACTGGTGAGCTGTCTTTGAAATGTTGTTAATGTGGTTGGATCAGGACAGGCTGTTGGTGATTTTCACCTCAACTTGAAGCTCTCAACCCTCTCAAGCTCAACACCATTGGTGTAGATGGGAGCATGCTCACTGCTTCCCGTCCTGAAATCAATATCCAGGGGTTTTTTTTGTTTGCTGACAATTGAGTGAAAGACTATCTTCATGTCTCCATGTATCTCCTTCCTGTACTCCAAGTGAAAGACTATTTTCATGTCTCCATGTATCTCCTTCCTGTACTCCAACTCATTATTGGAGATACAGTTCATGATGGTGATTGCATCTGCAAACTTGTACATGGAGTTAGAACATAATTTCTGTCAGGTCAGTTCCTCTTAAGTCAAGTAATATCCATACCCAAGCAAAAAGTCTTTTAAACTAATGATTGTTTTTAATGGCCAACTAATATAGACCAGTGTTAAAAGTAATAAGTGTTTAGTTACAGTATTTTTCTGGCATGTAAGTTGACCAAAGGACAAAATACCATTAAGATCATAAGGGCCAAGCAACAGCAGGCCAGCAAGTAGCTGTGAAGGAGCTGCAGCTGAAGGAAGGAAGGGACTACTCATGTTGATCAGAGCTTTCTCCCAAACTTGAATGTGTTTTGTTTGAAGCGTATTAACTAACTACTTTAGATAGTACAATTGGAAACAGTAAAGCTTAATGTTACTTAGAAGTTGAACATTGCCCTCAATCCATACAAGTCCTGGAAACAAAAAAGGTTAATGAAAGATATCCAAAGACATTCTTCATCGTAGCCCAACATTAGCCTACAAGTGATAGGTCAAACACACTCCTCAGCTGGATCCACCTATTGCTTGCTAGCTTTTGCTCTACTCCATCCCTTCACCTTTTCATATAATCTACCTCCCCTCCAGCTTTCAGTCGATATGAAGGGTCTTGACCCTAATATTCAACTGCCCATTTCCCTCTACAGATGCTGTCTGACCCTCTCAGTTCCTCCAGCATCTTGTTTTTTTTTGTTCCAGATTTCAACATCAGTAGTCTATTGTATCTCCAGCATAATCGCCCTTAATAAAGCGGCAATTATCTATGTTGAATATAAATGTAGTAAAGTCAACTTCAGCTGAGTTCTGCTAAACCACAATTTAGATGTTTGTTCACCAAATGTCACACAATGATTCAGCAATCTTAAGCAGAAACGTGACTGCCCATTCTTCAAGTGATATGAGAAACAATCCAAGCTTTGGTCTTGGAGACCTCAGAAACACTCAGAATACAGACTTGTAAAATTCCACAAAACACATTGGAATGAAAATTGTTAACTAATGGCCCTTAATTTGCAGTGGTATCCATTTGCCTTTAATTGAACTTCACCCCACCTTGTTAGATTTCTTGCCTTTGAAATTCTTCTACATATTAAAAAGGTATATTTTACCAATGATGCACAGATTTTGTTGGTGTGTTCCATCAGAGGGTTCTGCTTGTGGGGAACATTCAAAAGGAATCACAAGCTGAGATCAGCAGATCAGGTAACATTGGTGGTTCCCTTTAAATAACAAAGCAGCAAGCTTCCATTGACTTGCTTCTTTATGAGTGGTCCATGCCTCTCATGAGCAGTGTATGTATAAATTAACTATTTTCAGCAAAATTATCACTCAACGTACTCTGCATTTCTGATATCCCCATTCTGCATACGTTGAATAACAGCCCGCCTAGTTATTACTTCATTCCTCAGCATGGCACACTTAAAGGATTAAGCAATATGAAAGGCTCTAGCCCACTGAACACATTCATTCCTACCGACTCCTCACGTTTTCACTGCAGTTTCCCATGCAACATCTACCTTTCATCTCTTCCATTCCCAACACCATACCTCTATCAGATCTCCTACGCTCAAGGGAATAAAGTCTTAAAACTATTCAAACTCCCCCTATAACTCAGGTCCTCAAGTTGCAGCAACATCCTTGTAAATTTTCTCTGCACTCTTTCAATCTTATTTACATCTTTCCTGTAGGTAGATGATCAAAATTCGACACAATACTCCATATCAGGCCGCAGTAACATAATATACAACTTCAACATAACATCCTAACTCTTGTACTCAATACTTTGATTCTTGAAGACCAAATTGCCAAAAGTTCACGTTACAACCCCATCTACCTGTGATGCTACTTTCAATGAACTATGGATCTACGTTCTCAGATCCCCCTGTCCTAACACACTCCTCAGTGCCTTACTGCTCACCATGCAAGTCCTACCCTGGTTCATCCTCCTAAAGTACTACACTTGTCTGCATTAAATTCCATATACCACATTTCCAGCTAGTCCGGATCCTGCTGCAAACTCTGAGCCCTCAAGTCTTGGTGTCATCTACAAATCTGCTGACGCAGTTTACCACATTATCATCCAGATCATTGACATAGATTACAAACAGCGCAAATCCCTGTGGCACATCACTAATAACAGGCTTCCAGTCAGAAAGGCAACCACCTACTAACACTCTTGCTTCTTCCCCCAAAGCCAATATCTAATCCAATTTACTACCTGATCCTGAATGCCAAGTGACTGAACCTTCTTGACCAAACGCCCATGTAGGACCTTATCAAAGAACTTGCTAAACCTTATTCAGTGTTGTGTCATTCTGGACTTACCAATTCACCAACCATTATTATTAACATATAGAAACATAGAAAATAGGTGCATGAGCAGGCCATTTGGCCCTTTGAGCCTGCATCACCATTCGGTATGATCATGGCTGATCATCCAACTCAGACCCCTGTACCTGCCTTCTCTCTATACCCCCCGATTCCTTTAGCCACAAGGGCCATACCTAACTCCCTCTTAAATATAGCCAATGAACTGGCCGCAACTGTTTCCTGTGGCAGAGAATTCCACAGATTCACCACTCTCTGTGTGAAGAAGTTTTTCCTAATCTCAGTCTTAAAAGGCTTCCCCTTTATCCTTAAACTGTGACCCCTCGTTCTGGACTTTCCCAACATCGGGAACAATCTTTCTGCATCTAGCCTGTCCAATCCCTTTAGGATTTTATACATTTCAATAAGATCCCCCCTCAATCTTCTAAATTCCAGCGAGTATAAGCCTTGTCAATCCAGTCTTTCTTCATATGAAAGTCCTGCCATCCCAGGAATCAATCTGGTGAACCTTCTTTGTACTCCCTCTATGGCAAGAATGTCTTTTCCTCAGATTAGGGGACCAAAGCTGCACAAAATACTCCAGGTGTGGTCTCACCAAGGCCTTGTACAACTGCAGTAGTACCTCCCTGCTCCTGTACTCGAATACTCTTGCTATAAATGCCAGCATACCATTCGCCTTTTTCACCGCCTGCTGTACCTGCATGCCCATTTTCAATGACTGGTGTATAATGACACCCAGGTCTCACTGAACCTCCCCTTTTCCTAATCAACCACCATTCAGATAATACTCTATTTTCCTGTTCTTGCCACCAAAACGGATAACCTCACATTTATCCACATTAAACTGCATCTGCCATGAATTTGCCCACTCACCTAACCTATCCAAGTCACCCTGCATCCTCTTAGTATCCTCCTCACATCCTCCTCACAGCTAACACTGCCACCCAGCTTCGTGTCATCCACAAACTTGGAGATGCTGCATTTAATTCACTCGTCTAAGTCATTAATATATATTGTAAACAACTGGGGTCCCAGCACTGAGCCTTGCGGTACCCCACTAGTCACTGCCTGCCATTCTGAAAAGGTCCCGTTTATTCCCACTCTTTGCTTCCTGTCTGCCAACCAATTCTCTATTCACATCAATACCCCCAATACCATGTGCTTTAAGTTTGCACACTAATCTCCTGTGTGGGACCTTGTCAAAAGCCTTTTGAAAATCCAAATATACCACATCCACTGGTTCTCCCCTATCCACTCTACTAGTTACATCCTCAAAAAATTCTATGAGATTCGTCAGACATGATTTTCTTTTTACAAATCCATGCTGACTTTGTCCGATGATTTCACCGCTTTCCAAATGTGCTGTTATCACATCTTTGATAACTGACTCTAGCATTTTCCCCACCACCGACGTTAGGCTAACCGGTCTATAATTCCCCGGTTTCTCTCTCCCTCCTTTTTTAAAAAGCGGGGTTACATTAGCCATCCTCCAATCCTCAGGAACTAGTCCAGAATCTAAAGAGTTTTGAAAAATTATCACTAATGCATCCACTATTTCTTGGGCTACTTCCTTAAGCACTCTGGGATGCAGACCATCTAGCCCTAGGGATTTATCTGTCTTTAATCCCTTCAATTTACTTAACACCACTTCCCTACTAACATGTATTTCCCTCAGTTCCTCCATCTCACTAGACCCTCGGTCCCCAACTATTTCCGGAAGATTATTTATGTCCTCCTTAGTGAAGACAGAACCAAAGTAGGTATTCAATTGGTCTGCCATGTCCCTGTTCCCCATGATCAATTCACCTGTTTCTGTCTGTAGGGGACCTACATTTGTCTTAACCAATCTTTTTCTTTTCACATATCTATAAAAGCTTTTACAGTCAGTTTTTATGTTCCCTGCCAGTTTTCTTTCAATCTTTTTTCCCTTTCCTAATTAAGCCCTTTGTCCTCCTCTGCTGGACTCTGAATTCCTCCCAGTCCTCAGGTGTGCCGCTTTTTCTGGTTAATTTGTATGTTTCTTCTTTGGAATTGAACTATCCCTACATTAAGACCATATTAATCAAAGAGCTATATAAACAATATTTGTGAATTAAAATATATAAATACATTACTGCAGGGAACATAGTCATAGATAATTCTGCTCAATAGGGCATCACTGAATCGTGATCAATTCTTGAGATCACAGAACCTCCATTTAATTTCAGAACAACCTAATTAGGAGCATTTGTAGGTGGTCTGATCTATCAACACAGCTGCAACATTCAATAAAATCACGGCTAACCCAATTGTGGACTCAGCTCCACCTATCTGCCCCCCACCATAACCCTTAATTCCTCTACTATGCGAAAAAAAAACAACTGTATCTTAAATACATTCAACAAGGTAGCCTCTACTGCTTCCCTGAGAAGAGGAAACTCTCTGAAATAAAAAAAGCAGTTCCTCCTCATCTCCATCCTAAATCTACTTTCCCTAATCTTAAAGCTAGATTGACCAGTTCTTGTCTCACCTATGAGTGGACACAATTTTCCTGCCTCTGTTTTATGTATCCCTTTCATAATTTTATATGCTTTATAAGACCACCTTCTCATTCTTCTGAATTCAAGCAAGTATAGCCCCAGGCAACTCAATCTCTCATCTCCAAAACCACCAAATCTTTTCTAAACCACATAAAATGCTGGAGGAACTCAGCAAGTCAGGCAGCATCTATGGAAGAGAATAAACAGTTGCTGTTTTGGGCAAAGACCCTTCAGCAGTACTGAAAAGTAAGGGAGCAGAAACTAGAATAAGAATATAGGGGGAGGGCAAGGAGTACAAAGCTGGCAAGTGACAGGTGATTCTAGATAAGGGGAAAGGTGGGTGGGTGGGGGTGGCAGGAATGAAAAGCTGGGAGGGGATAGGTGGAACGAGTAAAGGGGTGAAGGAGGAGGAAGCTCATAGGAGAGGAATGTGGATTATTGAAGAAAGGGAAAGAGGATGGGAACGAGATGGAGGTGAGGGGCTGGGAAGTAAAATAGAAGAGGTGAGGACCAGAACTACACACTGTACTCCAGGTCTGGCCTTACCAGTATCTTATACAGCTGGAGTAAAACCTCCCTCCTCTTAAATTTAACCCAACAATGAAGGACAACATTCTATTTGCATTTTTGTTAACCTATTGCACCTGCAAAGTGCTTTTATGCAATTCATGCACAGGCATTTCCAAGTTACTCTGTACAACAGCTTGCTGCAACTTTTTGCCTTTGTTAAATAATAATCTGATCTTGTAATTTTCCTTCTAAAGTAGATGACCTCAACATTGTACTCCATCTGCTAGACCCTTACCCATGCACTTAAACCTATGTGTATCTCTCTGCCGATTCTCCACTATTTGCTTTTCCACTCAGTTAAGTGTCATGGGTTCAGTACAACACATGGGCTTTTGAACCTGGCTGCACCCGAGCTACAGACAGACATAGCTGGCTTATTGGAAGCTTTTCAAGAAGTGATGTCAATTTATCCAGCATATATTCCAGCTCTAAATTACGTGGTTGTATCTGAGAGACATTCAAAGCAAATTATTTTAACTGTTTCAAGTTTAAAATTCAGAATGACATGAAGAGGGCTTAAAAAGTTTTAAAAGTGGAAACCAAATGGAGGAAATTAGAGGCGCAACAAAAATAACTTTCTTCAATAAAAAATATAATAATATCTACACCACTGGCACCAATATCTTAATTCTGCAGGGTTAGCTTCTGTAGGATCTATGCAGCCTAAACAATGAACCAATATAGAGAGGTTTAACATATGGCTTTTCAGCCAATGCCACACTTAGGTGATAAATTTCCCAGTAATGGTATTTGCCATGTTCACTTTCTGGAAACACTTCTTCACTTGTCACCTACACTTTATAAGTAGAATTCTGATAAAAAGAACAATAAATTCAAAAACAACATTCTGGGCATTCCTGAATTTTAATTTAAAAAATACCCAAAGCCACAGAATTCACGAGAAAAAATACAAACAACTTCACTCCTGATTAACTTAAAATGTTTTCATCCAAACCAATCAGTTTAGTATTTCACACGTAATCACCAGTTACTGCTCATTATATTTCCAAGCCAGTTCATACAAGGCAGCATCTCTAGGAAGAGGTACAGTCGACGTTTCAGGCCAAGACCCTTCATCGGGACTAACTGAAGGAAGAGTTAGTAAGAGATTTGAAAGTGGGAGCGGGAGGAAGTTTAAATATTCTCTTCGACGGGAGTTCAGTGAAACCATCTCTCACTGCTCCCCATCTGTAATTTCTTCGGCTCTTCAACTTTTCGCCAGCTCTTGGCTCCATCCCTCCCCCTCCTGTCTTCTCCTATCATTTTGGATCTCTCCCCTCCCCCTTCCACTTTCAAATCTCTTACTAGCTCTTCCTTCAGTTAGTCCTGACGAAGGGTCTCGGCCTGAAACGTCGACTGTACCTCTTCCTATCGATGCTGTCTGGCCTGCTGCATTCACCAGCAACTTTGAATTTCCAGCATCTGCAGAATTCCTCTTGTTTGCAGATCATACAAGTGTATTTTTCAATTAATTTTCTAACATCAGGGAAGAACATGACAGAAGGCACTCAGCACAGTGCAATCAAAGTTAAGCAGCAAGCCAAAACTTCTATTCGTGCATTTGTGTCCTACTTTTCTTATTATATTTAAAAACAGCTGTTGTGCAATTACTGAGGCATCCAGAATTTCTAGCTAGTATCCTGGAAGATAGCTTTTTTATTCTGCGGAGGTTCCTCAGTCATGAGAAATCATTCTGCTGACAAAATTGTTTTAAACTATCATACCATTTAAATACATGCAATTAAAATTGCATGTTCCGCTTATGTCAATTTCATTTATAATGCAGAACAGCCATTGTAAGTGGGGCTTGACAGAATACTCCTACTCAAATTCTATCTATGTCTTTAATCATAGGTGCCATCATTTGTGCTGAAACTAAATGCAGAGAGCAAACGCATAGTATTCCACACAGACCTCCAGTATACCTAATCCTCAGAATGGATATCAGATTCCTCACTAGGAATTATATTGTGTCCAATTGTGTGGCAAGTGAAAGTTATTTTCAATTATTAGAGCTGAGAATTGCCTTATTTTAATCCCTTGGATCATGAAACTTTGACCATGCTGTCTTAAAAGACACATATAAAAGAGTGATTTTTTTGGCAATTAAATTGCCAAACAACATTAAACATACTAACTTTCAAAGCTGTCAAATTTTCAAATATCATTCACTAAATTTAAGCAAATCTAGTAAATTGCTAAAATACAAATTATATTTCACAATGTAATACTTCCACCACTTTTTGATACACTTAGATATCCAGAAACTAAAAATGATTTTGATGCATTTTTCTCTCTGATAGTGGATATAATGGCTCAACAGTTAACCAAAAATATATCACAGACTAATATAGTTAATTTACCTACACAACTGTGATGTAAATTTATTCACTAACATTCAGCCACTCTCAGACATTTAGATTTTGGAGATAAAATTCACTTCTTTCTAGAGTTATGGTTAACCAAAATCCTGATATTTCCAGGGAAAGTTGTGGAAATTGGTTTATTGATGTTGTCCCAGATTCAAGAAGGACAGTAGGGATAAACCCGGAAACCACAGACAGGCGAGTCTCACTTTATTTGTAGGGAACTGCTGAAAAATTTTGAAGTATAGGAATGGGGAGGAGAAGATGGCGGCGTGACGCAGTGCGCACAGCCGCTCTGAAATGATATCGGTATTTGTAAGTAGGTACCGTGCACAATCCTGATTTGATGGAGATAACGTGAGAAGCATGGGGGAACATCTGGAGAAACTTCTGAAATGACTGCTTTGCAGCCGCTGCTACTGTGCGATTGAGAATCTTCGGAGGGGAAGGCCCCAAATCCTTGGCTTTGCCTATTGCCTGTTGCCGGGGCGGGGTCGAAGCGCTTGGCAGAGATGGTGCTTGGTGTTCGGTGTTGGAGGCTCAAAATTTTTGGCCGGACTCGAGAATCGGCTGTGGTCGGGTGCTTCCAGGGTGCTGCATCGGCAAGTTCGCGGCACTGGAGGTTCATGGCAGGGAGAGTTTCTCCCTTCTACCGTCTGCGTGAGATGATGGGACTTACAAGAGACTGAGACTTTTTTTTACCGTGCCCATGGTCTGTTCTTTATCAAATTACGGTATTGCTTTGCACTGTTGTAACCACATGTTATAAATATGTGGTTTTTGTCAGTTTTTTTAGTCTTGGTTTGTCTTGCCTTTCTGTGATATCATATTGGAGGAACATTGTATCATTTCTTAATGCATGCATTACTAAATGACAATAAAAGAGGACTGCGTGTCCTCATACTCTAATATAATCTAATACTATATCACTTGATTAAATTGGGATCGATTAGGAGGGAGTTTAGTGCATGCAAAATCCTGCTTCACAATTGATTTGAGAGCCTTGAGGGTCACTAAGAGTGCTTTGAGGAGGGTTGCTAAGAAAATTATTAAAGTAAATGCATTTAATATGGTATAACACACAAAATGCTGGATGAACTCAAGTCAGGCAGCAGCTATTGAAAAGAATAAACAATGTTTTGGGCCAACACCCTTCATCAGCACTAGAAAAAAAAGAGAAATCAGTAGATGTGACATACATGGACATCAGCAAGTCTTTTGACAAGATCCTGAACATCATTGTTCCTCTTTTACCAATACAAACTAGTTTTGAAGCCAGATTTCTTGCAACGTTTTCACAAATTTAAAAGTTTAACTTCGTATTTCATTTCAGGACAAGGAAACGCCAAGTTGAAACAGACACTTGCTTTGATCTGCATTTCTTCATAAGGTTATCCAGAGCAATCACAGACATCTCCTGATACGAAATGAGAGGAGAGCAGTTCAAGAAGACACCCAATGTATTACGCAAACTCAGTGCTACTTGTGTTTGTGTAACCCAAACTGGCACTGGCTTCAGGCAGAATGTTATCGGACTCCCGAGGATAATACTACAAGGGAAGTAGGAAACTTCCAGCAAATTGATGTCAATCACAAAAGATGAACAAAAAAATGCCATTAATTCAGACTGTAAAGCTTTTTAGAAAACAGAACATTTAAATGAACCATTGAAAGCCTTTGCCATGTGGAAGTTTAACTAGAAAACAGCTTCAGGTTGGTGAGAGGACAAAATATCTGGTACATCTGATGCCATCAGTTGGAGGAAAAACTAAATTAAAAAACTTGGAAATTATTAATGTTTCACCAGGCACAAAACAGTTCCGATTGAAATTTTGCACATCAATTTGCCCCTCATTGAGAACTGTGAAATAATCTTCTACGAGGACTTGGATAGGAAGGTCAAGGCTTTGGGATGTGGGCTGGGGGGGGGGGGGAAGAAAACGGGGGAAGAAATAAATTTCTGGAAATAATCTCAAGGAACACAAAAACACAATGAAAAAGTAAATAAAACACATGGGCTGTAATCCTGTAAAAGGATAACATCTTACCCTTAATTTTATTATCCTTTCAACACTTTGCCTTTTGAAGTGTTCTACTAAAAGGCTGTTACTGCAGCAGGTCAAATAGTCTTGAAGTATGTCAGGTATCTATTTAACCCTACACAAACATACAAATTAGGAACAGGAGGACGTCAAGAACAAAGTTCAATAAGATCATGCTTGATCTGATTGTAACCTGAACTCCCATGCCACATTATCCATATAACCTTTCAGCCACTTGTTTATCTAGAATCCTTCCAGCTAATCCATTCAGAAAAAGCATACTCACTATAAATGGTGTAACTAATTCTAGTTATTGAAAACTATGGACAGAAAAATTTTGCTTATCCAGCTCATGAAGGAAAATGTGCAAGTACAACAGATCTTCAGAGTTTCTTAAGAACACAAGAATTATTATCTTATTAATTAGAACTGGAATCACTTATTACTGTCATAGGTACAATGAAAAGCTTGTCTTGCAAACTGCTTTGAGGTAGTAGACAGTAAAACAGTAACAGAATGTAGACAATAAGGTGCAAGTTCATAATGAGGTAGATTGTGAGATCAAGAGTCCATCTTATACTAGGGAATTATTTGATAGTTTTATAACAGTGCTTGGGCCTGGGGTCGGGACACAAATTAAGTTTCCATTAAATCTACTACAGAAATGCTTAAGTAATTTTTTAAAGATATCCTTAACCTCTGACTTTCCAAAACCACAATCCTGCAAGATCACAGACAACAATGGTACAAATCCATTTGGTCCACTGCCATTGAGGAAATGGTAGAAAGACTTTGTTTTGCCTGATCTTTGCAGAGAGATCCTAAACTAACCTTCTTCCCAGCAGCAACCAATTAGTTCTTAAATCAGTAAAAATGTCTCACTTCCAGTGCTCTGTCCACTCCATCTACTTTCACTATGTTCAGAGAGATACGACAGAAAAACTCTCCCAATTGTGGAGCACTGAACATCACTGTGCTGGTGAGTCACATACAGAATAATGCAGCCATTACTAAAAAGCATTATTATGAGGCTCCTTGCAAGATTTGCCTCATCAAGCTCTTATTATTGAACTTAAAGAGCAACATCACATAGGTGCCAGCATTCAGCCTTGCATCTCAGATCTTTGGGACCTGACCTTAAAGGGAATACTCAACACTGTCACAATCTACAAATAAAACTACTACGTGAGTTACGGCTGGCACAAAGGTACAAGAAGGAAGGGAACTGGAGGATTTTTATTTTAAGTGATGATTCATATAATGGAGTCTTGTATATCTGGCTTGGTAGGGAGAACAGAGAGGGGAGAAACTTCCTCTGTATGCTCTTCCAATGTTTGTACTTTTGTGAGAAGCTTGTTTACTAGCAAATCCTTGTGCTCAATCTGTCTCATCCTCTGAGCTGAAGGAAACGTAGACCGTCTTCAGCATGGCTTTAGTTGACCCTCCAAATGCAGCAGCAAGGAGCAGTAGCCACTTCGAACAAGCTTCAGCAATGAAAATTGAAAATGATCATGAACTGTGAGAGTTCAGGCATGTGAAGCTGTATCTGAGGTTTCAGGAGGGCACATTGGGAGAGCTTGATGAACAGAATCAGGTTTATTATCACCAGCATTTGATGTGAAATTTGTTAATTTAGCAGCAGCATTTCACTCCATTACATAATATAGAAGAAATTTAATAAGTAAATCAGTAACATTATACGTATATTGAATACAGCCTGAATAGACATTTCCTTTCAATCATCTTTGAATGAGCTACCTCACAGCTGCTAAAATGGATCTGTAATCTGAACAATTACCAATGCCATTGAAAATACAAGCATGTACCATCATAAAACACTCTTTATACATTTTAAAACAGTTAACTGCACAAATCAGAATTTGCTATAAATGCATACAATTTATGGGTTAAATTTACAATTACTGGCATGAGGAAATGTACAACTACAGAGAAATTGGGAAGCTCTTTAATCTACACTTTTAGGTAGCATCAGCACAGATAAGCTGAGAGTTTGAATAAAATTACAAAATATTTTCCTCCTTAAACTGTCAATCACAATCCCAAGAAAGTAATAATGCTGAGTGATAATACCTGCTAAAACAGCCTCACAGGACTGGAAAAAGACAGAAATGCTATTTCTCATTCATTAAAACATAAATTCAAATTTCCTATTAAAAAAACCTCAGTTCTGTTAAACCCTTTCTTCATATCCCATTTATGGTTTCCAATCTTTATGTGGTTTTCTGTACAATTACTCAAGCAGTACTCATTATACAATTCTGCATCATCATTGAGAATCTTTCAATCTGATAGTTCGATCAGATTCCAGACTGCCTGTTCTATTGACAGATGCTGGTAACAAAATCAAATTGACACCAAAGACCCCATTCACAGCTCTGAATCCAGGTACATAAAACAAAATACTGCTGTTGAAGGTGCTGCAAGAAATCAAGTAACTTGCTCTGCACATTTCCGCTCAAACCATAATTCAGTGGCAAGGAGTGCAGAAAAAGGGCCAAAGGTTTGCCCAGTGAACTCTGCCAACATGATATCAAGATGTTGTTCCCTGTGATAGGGTACTCATCTAAACAGGATGGTAGGTCAGAAGAACATAAGAAATGGAAGGAATAGGTCTTCTGGTCTTCTGAGTCTGGTCCTCAATTCAACAAAGTTATGGCTGATCTACATCATTTCTCTGGATATTTAAAATGTTTTCAGTCTTCATATTGAATGAATACTAAGCCTGAACTTCCAAAAGTCTTTGAGGTACTTAATCACCATTTGCATGAACTTTGTCTTCATTTCAATTTGACAGTTTACCCATCATTCTCAAATTCTAGTCCTTGGCCCTAAACTCCTTAACTTCATCCACCATGTCAAGCCTTCAAGAATATTTTATGTTTTCTTTCTTTTTAAATCTTTTTATTGAATTAGTACACAAAAGGTAAACCATGTAGGCACTAATACACTGTTGCAGTATAACTTTACAAGAGATATTAATACACAAAAAGAAGCTAGTACAAACAGTGCAGTTTAGATATAAAATAACAAGGTAATATAATAGTATACTAATTTTCATACATATCAATAAGGAAAAGAAAAAAAAACCCAAAAAATCCCATCGTGCAACTAATCTAAAAAGCAAAGCAAAGCAATGGGCTAACTAGGTATCAAGTAGAGTTAAACAACTTAAAACAATCCCGTCCTCAAACCCGACCTCCATTAAAAAGTTAAAAAGCAAGAAGGGAATGTAAATATGGACAGAGAGAGAAAAAAAGTTATATTAAATGAAAATGTTGAATAAAAGATCTCCAGGTCTGTTCAAATTTAACTGAAGAATCATAAAGATTACTTCTAATTTTCTCTAAATTTAAACATAGTATCGTCTGGGAAAACCAAAAGAACGTAGTTGGAGCATTAATCTCCTTCCAATGTTGTAAAATACATCTTTTCGCCATTAAAGTAAGAAATGCAATCATTCTACGGGCTGAGGGGGAAAGATTACTGGAAATTTTAGGTAATCCAAAGATAGCAGTAATAGGATGGGGAGAAACATCTATATTCAATACCTTTGAAATAATATTAAAAATGTCTTTCCAAAAAGTTTCCAAAGTAGGACAGGACCAAAACATATGAGTTAAGGAAGCTAACTCCCCATGACATCTGTCACAAAGAGGGTTAATATGAGAATAAAAACGAGCTAATTTATCTTTAGACATATGTGCTCTGTGGACAACTTTAAATTGAATTAGGGAGTGTTTAGAACAGATAGAGGAAGTATTGACTAGTTGTAAAATATGCGCCCAGTCATCCGCCGAAATAATGAAGTCCAATTCCTTTTCCCAATCTGACCTAATCTTATCGAATGGAGCTTTCCTAAGTTTCATAATAGTATTATAAATAATAGCCGTTACACCTTTCTGACATGGATTAAGGTTAATTATAGTATCTAAAATATATGTGGGAGGTAACGTCAGAAAGGAAGAGAGTATAGTACTTAGGAAATTTCTAACTTGGAGATATCTAAAAAAATGTATCCTTGGTAAGTTATATTTGTTAGATAATTGTTCAAAAGACATAAGGGAACCAACTAAAAATAAATCCAAAGACCGTGAAATACCATTAGTCTTCCAAATTTGAAAGGCACGGTCCGCGGAAGAGGGGGGAAAGGATATGTTGCCTAAAATAGGGATCGCAAGCCAAAATTGATTAAGATCAAAAAATTTTCGGAATTGAAACCAAATACGTAAGGTTACAACTATCGGGTTACAAACCTGTTTGTGGAGTTTCAAATCAAAAGGAAGAGAAGAACCTAAAATGGAGCCAAGTGCATAACCTTGAGCAGATTGTAATTCCAATACTACCCATTTAGGAATGGATAGTGTATCTTGATCAAGTAACCAAAATTTCATGTACCGAATATTAATTGCCCAATAATAGAATCTAAGGTTAGGTAATGCCAAACCTCCATCTCTCTCAGCTTTCTGTAAATGTATTTTACCCAATCTCGGGTTTTTATTTTGCCAACTTTGTCAAAAAAGGATTTTGGAACAAAAATCGGTAGCGCCTGAAATACATATAAAAATTTTGGCAGAATAACAGCATTAATACGACCAATCAAAGTTAAATAAAATAGAGACCATTTAAATGAAAGTTGAGTAATGTGATCAATTAAGGGTAGGAAATTAGTCTTAAATAAATCTTAATGTTTACAGGTAATTTTAATCCCAAGATATGAAAAATGATTATTAACCAATTTAAACGGAAGGTTCTGATATAAGGGAACTTGCTTATTAATCGGGAAAAGTTCACTCTTACTGAGATTTAACTTATAACCTTAAAAAAGACTAAACTGTGCTAATAAATCTAAAGCAGCAGGGATAGATTTTTGAGGATTAGAAATATATAAATAAGTCTCAGCATAGAGTGATACTTTATGGGACTTTAAACCCCGAGTTATCCCAATAATATTTGGAGATTCTTGAATAGCAATTGCAAGAGGTTCTAATGCAATATCAAATAATAAAGGACTAAGAGGACAACCTTGTCTGGTACCTCGAAAAAGAGGGAAAAAAGGTGAGTTTAAAGAGTTAGTACGAACTGAAGCCATAGGAGAATGATATAAGTTTGATCCAGGATATAAATTTCGGGCCGAAATTAAACATTTCAAGCACCTTAAATAAGTAAGGCCATTCGACTCTGTCGAAGGCTTTTTCAGCGTCTAAGGAAATGATGCACTCAGGATCGTTATGTGAGGGGGAATAAACAATGTTTAACAGTGTGCGAACGTTATAAAAAGAGTAACGATCTTTAATAAAACTCGTTTTGTCTTTCGAAATAATAAGGAAGTGTTTTTTCTAATCTGTTTGCTAAAGAATATTTTACGTTTTAATGAGATTTCCACTCATTCCAACTGTAGCAAATACAGTATATTCTATCTCTTTATTCTACAAGCCAGCTAATCCTGGTCCAGTCTGGTGATTGCTTGATTTCCCCCCCCCCCCTACGGTAAACTGATGTGCTCACAGGTCGTTTCTTTTCATCTCTGAAACTCTTACCTTACAAAAGTCAGAGGAAACAAGAGTGCCCTGAATACTTTAAAGCAGAATTCTTGACGAGCAAAAGGATGAAGGAAAGGAACAGAAACCTAAAGTTAAAGGCCACAATCAGATCAGCCATCAAGGAACCGAATCACCTACTCCTTCTAATATGTATTTTCATATGTCCTTTGTTAATTTGGTGCAATATCCTACAATCACAAATTTGCCATATGCAACTTCTTCCACATTTGACATTTGCCTACTCATGCCTTCCAGCATATTTTAGACAATCACTTTCTTCTTGTTTTCTTAAATAATTCTCAAAATAGTGTATTCTCTTTTACTTTAATGGCAACTTATACAGTGCTACAGAATGTTATCGTGACAGCCATCCCCCACTCCTCAATCACTCACCTCAAATCTCATGATCATGTCTCCAAGCATCTGACAGTGTAAATTTTCAGCCCATTGAGTTTCTGTGAATAATGCGCTGTCAAACACTCAAAGTTCAATTATCTGCATTGTCATAATTCACTGCATCATGAATCACTCTGAAGGCAGTGTATCCTAGATGTTTACTTGAAGAGACTGCAGTATAAAGTATGTGTGTCATAACAGATGGATGCAGTTGCCTCACCTTCCAGGTCCTGGGCTCCACACTAACTTCAGGGTGTTGCCTGCACACAGTTCGCTCAAAGTATCTGGTTTCTCCCCAAGTCCCAAAGTCATTGTTGAGGGAATTTTCATATACTCAGTGTTAACTTGGTGCAAGATCTTACCATCACACATTTGCCATGTGCACAAGTACGGAAAAGTACAATGAAACTAGTAGCTGCAGTAGTATCACAGTCATGTAGGATCAGACAACATAGGGAAAACAATATTAACAATATAGACAGGTATTGAGAAAAATCCCCAAATAATTGCTGATATTTGAGACCCAGATCACCTATCATGAGTGCATTACTGAACTAGGGAAAAGTTAGAAGATGAGTGGTATTGGTTCAAACCCTTCCAATAGCAAGAGGACATTTTTAAAACCATTAATTAACCAAATCAGAGACAAAATTACTATAACTAAAGAATAAAGAACACTAACTCTTCTCAAGAAATACCATGTGACACTAATGAAATTATATTTTGATGAGATTTTAAATGTAGGTACTATCAGATTCTATTGTACAAAGATCCATGATTTAGTGTCTTTAATGACTCTGGCTATTCACTTTTCTTTCTTCTACCTTTTGAGATAAGGTACAGGAGTTTGAAAGCTCAGATGAGCACACTCAAGAACAACTTCTCCTTCACTGCTATCAGAATTCTGGACAAATTAACGCTTATGTATCCCCCTCCCGATAGCACTGCCATGTTTTCAGTCTCAATTCTACCTCTCTCAGTAATTCTGGTATTGACACTCTGGCATTTTTTTTGCATTACTCTCTTTGTACCACTGTTGTTTTACACTCACTTCCATTTTAATTGATGTATTTATTATTGCCATGTATTCTGTGGGCTTCACACTAGCAAAGAAATTCATTCCACACTGGTGTATAGGACAATTAACTAATCTGAATTTCCTAAACTCACAATCAACAGCATCACCAACATCAATTGTTCCTTAATTCCATTCAATTTTAACAATCTTATTAGTTCAACAAAATTATGAAATTCCAAAACTTGTCTTTGTGAACTGCCTTCCAGGTTTGACGGCTGCCTGCTCATGCCTTCGAGCAATCTTTTTTTTTGCTTTCTTAAATAATTCTCAAAACTGCCAAAATAGTGTTTTTTTTCACTTCAATGACAATTTATCTAGCACTACACACAGATATTATGACAGCCATCTCCCACTCCTCTACCACCCACCTCAAATCTAATGATCATGTCTTCAAGCATCTGACATAGTTTGAATTTTCAGCCCATTGAGTTTATGTGAATAATGCACTGTCAGACAGTCAAAGTTTAATTAACTGCATTGTCATAATTCATTGCGTCATGAATCGTTCTGAAGGCAGTGCATCCTAGATGTGTATTTGATGAGACAGCTGTACACAGTATGTGTGTCACAACAAGTGGATGCAGTTGCTTCACATTCAAGGTCCTGAGCTCTACACTAATTTCAGGGTGCTGTCTGCACACAGGATGCACGCTTCCTGTGAATGCAAGAGTTTCCTGAGTGTTCTGGTTTCCTCCCAAGGCCCAAAATCATTGATGGGTTAAATTAACACTCATCATAAGTTAACGGCAGAAATTATTAAAGAGGACTAGTCAAAGAAACTCCATGGATGATAGACATTGACAAACAACCAATGTGCAAAAGACAAACTGTGCAAATACATAAAGAAAAAAAAAGTTCATTGGTTGTAGAATTAGTTTTGTGTTGTGGTGACTGAAGTTACCTCCCCGCTTTGGTTCAGGGGCCTGATGGTTGAGGAGTAATACTGCTCCTGAATCTAGTGGTATGGGACTTGAGATTCTAGACCTCTTTTGTGATGGCAGCAGCGAGAAGGGAGCATGGTTTGCATGGTGAGGTTCCATGATAATGGATGCTGCTTTCCTGGACAGCACTCTTTGTAACGTGTTCAACGGTGGGGAGGGCTTTACCTGTGATAGACTGGGCTGTATCTACTACTACTTTTTGTAGAATTTTTCATTCAGTGGCACTGGTGCTGATACCAGGCTGTGATGCAACCAGTCAGTATATTCTCCACTGTGCATCTATACAAGTTTGTCCAAGTTTTAGATGACATTCTAAACATGAGCAAACTTCTAAGAAAGTAGAGGCACCGTTGTGCCTTCCTTGTAGTGGCAGTTGGACCCAGGACAGATCCTCTGAAAAGATAATGCCGAGGAATTTAAAGTTGCTGACCCTCTCCAACTCTGATACCCTAATGAGAACAAGCTCATGGACCTCCAGTTTCTTCCTCCTGTAGTCAATAATCAGATGGCATTGAAAGAGATCGTTGTTGTTACACCATTCATCCAAATTTTCTATCTCCTTCCTCTACGGTGATTCGTCATCAATTTTGATTTGGGGCACAACAGTGTTGTCATCAGTAAACTTTAATATGGCATTGGAGCTGTACTTGGCCTGACAGTCATAAGTATAAAGCAAATAGAGCAGGGGGCTAAGCACACAACATTGAGCTAATGGTAATTGTGGAGGAGATGTTGCCAATCCAAAGTGGCTGGTATCAGCAAGGGAGGAAATTGGAAATCCAGTTGCACAAGCTTATTGACCCGTCTTGAGGGGACGACAGTATTAAATGCAGAGCTGTAGTCAATGAAGGGCTAATGAAATGGCACCCGATGTTGACTTATTGTGACAATAGGCAATATGGAGCAGATCCAAGTCATTCCTCAGGCAAGAGTTGATATGCTTAATCAACAACCTCTCAAAGCACCTCAACACAGTGGATGCAATTGCTATAGGACAATAGTTATTGAGGCAGGTTACTATGGGCACTGGTGTAATTGGAAGCCTAACTGAAGCAGGTGAGTACCTCAGATTGCCAAAGTAATATGTTAAAGATAACTGTAAACACATCTTCCAGTTGAATAGTGAAGATCTTCCTTGCTCAGCCCGGTACCCCCACCTTTGGGACAGATGCGTTCCAAGGGTTCACCCTTCTGGGAAAGCTCTCACATCAGCCTCAGAGACTGAACTCACAGGGTCACCAAGATCTGTGGGAGTTCATGAACATTCATCTATCGCTGCTTTTATAAAGTCCAAGACAACTGTGGGATATTTATTCAGGTCCATTGATGAGTACTTGAATCAGACCACTGATTAAAGGCAAACCCGTAGCCACTCCTCTTGCTCCTGTGACCACCTCTTTGTCCTTACCTCTTTAGCCTTGCTCTTTAGCCTCTGCCTGTATGCAGGTAGCTGAACAATAGCCAGATGATCAGATTTCCAAAAATGTGGTCCATGGATCAAACAGAAGGCATTCCTAATAATAGTGTAACAGTGTCGAGTATGTTGGGATCCTTGAGGCTGCAGGTGATATGTTGGTAACAATTAGTCAGAGATTTCTTCAAACGAACCTGACTGAAGTCCCCAACATTGATTTGGAAGGCATCATGGTAGGCTGTTTCTTGTTTAACAATTGCTGCACTCAATACATTGAGTAGTTGCTTAACATCTGTCTATAGTGGTAGATAACTGTGGTAATGATCATGGAGAAGAGCTCTCTTGCTAAGTACCTACAAAGGACAACACAATCAGTAGATGTTCCAGATCAGGGAAACAAGAGTGCAACAAGACACCACGTCCAAGCACCATGAAGTGTTTATCATGAAATGCAACCCCCCACCTCTTGCCTTCCCTAAATGTTCTACAAACCGATCCATTAGGTAGATTGAGAACTCCTTGGGCTGGACCTTCACATCTTTTGTGTCTTGAATGAGCCATGTGTCCATGAAACAGAATGCAGCAATCTCTAATTTCCTTCCAATACAGCAATTTTGCCTTTAGGTACTCAATCTTATTTTTCTCTAGTGACTGTACATTTGCTAACAAGATAGAGGGTAGAGGAACCTTTACACCTCGCCATTTTAGTCTGGCTTGGAGTCCTCCCCTCCTCCCTCTCTTCTGGCCATGGTGAACTTTTGTCTGCATAAGGTGCCATATCTTCATTCCTGAGAGCTGAATCCACCGAATCCTTCGGAAGATCATGACATCACTAGCTTATTTAGCTGGTTCATATGTATGTTATGTAAAGAGAAATTACAGGCTGCAGATTGCAGTGATGGAAGTTCACAAGAATATTTAGTTTTTTTTAAGATGACCACAAAGCGTTGCTGTGTGTTACAGGTGCCTCTTGATTTATTGAGCACGTAAGAGAGAATGGATTACAGGGAAACATGGAAGTAGGGAAGGGTAGGACAAATGGATTGTTCTCCTGGGAAAAGACAAGGATACAATGAGCTAAATGGCCTCCTTCAGTATTAGCTATTCTGAACCTTAGGGCTGCAAATGATACAACAACAGGGTTCTTAGGGCACTTGATGTTGCAACATATATTTGATTTCCAATGATTAGTTTAAACACTATTTTATTTGTAATGATACATATTTAAATTTGGACAAATAGTTCATGACATTTCAAACTTGAGGATTTCTGATTTATAAAATACAAAGGATCTCCAAACACAGATATAATTCTTATGAACTAAAAGAACAACCAATGAGTTGCAATGAATGAGTCATCTGTTGCCAAAACCCAATGTTGAGGAATGAATTCTAAATCTTTTCTGTCATTCTGTCCCAGCCAACAGTCCCCAATGCATTCTAACATTCCTATCATTTACACTGTTTGCCACAAGTTGACATCATTTGCATGTGATGTTTTTCCAAATATCTTTGCTGGGACAAAGTAATACACACACTTCTCTAAAGGCTTCTGGAGACAGATCCCAGATAACAAGTAATGCTGTGAGGGCTGACTCGCTGAGTAGATAAATATCCCAACCACCGATGATCAATAATACCTGTGACCATTTTTGATGTGCTCAGTGACAGTATCAGTCTGGTCTACAAGCTTCTTTGAACTCAGTCACAATGGTGCAAATAACTTAGCTAGTGTTGTCTGGCTTGATGCAGGTGAATTAACATTACTCCATTGTCTTACGTTGATTAAATGGGGGGGGGCTGATTAAATTGGATCTACAAGACCTCACTTGTTTACAACAAGAATCTGAGCAAGAAATATTGGTTAGAGGTTTAACTTTGTCACAAACAACTCTGACCCTTTAGAAAGGTCATGTTGCTGTGCTAGAAAGTTGAGGTTGGCAATAAGTCTCCTGGGCCCTGGAAACTGAATATCCTTTACATGCTTTTCAAATTTGGCTGTTGCCAAAAATTCATTACCTTTCTCCTTCCTTCAAGTTGCAATTCATATTATCCACAAACCTGAAGCAATCTCTTGAGAAAACACTCTTCAGAGCCCTATCACAGCAAAAGATTTCCTAGAGGAGAGGGGAAATGATGCAAGTCTAGTCTCCAAACATTTTTGGAAAATTGTAACATGTAAATTTTAATCCCTGCTCACATGGTAAACATCTGGGAAAAATCCAAGCAATTAGTGTCTCTCCATTGGGATCACTTAGACTCCGAACAAAGAGAAGCAACGGACCCCAATCCAAACAAGGCTTCCCATCCACTCAAGCTCCACTTGTGGTCGTCTATCGATTTCATACAGCCAAAAAAACCACCTCATCCTTTCGTTAAGCCTACTATTTTAACTTATTTGAGCAACATCTTGAGTGATAGATTATAGATTTTCAACCACAGCTGGCTCCTTCCAAAAAAGGAATGAGCAGAGCAGTACTTCCGTTTTGCTGATGCATTAGAGTTTCACACACAACACTAAATTTCACTTTTCATAGTTGCACAGAATATTGTGCTGATGGCCTGGGGCATTTAAAGTTTTGAAATAAATCCTGGTCACAAAATAGAACTTTACTTGCTTCCCAGCATCGTAAATAAGACAAATTAAAATGTAATGTATGAAATAAGGATGAAGGGGTATCTGTACACATTGTTAATCCTCTTATACAAGAATGAAGTAAATCAGATCATTTATTGTACCTTTTACGATTAGCTGTCTCAAACATAAAAAGGAGTTGAGAAATCTTTTGTGGATCTACTTTTCAAGCGAACAATATTGCAAGAGCCAGAATTGAGAAGCTACCTCTCTTTCAACAATTAATAAAGCCATAGGTATAAATAAATAAATAAATAAAAGTCTAGGCACAGAGCACAATGCTGATAGAGGAAGCAAACAACCAGTTCTGGCTACTTGTGCTGTAACATAAGGCAGACAAAAACAAACTAACTGGAATTCAAAGCCACTTTAGATTTAACCATAGAATATGGTTAATTTTGTTTAAACAAACTCAGCAAGACAATACAATACGATACAGCTATAGTTATGATTTTCCTATAGCAGTTGTATTACTCAGTACATTATGTTAACACATTTTAACATGTGGAGCTCCTGCACCTTGTTGAAATGCCGGACGATTTTAAGTTACTTAAAAGAGAGAGTTGTTGTTTACTATTGCAGATTCATTAAATATTATTAAATATCCATTCATAAATTACATGTATAACTCCAGTCCTTCACTGAACAATTGCTCTGTGACTTGCTGCTTTAGGACTGTACTTGCTCATGATAACTCTGAAACAGAGCCAAAAAAGGTGGAAACAGAAGGCGGTACAAGCAGGTACAGGGGGAAGAGAACTTAACCCTCACCTACTAAAACAAATACAATTTGGCACAGGTAGGAGTTTATCATCCTAAAAGCAAAGTTAAAAACTTGAAGTGACTTTTAATTCTTTATTGTTTCAAATAAGGAGTCACACTGGTTAAAACTTGAAGCAGAATCTTCTAATTCAAGTTTAAAAGCAACTATATCAAAACAGTGGCTGTCATGCTTTTCAAACCAAGCTGTGTCCAAAATTGATCTTTTTCCTTTACTCTGAACATCCTGCCTACATTGTTTGCTGATCACCATAAGGAAACATTACCTTCCTGATCTATCTGGCCAAATGATGTAATAAAGTAAATTCACAATATAGAAACAAAAATATCCCAAGGTGTTTAGCTGGAGTATTATTAAACAAAAATGAACACTAGCCATATAAGAAGATATTACAGCAGATGACCAAAAGCTTAGTCAAAAGAGAATGCTTTAGTTAGTTTTGAAGTATTTTAGATAGAGAAAGTAGTAAAAACACACTTTCAATTGTGATGGCAAGTTTACGTTACCTGAAATAAGATGACATCCAGACCACAAACTTACTTGGTTTCAGAGAATTGAAATCTGAAGGCTGGGAATGGACTGAAGGTGATGTCTTCAGTCTTTGAGTAGCTACTCCAAAAAAAAAGGGGCAGTGGTATAGAGGGGTCAAAACTAGATACACATTAATGAAGACATAAATGTATTACACTCAAGATGGATTGACATCCATTAGAGAACTGTGGTCACCCATAAAGGCAAAAGATCTAATGAGAAAGACAAACAGGTATAAATTAACTTTAAAAAAAATCTCATCCCAATACTTCCACTGATGTTGCAGAAACATTCAAACCAGAATTTTATTATTCAAGATGTATTAAAGCCAAATGTCAGCATGTCACTTCACACAAATCACATGATTACCTCATCTTATACTGTATATAATCTTGGAATTAAACCAGTGGTTTCAGATTATTTTCAGCATTACTAATAAGCCAAAACAATAAGCACTTCACTACATGAGCAATTTCAAGCCAAGAAGATCATGAACATTTGTGACGGCTGAAGCCTGACAGCAAAATGAATTATCTCCAAAGCATCTCAAGTTGCCTACACTTCAGATCAATCTAAAAGAGAAGACAATTACAATTTTGCCTTTTAGACCAGCTAAAGTCTTGACTATGCTGTCAGAAACTTCACAATGTACTAATATTCATTGATATTTTAAATATAGCAATGCTAATGTACATGACAGTAAACTACCCCAGGTAGAGAAAATCCTAATTGACAATCATATTACATGACATTGGTGTCATTAACACCACAACACAGTTTTAAAGAAAAATAAATATCAGGAGTATTACAACTTACAACTGAAACTATCATTCCCTGTAGATCTTTCTCTTCCTGTGAGGTAAGTGCTACCTCAGCATAAGTGCAAATATTTATACACAACCTTTAACAATGAATTTTGAGTGGATAAATTGACAATGGAAGACACTGCATCCAATTCCCACCTGATGCCCAAATCACTCAACTCTTACTGGAGGTGTATCAAAGTTCAAAGTAAAAGTACATATGTATGTTACCAAATACAACACTGGGATTCATTTCCTTGGGTGCACGCACAATAAATCCATAATAGAATAACCATAACAGAATTAATGAAAGACCACACTAACGTGCATTCAACCAGTGTGCAAAAGACAATAACAGACAGACATACTTTATTGATCCCGAGGGAAATTGACTTTCATTACAGCTGCACCAACCAAGAATAGAGCATGAAGATAGCAATACAAAAACCACAAACAATCAAACAACAATATGCAAACTATGCCAGATGGAAATAAGTCCAGGAGCAGCCTATTGGCTCAGGGTGTCTGACCTCCACGGAAGGAGCTGCAAAGTTTGATGGCTACAGGCAGGAACAACCTCCCATAACGCCCAGTGTTGTATCTTGGTGGAATATGGCCGGAGTCCAACAGCAAAAATTCAATATCCCGGCTACAAACACGTTCCTCGATTGTAATATGACTAGGATTGCACCATCCATTAACCAGCACAGCAAGCCCCCAACTCCTTTATGCTTACTGCTCTCAGTGCACTTCCTGTCAGCCCGAACGGTCTGGAAGCCCTCCATGGAAAAGTTTTGGTCGCGTATGTCCTTGTGCAGCCACATTTCAGTAAAACACATAATCCTGCTCTCCTGAAATGTTCTTTGACGCCTGGCTAGCGCCGTCAACTCATCCATTTTATTACGCACCGAACTCCTCTTCTCCATAAGTCTCTGTTGTCTTGACCCGGTCCTCTTTCCTCGCCTTTGTGATCCCCCTCTGCATCCTCTGTGTTTTCCTCCAGATTTCAGCAGAGGTGTCCGCCGCTCTGTTCGCTAAACCGGCCGGCATAAGCGCAATCAGTTGGTCCCTGGAATAAACAATGCGATCATACTGCTGCCCCGCTAATGAGACGTGTCCGAATGTAACTATTTCCAGCTCTAAAAACCCAAATTAAACTCTCTCCACCAGCACATTAGAGAGGGTGCAGCTTCAACGTGTTACTGTGAAAAAAAATACAACAAATATCGCAAGTTTAAAAAGTAAGAAGAAAAAAGTAAGAAAACTAGTCGTAACTTTAGTCGGAAATAAGCTGTGCAAACACAAAAAGAAAGAAGAAATAATAACAATAAATAAGCAGAAAATATTGAGAACATGAGATGAAGAGTCACTGAAAATGAGTCCATCGGTTGCGGTAACATTTCAATGATGGGGCAAGTACAATTGAGTGAGGTTACCCTCTGGTTTAAGATCTGATAGTTGAGAGGTAGTAACTGTTCCTGAGCCTGGTGGTGTGAGGAGAGAGCAGGGTGGTGGAGGACCCTGATGATGAATGCTGCTTTTCTACAACACTTCATGTAGATGCGTTCAATGGTGGGGAAGACTTTACCCATGATGGACTGAGGCACATCCACTATTTTTTCTATGATCATCTGTTCAAGAGCATTGCTGTTTCCATACCAGGCCGTGATGCAGACAATCAATATACTCTCCAGTACACATCTACAGAAGTTTGTCTAAATTTTAGGCGTCATGCAAAAACTTTAAACTCCTAAGGAAGCGGAGGAACAGCCTGGCTTTCTTCGTAATTGCACTAACGCGATGGGTCCAGGACAGGTCCTTCGAAATAATAACAATGAGGAATTTAAAGTTGCTGACCCTCTCCACCTATGATCCTCCGATGAAGATTGGCTCATGGACCTCTGGTTTTCTTCTCTGAAGTCAATAATCAACTCCTTGGTCTTGCTGACATCAAGTGAGAGGTTGCTGTTGTGGCACCACTCACCCAGGTTTTCAATCTCCCTCCTCTATGTCCATTCATCACCATCTTTGATTCAGCTCAGGACAGTGTCATCAGCAAACTTAAATATGGTATTGGAGCTGTGCTTAGCCACATACTCATAAGTGTCAAGTGAGTAGAACAAGGGGCTAAGCACACAGCTCTTTGGTGTACATGTGCAGATGGAGATCATGAAGGTGTTGTTGCCAATCCGAACTGACTGACATCTGGAAGTGAGGAAATCAAAGATCCATTTGTAAAAGGCGGTATTGATGTCAAGGTCTCGAAACTTGTATCAACCAGAAATCAGAAGTAGTGACCTAGTTGCAATTTTTTCCATTCAAATTTTTCCAAATTTTAAGCCAATTGCTGCATTTGCTTTGCAAGCCGAGATCAGCCAGACCAATGAAGAACAAAGAATTATAAGTGATGTATTTTCCAGTATTAGCATAACCAAATACTGAATAAACACAATTTAAGTGGATTCTTAAATTTGAGTTTGCCAAAGTTACATTTTTCTTCATATTAATGCCAATTAGATTGCACTATTCACCCACAGTATGACTGATTTGCATTTACAAATAGTTGTAATTCTGTAACATGTAATTGTGATCAAAAGAATGTGAAAATACAACAGTATAGAATCTGTATAATAAAGACATTCATTCATATTACACCTCCACAGCAGAATATTCCAGCTCAGTTCTTTGGAGGCATATATGACTTGGAATATTATCTTTAATCAATGTGTAGAGTGGACTCAATTCAAAATATAAATTGGGACTCCATCAAAGCCCACCATGAACAACAGACCTATCTTTCAAACAACAATCCACTCTGAGCTTAGTACAGGTGACAAAGCAATAAAAGATCATTAAGAGGTTGAAAATTATAATTAATCTTTGAACTGGTACCACAGAATCTTTAAAACAAGTATTTCCTTTAGGTAGTGCAAATTTGTTGTCCAGATACAGAGAAATAAGTTGGAATACAGTTGACAGGATTGCGGAGAATTCAGATATACCTAATGGGCCAAATGGCCTTTATCGTAAGGAAAAATTTGATTAGTGCACAATATTTTCAAATATATCTCTGAATTCAAGAACAAGAACATCCTTTAATGGCAATTATGCATCAACATCCCAGTCTCATGTTTGGCATTACTTTATCACTCTGCAGAAGGATCAGAAACAAACTCCATTATATCATACATTCAATCTATTTAATAAATGGGGTGAAAATTTTACTTACTTCAGCCTAAATTGAACTTAATGCAATAACTTACCTTTACAAAGGATACAACTCACAACTCAACTTCACCCACCCCATCACTGAACTGTTTCCCTCAATCCATGGACTTACTTTCATGGACTCTTCTGCTCATGTTCTCAATATTTATTGCTTATTTATTATTATTTCTTTTTTCTTTACTTTTGTATTTACGCACTGCTGCCTTTTGCACATTGGTTGCGTGTTCGTCCTGTTGTGTGAAGTCTTTCATTAATGCTATTTCGTATTTGTTGTGATTGCCCACAAGAATAAACCTTAAGGTTGTAAATGGTGACATATATGTACTTAGATAATAAATTTACTTTGAACAAACACAATAATAATTCTGCTGTCAAATTAATTGTAAATTAACTTTTTAACTACATGTAATTTTCAACTACTGTCATTTCAGAAATTAGACTATAGTTAAATCAGTAATCCCTCTGCTTGGTGAAGTCATTCGTAGGCCAGGAGAACAGTAAATGCTCAGTTGCCTCTCCATCATAGAAAACTGACCTTGCAACCAGCTTGCTCCACAGAGAGGAAGTATCAATTAGAAAAACATGTAAGCAGGATTGTGGCACTCGCACTGAGCTGGATGCAACCACATTTGTTTGTTGAAACGCTGCCAATTTTTATTTGTGGGAAGTCACAATTGATTTCCCTCAGTGACATTACAACCCAACAATCATTCTAGATCATTTGCACCATTGTTGCCTTAGAAGTCCAAAGTCTAACAACAATAGCAACATTCACCACCCTTTCATCCTTGCCAGGTGTTAGCAACTTCTTTTCTGCTGACATCTTTGTATAGGATGACTTACTGGATTCAAATAATTCAACGATTGCATCCGAGTACATTATGAATGGTCCAGGGAGGTGGGTGGGTCAGGCAAGAGTTGGATGGGTTGAACAGATCTCTCATGGAGGAGCCTGCTGAGAGTGGTAAACACAGCCTTGTCCATCACAGGCTTCCTTTCATCCAGCCCATCCACATGACGATTATATGCCAGCCTTGCCATTCACTTTTCTCTCTTCTAACTTCTGGGAGACGATAGAGGAGCTTGAAAGCCCAGATGACCAGTCTCAAAAACAGCTTCTTCTCCACTGTCATCAGGATTTCTTAACCAATTACCTCTTTCACATCCCCTTCCTGAGAATGCTGACACATTCTGACTTTCAGTCTTATTGCTTAGCTTTTCCATTATTGACAGTACAGCATTTTGTTTGGCATTACATCAGACCGTTCTGCAAACTTTGCACCATTCTACTGTTTTTCCCCCATCCCCTGTTTACTCTGCAAGCAAGGAATTTCATTGCACTATGATAATAAACTAACCTGAATACCATCAACTTGGATTCTGCAGCACTGGTCCAGATCGCGAATGAACTTCAGCAAACATTTGGGTGTGGGGGTGTCAGCCCTCAGCCAAGCCTGGCTGTAGCCTTGTAGGTACAGTGGAATTCTGCTCCTGAGCTACTAAGACAACACTGTAAACACATTTGGTGGCAATGCACATCCCTAGAGGCCTTCACAAAGTTTGGTTTCTCGTCCTCTAACACATTGACCCGATGCTCAAGTCTATAGGAATGCCAACACCCACAATCCGGTTGTTCCTAAAGCCAATGTGCAGTCAAACTGTGAATGAGGTAAATGCTTTGAAAGTAGGAAAAGTTTTATTTTGGCATATTAAGAACTGTTAACATGGAATGGTACTGCATGATCAAATGCAGTGAAACCTACAAAGAACTACCTCCAAATTTCAGCCTGGGTTAAATGAATCTAAAAATCAACTGAAATTACATCAGCAGCAGGATGAAGGCTTGTTGCAACAAGTCCCATGCTTCAGAATGTATGATAAACATCAGGAAATAAACCTTACAAATCCCAGACATCTATTCCTGTCCCCAAAGCTTTCATTGTATTTAGCATGACCCTGTACCTATTTTTAGCCATACTTCCTTAATCTTTGAATTGGAGTCCAATTGTTTTACCTTTTAGTGGCAACACTCATTTTCACAAACTTGTCTCGAGAATATTGATGAGATTATGCATGACACATTACTAATATTATATCTAACAATGTCCATCCTGTCTAACTCGCTGGACAATCCCAACACTAAATAGACCGGATACAAATCTTTAATATGGACAACATATACTTTTTATTGCATCTTTATGTAGGGCAAGATATTGAACATCTGTCAGCCGAAAATACATTTAGATAAGTTAACAAAGTTCAAAGTAAATCTGTTCTCTAAGTATGAATATGTTACCATGTACAACCTTAAGATTTATTTTCTTGCAGGCATTTACTGGAAAAAATACAATAGTTTATGAAAAACTATACAAAAACAAAGACTGACAATGTACAAAACACAAACTGAACAAAAAAAATTGCTGAGAACATGAGTTGTAAGGAGTCCTTGAAAGTTTCCATTTCTTAATACCCATAAATGCTGCTTATTACAGAGCTGTCATTTAAAGGTTTTTCTCCAAGTTTTCAATGTTCCTTCTACTGCACCTGGGTTTGCATTACTGTAGCTGCATCCGGAAACATTTTCTATCCACCTGCCTTTGCTAATTTCCCATCTGGTGTCCTCGATAGGTCAAACAAAATTTTGTGCAAAAAGAAAGGCTGACCATTGTAGCTTTACACCTCAGATCAGAGTGAACAAGGAAAAAGCCACGCCCCTGGTTAGTTTGTTTCTCAGAGAGCACTGATTGAGTACAAAGAGAAAATTGCTTTCCTGAAGCACAAAGGTTTACATTGTGGGGCAATTGCAATAGGGAAATACAGAAATAAATTTCAGAATACATTCCATTCATCATCCAGGTTGATTTTTCACTAATCACAAACAGGAGAAAACCTGTAGATGCTGGAAATCCAAGCAACACACACAAAATGCTGGAGGAACTCAGCAGGCCAGGCAGCATCTATGGAAAAGAGTACAGTCCATGTTTTGGGCTGAGACCCTTCATCAGGACTGAAAAAATGTGATGAGTCGTCAGAGCAAGAAGGGATGGGGGAGGAGAAAAAGACACACGTGATGGGTGAAACCAGGGTGGGGGGCATTACTACAAGTTTGAGAAATTGATGTTCATGCCGTTAGGTTGGAGAAATACAAGACGGAATATGAAGTGTTGCTCCTCCAGCATGTATACAGTAGATGACCCCAACAGGCTCACAGGTGAAGTGTCACCTCACCTGGAAGGACTGTCTGGGTGCCTGAATAGTAGTGAGGGAGGTGGTGTAGGGGCAGGTGTAGCACTTGTTCAGCTTGCAAGGTTAAGTGCCAGGAGGGAGATCAGGTGGGGAGGGATAAATGGACAAGGGAGTCACATAGGGAGCAATCTCTGTGGAAAGCATAAAGTGGGGTGGGGGGGGTAGCGAAACGTGCTTGGTGGTGGAATCCCGTTAGAGATAGTGGAAGCTATGGAGAATTATGTGCTGTACATGGAGGTTGATGGGGAGGTGGGGAGGACAAGAAGAACACTATCTCTGGTGGAGTGGCAGGAGGATGGGGTGAGGGCAGACATGCATGAAATGGAAGAAATGTGGTTGAGGGCAGCATTGATTGTGGAGGAAGGGAAGCTCCTTTCTTTGAAGGAAGAGGACATCTCCTTAGTTCTGGAATGAAAAGCCTCATCTGGAGAGCAGATACGGTGGCAATGAAGGAATTGAGAGAAGGGGATGGCATTTTTACAAGTGACCAGGGTGGGAAGAGGTATAGTCCTTGAACTTCCAGTATTGCTCCCACCCTTCCTTCACATTCCCCATTTCCAATTCCCTCTCACCTTATTTCCTTATCTGCCCATCACCTCCCTCTGGTGCTCCTCCCCTTTCCTTTCTTCCATGTCCTATCAGCCTCTCCCTTCTCCAGCCCTGTATCTCTTTCACTAATCATCTTCCCAGCTCTTTACTTCACTCCTCCCCCCTCCTAGTTTCACATATCACCTTGTGTTTCTTCCTCCCCTCTCCCCACCTTCTTACTCTTGACTCCCCATTTTTTTTTCTACAGCCCTGATGAAGTGTCTTAGCCCAAAACGCCGACTGTACTCTTATCCATAGATGCTGCCTGGCCTGCTGAATTCCTCCATATTTTGTGTGTGTTGCTCTAATTTTTCACCAAAGTTAATTTTCTTCAATTAGTTACATTGGGATTGACAGTTTACCTCAATACAAGATTAAACGTATCTGTCAATATCTGTCAAACTCAATACTGGGCCATTATTAGACCACGGAAATGGGAGAGGTCTTATCTTTTGAGAATGGAACTGCTTTCTAACCAAATTCCAACTTACTTTTAACTGGAAGAATGCTGTGTTAGACTCAATATCATGATTCTATCATCTGCGTCGATTAAGCAACACAGCTACTTCACATTCGTTCAGGATTCAAGCAGCCTTCTTGTCAGTAACTCTGGGGTATATACTGAAATTACATTTACCAGATGGAGAGGTGTGAAATTCCTATCATACTCAGGCTGAAGAATCACTACCAGTGAATTCTAGTTAACTGGGCCATCTTTTAATCAGTCTTCAAGAACAAGTGCAAATCAACAAAATGGCTCTAGGAGTCCCTTCATATACTTGGGACACTATATCACTTAACTGGGACAGGAGAGCTGCCGAACTGTTTCTAACTAGCAACACACGCAAAATGCTGGAGGAACGCAGCAGTCCAGGCAGCATCTATGGAAAAAAGTGCAGTCAACGTTTCGGGCCAAAACCCTTCGGCAGGACAGAGGATTTTGCTCTTTCTAACTAGTATCAGTCACGTGCACTTGAGGCCGAATATAAGGTGTTGTTCCTCCAAGCTGAGTGTGGCTTCATCTTTACAGTAGAGATTCTGACATGTCTATCCACGGCCTCCTCTACTGTAAAGATGAAGCCACACTCAGGTTGGAGGAACAACACCTTATATTCCGTCTGGGTAGCCTCCAACCTGATGGCATGAACATCGACTTCTCTAACTTCCGCTAATGCCCCACCTCCCCCTCGTACCCCATCTGGTACTTATTTTTATACACACATTCTTTCTCTCACTCTCCTTTTTCTCCCTCTGTCCCTCTGAATATACCCCTTGCCCATCCTCTGGGTACGCCCACCCCTTGTCTTTCTTCCTGGACCTCCTGTCCCATGATCTTCTCGTATCCCTTTTGCCTATCACCTGTCCAGCTCTTGGCTCCATCCCTCCCCCTCCTGTCTTCTCCTATCATTTTGGATCTCCCCCTCCCCCTCCAACTTTCAAATCCCTTACTCACTCTTCCTTCAGTTAGTCCTGACGAAGGGTCTCGGCCTGAAACGTCGACTGCACCTCTTCCTAGAGATGCTGCCTGGCCTGCTGCGTAAACCAGCAACTTTGATGTGTGTAGCTATTAAATATACTTTGGTTTTCAAACCCAAGTTGTATGTTTTAACTTTTTAGAGGGGGTGGGCTTTCTAAGGAGTGCAGTTAAAAAAAGGTCACGGTTATAAATCTACTACATTCAGTATATACAAATTAGACTGGAGATCAGAGTGAGGACTAATAAAAACAAATTTCTCTCATGGGGCTCACTCAGAAACAGTTTGGAAAGCTCACACCTACATGAATGCTCAAGAATTCCAGGAATTTCTATTATCTGCAAAGGAGGCTTCATCCCCTCCACCATCAGATTTCTGAAGAGTCCGTATAGACTATTCCTCATTTTGCATTATTCATTTTTAAAATTTATAGTAATTTTATGTCTTTGCACTGTATTTCTGCCACAAAATTTCATGACATACATGTTGGTGATAATACCTGATGGATTCATGCTATTTTTTACTGATACATGAAGCAGCCAAAACAGCATATGTTTTCCATACTAGTTTATTGCAAATTACCTAATAGTCCTAATTCAGTTACAAACTTCTAGGAGTAATCAAGATAAGCAAAGTCTCACCCTTCTATTAGCACCCTATCACTTCATCCATACCACTCTGAAATGTGAAAATATCTAGGTTAAGGAAGAATTTCTGAATGCAAAGGCCTTAAAGCAGGGGTGTCAAACTACCGGCCTGCGAAGGGGTCCAAACCGACCTGCAGGATGATTTGGGGGGAGAAAAAAAGTATATTCATGACCATTTATTATGTATCTGTACAGCAGCCGCTCTCTTCCCCCACCGCTGTCTGTGCCGCCTGCTGCACCGGCAGCTTGCTGTGTGTACTTAGAAAACAATAGGTGGCTGTTAACCACCCGCCGTGCATAAGCACCTACCACTCTGCACTGAGGGCCCCACTTACGTTGTCAGACACAGTATAAACACACAGAGTACTCAGGTAAGTAACAACTGTAGCAAGGCTGAGACTGTTTGCTGCTGTGGTTCAAAATGCTTTCCAAGAAAAGAAAAGTTGACATCGAAGGTCGGATATTCAACGGTAATGGGAAATATTGTTTTTACTTCTGTGAGGTCAATGGCAAACCTGTGTGTCTGATATACTCGCAACAAGTGGCTGTGGCAAAAGGGTACAATATCAAATGACACTATGAGATGTCATGGAGAAAAATATGACAAGTCGCAGGACAACTCAGAACACAAAAGGTAAACGAGTTTGAAGCAGCTCTGAGAAAAACAGTAATCAGTGTTCACCAAAAGTCGAGAGACTCATGATGGAGCTGTCAGGTCCAGGTATATTACTGCCAACAAAATAGCTGCTGCGTCGAAGCCATACTCAGAGGGGGAATTCATCAAAGCATGTGTGCTGACGGCGGCTGAGCTGGTGTGCCCTGAGAAAAGACAGGCTTTTGCTAATATCAGCTTGTAAAGATATACTGTGGCAGAGAGAATCGGGGACCTTGCAGGAGATTTGAACAGTCAACTAACAGACAAAGTGAAGTCATTTATTGCCTTCTCTATTGCAATTGATGAGAGCACTGACGTGATGCAGCTCAATTGGGAATACTTAGTTAATGCATCTTTGACCGTCTCCGAGGAGTTTGTGGAGATGGTGCCCATGACAAACACCACAGTGGTGAACGACGTTTCCTTCAGCCTTGTCGAGGCCCTGGACAGACTGGGGGTTGACTGGAAGTAGTAAGTGAAAAATGAGTGACACTGTTCGATGCACTGCGACATGTAAGCAAAATGCATTATGAAATATTAAGTGTCATAATATTGTGATTCATTCATTTTCTGACTATTCCATTATTGTAAATGTGATCACTTCAATAAAAATTAGAGGCTAACTGTGTTCATTGTCTGAGTTTGATTGCTGGAAGCAGGCTAATAATAATTAGGTGCAGTTGTATAGCCCACCTTTTCAATTTGTTTAATTAAGTCTACATTTGTGTCTGCTAATGTTTGATTTCAAAAGGTTTATTAATGGAAAGGGTGTGGCTCCCAAAACAATCTTAGCCAAAATAGCATCATTTTTTCTCTCTCTCATCACAACTTTCTTGTAGCCTACGACTGTAAGTTAATATCATAAAAATAATGCTTGCTAGGCAATCTTCTTCATAAGAAATGAAATTTGTAAGGTGAAACACTTTGTAGGTATAGCAGAGACCGAGACACATGAGAGCAGGTTGAAAAAACGAAGGCAACGAAAGCTGTGGGGGCACGCACGCGTGCACAACTGATCTGGTCTGCATGAAGTCGCATTTTGCCCAACCCGGCCCGTGACCTAAAATGAGTTGGACACCCCTGCCTTAAAGTCTTTGGCATTTCAAAAGAGGACTGTCTACTTCACTCTATAGATGCAGCCTGAGCTGCCCAGTGGCTCCAGAATTTTGTTTGTTTCGTTTTAAATTTTCTACTTCAGGACAACTGGGGATTCTCGCAGTTTTCTGCATTATTCCAAATATTAGTTTTGAGGTTTCAGCATTTATTGGTTGGGGATTCACAAAAAAACTGCAGGAATGTTACACTCTTTCAAAGAGGATGTGTGAACACAATTGAATCGTTTCCTCTATCCATCTGGTAATCTCTTGATGTAACAGAGCTTGGAATATAGTAGGGTTCATAGACCCTTTGCTTAATGATATTGGTCCATGGCATTAAAAAAAAAGGATTGGGAACCCCCGGAACAGATCTGAACTCCACTCCACTGTCACAAGGCAACATTGACACTGTTGAGCCAAGTGAATACCATGGACAAGAGATCATGTGTACATCACTTTGTGAAAGAGCAAATTGGAAATGGAACTCCATTTTTATTGAGTAAGATTCCCCTTCAAAAATGAGCTAGACAGTGACTTCCCCTATGTGCATGCTTTATGACTCTTTGGTTGACTCTTAAATCAGACCAGTTTGCCTTGGTCATTAGTGTATATGACACAATCCTGAAGGAAAGGGGTAATTGAGAAGGACTTTTACTCTGACCTTGAGAAAGCTCTAATGAACATGTCAGTGAGACACAACTGATCCTCTTGATTAGATGCAACGGTCAGAAGAATAAACACCATCCTCTGGTAAGGAATGGCTGACACATCAAATAGGAAAAACTTACATGACATCCTCCTCTTGATAAAATAATTGAAGCCACAGAACTTATCATAATTTATCTGTTTCTTCAGAGACCAAGGCAAATTACAACATAGCAACACCCTTGATTTAGACACCAGTACAGTGACTCATCAAAAAACTGCAACGATGTCCACATCAACCATGACACCACAGCTACAGAAAACCAATAACTGTCTAATCCCACTTTGTTATTTCCATTATCCTGACCCCAACACATTAATGACAAGTGTTGGGGAAAAACATCAAATGCTGAAAATGTTAAGGGTCCTAAAATAAAAGTTCTCCGCAGACAACCCCTAATCAATAGTTTCTACATAGTTTCTGAAGACCAACATATTTTGCAATTTGAAGAGATTCTTGGCCACATACAAAGAAAGACTTACTGGATGATTTCATTTGGAGGTCCAGAAACGAATCACCAATGGCAGGTTGTAAACTCCACCACTTTGGAAAGAAATTAACAGGTTTATAGACACTTACAGGCTATGTTCGAACAGAAAACCAATGATTGAAGAGCAGAGTACTTGGCATAAGGACTGAAGGTCCAGAACCTTCCCGATAACTATGAAACATGGAAACTCTTCAGGACTAGATAGGCTAACAGCAAGTCAAACACCGAAATGCCTACCCTGCTGAAAGCCAAAAGGATGGGAACAGAGGACAAAGAGGCAAACAACAGAAAGAATACTTTGAAGAACCTCTCAGGTCACAGATGTCAATAAGTCCTTCCCAAAGCACATATCTGATCCAAACTCACAGTCACAGCTAACTGACTGACAAAAAGCCAAAGTACATGTCACCTCAAAAACAAGGCCTTGAAAGCAAGTGATACTCTCTGCTAAACACACTCAAAATGCTGGAGGAACTCAACAGGTCAGGTAGCATCTATGGAAGTGAATATATAGTCGATGTTTTAGACTGAGACCCTTCATCCGGACAGGAAAGGATGGGGGCAGAAGCTAGAATAAAAGGTGATTAGGAAGGGAAAGAAGATATTTTGGAAGATGATGGGGAAACTGGGTGCGTGGGAAAAGTAAAAGGCTGGAGAAGAAGGAATCTGATAGGAGAGGAGAGTGGACCACAGGAGAAAGGGAGAAAGGTGGGGTACCAAAGGGAAGTGCTAGGCAGATGAGGAGAAGAGTCAAGAGGCCAGAGTGGGGAATAGAAGAGGGAAGGGGAGGGGAAAAATTACTGAAAGGAGAAATTGATGTTAATGCTGTCAGGTTGGAGGCTAACTAGATGGAATACGAGATGTTGCTCCTCCACCCTCAGTGTGGCCTCATATAGCAAAAGAGATGCTACATCTGCCATTCACCTCCTCACTCACCTCCATTCAGGACCCCAAACAGTCCTTCCAGGTAATTCAGCCTCCTCTACATTGGTTAGACCCGAAGTAAATTGGATGACTGCTTTTTTGAGCACCTCTGCTGCATCCACCAAAAGTGATTATACATTTCTATAGATGCAGCCTGACCTGCTGTTCCTTCAGCATCTTATGTTTGCTGCTCTGAATTTCCAGCATTTGCATAATTTCTTGTGTTTATGTTTATGATGCTGGGTTAAAGTTTAAGATACTCGTGCTTATGTTTATGATACTTGGTAGAGAGGAACTTCAGTCACAGGCTCATAGCCGTATCTCCAACGTTTAGGAAAGGAGAACTTGCTAGGGACAGTATAATTGTGAACATCTTCAGGAAAGGTGAGACATCCCACTACTGTAACTATAGAGGGCTCTCCCGATTGTGCAGCACAGGGAAAGTTATTGCCCTGGATATCATATGCATATCCAACATTAGACTCCCAGAGATTAACTTTATTCCTCACCTGTATATCAAGACAGAGTGAAATGCATCATTTGCAACAATGTCCAAAACAGCTGACCAATCCTGCTGGGGGTAACCCACAAGATGGCACTGGAAGCAATACATCTTTCAGAACGTGGGACGATATTGGAGCACCCACAGGGTACCCAAGTGGTCATGGGGTGAACATAGAAACTCCTTACAGACACCGGTGGGAACTGAATCCCGAATGGGGATCCCTGGCACTGAAAAGTGTTTCAGTGACTGCCATGTTACCGTAACACCCTTTATTCTGATAACAAAGCCAGAGTAAAACCATACAGCCCGCAAATAACTCGTTTTTCAAAAGAGTGATTGAATTGATCCCATTCCATTTATTCCCAATATCCCCAAAATATTTTTCACCATACTTAACCAAACCCGAAAAAATTGATAGATTCAAACGTATGAGACATAGTGGCTACAACAGCCACCATTTAACTTCATCACTTTTTAAATAAAGAAAATGAAGAATGACTTTACATTTATAATCAAATAGCCCTAATAACTGAAAACAGAAAATGAAAGTTTAAGTTTAGAAGTGTGAGGAATTCACCTAGGCTCATTCTTGATTAACCAAGCACCGTAGACAGTCATTCCAACCTGATTAGTCAAAAGCAATTTCATGAATTGCCAAGTATGTAATCCTGCTACTGCAGATTACAGACTTTGAAGAAAGACTCACAATGACATGGTTTGTCAACAAGATACATTACATCAATGATCATAAGATTGATTTTTAATTCCCTTGGTATGCAGGTCAAAATAAAGTGCTAAATCCAACAAAATTCTTAGCTAGGAAAGGTTTATTCAAAGCATGCAAATGAAAGGCCCAGTGTGGGATTATCATGCCTTTAGCACAGAGTTTTTTAAAAATCTACCTTTTAAATTTGACCAGTTAAGCATTGAATCCACAAAATGAAATCTCCCCAACAGAAGCCCAGTGACACATATACCACATATCCCATTGCCAGGACATCTGCCTCAATAAACACCTACACCTTATTTGTTTCATAACAAAAGAAATTGGAGCAGGATTAGGCCTTTCATCCCCACACCCGCCCCAAACCTGCTCTGCCATTCAACAACTTCATTGTCACTAATTTTATGCTATTCAAGTCCCTTGAATACTTTAATATCAAAAAAAAACAACTGATCTCTTGACTGCACTCTAATTAATGACAGCCTACCTAATTCTCTTAGATAGAAATTCAAGAGTCATTACCCTCTGAGTGAGGACTTTTCTCCTTATATATCAGGCCTGAATGGCCTTTGTTTTGAAATTAAACTTTACTCTCCTGTCCTAAATACCTTCAAGAGAAAATCTAACCTCCATTTCATTTACTGAAACTCTACCAATAGTCTTCAGGTTATGAGAGTTCCATCTCCGAGAAACCTTTGTAAGTTGGAATCGAGCAGTTTTTGGGAGAGGATCACGCAAATACTGTACTGGGAGAGTGAGCACACACCGAAAGAACAGCCGCCTGCCTTTCTCACTGACCCAGCATGTCCGTTCAGCTTTCCCAGATCAGCTTGGCTTCACCTTTCAGTTGTTGCAGCTTGGGGAGGTGGGCTGCACAGAAGAAAAAGGACACGGAAATCAGAGGCCGAGAGTTCGGGGTCCCAGATATCAGAGAGCCCAGCATCTGAGGCCTAGCGTTTGAGTTCCTCATTCATCGTTATCGAAGAGTCCTGGAGTAAATACTGAAGACTGAATTCTGAAGGTCAATTGGAATTCCATTAGTCAAGGCCTCACAGCCAGTACTCTGAGTCCACTGGAGGTTGGAGATGGGAGTCCGGAGATGGCCTGCCCTGGTGTTGGAGAACTCTGTGTGCAAAGATTGGTGGGGTGGGGGGTGGGGGGTGGAGGAGCGAAGAACGGTGCTTGTTTTGCTGTTGTTTTGTTGCTTGTGCCTATTTTGCTGTGTTCTGTGTTGCTCTACTGAACATTCTGGACTTTCGTGTCAAAATGTGCAGTGACCCTTGTGGGCTACCCGCATTACTTCCTTACGCTGAGTTGGTTGTTAACACAAATAACGCATTTCACTGTATGTTACGATATACGTGATAAATAAATGAATCTGAAATGACCAATTCCCACCCACCAGAATATGCCTGCAACTCCACAGCAGCCAACATATTCATCCCACCTGCCTCCCAAATGCTCGTTTACAAGCTTTGGGCGTCCATAACCCAGAGAGGACCTGCTACTTTTATCCACCCATCAATGAAGCCACTTCTCCGTCATCTAATTTCTGAAGAACTGAGGCCTAAACTATGCAACCTCTCCTCATGACATCCCTCACACCCCAGGAGTCAGTCTTGTGAACCTTTGCAGAATTTCCTCTAACAGACACATCATTCATTTGGTAACGACAAAATTTCACACAAATAGACATACCGACACAACACCACAATAAGGCCAATCAGCCCATCAAGTCTCCTCTGCCATTCCACCATACCCAATTTATCATCCCTCTCAATCCCATTCTTTTGCCTTCTCCCCGCAAACCTTGACCCCATTACTAACCAAGATTCTATCAACCTCCGTTTTAAATATAGCCAATGACTTTGCCCCCATAGCCACCTGTGGCAATAAATTCCACAGATTCAGCACCCTCTGGCTAAAGAAATTCCCTCATACGTTAAACCTTTCATTCCTGGGATCATTCTTGAGAATCTCCAATCCTTTCTTAGATAAGGGGCACAAAACTCTATACAATATTCCAAGCTTCTTCCCCTCAGCCATCTAATTCCAAAATGGACATTGAACCCATGAACATTACCTCACCTTTTTTAAAAAATTTGAGATTTTGCACTATTTTTAATTTAATTATATATATACCTACTGTAATTGATTTACTTAACTTTTCTATATCAGGCGTTACATTGTACAGCTGCCGCTAAGTTAATAAATTTCATGACATATGCCGTTGATATTAAACATGATTCTGATTCAATGTGGTCTGACTAAAACCTTATAAAGTCTCAGTATTACACCCTTGCTTTTATATTTTTTTCCTCTTGAAGTGAATGCTAACATTGCTTTTACTTTCCTTACCAGCAACTCAACTTGCAATTTAACCTTTAGAGAATCCTGTATGAGCAGCCCCAAGTCCATTGCACTCCCAATTTCTGAATTTGCTCTCCTCTATTCTTTCTACCAAACTGCATGACCATAAACTTCCCTACACTATATTCCATCTGTCACTTGTTTGCCCATTCTCCTAATCTGTCCTTTTGCAGCCTCCCTACTTCCTTAACACTACCTGCCTCTCCACCCATCTTTGTATCATCTGCAAACTTGGCCATAAATCCATCAATTCTGTCATCCAGATCACTGACATAAAACATGAAAAGCAGTCTCAAAACCAACCCTTTCTGAACACAATGAGTCATCAGCAGACAACCAGAAAAGGCTCCCTTCATTCTCACTCTTCATCTCCTTCCAGTCAGCTAATCTTCTGTCCATGCTAGCATCTTTCATGTAATACCACAGACTCTTAATTTGTTAAGCAACCTCCTGTGGCACTTTGTCAAAGACCTTCTGAAAATCCAACTGAACAACATCCATTGACACACCTTTGTCTATTCTGTCTGTTACTTCCTCAAAGAATTCAAACAGATTTGTCAGGAAAGATTGCCCCTGAAGGAAACCATGCTGACTTCAGCCTATTTTATCATGTGCTTCCAAGTACCCCAAAGCCTCACCCTTAATAATGGGCTGCAACTTCCTCCTAACCACTGGTCAGTCAGACTAACTGGTTTATGACTTCTTGCCTTTTGCCTCACTCCCTTCTTAAAAAGTGAAGAGACATTTCAAAGATTCACAACTCTGAATGGAAGGAAGGAATTTCTCCTCTTCTTCAAATTAAATTAACCTAACATGAACTAAATTCCCTACTTTTCCACTGGAGGAAATATACTCAACATATTCTCTATTTCAATACAATCACCTCTCATTCTTCCAGCTCCAAGCACTGTAGGTCGAAAGTCTTAATCTCTCTTCGAAACTCACTTTCATCCCAGGAATCAATCTTGCAAATCTTCTTTCCACTTGATCTGACTAAGGCCAGGCACAAATTACAAAATATCCTGAATCATGCACTCAAATCCTTTCACAATATAAAGACCACATACCGTTTACCATCTGAAATGCATTCTGCATCTGCATGTTAACTTGCAATAACTAATGCATAAGAACAGCAACATTTCATAATCTCTCGACATAAAAACACAGTAGTTCTCTTTTTACCAACTAAATTTGGACATTTACCCCACAATGTACTCTATCTGTTCTGCTTCCCAATCACTCTATCCCCTTGAAACCTCTTTGCTCTTACTTAGTTTTGTATTAGACATGAACTTAGAATGGTTCTGTTTAGCACCTTTGGCTAAATGACCAATATTGTTTGTGGATACTTCAGAATGACCACTGATTCCAATGGTACAAACCTAATCATAGACTGACAGCTTGAGGTGGACCTATTTACTCCTCTGCCTTTTTGATAAGATGACCTGCATTTCCTGGCTTAGGGATCAAGGAAGTTTCTTAAAAAAACAATCTAATACTCAATCGCTAGAAATTTATAATGCACACAGTCATTTTTCTGTTGACTTTACTATCAACTGCTGTGAAAAACATTTTTCTGTGAAGAAATCATATTAAATTTGTATGATATAATAAAAAACAATTCAGTCTAAAGTAAATAATACAAATAGATGCCCAATCTAAATTAAATAATCTAGTTACTTCAGGCTTTCACAAATATAATTTGCAATATTTGAAGATAAATGAGGAGCTAATGGGAGAATGATTTATTACTCCAATAATATTACTATTCCAAAAATATTCAGCATAGATTGGGAGACAGCTTTGCCAAGCACCTATGTTCCGTCCATCAGAAAAAGCAGGATCTCCTAGTGGCTAACCATTTTAATTCTATTTTCCATTCTCATTCTGATATGTCAGCCCACAGCCTCCACTGCTCCACACCCAGGTTGAAGGAGCAACACTTTATATTCTACCTGGGTAGCCTCCAACCTACAACAAGAACGTCAATTTCCTTGAACTTCCAGTAATGCCCCACCCCACTCTCCTTCACCATTCCCATTTCTCTCTCTCACCTTATCTACTGACCTGTCCATCACCTCCCTTTGGTGATTCTCCCCCTTCCCTTTCTTCCATGGCCTTCTGACCTCTCCTATTAGAGTCCCCCTTCTTCAGAGCAGAAAGTAATTAAGGAAGAACTTATATTGAAATACCCTTCTCACAAATAGCAATGACAAACATCATGCAAACACAAACAATTCTAGTTAATAGCTATGAGAAACAAAGTTTAAATAACCACATGACATTTGGTGCCTTGGGATCTCTAATAGCTAAATTCAGCTGCTGAGCAAGAATTGATTAACCTTCCAAGTCAACTTGGGAAATGGTTAAATATAAAGTTTCATCTCAATTTAAACCATCAAATTAATTATTCTCCTTTCCAAATACATGGGCATCTCTGGCAAGAGCATCCATTCCTGACCAACCTTAACAGTTCTAGAACATGATATTGGGCCACCTTCTTAAATTGTTGCTATCCATACCTTGACAGTACCTGTACTCTATGTTCCATTGGGGAGGGACTTCCAAGATTTTGACCCAGCAATATTCATCCAACTCAGATTGACACACAACTAGAATTAAACTACATTTACAGGCATTCCAATTTGTTAAATTAAATTGATTTATTGTTGTCACATGTATTGTGGTACAGTGAAAAGCTTTGTTTTGCATGTCACATCCATGAAGATCATTTTACCATATCAGTATTAGAGGTAGTACAAGGGAAAAATCAATAACAGAATGCAGAATACAGTGTTTCTATTACAGAGAAAGTACAATGCCAGTCATAAGTGCAAGGCCAGATAAAGCAGATTGAGGTCAAAAATCCAGTACCCTTCCAAATAGTCTCCTTTGTCCTTCAGAAACAAGGTTGATTTGCTTCTACTACAGTTCTAATACCTAGAACTGGCAGTATTACAACTTGCAGATAAATTACTGTGCACAACTGGCCAAGGTAGTGAATAAGTAATAGAAGTTGGATTGTTATACAGACAAGAGACTACATTGAACAACACCCCTAACTTGTTTCAGAGATGGTGAGGCTAGAAAGGGAACCACAGACTTTTCCACAAACGTTGTGTAAAAAAGGTCGTGGCTGTTGGAGATGGACGTGTGCTTAATGCTGTCGTCTTTCCACAACTGCTGCAGGGCTTTTGTGCTTTCAGTGCATGGACTCAAGGATCTTAATCGAGACTGAATGCTCCATTTCTACAGACTGGTGATCATGAGCCAGAGCTTCTCCTGTGTTTGGTGGAAGTATTGTACTTAATAGAGCTCCGACATGCTACATGTTGTCAAAAGCTACCTTGGTGTCAGTAACTTACACTCATCTCTAGAATTTAAATCTCGACCTATATTTAAACTCTCGACCTTATATTTATAAGTGCACATTAGTGAACAGATGACTGGTAGGTATTGCTGAATATGGTGGTAACTAGACTGATTGACTCACTGAAAGCAGTTATCAGTGAGGTAAAGGAAAACTCAGGTAACTGAGGAGACTGGGATGTCATAAGGTATGACACTGCATGCCTACAGAAGATTGTTGCTTAATTTGTCCATAGGGTGTCTCTGACTCAGAGTGGCATGAACATTAATTTCTCCAACTTCCGGTATTCTTTACCCCTCTTGCTTCCCTCTTCTTCCATTTCTCACTCTGCCACCCCCCCTTACCTCTTCCTCATCTGCCTACGACCTCCTCCTGGTGCCCCTCCTCCTCCTTTCTCCCATGGTCCACCCTCCTCTCCTATCAGATTCCTTCTTCTCCAGCCCTTTACCTTTTCCACCTATCATCTCCCAGCTATTTCTTTCATCCCCTCTCCCACCCACCCTGGCTTCAACTACATCTTCTAGCTTGTATTCCTTCCCCTCACCCGCTTATTCTGGCTTCTTCCCCCTTCCTGTCCTGTCCTGATGAAGAGTCACAGCCTAAAATATCATATGTTCATAGATGCTGCACAATCCAAGTTCCTCCAACACTTTGTATGCATTGCCACACGGTGGTTCTTACTTTGACAAGGTCTCAGCGGTCAACAAGCAGGATCAACTTACTGGATGTACTTTATCATGTCTAATGCTGGGTTGCTCTTCTGCTTTTTTTTTGCCCCCTTGTTATTGACATTACAGCGGCTCATGCTTCAGAGTTTTATATATCGTTTTGAAGAGCATTTAGAACTTTGCGCGAAATCACAAATAGATTCTATTGGGAATGGAAAGCAAATTTCTTTTCCTAAAAGTACATTAGTGATCCTAATTTTAAATAAATCTTGACATGTTGTAGTCATTGCAGATAGCAAGAGTTTTTTTAAACAAATCTCCATTTCGTTGACGTATTAAGAACTCCCAAGTCTTCAATTATTAAATATCTCATATCTCATGATGTTGTGTTTCTGTCTTTGAGTTTGTTAAAATTTAGACATAACTGAGTTCAATTAAGTATTCAATACATCTTTTATAATAAAATCAAACTTCTTGGGAAATACACAAATAAATCACAATACTGTATTGATTTAAATGGTGATATTCATTCAAGTTAAATTTTCAGTGTAACCATATAACAATTACAGCACGGAAACAGACCATCTCGGCCCTTCTAGTCCGTGCCGAACTCTTACTCTCACCTAGTCCCACCGACCTGCACTCAGCCCATAACCCTCCATTCCTTTCCTGTCCATATATCTATCCAATTTAACTTTAAATGACAACATCAAACCTACCTCAACCACTTCTGCTGGAAGCTCGTTTCACACAGCTACCACTCTCTGAGTAAAGAAGTTCCCCCTCATGTTACCCATAAACTTTTGCCCTTTAACTCTCAGCTCATGTCCTCCTGTTTGAATCTCCCCCATTCTCAATGGAAAAAGCCTATCCACGTCAACTCTATCTATCCCCCTCATAACTTTAAATACCTCTATCAAGTCCCCCCTCAACCTTCTACGCTCCAAAGAATAAAGACCCAACTTGTTCAACCTTTCTCTGTAACTTAGGAGATGAAACCCAGGCAACATTCTAGTAAATATCCTCTGTACTCTCTCAATTTTATTGACATCTTTCCGATAATTCAGTGACCAAAACTGTACACAATACTCCAAATCTGGCCTTACCAATGCCTTATACAATTTCAACATTACATCCCAACTCCTATACTCAATGCTCTGATTTATAAAGGCCAGCATACCAAAAGCTTTCTTCACCACCCTATCCACATGATATTCCACCTTCAGACAACTATGCACCATTATTCCTAGATCCCTCCGTTCTACTGCATTCTTCAATGCCCTACCATTTACCATGTATGTCCTATTTTGATTAGTCCTACCAAAATGTAGCTCCTCACAGATATCAGCATTAAACTCCATCTGCCATCTTTCAGCCCACTCTCCTAACTGGTCTAAATCTCTCTGCAAGCTTTGAAAACCTACTTCATTATCCACAACGCCACCTATCTTAGTATCATCTGCATACTTACGAATCCAATTTACCACCCCATCATACAGATCATTAATATATATGACAAACAACATTGGACCCAGTACAGATCCTTGTGGCACACCACTAGACACCATCCTCCAATCTGACAAAGAGTTATCCGCCACTACTCTCTGGCGTCTCCCATCCAGCCACTGCTGAACCCATTTTACCACCTCGATATTAGTACCTAACGATTGAACCTTCCTAACTAACCTGCCGTGTGGAACCTTGTCAGAGGCTTTACTGAAGTCCATATAGACAACATCCACCGCTTTACCCTCGTCAACTTTCCTAGTAACCTCATCAAAAAATCCAATAAGATTTGTCAAACATGACCTTCCACGCACAAATCCATGTTGACTGTTCCTAATCAGACCCTGTCTATCCAGATAATTATATATACCATCTCTAAGGATACTTTCCATCAATTTACCCACCACTGTCACGACCCAGAGACTTATCCACTTTTATATTCCTTAAAAGCGCTAATACTTCCTTTTCTTTAATCATCATAGTTTCTGTAACTTCCCTACCTGTTTCCTTTATCTTACACAATCTTCTCCTTCATGAATACCGAGGAAAAGAAATTGTCCGAAATCTCCATCTCTTTTGGTTCCACACATAGCTGTCCACTCCGATTCTCTAAGGGACCAATTTTATCCCTCACTATCCTTTTGCTATTAATATATCTGTAGAAACCCTTGGATTTATTTTCACGTTACTTGCCAAAGCAACCTCATATCTTCTTTTAGCTTTTCTAATTTCTTTCTTAAGATTCTTTTTACATTCTTTATATTCCTCAAGCACCTCATTTACTCCAAGCTGCCCATATTTATTGTAGATCCCTCCCTTTTTTCCAAACCAAGTTTCCAATATCCCTTGAAAACTAATGTGTTTCGTCTTCAAGTATGTAACAATTTGAAATGCATGTTTTTGTTGAGAAACAAGGTTTTGTTTTTTTTGTCAGTGAAAAACACTAGTCCTATTCAGATCTCAAAACTGTGGAAATACACTCAGGTCAAAAAAAATTATTGATTCTCAAAATGCCTGCCCAATCTGGAATCAAAAGCAGTCAGGTTCCCCCATCCCCCAGTGAGATGAACAGTTCCTCAAATGCACGTCATACATTTCAATGTCAAAATTCGTAGAAAATCCACAAGAAGCAACAATACATCATCATATTCATGGAACTTAATGAAAGAAACTACGACAAAAATGGACACCATTCAACATAGCGCTATCGCCAAGCCAGTTTGTTCGGAGTTCAAGTACCAGTCCGAAGAATGGCACAACAGCGCTGAAGAGTACCCCAAAACATACTATACAAATCCAAGGATATTTTCTCAAATATCAAAGTCAGATCATTGTGTGCCTGATCGCTTTTAAATAAAATTAGCTTTATCTTAATTGAATTTTAAAGTAAGGCTGTCACAACTAAAAAGTGAGCTTTTAAATCGAATATGTTCTACCAGAGCCGGACGTAGAATACGAGTCACTTGTCAAGAAAGTGGTATTCTGCAAGATGACCAATGCAGTCTGCTAGCACGTCCTCCTTTTTTCCACTTGTTTAACATGACTGGCGATTAAGAGTTGAGATCAGCACCCGTGTAGAGCCGAATCCTACTTCCTCAATTTATGACTGGCCTAAAATGACATCAGACTGAATGGACTAAACACAAATCGCCACCCAATCGTTGGCGCTCACACGGTGAAGTCAGACTTTATTGTTAACTAGCTACCAAATTAAGACGCATTGCTCACAAGAGGCACCCATCCCACAATTTCAGAAATGCACTGCCCACTGCTGAAAACATTAAGGTACGAAAACAAACTACTTCAAGAAACACACACAAGAGGCTGAAGGAACACAGCAGGTCAGGCAGCATTATCTGGAAATGAATTAACAGGCGACATTTCGGGCCGAGACCCTTCCTCAGGGCTTCAAGAAAAACCCCGCAGGTACAGATTACGAATGACGCCCCGCCTGTACATGCAATACAAAAACAGAAACCTTATCTGAACAGAGTGCCGATTTGTCCGCCTCCCTTGAACAAGTACGCAGAATTGACGCAGGTTTATCGAGCCTTTAGACAAACAGTACCACGGACAACCATTTGTTTTCATTAAGATGGCCCCAAGAGACACGTCGTTCAATAGACAATGGGTGCATCAGGCGCTGAAACCCCCAGCGACACGGTCAGTTCCCCGTCCAGCCAGTGGAACCCAACTCAGCAGAGCGAGCACGACTCTATCTACCTGCGGAACCCGCTCCCAGAACAAACGTTTATACACTTTCAACTCGAAATAAATATACATATAGGAAACAAACTCCCCACAAAGTCTAAACAAGAAAATGTTAACAACCTGAACTTCATAAAGCCAAAACTGCCCATGCGGACACCCTTTACTACCACTACAAAGGACTGAATTACTACAAAGGGCAAGCTCTTCGTTTAAAAACGCAGTCTCCGAAACGCTACAATTCTTCGATAAAAATACCTTTCAGAGAAATGCTTGTCCGCGTCGATCTATGGTCAATCTGCAGTGGTTGAATCAATCCAGCTTCAGATATTTTCAATAGCCTTGCCGCTACTTTTAAGCAAAACTCTAATTGGGTCTCTGTACTGTTAAATGTTCAGGCAGCCAGATTGCGGGTATGCCGTGGCTATTTATTTTTTCTCCACGCTGTAACTTTTCTTACGGCTTGAAGGGTAATTTCTGACGAGGTTGGTAACAGAGAAACACCGCCAGGATGGCGAGAACAACTCCGGCTTGGTGCAGGCAGAGTCCAAACCGGGAAAATCCGTAGCGATTTCACCCGGAAATACATTTGCGCAGGGCCCTCCTTCGGTAGAACTAGTCATTTTTTTAAAGCTAATTTAATAGTTAATTGCATATAGAGCTAATATCGTGATGCATAGAAAAAAAATACAAATTATATCATCTGTAGTTATCAAGCATTTCCCTTCCTGCCAAGCGGAAGGGTTTCTAGTATGCACAGTTCATAAAATAAATGTAGCGTGTTTTGAGGATAGCTAATGCGTAAAAGTTTACTTTATAGCATTATTTTTGGAGTCAAACAGATTTCTTGGGCATTTAGTTACCTGGGTGGAATATAATGGCATGTTAACCGTAACTGCCAAAAACAAAGTTGTACCATTTAGGAAGGTGGAATGATTAAATTTATTACAGGTGCGTGTAAATTCTAATACTAGATCAAAATAATCTATTATAAAATGATTCACTTTCTATCTCTCGCTAAGTGCTGGATGAATTGAACAAGCCAGGCAGCATCTCTGGAGGGGAATAAACAGTCAACGTTTCTGTCTGAGACTGTTCATCGGAACTGGAAAGTCACTTTGTGTGTGTTGCTCAAGGATTCCAGCATCTATTGAATCTCATGTTTATGACTTCCCTTCTCTTTATATATTTCTAGCAATGCCACAATTTTAAGTGATGTATAAGGTATAAGCACTTTTTCCAAGGATAATTTAAGAGGAACAATAAATGCTGTTCTCCTTACATCACAGTAATGAATCAGGTAAAAGGGGAGCCAGAGAGGAGAATGGAAGAAGAGGGAGGGGGAAAATTACTGGATATTAGAGAAATTAATATTCAGTCTAATTCCCTCTTACCTTTTCTCTTCTTCTCAAAACGCAGCTTCTCAATTTATCTCCCCGCAGTCATCCACCTGACTTCACCTATCACCTTCTTGCTTGTACTACTTCCCTTCATCCCACCTTCTTATTCTGGCTTTTTCCCCCTTCCTTTCCAGAGCTTATGAAGGGTCTTGGTCTGAAACATTGACTGTTTACTCCTGTCCAGGACCTGCTGCGTTCCTCCAGCATCTTGTCTGTGTTTCTCTGGATTTCCAGCATTTGCAGCATCCCTTGTGTTTAAAATTCAGCTTGAGCCCTACAAGTAGCTGGAATTGAAGTAATTGAACCGTTACTAAGGAAAACTTGTATACTTGTTGAGCAATAATGTTGAATTATTTAGTATTCTGATTTCTTGTTCAATCTCACTTGGTAAAATATAGACATTCTCTATCAGGAGTGGGTCATGTATTGGATTTACATTTGCAATCTGTCCACCAGCTCCATTCTGTGCTTTTTTTTAATAAAAGTCACAGTTGCTGAGATTAAGGTATGAGCACCATAAATAATGAAGGAACTGTCTTGTGAGAATTTTTTCCACATTCCAAATTCTACAATCTCTTATACAACTTTTAGGCAATATAGACCAGGTGTCCCCAACCTTTTTTGCACCGAAGACAGGTTTAATATTGACAATATTCTAATATTCTTGCGGACCGGCAGACTGGGGGGGGGGTGGGGGGGTTGTAAACCACCACTGGAATATAGGTGATGTCACTTATAAGTGGCTAATACACTCAATTTCGTTTCTAAAGGTGCTTATCTAACAAAGTTAATATTAAACACACAGTGCATATTTTTCTCACATGAATATAGTGATAAGTCAATTATAACAGTGGTCCCAAACCTCCGGGCCGCGGGCTGATACATTGCTGCGAAGAATGCAGCGGTACAGCGGTGGCCGGAACGCACCCAGCACATCTTTAAGAAAATAGCCGAAATAAACAAGGTAATTAATTAGGTGCCGCCTGGCATGTAAATGCCGGCCCAGATCAGAGGCGACGCAATCGGCAATCACCTCTGATCTGGGACGACACTTACGTGCCAGGCAGCACCTAATTAATTAGCTTGTTTATTTCGGCTATTTTCTTAAAGATGTGCTGGGTGCGTTCCGGCTGCCGCTGTACCGCTGCATTCTTCGCAGCCCAGATGTTGGGGACAACTGAATTATAAGTCACTTATAAGTCAATAGCATCATAACATTTTAAGTAACTTTTAGATATTAAACACACAGCGCATATTTTCCTCGTATGAACATATAAAATCATTGCAACACGCCAATATTGCTGAATCAGTGGGAGCCCTGAGCTTGTTTCCCTGCAACAAGACAGTCCCATCGAGGGGTGATGGGAGACAGCGATACTCAAAAGGGGTTCCTTATGTCCAGTCAATTCCGCAATTTAGTTTTCAGGATATTCAGCCTTGACTTTGATCCAGAATGCCGGCAGAGATGTTATGTCAAACATATTTCTCAGCCCACCGTCATTTGCAAGCTCAAGGAGTTGACCTTTTTCCCGCTCTGACATGGAAGATTCACCGGGGACATTCACAAATGGGTCACGGACACAGTCCTTTGTACATCTTGGGTTATTTGCGTCTTGGGTCACTGATGACCTCGCATGTATTAAAGTTCAACAGTGGGTGTGACAGGGAATGAGGAAAGGTGCAGCTGACTCATATCATTTCATATCGTTTCCTCGCGGCCTGCGGCCCACGGTCTGGTAGCACATGCTTTGCGGCCCAGTACCGGTCCGCAGCCCGGTGGTTGGGGACCGCTGATATAGACAGTCTGATTTGGTGAGAAATCCCAAGAAAAGAACATCAGGACATAAATAAGGCAAACAAATAACCTGAAAGACTGTTGGAATGAGCAAACGAAGAGTGCTTTCCCTAATCAAGTCTCTCTGTCAGGATTAGAGCCATTCATGGTTTGTGCATGTGTGTTTGGGTGGAGTGGGGTTTGAAATGAAGAAGAATATAGAATATAATGGAAGCCTTAAAAACACTGAGGCCACTCTGCAAACACTGTGCAGCATTGCCTGTCCAACATCAGCATAGAAACACGAAGGACATCTTCAACATCCAGAAAACTAGAACAGAGTGCACAGCAACTACAAACGTTTGTACATGCATTGAAGGGGAGTTCCCATGGGCAGAGTAGTTGAATACGTTCACGAACTTTCAAAATACCCACCTGTGCATTCGCCTCATCAGACATCTCCTGCCCCTTCTGTGAAAAAGTCTGCATTCCCCACATTGGCCGGAACAGTTGGCTAAACCATCCATAATCCTGAGCATCAAGGATGAAAAAATGGATAAATCTTTAGTTTAAAATTACAACAATTTCCTAGTTCCTATTTTTAAAGTTTAAGACATTTCAATGGTTAAAAACTTTGCAGTATTTTGCACTAGGTCTCTTCCTGCACAGCTTCTTGCATGTGCTGAAGGTGAATACAGCAGCTTGGTAATGGCAGCAGGGAGTATAGGTAACATAAGGTCACCCTTCACATTTAGAACTGTCTTCTTATCTCTAGAGAAGGCCACTGTGAGGTACTGCATGGATGATGAAAACAAGAGGGGTCCAGAAAAATACTTAGAATCTAAAAAGTTAATAGCGTTGGTGTGACATGGCAATCCATTGCTAAAGACTCTTCTGACTATGATCACGTTGGTAAGGGTGCCACCAAATGGCATCATTTGGTGCAACACACACAAAGTGCTGGACGAGCTCAGCAGGTTGGACAGCATCAATGGAAGGATATTAACAGTTGACATCTCAGGCCTTTCATCAAGAATACTGCATTCAAGGAGTACTGTATTCAGTTTAGGTCAGCCCACTTTAGGAAAGATACCATTAAGCTGAAAAGAGCGCACAGAAGATTTACAAAGTCATTGCCAGGATTTGAGATATTGAGGATAAGGAGAGGTTGGGCAGTCTTGGACTACTTGAAGAATATCAGAATCAGAATGAGAATCAGGTTTTTTATCACCAGCATGTGACGTGAAATTTGTTAACTTAGCAGCAGCAGTTCAATGATATACATAACCTAGCAGAGAGAGAAAAAAATAAATTAAATAAAACATAATAATAAATAAACAAGTAAATTAATTACGTACATTGAATAGATATTAAAAAATTTGCAAAACCAGAAATACTGTATACTAAAAAAGTGAGGTAGCATCCAAAGCTTCAATGTCCGTTTAGGAATCAGGTGGCAGAAGCTGTTCCTGAATCGCTGAGTATGTGCCTTCAGTCTTCTGTATTTCCTACCTGATGGTAACAGTGAGAAAGCGTAATGCCCTGAATGCTGGAGGTTCTTAATAATGGACGCTGCCTTTCTGAGACACTGCTCCCTAAAGGTGTCTTGGGTACTTTGTTGGCTAGTGCCCAAGATGGAGCTGACTAGATTTACAACCTTCTGTAGCTTCTTTCGGTCCAGTGCAGTAGCCCCTCCATACCAGACAGTGATGCAGCCTGTCAGAATGCTCTCCACAGTACGACTACAGAAGTTTTTGAGTATATTTATTGACATGCTAAATCTCTTCAAACTCCTAATAAAGCATAGCTGCTGTCTTGCCTTCTTTATAACTACATCAATATGTTGGGACCAGGTTAGATCCTCAGAGGAGACTGAGAAGTAATCTTATAGAGGTGTATAAAATCACGAGGGCAACAGGGTGGGTGAATGCATTTAATCTTTTTCCAGTATTGGGAAATTAAGAATTAGATGGCATTAGTTTGAAGTGAAAGTGAAAAGATTTAATGGAAACTTGAGAGTCAACTTTTTTTTTCCACAGAGGATGGCATATATGTGGAATGGGCTGTGAGAAGAAATGGTTGAAGCAGGTTAAAAAAAAACAGCATAAACCATTGGACTGAAGGGCCTGACTGTCTACTAGAATTACCATGCACCAAAACTTGCTTGCTGAAAATAAAACAACACTTGTCAGTAAGACAGCTGTGGAAACCAATATTGCTTCGAACTACTGAAAAAAAATTATAAAGCACAAAATTATAAAGTAAAACAGTATAAAGAATTGTTTTAAAGATATCCACGAAGGAAATTAAGCTTTTAGCTCCAATTGTAAATAATAGAACTGATGCCCTAATGCAAAATACCAAGGAGTGGATCAACAACTCCAACAACATCTCCTTGATATAACTGACCAAAATCAATAGAACAGGCAGGTAAATAAAAACTGCAGATTTTGCAGTGCATGAAATTATCTCAAAATGAGACAGTGATGATTACACAAACTTTGCAACACCTTAGAAAAACAGAAAGATGTGTGATTTCTAACCTAGTACTTCCAAAATCCAGTAACAATCTCTTTATTTTGTTCATGATACATAACAAAGCAGCTTTTGTAGCAGTGGAGACCAGTACACAGAGAAATTAACATCTGAAATGATGGGTGCTTCATATAAACACCCAATAAAGATCTATTCATTCTGTATCCTGTTTATAGCATTCAATTGTATTGGATATTATTTAGGGCATCCATACAAAATGGTTGTATGGTATTCCTAGGGAATCAGCCTTAGTGGCAGTCTAAAAGGCACAAAAAAGCACCCTAGAATCATAGTATTCCAGTAAGTTCGGACCACTTAGGCAATACTTTCTGTGTGTGTGTGTGTTTTTTTTCATTTTCAACTGGCATTTCTCACATTTTGTGGTATCATTTATCCATACTACTGCTTCATTACCACATGATTACGTTCTCCAATGGGAATGTCATGTGCGTTGGAATAGGAAGCGGGCATTGGTGGAGTAGGAGGGCGTGCACAGCTACAGGAACTCAAATACTTCATTGTTATTTCTGGTGCATGGGGAGGCTCATCTTCCCAAAACAGGATTGAAGGCATAGCAAACTCAAAATCGTTCTGGAAATGTCCACTGTCCCCTTAGGCTTTAAGGTAGCCACCATCATCCTGGTGCCCAAGATGGAGGCAGTAACCTGTCTCAACAACTATCATCCAGTGGAACTGTCCTCAACAATAATGAAGTGCTGCGACCAGTTGGTTATGGATTACATTAAATCCATCTTCCTGCTACTTTGGACCTTTTCCAGTTCCACTTATCACTCAAATTGTTCAACTGAAGAAGTCGTAGTCACTGTATTCCACTCCATCCTGTCCCATCTGGAAAGTAGTGCCTCATATGCCAAGGTGCTGTTTATTGAAGTTCAAAGTTCAAAGTAGATTTATTACCAACGTATGTATGCAGTATACAACCCTGAAATTCATCTTCCTGCAGATAGAAACAAAGAAACACCATGGAACCCGTAAACAGAAAACATCAAGCAGCCAACGTGCGAAAAAAAGAACAAATCACGCAAATGGCAAAGTACAAGTAAATAATGAACGTTAATGTTAGAATGTTAAACATCAGTCTGCAGAGTCCTTGAAACAGTGTCAGTACCTCCAGTTGAACTTTGTCTTTTTGTGTATTTTCCCCTTAGCCATCAATCTGTGGTTTTGTATTGCCATGCGCTCTTGTTTGTTTTCATGTCCCATGCGCTCCTGTCCCCGCTCCTACTCTACTCCGGCCCCTGTATTAGTGAGTATTCTGCCTCTCACCTGTTTCTCATTATTATCTGTCTTGCTGCCACTTCTGTTTCATTGTGCTCCACCTGTCATCTGCCTCTCTGTTTATTGCTCAGTGTATTTCATCCTGTGTTTTCATCTGTTTGTTGCCAGATTGTGCCAGTGAGTTTTCCTGAGCCTTTCCAGCATGTGTATCTGAACTCTGTCTGTCTGAATATTGACTCTGCCTGTTTTCCGATTCTGGTTTTTGGATTTCTCTGGAATTTTTGATCTCCGCCTGAACTTTGCCACTGACTTTGTTGCCCCTCTGGATCTGATACTCAGTAAATATCACAGTGCGCACAGTTCTTGTTCTGCAGTTGGGTCCCTGCTTCACCACCCTGACTGTACAATCTGGCCAGAAAGGATCCAGCAGACCCCGGTCATCTGAGAGCTGCCCTAGAACAACAGGGAATGATGCTGGGGAGACGCCAGAACCAGCTGGACTCTGTTTAGGGCAGTGGAGATGCTTTCTGCAAATGTAACCAATCTTCTGGCCCAGATTCAGTCACTCCAGCTGTCCCAGAGCACCCATCAACATTCGCGATGGCATCTTCTGCCCTGCCCTCCACATTCTCGTTTACTCCTCCTGTCCAAGAGCCCTGTCAAGCCAAGGTGGGCACGTCATCACTGGGTGAGAGAATGGGGAATAGCCGTCTGGGAGGCAGGTTCCTCTTTCTGCAGTAGTTTTCAGTTATTTTTTGAGGAGATGAGAAAAGTGCTTGATCGCTCCAAAGCTTTGAGAGAGGCTGCCTGTGAAATGCAGCACATGCACCAAGGGTGCAGGTCTGTGTCAGATTACACTGTAGAGTTCTGAACCCCAGCCATCTCTAGTGGCTGGAACTTGGAGGCACAGTACAACACCTTCCTGAATGGCTTCTCTGAAGACATCAAAGATAAGCTTGTCACCCAGGACCTTCCTGCCACCTTTGAAGCCCTGGTGGGTTTGGCCATCTGTATTGATGTTCGCCTTCAGCAATGCCACAGAGGGAGGGGTTCCAGACCGTCCCTGGGGACACTGGGTAAGTTCGAAGCTCCTCGCCAGTCTACATTGCCCTACCGTTTGCCCCCCGTCTACAATTCCCATTCCAGAGCCCGAAGCTATGAAGGTTGACTGTACCTGCCTGACACCAACTGAAAGACAAAGGAGAATTAGCATCCGTTCCTGTCTGTACTGTGGCCAACCAGACCACTTCATTTCCACCCGCCCTGTAAAAGCCAAACACTCACCAGTAGGACGAAGAGTACTGTTGAGCGTGACCCCTGTCCAGCCCCACTCGACGCCACTCGCTCTCATACCTGCTTCTCTGGAGTGGGGCATCCAGCACCGAGCAGTCTCAGTCTTTGTCGATTCTGGTGCGGAGGGGTGTTTTATCGATTCCGGCTTGGCTGCCCAGTGGGGATTAACCATGTCTGCTCTCCAGCCACCATTGGTGGCCAACACCTTGAATGGTCAGAGACTGGCTAACATCACCCATGTCATGGTCCCAGTGAGTCTTAGTTTATCAGGCAATCACCATGTACAGTTAACCCTTTGTTATTGACTCTCCTCAAGCTCCCATTGTCCTGGGCCATCCCTGGTTAGTTAAACACAACCCCCACATTCACTGGCTCAGTCACAAGATTGTAGGCTGGAGCCCATTCTGTTACTCTCACTGCCTCCGCCAAGCCTAGATCCCCTTGTCTCCAAGCCCAGATCCCCCCAATGAATTTTGGACCTTAGTGCCATCCCTCCTAAATACATGGACCTCAAGGCTGTGTTCAAGTCCCGGGCCACTTCCCTACAGCCTCATCTTCCATATAATTCCGCCATTGACCTCTTGCCTGGCACATCTCCTTCAAGGGGCGGCCTTAATTCCCTGTCCGTACCTGAAACAGAAACCATGAGTACATTCAAGAGTCTCTGGCTGCAGGCATTATCTGGTCGTCTTCCTTCCCCGCTAGTGCCGGTTTTTACTCTGTTGAAAAGAAGGATGGCTTCTTGCGTCCATGCATTGATTACTGGGGACTGAATGAAGTCACAGTTAAGACCAGTTACCCTCTTCCAATCATGACCCTGGCATTTGAACTACTGCAAGGAGTCTCAGTTTTCACCAAGCTTGATCTCTGTAATGCCTACCACCTTGTCCGCATCCACAAAGGAGAAGAGTGGAAGACGGCCTTCAACACCACCTCAGGACATTACGAGTATCTGGTCATGCCATTCGGTCTCACAAATGCCCTCACTGTCTTCCAAGCCCTGGTAAATGACGTTCTCAGGGACATGCTGAACCAATTTGTTTTTGTGTATCTTGATGACATTTTGATTTTTTTATAAGTCCCTTGCTGAACACACAGGTTTCGTCCATAGAGTTCTCCAGTGCCTTCTAGAGAACCAGCTCTTTGCGAAGGCTGAGAAATGTGAGTTTCATCGCAATACAGTCTCCTTCCTGGGGTATGTAATTACAGGCCCTGTCCATTCAGATGGACCAACAAAAGGACAAGGTGGTGGTTGAATGGCCCCAACTTTCGACTCGTCGAGAGTTGCAATGCTTCTTGGGCTTCATCAACTTTTATTGCTGCTTCATCAGAAATTACAGTACACTGAGTGCACCACTCACTGCTTTTACCTCACCAGCTGTCAGATTCTCCTGGTCCCCTGCTGCTGAAAAAGCATCCTCTGACCTGAAGGAACATTTCACATCTGCCCCCATCCTGATTCAACCCGACACTGACTGGCAGTTCATTGTGGAGGTGGATGTGCCTGACATTGGTGTAGGAGCTGTTCTCTCTCAGCGCTCGGCCAAGGATGAGAAGGTACACCCCTGCGCCGCCTTCTCTCGCTGTCTCACTCTCACAGAGCAGAATTATGATATCGGAAACCGGGAGCTGCTGGCTGTGAAGCTAGCTCTGGAGGAGTGGAAGCATTGGCTGGAGGGAGCCAAGGTGCCATTTTTAGTCTGGACTGATCACAAGAATCTGGAATATATCCGTATGGCCAAGCATCTCAACTCCTGTCAAGCTCGTTGGTCCCTGTTTTTCTCAAGATTCAATTTTACTCTGTCCTTCCACCCCGGTTCCAAGAATGGAAAACCAATGCCCTCTCCCAAAGATTTCCCTCTTCTGAGACCCCTGAGGTCCCCGATGCCATCCTCCCTGCTCACTGTCTCATGGGTGCAGCGCAATGGGACATTGAAGCCATGATGCAAGTTGCTCAACAGAACAAGGCAGCCCCTAGTCAATACCCCACTAACCGTGTTTATGTTCCCAGCTCTGTCCGCTCACAGGTATTACAGTGGGGTCATTCTTCCTGGTTATCCTGTCACCCTGGAACCAAGTGTACTCAGGTCTTCATCAGTCGACAGTTCTGGTGACCCTCCATGGGAGGTGACATCCACAAATTCGTCTCAGCCTTCTTGGTCTGTGCTCAAGGCAAGAACTCTAACTGGTCACCGGCTGGTCTGTTGCAACACCTGTCTATCCCCAAGAGACCTTGGTCCCACATTGCCCTGGATTATGTCACCAGCCTTTCCCCATCAGATGGTAACACCACCATTCTCACAGTAGTTGATCGTTTCTCCAAGTCTGTACATCTCATTCCTTTACCTAAACTCTGCTCTGCCAAAGAAACAGCCAAATTACTAGTACAGTGAAACCCTGATTTTACGCGCCCCAATTTTAGCACGAATTCGGATATAGCGCAATGAGTCATTGGACTCCATCCATTTCCATGTCAATCCATACTTCCCCTTCACCAGCCTTGTATCCCTTTTGCCAATCAACTTCCCAGCTCTTGGCTTCATCCCTCCCCCCCTCTGTCTTCTCCTATCATTTCGGGTCTCTCCCTCCCCCTCCCACTTTCAAATCTCTTTCTATCTCTTTTTTTTCCTGTTAGTCCTGACGAAGAGTTTCGACCAGATGCTGCCTGGCCTGCTGCACTCCACCAGCATTTTGTGTGAGTCATTGGTCCTTTTTTGTTCAAAATGGAACAAACTGCTAGAAAAAGAAAATCTTGCTCTGTGAAAGATAAGCTTGACGTGATCAAGACTAAAAGTCAAACTCAAGTTGCACGAGACCTCGGGATACCGGAATCAACACTTCGTGGCTGGAAATCTCATGAAGAAAAGTTTTGCGCGTTGCTTTGCAAAGTTGAAGAAGAAGAAGGACTAAAAGCCAAATGCCTGAAGACAGCCAAAGATGTCAGCCTCGATGACTCCCTGCACGAATGGTTCGTTCAAGCTCTCTCAGAAGGCCTTCCAATTTCCGGCCCTATTCTCAAAGCTCAAGCTGAGAAGTTTGACAAGCAGATCGATGGAGAAACTTCACAGTTCAAAGCTAGCAATGGATGGCTAGACCAGTTTAAATGCCGTCACAGGATTTTCCCCCCACCCGCAAAAGTGTCTGAAGTCATTGAACAACTCGAGGCTAGTCTCTATTGGCTGGAGACCCAGGAGGTAGACCACATGTAAAAAAAAACCTCCAACTCAGAAGCATTCTAGATTTCGCTCGAAGCCAGCGACATGCTACATTCAAGCAAGGAACACTCGATCACTTTTTTTAAGAAATAAACTGTAAATGATCATTACTGATATTCTTGAATGTTTTTGTTTGTTGTTTTGTGTATTAAGAAGCTTTACTAAAAATGAATTTGTTTTAATTTCTACATTAACAACAACCCTGATTTAGCGCGACCCTGCTTTTTTCGCAATGACATTTTATGGACCCAAACGATCGCGTTATAATGGGGTTTCACTGTACTGCATGTTTTTGAATTGCATGGTTTACCTGTAGATGTTGTCAGACAGGGGCTCTCAATTTACATCCAACTTCTGAAGGGCATTCTGTAATCTTCTGGGTGCCTCTGTAAGTCTGTCTTCAGGATTTCACCCACAGACCAATGGCCAGACCGAGTGGGTCAACCAACAGATGGAGGTAGTATCGCAGTGTCTGGTTTCCTGAAACCCTCCGCGTGGAGTCAGCAGCTACCCTGGGCCAAGTACGCCATAAACTCTCATCTGTCCTCATCCACCGGTCTGTCCCCCTTCGAGTGCTGCCTTGGCTACCTACCTCCACTGTTTCCTGCCCAGGAGGAGGAGGTTGGCTTTCCAACTGCCGAGGCATTCATCCGCTGTTGTCAGCGGACATGGAGGTGCACTCGCTCTGCCCTTCTCCATGCCTCTGTTAGGATCAAGCGTCAAGCTGACCGCCATCGCTCCAAGGCTCCATGTTACCACCAGGGACAGCGTGCGTGTCTTTCAACCTGAGATCTGACCCTCAAGGTGGATTCCTGCAAGCTCTCCCCCCCATGCCCCCACCGCTTCATCGGCCCCTTTCTCATTGGTAAAGTCATCAGCCCTGCTGTTGTTCGTCTCAAGCTCCCCTCCACTCTCCACCTCATTTATCCCACCTTCCGTGTGTCCCACATCAAGCCTTTCATGAGCCATTCCCCTGTGTCCTGTTCCCAAACACCTCCCTCCCTCCCCCCCCCCCATGGCTCATCAATGTGCCAGAGGCCTTCACAATGCATTAACTGCTGAACGTTCGTCACTGTGGCCATGGCCTCCAGTACCTTGTGGACTAGGAGGGCTACAGTCCTGAGGAGAGGTGCTGGGTCCCCGCCTGTAACATCCTGGACCCCTCTCTCATCAGACTTTCATCGCCAGCACCCAGCTCTACCTGCCATGGTGCCAGGAGGCGTCTGTAGGTGGGGGTGGAGGGGTACTATCAGTACCTCCAGTTGAACTTCGTCTTTTTGTGTGTTTTCCCCCTAGCTGAAAGTCTGTGTTTTGTCTTGCCATGTGCTCTTGTTTGTTTTCATCCCCCATGTGCTCTTGTCCCTGCTCCTGCTCGACTCCAGCCCCTGTATTACGGAGTACTCTGCCTCTCACTTGTTTCTCATTATTACCTGTTTTGCTGCCACTTCTGTCTCATTGTGCTCTGCCTATCATCTGCCTCTCTGTTTATTGCTCAGTGTATTTTAGTCCTGTGTTTTCATCTGTTTGTTGCCAGATTGTGCTATTGAGTTTTCCTGAGCCTTTCTAGCATGTGTATCTGAACTCTGTCTGTCTGAATATTGACTCTGCCTGTTTTCTGATTCTGGTTTTTGGATTTCTCTGGAATTTTTGATCTCCACCTGAACTTTGACACTGACTTTGTTGCCCCTCTGGATTTGCTGCTCAGTAAGTATCACAGTGTGCACAGTACTTGGTCTGCGATTGGGTTCCTGCTTCAGCACCCTGACAAACAGTCAATGTTAAGTGTAGTTCAGTTTAGTTCAATTTAGCATTGTCGTACTTGAATGCAGGCCGCTGATCCAGTCCACATCAAAACCCCACAAAATGGCAATACGAAACCAGAGCCACATATAACATGAAAAGCAGAGCCCTCTAAAAATGAGTCCAATCCACAAACTGGACACACGCTTGCCTTCTGGACTCATCTTCATTGATTTCAATCTTGCTTGACGCTTTGATCGGTGAGATCGGCAAGTAAATGGAGATGATCATGGGTTTACGCTGCACCATGAGGCTGCGTATTCTGTTCTCAACCTTGCTCTCAACCAGCTGAATTCCCTTGGAGATGGCAAAAGAGCCAGATCTGTCAGCTGGCCCAAAACCACATTATTGAAATGTAAATTATCGGCTCCAATCGCACTCAGGTTGGTAGTAGAAGTATATTTTTAAAAAAAGAAGTAATTTTGTGAGCTGTCTGCAGGACATCACCAACAGTCATGTTGGCCTCTGGAACCACCTTGAAATAGTCTCAACTTCTGCTCAGCATTTAACACTGGAGGGTAAACTGTTCCCGTTGGGTCTCTACACCTCACTCTGTACATGGATCCTGGACTTGACAGAAAGGCCACAGTAAGTCCATGTTGGCAGAAATATCTCTGACTCTGTCACACTGAGCACTGACACTCCCCTGGGCTGCATGCTTAGCACACTGCTGACACATGACTGCATTACTAGATCCAGTTCAAATTGGATCATCAATTTCACTGATAACACAACAGTGGTGGCCCTCAGGAACAATGATGATGAGATGACGTACAGAGAGGAGGTAGAACAACTGGTGGAATAGTGTGAGCACAACAACTTGAGTCTCAGTGTGGACAGGACTAAAGAGATGATTGTGGACCTTAAGAAGGTGCAGGATGACCACTCCTCACTGTACATAAATAGCTCCTCCGTGGAGACAGTTAAGAGCACCAAGTTCCTGGGAGTGCACAAAACAGACAAACTCACCTTGGGTCAAAAAAACACAGCAGAGTCTCCACTTCCTCAGGAGATTGAGTGGAGTGAGGCTCCCCCCACCACCACTGTAACCAATTTTTCCAGGAGCACCATCAAGACCGAACTGATTAGCTGGATCTCTGTCTGTTATGGGAATTGTAAGGCATCTGACCGTAAGAACCTACAAAAGATTGTGAGGACTGCTGAAGGATTATCAGGTTCTCTCTTCCACCCAACAGAGATATACATCATGAGCACAGTGTATGCAAGGCCTTTAGCATCATCAATGATTCCTCCCTTGTGTCCAACAATCTCTTTGACCCCCCCCTATCGTCAGGCAGGGGGCATGGTAACATTAGGACAAGAATTGTCAGGATGTGAAGCAGCTTCCACGTCAGCAACCAGATCATCCATATCAACGATCTGGAGGATAATATGGTAAACTGGATCAGCACATTTGCAAATAACACTGGATTGGGGGTCTAGTGGACTGAGGAAGACTATCAGAACTTACTGCTGGATCTAGACCAGCTGGGAAAATGGGCTGAGAAACGACAGATGGAATTTAATGCAGTCAAGTGTGAGGTGTTGCACTTTGCGAGGTAGGTCTTACATGGTGAGCAATAGGGCACTGAGGAGTGTGGTAGAACAGAGAAATCTCGGAATACGGATCCGTAATTCCTTGACAGTGACGTCACAGGTTGATGTGGTCATAAAGAAAACTTTTGGCACATTGGCCTTCATAAATTAATGTATTGAATACAGCAGTTGAGATGTTATATTGAAATTGTTGGTAAGGCCTAATTTGGAGTATTGCGTGTAGTTCTGGTCGCTTGCCTGCGGAACGATGTCAAAAAGATTGAAAGAGTGCAGGGAAGATTTACAGGGATATTGCTGGGAACTGAGGACCTGAGTTATAGGAAGGTTGAATAAGTTAGGACTTTAGTCCCTAGAACGTAGAAGATTAAGGGGAGATTTAATAGAAGTATACAAGATTTTCATGGTATAGATAGGGTAAACATGCAGGCTTTTTCCACTGAGATTAGCTGAGTCTACAGTCAAGGTTATGGGTTAAAAATGAAATGTTTAAAGGGACCATGAGTGGAACAGAGGATAGTGAGCGTGTCGAATGAGCTGCAAATGCAACTGGTGGATGCAGGTTTGATTTCAACATTTAAGAGGAATTTGGATAGATGCATAGATGGGAGGGGTATGGAGGGCAGGTCAATGGGACTGGGCAGATCAGTGGTTCGGCATGGACCAGATAGGCTGAAGCTTCTGTCTCTGTGCTGCAGTGTTCTATAACTCAACGACTACTGAACTCACTGCCACCACCCAGGTCTCATCGTGCATAAAGCGCCAGCGATATTATACTGTTTACGTTTTAACTTGTGGTGTAAATGCACCTTAGTATTTGTAAAGTTACTTGTGGTAACATTACTTGATGTGTGTTGTGTATGAGTTATATGTACTATGTTGTGCACCTTGGCCCCGAGCAACATTTTGTCATTTGGTGGTTTACAGGGTGTATGGTTGAATGACCATAAACTGAACTTGAACTTAAACTTGAATGTTTAAAATCTGCTACAAAACAACAAACGTTTCAACATACAAGTCAGTGACAATAAACTTAATTGAAAGGTTCTGTGAAATCCTTTACACCCCTTCAATTGCTTTATTTGACGCTCTCAGGAGCACTGTATGAAAGCTCATGTTCAGGACTGAAGGGCAGCCTCCATGACCCACCAACATCACATGAGAAAGTGATGTCCATCGTCTCTACAGATCAGAGGGTGTTTACCTAAGAAGCATCAAATCATTTTACGTTATAATTTCACTTCCACAACAAGAAGGAAGTCATGGTGAGATTATGAACAGTAATTATACTTGGTAACCACACCTTCCATAAAAGCAAATTTCTGAGATCTATGAGACAAATCTTCATGTGTAACCTTAATAAGCACTAATTTCTGGATTCTTAGCTTAAGCAACTAGCAATGATAGTAACACACATCAAAGTTGCTGGTGAACGCAGCAGGCCAGGCAGCATCTCTAGGAAGAGGTGCAGTCGATGTTTTGGGCCTGTCCCTCTGACTATACCCCTTGCCCATCCTCTGGGTTTGATCCCCCCCCTCCCCCTTTTCTTTCTCCCTAGGCCTCCTGTCCCATGATCCTCCCATATCCCTTTTGCCTATCACCTGTCCAGCTCTTGGCTCCATCCCTCCCCCTCCTGTCTTCTCCTATCATTTTGGATCTCCCCTCCCCCTCCCACATTCAAATCCCTTACTCACTCTTCCTTCAGTTAGTCCTGACGAAGGGTCTCAGCCTGAAACGTCGACTGTACCTCTTCCTGGAGGTGCTGCCTGGCCTGCTGCGTTCACCAGCAACTTTGATGTGCGTTGCTTGAATCTCTAGCATCTGCAGAATTCCTCGTGTTAGCAATGATAGTGGTGAGTTGTGCTTCCAATTCCAAGGCTGTATGATGAAGACTGAAACATTGCCCTGCCTTCCTGCAAATATCCTTTTATAAGGCAGCTGCCAAGGAATGCACAAAGACAAGTTCTCCTGTGGCCACCTGAAAGAACAAGCAACTTTACTTTGTAGCAATGTGGCATGACTTATTCCATCACTTGCCAATGCTTTGTAGATCTCTTGACTTCATCTTTCTGAGAACCTCCAAAGGCTTTGAGCAATTTTGTTCACTGTGTTCTTTAATTGACTCCTATCTCTAAATTTTCACTTGTTTCCTGACTGCGAATATTCACTTGTATTAGTAGTGAATTTTTTGAACTGCAGCTACGTGGGGAACTAGCTTCACAACATTGGATTACAGACTGCAAAAATCTGCTATTTATAAACTACAGCATTAAGAAAAGCCGAGGATTGGACAAACAACTTCTTAACTGTAAGAGGCATCACACCATCTTAATCCACCCAACAGGTGCTTATACTAATTTGCCACACACAGTACTGCACAGCAATCAAAAGTGAAAATTCTTGACTTTGTTGAGCTCCAGGACTATTTAATCATTTGCATAACCTCCATTATCATTCTGCTTGACTTAATCTAATCGAGTAAAAAACAGACTTTAACCTTATGTTCTTGTCGTCCCAGTTGGATTTGCATCGTGTTAAGTGGTGCACTAAAACACTAAGTGCAGAGGTTGTAAATGAAAGCACTTCACTGACCAGGAAACATTATAGCTCAGTGAAAATTGTGTTCTTTTCCCTGAGGGTATGCTGCAATGGAAAGCTAGGTGGTTCACTTTTCAGGGAATGCCAACAGGTTCTTTCATTGTATGATTTTTTTTTAGTCTATTAGTTGGTATGTGATAAGTAACAACTTTCTTGCAGACAAAATGTTGAACTACTGTAGTTTAGTGAAAATAGTTGTGTTGAATCCGCATTTCCAGATATTGCAGTTAAGACTAGCCAGAACCAGATCTTTGTAGCATAGAGTTCTTTATAATTTAGTCAACACTTTAATCACAATAAGAGAAATTGTGTTCTGCACAAAACTGATTAGGCTGTTAAAATACATTTATCTCTATTTACATCCTACTATTGCTTCCTTATAGTAGGCTGAAATGTGACAGAATACAAACCAGTGAGGCATGTTAAACTTAGAACATAAAATATAGAACATAGAGCAGTACAGCATGAAATGGGCAATTCCTCTACAATATTGTGCTGATTTATGTGAACTTATTTCACAGTCGATATAACCCTTCCCACCAACATAACTCATAACCTTCCATTTTGCTCACATCCACTGTCCTATCTAAGAGTCTCTTGCATGCCCCTATTGTATTAGCCCCAACCAACACCCTACCAGTACATTTCAGGCACCTACCACTCCTTCTGTAAAAAAAAACGAGCTCTGACATCTCCCTAAACTTTACTCCACTCACCTTAAACAGATGTCCTCTGGTGTCAGTCACTGTTGCCCTGGGAAAAAGGAGCTGACTGTCTACGGTATCCATGTCTCTCATAATCTTATACCCCTCTATCAAGTTGCCTCACCTCTCATCCTCCTTTGCTCTAAAGAGAAAGGCCCTAGCTTGCTTAGCATTTTCTCATAAGACATTTTTTTCTAATCTAGGCAGCATCCTGGTAAATTTCCTCTGCTCCCTCTATAAAACTTCCACTTCCTGTAATGAGGCAACCAGAAATGAACACAATACTCCAAGTGTAGTCTAGCAAGGGTTTTAGAGAGCTGTTTTAGTGGCTCTTGAACTCAATCACCTGAATAATAAAGGCCAGCACACCATATGCCTTTAAACTACCCAATTAACTCATGTGATAACTTTGAGGGATCTATGGACTTGGATCCCAAGATTCCTCTGTTCTTTCACACTGCTAAGAATCCTGTCATTAACCTTGAACTCCACTTTCAAGTTAATTTTTTCTGGATTAGCCTCGATCTGTCACTTAGCCCAGCTCTGCATCCTGTCTATATCCTGTTGTAACTTGTGATAACCTTCTACACCATCTGCAATACCAACAATCTTTGTGTTATCTGAAAACTTACCAACCCAGCCTTCCACTTCCTCATGCAAGTCATTTATAAAATCTCAAAGAGTAGGGTTCCCAGATGAGATCCCAATGTCACTGACTTCAATACACTCCATGTACTACCACTCCCTGTCTTCTGTGGACAAGACAATTCTGAATCCACAGCAGTCATGGATCTCATGCTTAATCACTTTCTGGATGAGTCTATCATTGGGAACCTTGTCAAAAGCCTTACTAAAATCCATATATACCACATCCACTGCTCCACTTTTATCAGTATGTTTTATCACCTTAATCAGGATCATGAGGAATGACCTGCCCCTCACAAAGCCATACTAACTATCTCCAATAAGACTATGATTCTTCAAATACTCATACATCCGCTCATTAAGAATTCCCTCGATTACCTTGTCCACCACTGTCATCAGACTCACTGGTTTATAATTCCCAAAATTATCCCTAATTTTTCTTGAAATATGTAACAATATTTGCTATCAGCCAGTCCTCTGATACCACTGCTGTGGCCAGGGAAGTCATAAAGATCATCATTAATGATCTTTAGCAACAATTTTCATCAACAGTGGCAGGATCTCATTGAAACCTATAGAATATTGCAAGGCCTAGATAGAGTGGATATGGAGAGAATTCAGAAGGTACAGCCTCAGAATATGGGGATGTCCATTTAGAACAGAGATGAGGAGGAATTTATTTAGCCAGAGGGCAGTGAATTATGGAAGCCATTGCCACAGACGGCTGTGGAGGCCAAGTCAATGAGCATATTTAAAGTAGAGGTTGATAGGTTTTTGTTTAGTCAGGGCATCAAAGGTTATGGGGAGAAGGCAGGAGAATGGGGTTGAGATGGATAATGAATCAGCTATGATCGAATGGCAGAGCAGATTCAATGGGCTGAATGGCCTAATTCTGCTCCTATGTCTTGGATTCTTATGGTCTTATGATCAATGCCCCAGCAATCTTCTCCCTCACTTCCTGTAGTAACCTGGGATATATCCTGTTTAGCCCTGGCAATTTGTCTATCATGCTTTTCAGAAGCTTCAACATTGCCTCTTTCTCAACCTCGATATGCTCTAGTTGTTCTACATTGACCTCATATCATCAGAGTCACTCTCCACAGTGGACACTGAAGTAAAATTTTATTTGAGGACCTTCTTACATCCTCTGCTTCCATGCACATGTTTTCCCCTTTTCTTGGTACAGCACTACTCTCACTCAGGTTATCTTCCTGTTCTTCATGTACCTGTAGAACACCTTGGTAGTTTTCTTTAATCCTACCTGCCAAAGTGATCTATCTCTCCTAAGTCCCTTCAGAATCAGAATCAAGTTTAATATCACTGGCATATGTCACGAAATTTGTTGTTTTATAGCAGTGCACTGCTTAATAATAAAAACTATAAATACATTGAGAATTACACAGTATATATTTTTTAAATAAATTAATCTAGAACAAAAAAGGAGGAAAATTAGTGAGATAGTGTTCATGGGTTCATTGTCCATTCAGAAATCTGATGGCAGAAGGGAAGAAGTTATTCATGAAACATTGAGTGTGTTCCTTCATGTTCCTGTACCTCCTCTCTAATGGTAGCAATGAGAAGAGGGCATGTTCTAGGTGATGGGGGTACTAAATGATGGATGCCACCTTTTTGAGGTATCACCTTTCGAAAGTATCGTTGATGCTGGGCAGGCCAGTGCCTACACGGAACTGGCAGAGCTTACAACTTCCTGCAATGTTTTCCGATTCTGTGCAGTGGTGTCTCCATACCAGATGGTGATGCAACCAGTTAGAATGCTCTCCGTGGCACATCTGTGGAAATTTGTGAGTGTCTTTGGTGACAAAACATTTCTCCTCAAACTCCTAATGAAATATAGCCGCTGCCGTGCTTTCTTTGTAATTCCATCAATATATTTAACCAAGAGTAGATCCTCTAAGAAGTTGACACATAGGAACTTGAAGCTGCTCACTTTTTCCACTTCTGATCCCTTGAAGATGACTGGTATGTATTCCCTTGATTTCCCCTTCCTGAAGACCATAATAAATTCCTTGGTCTTACAACGCTAAGTTCAAAGTTGTTGCTGCGACACCGTTCAACTAGCTGATCTAGCTCACTCCTGAATGTCTCCTTGTCATCATCTTAAATTCTGCCAACAATAGTTGTGCTTTCAGCAAATTTAAAGATGACGTTTGTGGGCTGAGCATGCATCCTTGTGGTGTGCCAGTGTTGACTGTCAGCGATGAGAAGATGTTATTTCCAATATGCACAAACAGTGGTCTCCCAGTGAGGAACTAGTTGCAGAGAGAGGTATAGGGGCTCAGGTTTTAGAGATTGTTGATTAGAACTGAGGGTATGATTTTGTTAAATGCTGAGCTGTAATCAATGAACAGCAGCCTATATTACTATTGTCCAGGTGTTCTAAGGCTATGTGGAGAGTCAGTGAGATTGCATCCACTGCAGACCCATTGTGGTGATAGGCAAATTGCAGTGAGTCCAGGTCCTTGCCTAGGCATGAGTTGTTCTATCCATGACCAATCTTTCAACGCAATTCATCACAGTAGATATGAGTGCCACTGAGTGTTAATCATTGAGGCAGCTCACCCTGCTCTTCCTGGGCACGGATATAATTGTTTCCCTTTTGAAGAAGGTGGGAATCTCTGACTGCAGCAGTGAGAGATTGAAGATGTTCTTGAACACTCCTGCCAATTGGTTGGCACAGGATTTCAGAGCCCTACCAGGTACACGATCAGGACCTGACGCCTTGCTAGGGTTTAACGTCTTGAAATATGTTCCGGTGCCAGCCTCTGAGTCAAAGGTCACAGGGTCACCAGGCGCTGCAGGGATTCTCACAGGTGTCGTTTTATTCTTCCTTTCAAAGTGAGCATAAAAGGCATTGAGCTCATCTGGGACTAAAGCATCATAGCCATTCATGATGTCAGGTTTTGCTTTTGTAGGAAGTAATGGACTGCAAACAGTGTCAGAGCTGATGGGCAACCAATTCCATCTCTAACCTCAACTGGAACTGTTTTCTCACCCTTACAATATCCTTCTGTAAGGCATACCTGAACTTCTTGTATAGCTCTGAATGCCACAGATCTAGCCTTCAGCAGACTATGAATCTCCTGGTTCGTCCATGTCTTTTGGTTTGGGTATGTCCGGTATGTTCTCAAAGGGACCTCATCCACATAGGTCGTGATGAACTAGGTGACAACTGTGGCATATTCATTCAGACTCAAAGATGAATCCCTGAATATTATTTAGTCCACTGACTCAAAGCAGTCCTGTAAGTGCTCCTCCCCCTCCTTCGACCATACCTTCTTGGTCCTCACCACTGGTACTGCAGTTTTTACTCTCTACCTGTATGCTGAGAGTAGAGGTACAGGTGATCGGACTTCCCAAAGCATGGGCATGGGATAGCATGTTTTGATGGTGGTTTAACAGTGGTCAAGCGGTCAGTGGTGATGTGGTGGTGGTGTTTGTTCAGAGACTTCTTCAACCTGGCCTGGTTGTAATCTTCCGCAATGATAAGGAAGACATCAGGGTGTGCTGTTTCATGACTGCTGATTACGGAGCTTAGTTCCTCTCGTGCCTGCCTGATGTTGGCTTGATTTGGAACAAACTCTCCTACCTGGATGAATCAGGAAAACCATTGAACTAGATGTGCCAAGGCACCATCCCTGATGAAGATGGTGGAGTTTGCCATTGAAATGTCAGTTAAAATTGACACGAGTACCCAGCTGGAATCCTGAGAAGAGTTTATGAGGAATATTTGATGTTTCCCTTCAGAGCAGCACATAAAAGTTGCCTCTTAAAGGTGCCATCTTAAAAAAATGCTCCTTAAGCTCCTTATTGGCTACCTGAGATCTCTCTAGAGGTCTGTTTGAGTTTTGCTTTATATTCAAGAATCTGACTCAGGAACTATACTCTTTGAATCTTAATTCATGCAAGAACAATAAAATAAAATGTTTCTTACCTAAAGCATAGTTCTTATGGACAATTCTATTTATATACTAGCATTGAAAGAACAGAGTGCATGAGCTGGAGGCTGTCCTGTGAAACTATGTCCCTATATGTTATTAACACAGTACAGGGTACTCAGCAGCAAGTAAGCCTTAACAGCATGGATGTACCCTGCAATAGCACTGCTTAACAAGATAATTCTGTAAACAGAGCTATGATCTCACTACTCAGTGAGATCACATAAATAATGTTGGGTGTGCCTGTGGAAGCAGTAAAGCGACAGAATAAGTTATGTGTTTATCTTCTGAAGTGTAATATAGTTACCTGCTGCAGTGGAAAGCTCGTTGGCCCACTTTCCAGGAAATGCCTTCAGGTTCATACATTGGATGATATTCTTTATAGCCACTCAACTGATATGTGATAAATTAAATATTTCTTTCAATCAAATTGCATAACCAGTTCAGCAAGAAATGTCCTGCTTGAATTAATATTTTCAGGTATTGTAGTTAGGAATAACCAGAGCCAAACCTTTGTAGCACAGTCACCTTAATAAAGATTGAATTGTCTTACAATAAGTATTGATGCATATATAATTAGAGTATTGATACATAGTAGTAGAGACTGAGAATGTATTTGTTTAAGCAAACCCTCACTTTGTTGTCAAGGACTATCAGGAAGCTAGCTGTGTGCTTGAAAGCTATTCAAAAATCTGATTGCTTGATTGCTTTGAGAAGTGCTCCACCATGACTACTTGTTCTTGAAATAAATGATGGAAATGTTTCAAAGAAGTGAAGGATATTTGAGGTAGCTTGGCAGTAATCTGTTACAGTAATGGGGCTGATAGTGATTAGATAGAGAATAGCTGGGCCACCTGAGCCACTTCTTGTGACGTGAGGGGCCACAGCCTCCCACGTTGACAAAGGTTTGTTGATTACCACTCTTTGTTTTCAACTATAAACCAATTCTCAATCCAGACAAGCATATTATTATTTCATAATCTCCCTTGTGGAATCTTACTAATCAAAGGCCTTGCCAGGTACAGCCACAAAAAGATGCCAGCAACTTTTTCAAACATGATTTCCATTTCCTAAACCTACATTGACTTTAGTAATTTCTAAATGCCCTACTACAATTTTCTCAATAATAGATGTCAGCAATTATTGAACTTTGAAATTACCAGCAGGTGTGTCCATTATTCCCATAGACGCCACCTTCAAAACTGTAGGATGTGGATTACTAGGTCCTGGAGATTTATTGAAAATCAAGAATCATGTCCTGGATAGCATTGCACCAGTAGAAGCTTTATTACTTCAAATAAGTAATCACTTTTTGTATATATCCCATATTAACATCAGTACAGCAGAAAATGTTACCCCACCCCCCAAAAGGTAAAATGCCTCATTTGGAGAGATTTCTAGAGTTTTATCAATGTCATGATATTTTTCATATTGTTATATCAAATCAAAACAATCTTTTTGTCACAGCATATAGAATTGCAGTACAATAATTCAAATGTGGGGTTTCACACGGCCATAACCTAGGCCCCATTTGGTTGTAAAATGAATATATTTAATCAAAGACTGCTTTCCATACTTTGTTTTCCATACTTTCATAACCTATTAATAATCATAATAATTTTCCAAGTCTTCCACATCTTCATCTGAACTTTCCACACTCTCTGAGCTGGATGCCTGGCTCTCACAGTCTGTCAGTCTACACATGTTAGTACACCTGAGGCCATTAGCAACACACATACATCTTGGGAGTGAACATTTTTTTGGGACAGTTACGGGCCAGTAGATTCAGGAAGGCATCCAGTACTGGCTGGCCTTCCATCCAGTGCACCACCAACTGTTCAGCTTCCTCTTCTCCCTCCATCTTCCATCCTGTGCCAACAGGGCTTGGCACTTGTGGGTCCTTCTCCAAGCATCTTCTCCATATACCAGCCTGGTAGTTGGGTCGCTGTGCATGTTTTGTTAAGCAGTCCTTGCATGGTGGGAGTTGATGACTTTCGATTTCACCTTTTCTGTGCCAGAAAAGGTGATACCTGAGCTCATTGCTCTTCATGGTTGATGCTTTTGGGGCATACAGGAGACATGTAAATGCCTCCAGTTTGTCCATCAGTTCTGGGGAGAGGTCCCATTCCTGACCCAACTCTAAGAATGTGTCCTGAGTTTCCCTGTTGCTGGTCAGAAGTTTTAGGGCACTTGTTTTCCCTTTGCCTGCAAAAGCGCTTACAGTGTCACATCCTGTATATGCGTACAACCTGATGAGAGCTCTACAAACCTCTATGCCAACAGCAGCAGCAAACCTGATGTCTACAAGCCTTGTACGGGTTCTAGTGCCACACTTCTGGAACAATGGGGCCTCAATCTTGTCACAAAATGCTAAAGACACGATAAAGACATCTGTGTCTTCTAAGCAGATCACTATAGATTGGTATCCCCCTCTTGTGGCATGGGCAGCATGGAAAAGTAGGCAGCCATCTGCTTCTTCTTGTTGACACTGAAGAGCTGACACCTCCTCACTGTCTTGAGATGTGATTCTGTAACATTTGTCATTCACAGTTGCCTACAGAATCTTCTCCTGTAGCTTTGTTCTGTACTCCGCCTTCCTCCATTCATGGACTATGAAGCTAATGAGACTATTTTTGTTACTGACTTTGGTCAGGAAGCTCCTCCACTGCCTCACCATCTGTGTGCCTGTGATACCTTGCAACTCATGACCAGTCTCTTCACCCCGTAGAGATCTGTCACTATTTTTGATAGAGTTCTTGTATGTGTCGAACACAACATCTATTCTACTACTCTGACTGCCTTCCCTCAGAGCCATGCCCAGAACTGTTGTGGCAACATCTCTGAAAGTAACCTGATCACCTTTCACTCTTTGGACCAAGTTCATTCCATCAACCACTGCAGCAGATTTTCCTGGGAGTTGCTCTTCTACTGCTACATTTTTCTGCAAGGTTGTGGCTAAAATAACTTTATTTGTCTTTCTCAGCAGTCCTTCTGGTGTGGACAGGGCCCAGGGCAATGGTCCAAGGGGATGAGAAAGGATGTCCTCCATATGTAGACTGTGCCCTTGTACCATCACTATGATGTGTCCAAGCAAAGACCTGTCTGTTTTCAAGATGATCGCCCTCCCATTTGATTTTGCTTCTCTCTTCTTACACATATCACTGCATGTTTTCAGCTTCACACATCAAAGTTGCTGGTGAACGCAGCAGGCCAGGCAGCATCTCTAGGAAGAGGTGCAGTCGACGTTTCAGGCTGAGACCCTTCGTCAGGACTAACTGAAGGAAGAGTGAGTAAGGGATTTGAAAGTGGGAGGGGGAGGGAGAGATCCAAAATGATAGGAGAAGACAGGAGGGGGAGGGATGGAGCCAAGAGCTGGACAGGTGATTGGCAAAGGGGATATGAGAGGATCATGGGACAGGAGGCCCAGGGAGGAAGACAAGGGGGTGGGGGAACCCAGAGGATGGGCAAGGGGTATAGTCAGAGGGACAGAGGGAGAAAACTTGTTGGTTTTCAGGTCGGAAGCAGTGTCCTTCGGGGCTGCTTTTGCCATAGAGATGCTAATGAGGTCCTGCTTCTCTGTAAATAGATTGACCCTTTCATGTGTGAGGCTTAGCACTGCTGAAACTGCTTCCTTATCTTTCTGGATTCTTGGCCGCTGCAGCTCCACATGACAAAGCTGTGATTTGTTGCCTTGCACCATCTCCCTTAACTGTCCCAGGAATGGACTGTGGTGCTCAGCTGTTATGTAGTAATGCTTGATAGCTCCAGCATTCAGGCTGAACCGTGATGTGCCTCCAGGAGTCTGTGTGTCTTTCTTCACTGTGGCTTCAATAGCCTGGTCCACAGGGATCTGCCCAAAGGGGTTGTTACTTGACAGCTGCACTGAGAATTGGCCAGTCTTGAAAGCCTCACACACAGAAGGATTCTTCTCTGGGAGGTTCATCATCTGAGCAAAGTAAGGGGACAGGTACCTGGCGTAATTCATCTTATCATAGGCAAAGCACCATGAGATCATGGTTCTTATAACATGGAAGTGCAAATCCTAGTCCCCCTCACGGAAAGCTACCACAGCTGCAATGCTATCACATATTTTCTAGCACTAGAGGTGTATACCTTGCCAAAAATCACTATAAGAATTATTTTCCTCAGATGGTACCGGTGGCCCAAATTTGGGGTCCTGGCTCATGGACTACCTTTCATGCACAAAAGAAGAGAAATGAAAACTCACAAAATGCAAACTCCCAAGCCCCTCCCTCGCATGAAAACTAACATATTGCCCATACGGAAAAAAAGCTGCAACAATGACATCAAACACCCAAACCCCTCTCCCACACACAAGAAACTAACATATTGCCCACACAGAAAAAATAACAGCTACAATAACTTCAAACCCCCAACCCCATCTCTTGCACTAGAAACTAACAGATCACCCACACAGAAAAAGCACCAACAACAGCATCAAATCCCAAACCCCCGACACAAAAAACTAACAAATTGTCCATCCACAAAACGGCAATAAGGACATCAAACCCCAGTCCCCAACTGGCAACATGCCAATCGGCAACAAGAAAGAAGACACATAAAACTGAAGGAGACCAGTATGAACTACAGTCTACACCAATGACAACATACATCTCAGAATTCTGATAACATCCTCTGTCAGCATCGGCCTCTCATAAGGAGCAACCGCCAAACACAGCAGCATGGCCTTCTGTAGAGACTGACCACTCGACATGGATGTGCAGCCTTTCATAAAGACTGACCGCTGAGCACAATAAATATAAATACATAAGATAGCTTACATACATAGATTGATTGTATATACGTACATTAACTGGAGCCAGGTACAGGTGTGTCTGAACATAAGGTGACTCTAACTAGACATAGGACCATAAGACATGGGAATAGAATTAGGTCATTCAGACCATCAAGTCTGCTCTGCCAATCCATCATGGCTGATCCCAGCAACACACATCAAAGTTGCTGGTGAACGCAACAGGCCAGGCAGCATCTCTAGGAAGAGGTGCAGTCGACGTTTCAGGCCGAGACCATTCGTCAGGACTAACTGAAGAAAGAGTTAGTAAGAGATTTGAAAGTGGGAGGGGGAGGGGGAGATCCAAAATGATAGGAGAAGACAGGAGGGGGAGGAATGGAGCCAAGAGCTGGACAGGTGATTGGCAAAAGGGATATGAAAGGATCATGGGACAGGAGGCCCAGGGAGAAAGACAAAGTGGGGGGAAACCAGAGGATGGGCAAGGGGTATATTCAGAGGGACAGAGGGAGAAAAAGGAGAGTGGGAGAAAGAATGTGTGTGTAAAAATAAATAATGGATGGGGTACGAGGGGGAGGTGGGGCATTAGCGGAAGTTAGAGAAGTCAATATTCATGCCATCAGGTTGGAGGCTACCCAGACGGAATATAAGGTGTTGTTCCTCCAACCTGAGTGTGGCTTCATCTTTACAGTAGAGGAGGCTGTGGATAGACATGTCAGAATGGGAATGGGATGTGGAATTAAAATGTGTGGCCACTGGGAGATCCTGCTTCCTCTGGCGGACAGAGCATAGGTGTTCAGCAAAGCGGTCTTCCAGTCTGCGTCGGGTCTCGCCAATATATAGAAGGCCACATCGGGAGCTCCGGGCGCAGTATATCACCCCAGCCAACTCACAGGTGAAGTGTTGCCTCACCTGGAAGGACTATCTGGGGCCCTGAATGGTGGTAAGGGAGGAAATGTAAGGGCATGTGTAACACTTGTTCCGCTTACAAGGATATGTGCCAGGAGGGAGATCAGTGGGGAGGGATGGGGGGGACAAATGGACAATGGAGTCGCGTAGGGAGAGATCCCTGTGGAAAGCAGAGGGGCGGGGGAGGGAAAGATGTGCTTAGTGGTGGGATCCCGTTGGAGGTGGCGGAAGTTACGGAGAATAATGTGTTGGACCCGGAGGCTGGTGGGGGTGGTAGGTGAGGACCAGGGGAACCCTATTCCTAGTGGGGTGGCGGGAGGATGGAGTGAGAGCAGATGTGCGTGTGGTGCTTGAATTTCCAGCATCTGCAGAATTCCTGTTATGGCTGATCCCACATCCCCCCCAGCACCATATATCCTTGTTGAAGTAGTGATGGTGGGTTAGTAGGTGGGGATGTTGAACAACCTTAATGCTTGGGGAGAATAACTGTCCTTGAACCTGGTGGTCCTGGCATGGATGCTGTTAGGGCACATTCTAGAATTAGGGTATATAGCAGAATTAGGGTATATAGCAAATATTAACTTCAGCAACTTATTTCAGCACTAATATTTGAGAGAGAGGTTTTACCCAGATACAGTATATCTGTTGGGATGGCACCTATTGAGATCAGGCAACATCAGGTTGAGAACCCTGATGACCCAAGCCAGCCCCTGATCTTAATTCAATAGCTTTCAATAGGTTTCAAATGTACATTTAATGTCAGAGAAATGTATACAATATACGTCCTGAAATTCCTTATCTTCGTAAAGATCCACAAAAACGGAGGAGTGCCCCAAAGAATGAATGACAGTTAAGTGTTAGAACCCCAAAGCCCACCCAGCTCCCCCCATTCACTCACAAGCAGCAGCAAGACAACGACTCCTCCCCCACTAGCAAAAAAGCATCGGCACCTCCCACCGAGCACTCAAGTGTGCAGCAAAGCATCAATAAAGACACGGACTTGCAGTCCCCCAAAGGCTACTCGTTCACCCAGTGATCAATATACCACAGGCTCTCTCTCTCTCCCTAATAAGGGAAAAAGAGGTGTTTCCATTTCACAGCGAGAGGGGAGACATAATAAATAAGTCGAAGATTTATGATGTTAAAAGTCTGTTGCGTCGCTTTTTCTGAGCTCTGTGCCCAGGGAGTCAGCCCCTGGGCTCAGGTCTCTGGATACACAGCTAACCTGCTGCTCCCAATGTTTCGTGTTCTCCTGAACGCCTCAGTCAGGGGCACCGACCTTGAATCAGCTCATCTCCAGAGCCGCAAAAATCCGGCACCCTGAAAGCACGCTAACCTTCCAGGCTGTGTGAGGCCCTGAGCGCGGGTCCCATTCCCGCAAAGAACCAAAGTCAGAGTGTATTTCCAGGTCAGGGTCTTCAAAAGCACCTTGAAAAGGAAAAGAAGAGATATCACAGATAGAAATAGAACTGTTTCAACCATCCATAAGCCCTACAGCCCCAGTGAGAAGTAGAGCATTTTTGCGGAGATGCCCTCACTCAAAGTTGCACATGGGAATTCGGAATTCTGGTGCAAGCTTGAGGAATTGGTTGAAATTCACCAGAAGCCCTTCAAAGATATACATGTGCTGATAAAAGTAAAGTGCCCAAGGAATATGAAGGACGGTATGGCCCAGGGAATGCAGGATAGTTTGTGGGTAACTATAGGGAATGTCAGCAATGATAAGAGATATCACTTCTTTCTAGGGAAAATGAGGCAGCGGCTAGGGAAGGTGAGAGTAACTGGGGAACGATAATGTCAGTGGTTCAGAGACCTGATGATGCAGCCGTGGATTGCGCAGAATGTAAATATTGAGTGTATGATGAGTATTCAGGGTTGGATAATCCAGGGACGGATGACCCAGTGTTCCTGAAAATGATGAAAGAAGACCTGAGCTCAGCCCACCAGGACGTTTTAGATCTGAGGATAGTGGTGGGATCGACCTACTCTGTGATAGCATCATGGGCCGGTGAAATAAACCAGAAGAAGGGGAAGAGAAGTCATAGAGTGGCTGTAGTGAATGTAGCTGCTGTGATGTCATAGAGAACTTGCGTTATGTGCCAGCAGTTGGGGCACATAGGAAGGAACTGCCGGAATAGACATGGGAAGATCAAGGAGATGATTTATTACAGCTGTGGCTTCTCAGGCCATTTTTGGAGAGAGTGTCCTGAAAAGAGTGGGAAGTATGAAAATCACTCACCAAAGCAGACAGAATCCACAGCAGCGTCCTCTCTATCCAGTTTAACTGCTGACCAGATTATAGAACTGGAGAGGTCAAACAAACGGCTGACGGCAGCCTCTACTACCAGTGGTGGTAATCCACGGATGTACACAAGTGGTTAATCAGGGGACCAGCAATGTGAAATGTTAGTGGACACGGGGTTGTCAGTATCGATAACTGATCTGCCTTTGCCTATGGCTGGAAAGACAATTTACATGACCAGAGCAGGAGGTGAAACAATGGGGGCAGGGTGAGGTCATCCCCAGGTACTTGAGATTGAGGGAGTGCAGCTTCCTGTAGATTTCTGTGTGTGCCCAAACAATGAAAGTACTATCCTGGGGATAGGTACACTGAACAAGGCAGGAGCTATCATAGACCCAGGAAAAGGAGAAATAACATGATCAAGACAGGGACGGTCAACATGTGTGATCTTCAAAGCAGCTAACATGGCCCACAGAGAGACAGCAGCCCCAAAAAGGTAGGAGAGACAGTGCAATGTGTAGAAATCATGCCAGGAGGTCCCAAGGGGAAGGGCCAGGAACAGTCAGGAGCTGTTAGAAGTAGGACAGCTGCCTGAGGAGGTAGCAGTGATTAAAGTAAAGGCTCACCAGAAAGGGGAATTTGAGGAGTAGAAAGGAAACGAATGGGCAGACGGCTGTGCGAGGAGGGCAGCAGAAGAACAAGAAGCAACAGAAATTATAAGTGTATAGGAAGAAGCTACAGCTGTCAATTTAGTAAGATTACATGGAGATGTAAGGGACCACTGTAACCAGGGTAACACATTGAGGGATCGAGCAAAGCAGCAGCCACATGTTATGGATCAGAGACAGCCAGAGGGAGAAAAGATAGTCCCCTCAGAGCCAGGTCATTAAGTCATGGTCAGGGAGCTGGCTGAAACAATCGATTTCACTTCCAGGTGGTGCTCCGGGTGAATGATGCCTGTGTTGGTGTACAATCCCAGTGAGGAGGCAGTGGAAACACTGGACTCAGGGTAAATCATATGACCCACCTTCTTGTCACCCTCTCAGACAGAGCAAGAGATCAAGTGTACCTGGTAACAGTGTCATTGTGACCTCCCCCCCAGCCATGTTGCATCAGACCTGACCACAGCTGATGTAAACAGGGCCCACAGCAAACGTAAATGCAGAAGACACTGAGAAAGCGCAACAGCAAGCCATGAATAGCATGTTGAAATACAGGTTTCCCCCGCCATCTGAAGGTACAGCGTTCCTATGAAACAGTTCGTAAGCCGAAATGTCGTAAAGCGAAGAAGCAATTGCCATTTATTTATATGGGAAAGTTTTGTGAGCGTTCACAGACCCAAAAATAACCTACCAAATCATGCCAAATAACTCATAAAACCTAAAATAACAGTAACATATAGTAAAAGCAGGAATCATATGATAAATACACAGCCTGTATAAAGTAGAAATACTTTTCCACAATCATTGCTGGCACTGTTCTCCAAAGTGAAAATCCCATGCAAGCGCTCTTGGCAGAAAATCTCATGCAAGCACTGGTGGCAAAAACACTGTCTCCAGTAACCTTTAAGCTATAAAGCTGCCAAATCATACCAAATAACACGTAAAAATACACAGCCTATATAAAGTAGAAGTAATGTATGTACAGTGTAGTATCACTTATCGGAATTGGGACAGCACCGAGCACACTGATGATGGTGTGTTAGACTGAGTTGTCGCAGGCTGGGGTGGTGCAGTGGCCCCCACCCTCCAGGCCGCCAGCCGATACATTGCCATGAAGCATGCAGAGGTCCAGCGGTAGCCAGGAGGCACACAGCACATCTTTAAGAAAAAAGCCGAAATTAACATGCTAATTAATTACGTGCTGCCCGACACATAATTGTCGGCCCAGATCAGTGCCGACTGCCGATTGCATCGTCTCTGATCTGGGCTGACATTTACGTGTCGGGCGGCACCTAATTAATTAGCATGTTTATTTTGGCTTTTTTCTTAAAGACGTGCTGTGTGCCCCCCAGCTACCGCTGCATTCTCCGCGAATCGGTTGCTGACCGTGGCCCAGGGGTTGGGGTGGTGGGACACTGGGGTGTCATCTCAATGTCGTCTATTTCCATTAGAGCAGGCGGTTCATCTTCTCCTGTGACTGCCCACCTCGATGTCGAAGGTCGAGGTTCGTTGTCTGCTGTGGCTGATGTGGAAAGCTTACTTGACTGCTGAGCCTCGCGTATTTTTCTATCATACAGTTCTTTGTAAGCACTCAAACCATCCTGCAAATATCCCCTAAACATACGTACCCTTTCAAAATTAAAGTCCTACTTTATCATTGCAGCGAAAATCTCACGCAGTTGCTTCACGTTCATTTCGCTACTGCATTCGGTTTTGATTGTTATCCTTTCCTCTTCCAATTGCATCAGCTCTTCATCTATCAGTTCTTGGTCATGGGATGACAAAACTTCTTCAACATCATCTTCGTCAGCTTCCACAAGCCAAACTCACATTGTCCTTACTTCGTTCACCATGATCAAAATGCTTAATTATGTCTAGTTTTACGCTAAGTGTAACACCCTTATGAGCTCTTTCAGGCTTTTCCAATACCTTAGAACTCATCTTGCAAACGGCTGCTCTCAAGCACGTGTTAAAGCAATGCTGTTCCGAATCCGAGGGAGAGCGGCTGTTTGGGGCGCGTGCTGCCTTTTATCGCACGCTGATTTTTTTCATTATAGTGAAAACACCTTCTGTTAGCGAAAATAGGGTACTAATGTAGGTCTTTCGTAACAGTAAGGTTTCGTAAAGCGAATGTTCGAAAAGTGGGGGCCACCTGAATATCGATAATGGTACTCTGTAATGAAGGGTGGTTGCTGGAGGCAGATGATTAGTTGTATAGCACAGTATAGAAAAACATTTGGGAAAAATATATGCGAGGGGATCCAGGTTACAGCAGAAACATCAATTCCCACAACTTTGATGGCAGAGCAGACCGAGAAAGGAAAGAAAATGCATGCAGCGTCTGAAGGCAGCCACCCCAGCATGAATGGAGAGTGAATACAAATGAGCTGGGCTTTTTCAGTGGTTGGGCCAGTGATCAAATAGACAGTCCGGAAGGATGTCCTTGCAGTCATTCAAATAGAGACCTCATTGATAGTTGGTCCTGTGAGCCTGAAATATTTACCTTGCTGGTGCTCCTGACCAAAGAGTAACCACTGATAGCCGCTGCAGAATTTGAGCTATCATGAAATGAAGGGGTGACCCTAAAGAATGTGATTAAACTGCAGCTGGCCATCAGGGAAAGAGCTGTTAGCCATCCAAATGATGAAGCTGCATTTTAAAGATTAGTGGTCAAATTTCTGGAACAATCTCTGTTTAGAGTCTTGTGGGTAGCCATTAGGGATGATAGCATAGATATAGATGCACAGAAGACAATTGAGGAAGGAGTTCCAAAGTACAGGGCATTTTTGGCGCCCTATTTGATTCAATCCTCCTAAAGGCTTGGCTTTTCCTAGAACAAATTTATTTTTGTTCAGGAGGGACAAGAGGAGGGATTATTAGAAAATATTCTGGAATCAGGGTATATAGCAAATATTAACTTCAGCAACCAATCTTTAGACCTGAATGAGGATTGTAGATTAAATTTTAAATGCAGCCCTGGACAATAGTTTCCTAGAGCTATGGACATTAGTTAATTGAAAATGAGACAATACTAAGTAACATTCATTTTTGGTGTCTGGAGTGTGAGTGTGAAGAAGGAAATGTGAAAATTATATGTAATTCAAAGGGGGGGGAGAGAGAGAGAGAGAGAGATTAAAATGGAATTGGACATTGGCTCGGCTGTTTCAGTCATTCTACAAAATGAGTCTGAACAGCAGTTGAAAGATACTGAACTGAATCCCACAGATATCTAACTAAGAATTTATACTGGAGAAAAGATAACTCCTGTGGGAATGACACAGAGAAATATAAGCCACATTGGGCTTGTATGTGATAAAAACAGCTGATTGGAGATTCATCCACCATTTGTATGCCACATCCTCTGAAATAGTCAATTGAAAGCAAATTAAGAAAGGTACTGGACGATGCCACATCAGTGTTCAAGGATGGCTTTGGAAACCTCCAATATATAAAGGGTAAAATAGTGTTAAATAAAATGCCACACCCAAGTTTTACAAAGCCCATCCAGTTCCCTATACCACCTGTGATAAAGTATACAGTGAGCTAGATCGCATGGAGGTTGAAGGAATTCCAAGGCAATGCCAGTGGTCCCAGTAGCCAAGTAGAATGGGTCTGTCAGGATCTGTGGTGATTTTAAGGTCACCATCAACCCAGTACTGAAACTAGATCAATATCCTCTGCCTAGGATAGGGGATCCCTTTGCCATTCTTTCTGGAGAAAAACTCTTCAGAAAAGTGGACTTATTTGAAGCCTACCTACAGATGGAGATGGAAGAAGAGTCCAAAGTGTTCCTCACCATAAACACTCACAAAGGGCGTTAGTGCTACAATCAGAGTAGCATCTGCACCTGCACTCTGATGGAAAGCTATGGGCCAGGTGCTGCAAAGCTGCCCATGCTACCTGGATGACATCATTGTTACCAGCAAGAATGACAAGGAACATCTCTAAAATCTTAAAAGAGTGTTAAAAATATTAGAAGATTTATGGCCTCAGTGCACGATGCAACAAGTGGGAATTCTTTAAACCAAGCAGCATTTACAGTGGTAACACCATTGCACTGCAAAAGTGTGCTGGGAAAATTCAAACAGTGGTGGGTGCCACAATAGCAAAGGACATGTCACAATTGCAGTCATTTTTAGGACTTGTCGATTACTATAACAGATTCCTGCCAAACCTGGTTACTGTGCTCCATCGCTTGAACTCATTGCTACATATTGTGAAGGAATGGCAATAGACAAAACAGTGTGAGGTGGTTTTCCAAAAGACAAAGGAAGTTGTGAGGTCAGACACTGTGCTCACACTTTAGTTTCGTGAAGCTTGCCTGTGAAGCCTCAACTTATGGTATAGGTACTGTCATATCACGTTATGAGTGATGGAAGTAAATGCCTGTAGTCTTGGCATCACATTCTCTTCCTGCTGCAGAGAAAACTTATGCATATATTGACAGAAGTGCTTTTGGTCTGATCATTACTCCTCATCAACTAGTAGTGTCCATCTTCAGTACTCATAGCAATGTTCCATTAACATCAGCAGCACAAATGCAAAGATGGGCTCAGTTTCTTGACAGGCACAATTACAAGATCAAATTCAAGAGAACAACTAATCATGGAAATGTTAATGGATTGTTTCGTTTAACCTTGCAAAAGGAAATATCTAAAAAGTTTACGCAAGGGGACACTCCGCTGGATGTATTCTCCCTAATACAAATTGAAAGTCTCCCTATTACAGCAGAGATAATCCAAGGGGAAACAAGAAAAGACCCCACACTGTCTCAGGTCTATGTGGCCACCCAGAATGACTGGAAAGTGCAGCAGAAACTCTCCCATTTTTACCAGTACCGAGATGAACTTGCCCTTGAAGGAGGTTGACTTATGTGGGGATTGAGAGTTATTGTACCATACAGGCTTAGAGCTAAATGTTGGAGGACCTACAGGCTGGCCATCTAGGTGTAGTCAAAATGAGAGTGTTGTCTTGAAGCTTTGTCTAGTGGTCTGGGATAGATCAGCCTATCAAGCAGCTTGCCATGCACTGTTTGAGATGCCAACACATTCAGAAGAAAGGTGTCCAGAGCTGTCAGAACCACTTCCTGCAGTCCCAGAGTCAACTCCTACAACTGGCATGGAGGAGACCCAGAATCTGTGATTGTTTCACAGCCATAAGTTTCAACTGCCAAGCAGAGTGATTCCCTTGTCAGGAAAGACATTATCCAACAAGAGTAAAAAATCCTCCACAGTGAATAAAGCTTGAGGCCTGAAGGGGTCAATTTAAAATTTACTATGCTGTGAACGTCTATATAGTAGTTGTATTGTATAGTATAGTATACTGAATATATAAGTTGAGCTTAGCATAGTAATATAGAAACATAGAAAACATATAGCACAATACAGGCCCTTTGGCCCACAAAGCTGTGCTGAACATGTCCCTACCTTAGAACTGTCTAGGCTTTACCCATAACCCTCTATTTTTCTAAGCTTCCTGTACCCATCCAGGAGTCTTTTAAAAGACCCTATCATTTCTGCCTCCACCACCGCCGCCGGCAGCCCATTCCACGCACTCACTACTCTCTGCATGAAAAATCTATCCCTGACATCTCCTCTGTACCTACTCCCCAGTACCTTAAACCTGTTTCCTCTCATGATAGCCATTTCAGCCCTGGGGAAAAGCCTCTGACTATCCACACGATCAATGCCTCTCATTATCTTGTACACCTCTATCAAGCCACCTCTCATCCTCCGTCACTCCAAGGAGAAAAGGCTGAGTTCACTCAACCTATTCTCATAAGGCATGCTCCCCAATCCAGGCAATGTCCTTGTAAATCTCCTCTGCACCCTCTCTATGGTTTCCACATCCTTCCTATAGTGAGGCGAACAGAACTGAGCACAATACTCCAAGTGGGGTCACACCAGGGTCCTATATAGCTGAAACATTACCTCTGGGCTCTTAAACTCAATCCCACGATTGATGAAGGCCAATGCACCATATGCCTTCTTAACCACAGAGTCAAACTCTGTAGCAGCTTTGAGTGTCCTAGGGACTTGGACCCCAAGATCCCTCTGATCCTCCACACTGGCAAGTCTTATCATTAATGCTATGTTCTGCCATCAGATTTGACCTACCAAAATGAACCACCTCACACTTATCTGGCTTGAACTCCGTCTGCCACTTCTCAGCCCAGTTTTGCATCTTATCAAGTTAAGTTAAGCTTAGTTTATAGCTAAGCCGGGAGGAATTTTGCGTATTTAATATTTCAGTAATATTGTAAATATATTGTTCGAATAAGCATTCTTTGTTGTTAACATAATTCATTACGGGTTACATGTTAAAGTATGTGAATGACATACGTCATACCGCCACCATGTCATACGTGTGTGTGTTGCTAAAATAAAATTGAAACCGTGACACAGATTCCTGGATCCATGTTTCCTCTCAACTCTTTTTATGTTTTGGACTTACAAACAGTAGACTTCCTAAGCAGGTCATGTGGCCGGTATTTAATTGTAAGATGTTCAAATACCACAGGACAGTTTCTGGTGCCTACAGATGAATTTACACACCAGCCTTTGTTAATGCACACACAGAGAGTCCACCTCCTTTGGATTTCTTTGACAGGGAGTTCAATTGATGCAAAACAGAGTAATCCCGTTAAGTTGAAATGCTGAGTCGGGCATATTGTTGCTTAGCCATGTTTTGGTGAAAACTAGAATGCAGCAGTGTCTCATCTCTTTTCTGTGCATTCATTCTCAGTCTCAGTCCATTTTTCTTTCTACTGGGTGGATGATGGTCAGGAAGAGTGATGGTACTGCTGGCTGTGTTGGGTTAGCTCTCAGTCTAGCAAGTGGCCCAGCTCTCTTGACACATTTCTGCTTCCTGTTGCACCGCTGCGTCTGCTGCTCCCTCAAATAGTAAGTTCAAAACATTAAACTATTTCAAAGGAAAACACTGGAGTTCGGGAATAAGGGTCTGACTTATGTCTTTAATTTAAATTAAAGTGAGGCATGCACACATCATGTGATTTCATGATGATGTATGCAATTAACGTATTTTTACATGTAACCAGTAATTAATTATTTAAACAAACAGGAATATTTAATCAAACAATATATACACAAGATTACACAAATATTATTGATATATTAAAGGCACAACACTCCTCCCTGTTTAGCAATAAACTCCAACAATAGAAAATGCATCTCAACTATATAGACAGTATACTATATAATACAACTACAACATAGTAAATTCTAAATTGTCCCATTCAAGCTGAAAGATTTATTTGCTGTGGAGGATGTCTTCCTCTTGTGAGATAATGTCCTTCCTGACGAGAGGGATCACTTTGCTTGGCAGGAGAGACTTGTGGCTGTGAAACAATCTCTGGTGGTGGTTGTAGGAGTTGACTCTGAGATGGTAGGATGTAGTGGGAAGCAGAGTGACAGCTCTGGACACCTGCCTTCTTTTTTCTTCTTCTTCTAGTTTGTGCATATTGATCTTGGGAAGGTGCATTTAGTTCACTGGAGTATTCTCTATCCTTCTATTGCTCCCTTTACGATCTGATCTCTCCTCTTGGAGAGATCATCTGATGAATCCTCTATTTTTGTATCTCCAATGACTCATTGCTTTTTGGCCTTTGATTACGGTCTGATCTCTCCTCTTGGAGAGATCATCTGATGAATCCTCTATTTTTGAATCTCCAATGACTCATTGCTTTTTGGCCTTTGATTACGGCCTGATCTCTCCTCTTGGAGAGATCATCTGATATATCCTCTATTTCTGTATCTCCAATGACTCATTTCTTTTTGGCCTTTGATTCATCCAGCTGGGCTTTGGCCTTTATATCTACTTTTACAAATAGCTTTTTGTCTCCCAGTTGAAGTTTATGCAATAACCTTAATGGACGCAGTGTAGATTCTGGCTCTTTATACTCACAGAAGCCGAATATTTGCAACTTCCCTGAAGCTCCTTGAACTTTCATCCAGCTTAAAGCTAAGTCACATTTCATAAGTAACTGCCAGGTTAACATATCAGAAATTTCCTCAGATATGTTGTCTACAAAACTGTTCTAGTTGGACCACAGCTTTTGTCACTTTCATAATTCCTCTGAGCAGCATTGTCCTTCCTTGGTCCTATATGCCTTCCAACAAGAGGCACAGAGACTGGCACCAATGTCAGTTTGTCCTCTGTTGGAGAATGGTTCATGGTGTTCATTACGGAGACAGTTGTGGCATCATCCAGTACCTTTCTTAATTCCCTTTCATTTGGCTTAATTGCAGGGAATGTGGCACTTGCAAATTGTGGATGGATCTCCAATCAAGATGCAGTTGTCTCAGCCAATCACACCCCCACAACGCTGGTCTTTCTGATTTTACCACATACAAGCTCAATAAGACTTGTTGGTTGTTGTAATTCAGAGCTACAGGTGTCATTCCTACAGGAGTTATCTTTTCTCCAGTATAAGTTTTTAGTTGAATATCTGTGTGCTTCAGTATGGTATCTTTGAGCTGCTTATCAAACTCATTTTGTTGAATGATTGAAACAGCTGAGACAGTGTCCAATTCCATTTTAATTAATTTGCCATTCATTCTGGCATAAGCCAGATTGCTTGTCTATTATTAATTTTCATACTATTAATCTCAAGGCTACCCAGTCCTACCCAATCTCTTCGTTATCAGATTTTTCATCAGCAGTATGCAAATTAGTGCTCTTTTTGAAACTCCAACTTGACTTTATAGTTTTTACTCTTCCCAGTCCATTTATTTTTGGCTGCCCAGCATGGTTTTTGTATGTGTCCTACTTTGTTGCATTTTCTGCAAGTTTTACCTTTAAATCTACATTTATTTGGTGTATGTGAGCTCCTGCCGCAACATTGACACAAGTTGTTTGGACAGGCTGGTTTCTGCTGAGACGATGCAATTTTATTCACGCTCACTTTCATTCTTGACTGCAACTCAATTGCGTCTCCGTCTCCTGTTTCCATTGAAACAGTGATCCACTGCTCTTTTAAATATACTGTGCTTCCATTAGGTGCTGCTTTTGAATGCTTTCTTTTAAGATTCCACAAACAAAATCAATCTCTCAGTGCATCATTAAGACCATTACTGAGCTGTCAATGCTCAACTTCTTCAATTCAGCCACACATGTTGAAATGGACTCCTCTTCCTTTTGATTCTGTTTATGAAAACTAAAGCATTCTGCAGTCAACAATGGCTTTGGTTCTAAGTGTTCTCGAATCACTTTTACGATAGCAGCAAAGCTCATTTCTGATGGTTTGGTTGGAGCAGTCAAACTTCAAAGTATACTGTATGCCTTTAAACCAAATACACTCACTAAAATTGGCACTCGCTTCTCATTGGTTATTTCAATTGCTTCTAAATATTGTTCCAATAGTTCAGTACACTGAGTCACTTACCCGTTGTATAATTGAACTCATCCATTTTTCCAATGTAGCCTGCAATTTCTGATTTTTTAAATATGATTATTATCATCCACTACTCACTCTTTATGAAGCCTGAATTCTTCTGTTTCTGTACTTCTTTTTAAACCCGATTGAGTTTTTTTTAAACTTCTTCCCTTCTGAAGAATGCTACTATTTTTTAAAAAGTCGATTGCCTTGCTGCATGTGCTTGACTGCACCTTTTACTTGATGTTCCACTGCTTTTTTAAAAGTTTGAATGTTTGAACCATCTTTGATTCACTTTAAAAAACCTCATCTCCAATGTTATGCTTTATAACCACAAAACATTAAACTAATTCAAAGGAAAACACTAAGTTTCAGGAATATGGGTCTGACCTCATCTGTACTTTAAGTGAGGCACACAATGTATCATGTGGTTGCGTGATGGTGTATGCAATTAATGTATTTGTACATATAACCCGTAATTCATTATTTACACAAACAAGAATGCTTAATCGTGTAATATATACATAAGATTACACAAATATTATTGAAATATTAAACAGACAACACAGGTCACTGTTGCCAGGCTTGGTGTCCGTACAATCCCTTGTCCGTTGAGCATAACTCTCTGCCAATAGATTAAAAGTAATTCAGTGGTGCTGCACTCGCAAAGCTTTAGTTGACTGAAATCCCTGAACAGAAAGTTTTGAAAGACTATCTAAGAATTCTAAACTAGCATCACTATTGGGAGCCATCATAGCCGCTCTGTCTACCAGTGACCATTTTTAGAGTTCTCTTTCTTTGATGTAATACCATCCTTAATCTTTCTCAGTTATCATGGCTAGATTAGTTCTTCTGTTACCTTTTTTTAATGGAATATTCAATAATTGTATATTATATATTAATTCTTGAAAAGTTATTGGCTGATTTAGTGTCATACCTTTTAATCCGGTTTCCCAAGCACCATGGGTATCTCATTCCTTTTGCCTTCAGAACCTGTTTTGTTCATATTTAAGACTCTTGTTCCCAATTGAACTAAATACTCTTCAATCTCTATATAAAAGTCTACCATATTTTGAAATTGGTGCTTATTGGTTTGAACAATGAGGAGAGTCTTACCCATAAATGCAGGTCAGGGACCTGAGACTTCCAATAGATATGGGAATCGTGTCTGATGTAATGCACATTATATGTACAAAAACAACCGAGACTTTTAAAGTTAAAAGTGGAAAAGTTATACATGTGATTTTAGCTTATACTGAGCTTGGCATTTGGGATTGGCTCTGTCCCAGAAATCAAGTTTTTCCAATGAGAAAAAAATGCTAATGAGGATTTCAGGGATGAGGCTCAATGTTGATTTTGCAACTATAAGTTTGGAAAAAATTGGAAAAAAGATTTTGCAACCACAATAAAATATAAATGCATTTCTTCAATGGCAAGGAGTTACTTTTATGTGTATTTTGCTGTAGGCCAAGGACTTCTTGAAGATCCAGCCAAGTTTAAAACAGTTTTGCAGATGTCAAACCTGACTGCTGTAGCAAGGATCCAATTTTTGTTGGGACTTGCTTGATATATATGTAAGTTCCTCCTTGTGAAATGGTGAAATCATCGGCAATTTAATAATGATACAGAGGAACACCAGGGAGGAAAATATATGAGTTGAAGTCATTTATTTTATGGTTTTTAATAACTTCCATGAAGATACTGTATTTCTTTTACTAAGTATGGAATCCTAATCTTAGCACAGCATTGTGGCTATTCCGTGGGTAAAGGCTGATGCTCACCTTTGTGAGTAACATGTTTGTACTCTCTTTACATTATAATGTTGCATTCACCTTGTTCTGTGTGAATATTATGCTAAGTATATGTAAGTGGCAAAACTGACACCAATTAGACTGACAACCATCCTGAGGAAGCGTCTCGGCCCGAAACCTTGACCGTTTGTTCATTTCCATGGATGCTGCTCCTACAGCATTTTGTGGATATTACATCTGCAGAATTTTATAACTACTGGTAGTGCTTTGAAAGAACCTTAAATTATTCCATTGAGGATAAGAACAGGATGATTTGGTAGTTGAATGCATGGCTGAGGAACTAGTGCAGAGGTCAGTGGTTCAGAATTTTGAATCATTGGCATTTCTCCTGTACTAAAGGAATGGGTTACACATGAACCTAATGGGACCAATATCCTTGCAGGCAGTTTTGCTAGAGTTGTTTGGGACGGTTTAAACTAATTTGGTAGGGGCATGGGAACCAGTGTGATAGTGCTGAGGATGAGGTAGTTGGTTTACAAACAGAGGCAATATGTAGTGAGACTGTTAGCAAAGCGAGGCTGATGACAGGGCAAAATTGCAGTCAACAGGATGAGTTGTGATGTAAAAAGTAGACAGAATTGAAAAGGGTGAATACAGGACTGAAGGTGTTACATTTGAACGTATGCAGTATACAGAATAAGGTAAATGAACTTATTGCACAGTTACAGATTGGCATGTATGAAGTTGTGGGCATCACTGAATCATGGATGAAAGAAGATTACAGCAGGGCGCTTAACTTCCAAAGATACACATTGGGCAGGTAGATAGGCAGAGCGGGAGGCATGCCTCCATTGGTAAAAAATGAAATCAAATCATTTGAAAGAGGTGACACAGGGTTGAAAGGTGTTGAATTTGTGTAGGTAGAGCTAAGAAACCGCTAGGGTAAAGAGGTCCTGATGGGAGTTAGAGACTGACCCCCAAACATTAGTAAGGATGTGGTCTATGAATTATAACGGGAGATAGAAAATGCATGCCAAAAGGGCGATGTTACAATAATCATGGGGGATTTTAATACGCAGGTGGATTGGGAAAATCGGGCTGCTGCTGGATCCCGAGAGGGGGAATTTCTAGAATGCCAATGAGGTGGCTTTTTAGAGCAGCTCATGGTTCAGCACACTGGGGGATCAGCTGTACTGGATTGGGGGTTGTGCAGTGAAGCAGAATTGATTAAAAAGCTTAAGGTAAAAGAACGCTGAGGGGAAACTGTTTATATATGATAGAATTCACCATGAAATTTGAGAAGGAGAAGATAAAGTCAGATATATCAGTATTACGCAAACAACAAGAATTCTGCAGATGCTGGAAATTCAAGCAACGCACATCAAAGTTGCTGGTGAACGCAGCAGGCCAGGCAGCATCTCTAGGAAGAGGTGCAGTCGACGTTTCAGGCCGAGACCCTTCGTCAGGACTAACTGAAGGAAGAGTGAGTAAGGGATTTGAAAGTTGGAGGGGGAGGGGGAGATCCAAAATGATAGGAGAAGACAGGAGGGGGAGGGATGGAGCCAAGAGCTGGACAGGTGATAGGCAAAAGGGGATACAAGAGGATCATGGGACAGGAGGTCCGGGAAGAAAGACAAGGAGTTGGGGGGGCGGAACCCAGAGGATGGGCAAGGGGTATATTCAGAGGGACAGAGGGAGAAAAAGGAGAGTGAGAGAAAGAATGTGTGTATAAAAATAAGTACCAGATGGGGTACGAGGGGGAGGTGGGGCATTAGCGGAAGTTAGAGAAGTCGATGTTCATGCCATCAGGTTGGAGGCTACCCAGACGGAATATAAGGTGTTGTTCCTCCAACCTGAGTTTGGCTTCATCTTTACAGTAGAGGAGGCCATGGATAGACATGTCAGGATGGGAATGGGATATGGAATTAAAATGTGTGGCCACTGGGAGATCCTGCTTTCTCTGGCGGACAGAGCGTAGATGTTCAGCAAAGCGGTCTCCCAGTCTGCGTCGGGTCTCGCCAATATATAAAAGGCCACATCGGGAGCACCGGACGCAGTATATCACCCCAGCCGACTCACAGGTGAAGTATTGCCTCACCTGGAAGGACTGTTTGGGGCCCTGAATGGTGGTAAGGGAGGAAGTGTAAGGGCATGTGTAGCACTTGTTCCGCTTACATGGATAAATGCCAGGAGGGAGATCAGTGGGGAGGGATGGGGGGGACGAATGGACAAGGGAGTTGCGTAGGGAGCGATCCCTGCGGAATGCAGAGAGAGGGGGGGAGGGAAAGATGTGCTTAGTGGTGGGATCCCGTTGGAGGTGGCGGAAGTTACGGAGAATAATATGTTGGACCCGGAGGCTGGTGGGGTGGTAGGTGAGGACCAGGGGAACCCTATTCCTAGTGGGGTGGCGGGAGGATGGAGTGAGAGCAGATGTACGTGAAATGGGGGAGATGCGTTTAAGAGCAGAGTTGATAGTGGAGGAAGGGAAGCCCCTTTCTTTAAAAAAGGAAGATATCTCCCTCGTCCTAGAATGAAAATCCTCATCCTGAGAGCAGATGCGGCGGAGACGGAGGAATTGCGAGAAGGGGACGGCGTTTTTGCAAGAGACAGGGTGAGAAGAGGAATAGTCCAGATAGCTGTGAGAGTCAGTAGGCTTATAGTAGACATCAGTGGATAAGCTGTCTCCAGAGACAGAGACAGAAAGATCTAGAAAGGGGAAGGAGGTGTCGGAAATGGACCAGGTAAACTTGAGGGCAGGGTGAAAGTTGGAGGCAAAGTTAATAAAGTCAACGAGTTCTGCATGCGTGCAGGAAGCAGCGCCAATGCAGTCGTCGATGTAGCGAAGGAAAAGTGGGGGGCAGATACCAGAATAGGCACGGAACATAGATTGTTACCTCCCATCCCATTCGTCCCCCCAATCCCTCCCCACTGATCTCCCTCCTGGCACTTAACCGTGTAAGCAGAACAAGTGCTACACATGCCCTTACACTTCCTCCCTTACCACCATTCAGGGCCCCAAACAGTCCTTCCAGGTGAGGCGACACTTCACCTGTGAGTCGGCTGGGGTGATATACTGCGTCCGGTGCTCCCGATGTGGCCTTTTATATATTGGTGAGACCCGACGCAGACTGGGAGACCGCTTTGCTGAACATCTACGCTCTGTCCGCCAGAGAAAGCAGGATCTCCCAATGGCCACACATTTTAATTCCACATCCCATTCCCATTCTGACATGTCTATCCACGGCCTCCTCTACTGTAAAGATGAAGCCACACTCAAGTTGGAGGAACAACACCTTATATTCCGTCTGGGTAGCCTCCAACCTGATGGCATGAACATCGACTTCTCTAACTTCCGCTAATGCCCCACCTCCCCCTCGTACCCCATCTGGTACTTATTTTTATACACACATTCTTTCTCTCACTCTCCTTTTTCTCCCTCTGTCCCTCTGAATATACCCCTTGCCCATCCTCTGGGTCCCCCCCCCCCCACCTCCTTGTCTTTCTTCCCGGACCTCCTGTCCCATGATCCTCTTGTATCCCTTTTGCCTATCACCTGTCCAGCTCTTGGCTCCATCCCTCCCCCTCCTGTCTTCTCCTATCATTTTGGATCTCCCCCTCCCCCTCCAACTTTCAAATCCCTTACTCACTCTTCCTTCAGTTAGTCCTGACGAAGGGTCTCGGCCTGAAACGCCGACTGCACCTCTTCCTAGAGATGCTGCCTGGCCTGCTGCGTTCACCAGCAACTTTTATGTGTGTATCAGTATTACAGTGGAGTAAAGGGAATTACAGAGGCCTGAGAGATGAATTGGCCAAAACTGATTGGAAAAGATCACTGGCAGGGATGACAATAGAACAGCAATGGCTGGAGCTTCTGAAAGCAATTCAGAAGGCACAGAATATACACATCCCACAGAGGAAAATGTAGTCTAAAAGCACGATGACACAATCGTGGCTAACAAGAGAAGTCAAAACCAACATAAAAGTCAAAGAGAGGGCATACAATAGAGCAAAAATTAGTGGGAACATAGGGAATTGTAATTGATTGATTGATTTATATATTAATCTATTTAATCATTCTTCTATACCATGTATTGCATTGAACTGCTGCTGCTAAGTTAACGAATTTCACAACACATGCCTGATTCTGATTGGAAGGCTTTTAAAAACCAACAGAAGGTAACTAAACTAAAAAAGAAAAGATGGAATATGAAAGTAAGCTAGCCAATAATATTAAAAAGATGTCAAAAGTTTCTTCAGATATATGAAGTGTAAAAGAGAGGCAAGGCTGGATATCGGACCGTGGGAAAATGATGCTGGAGAGGCAGTAATGGGGAAACAAGGAAATGATGGATGAACTGAATAAGTATTTTGTTTCAGTCTTCACTGTGGAAGACACTAGCTATATGGTGGAAGTTTCCAGAATGTCAGGAGTCAGAAGTGTGTGAAGCTGCTATTTCTAGGGAGAAGGTTCTTGTGAAACTGAAAGGTCTGAAGGTAGATAAGTCACCTAAACCAGATTTTGTACACCGCAGTGTTCTGAAAGAGGAAGCTGAAGAAATTATGGAGGCATTGGTAATGATCTTTCAAGAATCACTAGATTCTGGAATGGTTCTGGAAGACTGGAACATTGCAAATGTCACTCCACTCTTCAAGAAGGGAGAGAGGCAGAAGAAAGAAAATTATAGACCAGTTAGTCTGACCTCAGTAGTTGAGTAGATGTTGGAGTTGATTGTTAAGGATGTTGTTTCGGGGATCTTGGAAGCACATGATAAAATAGTCAGTGTGGTTTCCTCAAGGGGAAATCTTGCCTAACAAACCTGTTGGAATTCTTTGAAGAAATAACAGGCAGGATGGACAAAGGATGACCGGTGGATGTTGTGTACTTGGATTTGCAGAAGGCCTTTGACAAGGTGTCACACATGAGGCTGCTTAACAAGTTAAGAGCCCATGGTATTACAGGAAAGATACCAGCATGGATAAAGCATTGGCTGATTGGCAGGAGGCAAAGAGTGGGAATAATGGGAGTCTTTTCTGGTTGGCTGCTGGTTACTAGTATGTTCCACAAAGGCCTGTGTTGGGATATTTCATTTTACGTTGTGTCAATGACTTGGATGATGGAATTGATGGCTTTGTCGCAACATTAGCCGACATAACAAAGATAGCTGGAGGGGCAGCTAGTTTTGAGGAAATAAAGAGGCTACAGAAGGACAGACAGATTAGGAGAATTGGTAAAGAAGTGGCAGATGGAATATAATGTTGGGAAGAGTATTGTCATACACTTTAATAGAAGAAATAAAAGGGTTGACTATTTTCTAAGTGGAGAGAAAATTCAAAAATCTGAGGAGCAAAGGGACTTGAGATTCCTTAGATGAGAAAATCTGCAGATGCTGAAAATCCAAGTAGCGTAGGCAAAAATACTGGAGGAGCTCAGCAGGCCAAGCAGCATCTATAGAAAAGAGTAAACAGTCAACGTTTTGGGCTTCACTGAACTAGCTGCCAGCCTCAAGCTGGTCTCTGACACTGCTCACCAGGTTCAAAGGTACAATATCAGTCACTTGTCTGACAGCAAGTTGAGTGAATGTAGGAGGGACATCCTGTAAAATCCATCCCAGTTTGTTCCATAAATCCAAATAAAATATTATCTGTTCAGGATATATATTTCCTTATTCCTTGTAAGGTTAGTCAGGAAATGCACTGCCCAAGATCCAATCCACTCTTTTTAAATTAGCAATCAGATTCTGGTGGAGGGGTATTATTCTGATGGGAGGTCTATAACCAGTGGCATTCCACAAGGATTGGTGCTAGGACATCTGTTGCTTGTGATACACACACAAATGCTCTCAGGCTGGTTTAGGTACTAGGTTTGATCCCCTACCTATGCTAAATGATATTGGCTGCCCAGCACATACGGAAATAGAATGGGAATAAATGTCCTTTAGCATGAGATGGAAATTACTTTCCTTTCTTTTTCAATCTTTTTATAAATTTCAAAACATAGAAACAAAACATAGCAATAATACAAATAGTAGGAGATATATTGTTACACTTAAAAAAGTAATTGCAAAATCAAATAGTGTAAATTAACAAAGCTCCCAATCATATAGAACTAACAACGGATAATACAAAGCAAAGAAAAAATGGAAAAAAAACATGAAAAAGAAAAAAAAAACAAAACAAAAAAAAAACAAACCCCATCCCCAAAGAAAAGCAGAATTAATCAACTAAACTAAAAGACTTGGGCAGTACTAATAGCTTAAAAATGGGAAAGAAGAAAACCTTAGTGTCGACGACTCCATTCCTCTCCACCAACAGTACAGAAAGATAAAACAAGTTTGGAAATGATCAAATTACATCAAATGAAAATGCTGAATGAATGGCCTCCAAGTTTTTTCAAACTTAATGGAAGGGTCCTAAACCGCACTTCTAATTTTCTCCAAATTCAAACACACCATAGTTTGTGAAAACCAATGAAATACAGAAGGAGAGTTAATCTCTTTCCAATTCAACAAAATGGATCTTTGAGCCATTAAAGTAAGAAATGCAATCATCCCACATGATGAAGAGGTTAAATTATTTAAGTCTATCATTGGACTGAAAAATGGGAAAAAGTTCTTCAGTTGGTGAATTCATCCTCTGTATGTGCTAAACATATGTTGATACAGTTTAAAGTAGTGCGCAGGGCTCATATGTCCAAAGATAAACTATCTCGTTATTATTCTTATATTAATCCAATATGTGACAGATGTCATTCCGAGATAGCTTCTTTAACCCACATGTTTTGGTCATGTCCTTTGTCGGAAAAATATCGGAAAGATATTTTTGATATTATTTCAACGGTCTTGAATATAGACTTACAACCTCATCCAATTATTGCTATCTTTGGAAATTACTTTCCTATCTCATTCACATCATTGTCCAATGATCTCTGTGGAACAGCACAAAAACATGTGGACAATAGTTGTCGGGAAAGGCCATTAGACCTTTGAGCTTTTTCATTATTCAAAACAACCATGGCTATCATCCATCTCAATACCATCTGATGTATTTTGTGTATAGAAATTTATCTGTCTCCTTTTTAAATATATTCAGCAGCTTGGTCTCTACATCCCTCTTTGGTAGTAAATTATGCAAGTTTATCACCCCTCTGACAGGAGAAAATTCTCCTCATCTCAGTCATACACATCTCTCCCTTCAAGCCAGGGCTATGACCCCTTTATTCTAGATATTCCTGCAAGGGAAACAGAAATCCAGAACATTGAAACCCATCATCATTTTTCAGGTTTTGATTAGAGTGTCTATGTTTCTTTTAAACTCTAGTGAATACAAACCTAGTTAATCTAATCTCAAGGAATTAGTCTGGTGAACACAGAAACGTAATCGAAAGTATGCACAGAGGTTCAAACAATGAAGAGGAAAAACGTCAGAGCACTGTTTATTCAGAACACTTTGTTTTCAGCCTGGAGCTATCACAACAGCAATGAATTGCACAGGAGAATTAAAAATGATCTTTGTTAAATTTAATCTAATTTAAATATAGCATGACCAGTTGGTTTAATTATTATTGTAAATAATCTCTATGAAGACAAATCTCACCCCACTCGCAGCCATGCTATCTTGGGGATGTATATTCCATTGTTGCCAAAATCAGTCATTCTGGATTTCTACTTCATTACGTTAAACTTGGGTTTCTGTTGCTTGCTCATGAAGGTTGGTCTTACCTCACTTTGGCAGGAGTAGTGTTCCGGACCATTTCCTGTTCAACTGCATATCCAGAAGTCAGATACACTGCAAAATTGATAATAAAATCTCATCTAGAGGTATAAAACTATTGAATGTTTCCCGAGTGCAATAAGCTGGCCTTTTGACCTCACAATCAGCCTTGTTATGATCGTCTACCTTATCGTCTACCAGAACTGAAATTTCTTTGTTGCTGTTGCAACTTACCCTACATTCTGTTATTGTTTTATTTTGTTCTACCTCAGCGAATGATCTGTATGAACAGTAAACAAGACAAGCTTTTCTCTGTGCCTTGGTGCCTTTGACAATAATAAACTAATTTACCAGTTCCAATTCCAATTAATCTCAGACTCTCCTCAATTTGGAAAGTATGCTAGCAAACAAATCAGAGAATTAAGGAAAACTTTCTATTGAAGACCTTCATCAGATCATTAGGCTGAAGACTGTACTACTTCCTGCCCCAGTGATCCCAGGCAATGATATGTCACCCATCCTGGTTGTGTGGAGAGATGTATAATGATTTAGGAACTAAGATGCTCTGGGAAGATGATTTCCATACAAAAACAGAAAATACTGGGAACACTCAGCAGGTCAGGCAGCCTCCACAGAAAGAGAAACAGAATTATGTTCAGGTTGAAGGCCCTTTATCAGAAGAGTATAATTCCCATAAAATAATAATTACTTTCATTTTTAGACAAGCTATTATTTTTAAATAAGGAAAGTGCTTCAAATATTTCCAGCTGTCCCATTTTTGATTTTTTTTTTTGTGTGCCATACTCTGCCAGAGCCTTGACGACCACTTTTTCAAGTGGTTGTCTTGGAGGAAAGATTCTGTAAGTGGCCCCCCACGTCCTTCTCACAGCGCAGTTTTTGTTTACGAGGCCGAGTTGCGAGTTCAATAGTCAACCCGGCACGGATGGAAAGGGTGCCCAGGAGCGGCCCCACTGGATTCGAACTTGGGAACCTTCGCTCCAGAGTCCGGCGCTGAAGTCGCTGCGCCACCAACCGGACTATTTTTGATATATACTGAACACAATTAATGTGATCTGTTTTCTGCAACTAATAACATGCTAAGGTATGCTCAGGAAAGGATACAACTGATGTGATTCTTAGATGTCCAAGACCTGTCAGGTACAATACAGTGCACGCCAACCAATTTTCATGGATGAATGTTCAGTTGATACCTGAGATGTTGCAGGACCTTATTGTAATCTAGAATTATAACTTTAACAGGTTTCACCATGCAAGTTCTACCCATTTGTCTAGTTAGCTGGAAGCCTACTTAGTGATCACTTCACATTTGGGGCCTTCATCACCATGTTCCTTAATTTTCTGAAATCACATGATTTAGCTGTAGCCCCTCACCTCTAAGCATACCTTTCACTAAATAGGTCTGGCAAACCATTCAACTCAAATTAGGATCAGGCAGAATTTCAGCTTTCCCAAAACTGGTGAGCTGCAGTGGAATGACGATCTAGCACATGGTTGACACCCACTGCTTGCTGACAGCACTCAAATAAACCCCAGAATGGCAAGTGGATGTGGGACATCACATGTCACTGACATCATTATTGCCCTATTGTCAGACACCCTCACCTCTTCATCATAACTTGGATTCGAAAAGCCAGAAGCTCAGTAACGGTAAAAGAAAAACAGCATTTCAAGAAAGCCTGCTTTCACAAATCCTACCCTAACCCATACTATTCTTTCCACATTCCTGCAATGGACAATAACTGCATTCCATAAAGTAAGTTAATCAATATGAAGTTTTCAGAGACATCCTGATAATGTTCCAAACAGAAATTTCGTAGTTATTTCTTTCTTTATGAACTCTGTGATACAGCTGAAGAAGTCTACAATTGGATATGTATTTCCAAATTAAAATCAATTTCAAAGATGATACCTTCCAGTGATTTATTTTTATTTGTTGAACAAAGAGGTTTGTTTATGTGCTGTATTATTCCATTGACTCTGCCTCTCTATGACTTGTGTAGATAGATATGGCAGCAAATGTGTACTTAGATTCTAAAAATGTTAATGAGATTAATATTGTTTATATTTTTAGTGATGGTGCTGATTAGCACATTGGAACCAACCCCACCCCTGGCTCCAGCACACTTCTTCCAATAGTGATATGCGTTGTACCGGATAAGTTATTACCTTACCAGTGAGAAAGACTGCTAACAATGCAGTGCTCCCTCATCAATGCTCTGACATGTTGAGATGGATTAAGATACAGGAATGAGAACTGAATTTGCCATCTTCTGTCTCAAAAGAAACACATTATCAAACAAAGAAGCAAACTAGTTTTAGTTGAAAGTAAAACAAACATTCCGTTCTCAATTTTTTCCTTCTTATCTTGATCGCTGAAGATGCTGACTTTTGCTTATCTACATTTCTAAGTATATTATCTAAGTAGTCAGACTGTGCGCATGCAGCTGTCTGATCCATTTTTCACATACCCGATATTGATTACGTTATTTTTGTTTTGACGTTCCATAGGTAGGAAGACATTTAATTCATTAATTAATAACTTTGATATCATTTCCATAGATTCATGCCATTATGAGGCAGTCATAGGATATGATTGTATTGTTTACACTTTGATAAAGAGAACTGCCCATATTCATTGTTTTGTTTTACGGGTAGTTTGACCACTTTGTAATATATCTAGAAATATGAAAAAGCAAATGTTAACATCAGCAATTTAGAGGTAAGAAAAAAAATAGAAAGGAATGTTTACTTCGAAGACTTGGTAACATGAAGCCAAAGTGAATCTCAGTGGAGACATTCAGACTGACTGTGATTTGAAACAAAAGCAAGCCTAATTATATTAGTGTACTTAAATGATATCTCCTGCATGTAAATGTAAAAGACAAACACCAAAGATCTAAAGTGCATTAAATTACCAGAGGTAACTCTATTTGAATAGAAAATGTACTGTTAAGGATTTATGAGAAGATGAGTTTTAGGTTTTCAGGAAAGTACTTTTGGAAACAGTGGTATATTCATCTCAGAAAAGAAACATGATTTTGATATATGATGGTGCGCTGGCAGATAAGGAAGTTCGGGGCCTCTGTAAATATAGTTGGTGCAGCTTTAGGGGAGATTCAAGGTTCTTAAGTCAGATTCAGTGACTCAGAGTTTAAGAGAGGAAGAAACATAGACCATAAGACCATTAGACATAGAAGTAGAAATAGGCCATTTGGCTGAGTTTGCTCCGCCATTCCATCTGAACCCCATTCTCGAGGAATTCTGCAGATGCTGGAAATTCAAGTAACACACATCAAAGTTGCTGGTGAGCGCAGCAGGCCAGGCAGCATCTCTAGGAAGAGGTACAGTCGATGTTTTGGGCCGAGACCCTTCGTCAGGACTAACTGAAGGAAGAGCTAGTAAGAGATTTGAAAGCCCATTCTCCACCTTCTCCCCGTAACCTTTGATGCCCTACTAATCAAGAACCTATCAACCATCACTTTAAACATATTCAATGACTTGGCCTACAAGCTATCTGTGGCAATGAATTTCACAGATCTATCAGCCTCTGGCTAAAGAAAATTCCTCCCTATCTCTTTTCCAAGTGTGCCCTTTGGTCCTAGACTCACTCATTACAGACAATATCCTCTCTACATCCACTCTATCTAGGCCTTTCAATATTTGATAAGTTTCAATGACATTCCCCCTTATTCTTCTAAACTCCAGTGGGTACAGGCCCAGAGTAATCAAACACTCCTCATATGTTAACCCTTTCATTCCCAGAATCATTCTTGTGAACTTCTGCTGTACCCACTCCAATGCCAGCACATCAGTTCTTAGATAAGAGGCCCAAAACTGCTTACAATACTCAAAGTACGGTATGACCAATGCCTTATTAAGCCTCAGCTTTATATCCTTGCTTTTACATTCTAGTCTTGCAAAATGAGTGCTAACATTACATATGCCTTTATTACCAGCGATTTATGCCTTTATTATTAACCGCAAGTTAACCTTTAGGGAATCCTGCACAAGGACTCCCAGGTCTTTTTGTACCTCTGATTTTTGAATTTTCTCCCTATTTAGAAAATAGTCCATGCCTTTATTCCTTCTGCCAGAGTGATTGACCACATATTTCCCCGCACTATATTCCATCTGCCACTTCTTTGTCCATTCTCTGACTAATCCTTCTGACTAACTCCCTGTTTCCTCAACCCTACCTGCCCCTCCACCTATCACCTGCAAACTTTGCCACAAAGTCATCAATTCCAACATCCAAATCATTTACATATAATGTGAAAAGAAGCGGTGCTAACATTGGGCCCTGTGGTTCAACACTTCACTGGCAGCCAACTGTAAAAGGCCCCTTTTATTTCCACACTATTCCTCCTGCCAGTCAGCTAATCTTCTATCTATGCTAGTATCTATCCTGTAATGTCATGGGCTCTTATCTTGCTAAGCAGCCTGATGTTCAACACCTTGTCAAAGGCCTTTTGAACATCCAAGTAAACAACATTCTCAGCACCAACAGTACATTCTCCTTATAAATAGCAACTACACTCACCTCTGCCCCCTGACACCTTTGAATTTCCGGCACACTATTAGTGTCTTGCAGAGTGAAAACTGATGCAAAATAATTACTAAGTTCATCTGCCATCTCTTTGTTCCCTATTACTATGTCTCCAGTGTCATTTTCTAGCAGTATGATATCCACTCTTGCCCCTCTTTTACTCTCTATATATCTGAAAAAAATTGGAATCTTCTTTTATATTATTTTGTTATTAGCTAGTTTAGCTTCATATTTAATCTTTTCTTTCCTTATCCTTTTTTTGTTTCAAGTTTCCCCATCCCCTAACTCCCCTCTAATTTACAGACTGCTGCAATGCTCATGGACTCAGGGACTTGACTATACTTTTTTTTTAATACTGTATTTTACTGCTATTTTATATGTGCTTACTATAAGGCATGTCTACTACTTACTAACCCTAAACGTATGTCTTTAGAATGTAGGAGGAAACCGGAGACCCAGAGGTAACCCACATGGTCACAGAGAGAACGTACAAATTCCTTATAGACAATGCTAGGAATTGAACCCCAATCAGTGATCGCTGGTGTTGTAAAGTCATTGCACTAACCACGATGCTACCTTGCCACCCCTAATGTCTCCTAAGATTTCCTAATGTTTTGTGTAATTTTTGATAGTCTCCAAGTGGTCTAGAAAATATACTTCATAGCCCTTTCATGTACAGAATGGACTTGATTCCATGGTAGAATTAGCTATACAATCATCAAATTAAACTAATGAAAGCATTACAAATGTATACAAAATTTGTGATGTTGTTAGTTGCAATTGTTATTCCAATATCCGTAATAGCAAGAAGGAAGTAGTTCCATGCATAAAGTACATTGCTACTTCTTTCAAAATCATCTCTAAACAATGTAGATTTATTGAAATTGAAGTCTACTAACAATTGCATTCTTGATTGCTGTAAATGCTTTCTGCACAGTAAAGTCCCACAAACAACATTAAAATGAACAAGGTTGGTTACATAATAAAACCAGAAGATGTTTAACAAGCCATGCAGCATCTGTGGAGCTACTGCTTTAGTTGAATGAAGTTTCATTGTGACTATTCTGAAGATTAAGTTGATGACAAGTATTGCCGGGAAAATGTGAACTAATTTCTGTGGGTGCTTCATGGGCAACTGATATGAAAGCTGCATCAATGGTTCATTCAGGAGAAGAGTCTCAGAATCAGGTTTATTATCACTGAAATTTATTGTTTTGTAACCGCAGTACAGTGTTCAATTTTAATTAAAAAGTTCGATTTCCCTGTCTTAATATTGAAACAAAGATTACCACGACTGTACAACTGAATTTCTCCTGAACAGCAGCAACTATGCCTACAGAAGAGCAACATCTGACAGTGAGGTCCCACTCCCAGACTCAAAAGCAGCTAAAACTGCTATTTTAATTAGACCTTTGCAAATACTTTTGTGATTACAAACAAGTAGGGCCTTAAAAAATAAAGAGGTTATTTTTTAAAAGAAGTTTAAAAATGCACACATAATTAAAATTAATTTTCAAAATTTAAACTAATTAGCTTAAATCAAATAAAATGATTAACTTATTTCAGATTGGGGGACCACTTTGTCAAGCACCTTTGCTCTGTATGCTCTAAGAGTCAGGACCACCCAGTGGTTACCTATTTTAATTTGACTTCCTATACCCATTCTGACATCTCTGTCCCTGGCTTCCTGTGCTGCCATGATGAGGAGAAACTCCATTTGGAGGAGCAATGCCTAATACTCGGTCTGGGTAGCCTCCAACCTGATGGTATGAACATTCATTTCCCCAATTTACATTAATTTCTTCCTCCTCTCTTCTGCTCTATTTTCCTACTCCTCATTCTGGTTGCCCTTTCCCTTCTCCTTTCCTGCCCACCAACTCCCTCTGGTTCCCTTGCTTCTTCCCTTTCCTCCATGGTCCATTGTCCTTCTTCTTTGGTCCTTTACTTCTTCCAGCCATCATTTCCCAGATTCTTACTTCACCTCCTCTCTCTCCCCCACCCACTTTCCCTCTCACATTGTCTGATCTATCACCCGCTACCCTGTACTCCTTCACCTCACCTCCTTCTTATTTGGCTTCTGCTCCCTTTTTCCAGTCCTGATAAAGGGTGTCAGCCTGAAACATTGACTGTTTGTTCCCCTCCACAGATGCTGTCTGACCCGCTGAGTTCCTCCAGCATTTTGTGTGTGTTGCTCAGGATTTCCAGCATCCGCAGAATCTCTTGTGCACATGATTAACTTATCTTTCTTCCAGCATTTAAACTGGACTGCCTTACTTGTAGCAGGCTTATCTAGTGAGGACTTGGTTAGTATCTTTCCCAGCCGGTGAGCAGGATATTTTTGTGTTCACTGTCCTGTTGGATTTCACAAGGAATCCTGAAACACATTACAGGTGTCATAAGGCTGGCAGTCTGCATAGCAAACTTAACTTCCACTTGGGAATGGCCCAATTATCAGCATATCTGTTGCTGATCTATGTTGACTTTGCATACCTTGACAAAGGATTAACTCCACTAAATGAACTACAACTGGCCTTTATATCTTTGGCATGGGAGGAGATAATCTGCAGATGCTGGGGTCAAAGCGACACTCATAACACGCTGGAGGAACTCAGCAGGTCGGGCAGCATCCGTGGAAACGATGAGTCGACGTTTTGGGCCGGAACCCTTCGTCAGGGCTGTAGAGGGAAGGGGCAGAGGCCCTATAAAGAAGGTGGGGGGAGGGAGAAGGCTGGTAGGTTCCAGGTGAAAAACCAGTAAGGGGGAAGATAAAGGAGTGGGGGAGGGGAAGCAGGGAGGTGAAAGGTGAAGAAGAAATAGGGAAAAACACAATGGGTAGTAGAAGGAGGTGGAACCATGAGGGAGGTGATAGGCAGCTGGGGTAGGGGGCAGAATGAAATAGGGATAGAGGAAGGGAGGGGGAGGGAATTACTGGAAGTTGGAGAATTCAATGTTCGTACCAAGGGGCTGGAGACTACCTAGACGGTATATGAGGTGTTGCTCCTCCAGCTTGAGTTTAGCCTCATCATGGCAGTAGGGGAGGCCATGTATGGACATATCTGAATGGGAGTGGGAAGCAGAGTTGAAGTGGGTGGCTACTGGGAGATCCTGTCTGTTGTGACAGACGGAGTGGAGGTGTTCGACGAAGCGGTCCCCCAATCTGCGTCGAGTTTCACCGATGTAGAGGAGGCCGCACCGGGAGCACCGGTTGCAATAGATGACCCCAACAGACTCACAAGTGAAGTGTTGCCTCACCTGGAAGGACTGTTTGGGGACCTGAATGGTGGCAAGGGAGGAGGTGTAGGGACAGGTGTAGCACTTACGCTTACAGGGATAAGTGCCGGGTGGGAGATCTGTAGGGAGGAGCGTGTGGATCAGGGAGTTGCGGAAGGACTGATCCCTGCGGAACCCAATAGTCTTCAGCAGAGAAGTAGCAATACAGCTGAATAACTCAATAACATTCGTTAGCCAGTATCAGACAATATCACATCAAAACCAATGTTTGCTTGAATTTTCCATTCGGTAATTAATTTTTTAGCTGTATACAACATTTTTGTCTATTTAAGCTATTTCTCACAGAATGGAACCGTTTTTTTCAGTTTACTTGTTCCTCTTCATTCCCACTGTCTGTCCCACTGACAGACTTGCACTTGAAATATAACTCTGCTCCTAAAAGACTGTCTGTATATTCCCTGGAAATTGAGTATACAAAGTAGTAACAGATGGGACATTATTGCAAAGCCAGATGAAAATCTAACGTGTTATAGATGACTTAGGACTTTATTGGACATTTCTAAATTCTGAATCCTTTTTTCCTCAAATGCATGAATATAATATTATTACAAACAGTATAGATCAAAACAAGTAGTAAAAACTTCAGGAAAACCTGAATATCTACCTTTCACGTTTTTTCACATGCAATCTCCATTTGGAATAAAAGCCTTTTTTTCACTTTTTGCACCCCATTCCAATTTCTCCTGAATAAGCCAAATTTCTCAGCCCTTCTGAACATTATTTTAGCAGAAGATGGCCTGAATTAAGGAATAAAATTTTCTTGTCTTTAAGATTTATGATTATCCATATCTTAACTATAAGAAGTGGATGCCAATTTCAGGTAGCATAGCAGCAAAAAGGAGAATTAGAAGTTGAAATAAGATAAATACTTTACATTGGAGGAGAGTAAAAGGAGATTGAACTAGTGATCAAAATTCTGAGCATTTTTGTTGGATCCACTGGGAGAAATTGAAACTTCTGATCAGAGTGTCAATGTTAAGGAACCCTAAGGTTGAATGCTGAGGTTTAGCTCTGATGTTTGACTTTATCCTGAAAAGGAAATGTTAGAAGTGATTCTGAATCACGCTACTGGGATTCCGAAGCAAAGCCCAATATCATGAATGGCAGTGATCCTTCACTACTAGACGAGTTTAATGCCTTTGATGCCTGCTTTGAAAGGGAGAATATAACTACAGCTGTAAAGTTCCCTGCTGCTCCTGGTGACCCTGTGATCTCTGTCTTGGAGGCTGATGTCATGGTGTCTTTCAGGAGGGTGAACCCTAACAAGGTGTCAGGCTCCAATGTAATACCTGGTAAGGCTCCGAAAACTTGTGCCAACCAACTAGCGGGTGTGTTCATGGACATTTTCAACCTCTCACTGCTACGGTTGGAAAATGGGCAACATTTATACCAGTGCCCAAGAAGAGCTGGGTGATCTATCTTAACGACTATTGTCTGGTAGCACTCACATTTACAGTGATGAATTGCTTTAAGAGGTTGGTTGTCACTAGACTGAACTTCTTCCTCAGCAAGGACCACTGCGACTTGCCTATCACCACAATAGGTCTATGGCAGACACAGTCTCAATGGCTCTCACACTGCATTAGATCACCTGTACAATACAAACACCTTTGTCAGGATGCTGTTTCTTGACCATAGCTCAGTGTTTAGCACCATCGTTTCCACAGTCCCGATCAATAAGTTACAGAACTTGGGCCTCTGTACCTCCCTCTGCAATTGGATCCTTGACTTCCTAACCGGAAGACCACAATCTGTGTGGATTAGTAATAATATCTTCTCCTCACTGACAATCAATACTGATGCACCAGAGGGATGAGTGCTTAGCCCCCTGCTCTACCCTGTCAATACCCACAACTGTATGGCTAGGTAAAGCTCAAATGCCATCTATAAATTTGCTGATGATACAACCATGGTTGGCAGAATTTCAGATGGAGATGAGAGGGTGTAAGATATACCAGCTAGTTGAGTGATGTCGCAGCAACAACCTTGTACTCAGTGTCAGTAAGACCAAGGAGATGATTGTGGATTTCAGAAAGGGTTGGATGAGGGAACACAAACCAGTCCTCATAGAGGGATCAGAAGTGGAGAGATTGAGCAACTTCAGGTTCCTGGTGTCAAGATCTCTGAGGATATAACCTGGTCCCAACATATTGATGCAGCTATGATGAGGGCAAGACAGTGACTATATTTCATAAGGAATTTGAGGAAATTTGGTTTGTCACCTAAAACATTCAAAATCTTCTACAGATGTACCTGGAAGAGCATTCTGACAGGCTACCTCACTGTCTGGTACAGGATGGCGGGGAGGGTGGGGTGGCGGGTGGCGACTGCACGGAATCAAGAGAAGCTACAGAAAGTTATAAAATTAGTCAGCTCCATCTTGGGTACCTGACTCCGAGGTATCCAAGACATCTTTAATGAGCAGTGCCTCAGAAGAGCGGTGTCCATTATTAAGGACTCCCATCAACCAGGACCTGTCGTCTTCTCATTGTTACCGTCAAGAAAGAGGTACAGTAGCCTGAAGGCACACACTCAGCAATTCAGGAACAGCTTTTTCCCCTCTGCCATCTGATTCCTAAACAGACTTGAATCCATGAGAACTACCTCACTTTGAAAAATTAATTTTTTTGCACTATTTTTAATTTAACTACATACATATACTTTTTTCTATATTATCATGTATTGCATTGTACTGCTGCCACTGTTAACAAATTTCACTACATATGTTGTATGCTGGTGATATTAAACCTGATTCTGAATTATACCAGTGATCCAACAGAGGAAGTGAAAGTTAAGCATGTCCTTTAGATACAGTACTGACTACTAAGTAGGATAAAAATAAGCTGCAAATAAGTTGCCGAACCAGCCATTTTCTTATGCAATGCCAGCTGTGCAAAACATCTTCCAATAATTAAAGATGCATATAAGTATATAATAAAGGGTACGGATCATTCAAAGTAAATTTATTAATGTACATATGTTACCATATTGAAATTCATTTTCTTGCAGATATTCACAGGGACGAGAAGAAATACAATAGAATTTATGAAAACTATATACAGTATAAACAGACAAGACTGACAAACAACCAATGTGCAGAAGGAAACAAACAGTGCAAAGAAAAAAAACTGAGTACATGTGTTGTAAAGAGTCTTTGAAAGTGAATCTTAGGGTCATGGAATCAGTTCTTAGAAGCAGTGATTGAAGCCTGATGGTTGTAAGGTAATAACTGTTCCTGAACCTGGTGGCATGGGACTAAACACTCATACTTCCTGCCCAGTGTTTGTAATGAGAAGAGGGCATGGTCTAGATGGTGAGAGTGCCTGATGACGGATATTGCTTTCTTGTGGCAGCACTCCTTGTGAATGTGCTCAATGATGGGGAGGGCTTTGCCTGTGATGGACTGGGCTGTATCCATCACTTTCTATAGCCTTTACTGTTCCTGGACATTGGTGTTTCCATACTAGTTTGTGATGCAACCAGTTAGATTACTCTCTACTGTGCATCTAGAAGTTGGTCGAAGTTTTTGGTAACATGCCGAGTGAGTGCAAAATTCAAAGAACGTCGAAGTACTGTTGTTATTGCTTTGAGATGACAATTATGTGCTAGTCCCAGGACAGATCTTCTGATACGTTAATGCCAGGGAACTTAAAGCTACTGACCTTCTTCACTTCCATTCCTTTAATGAGGCTTATGGATCATCTGCGTGATTTGTTCATCGAATACATTTCCTGTATGTTTTATATATATATAAATTTTTGAACAGTTAGAAGTAAAAGCCATTAAAAGTATAATAAATGCTTGTAGGTAGCTAACAACAGCACACTTATCAAAACATCTTCAGTAGTAGAAATACAATTTAATGCACTTATTGAATGCATTAAATTTGAAACCATGTTTTCCAAGCAAAGTGATAAAAATATGAATCAATGGTATTTTCAGACTCCTGGGACATTTCTATGCCAACCTTCTTTTTTAACAGAAATTCTACTTAATAATTTACTGTAAAAGGCTAGAGATCAATTGAACGATATATTTTTCTGTGCACTAGGGTTATCAGAATCATAAGCTGAATTCATATTTTGGAGGTCAAATATTTAGCATTTTCTCTTTATCCTTTTTATTTTAAAAGAACTCTCAGCATTTTGTTTTGGCTGATCATCTGGATCCATCCAACAACTGTAACAGCATAACAGTAGCATGGGATGATGTATCATTTCACTTGTTTGGAGTTAAAACATCTGGCCTCAGGACAGTTGATCCAAAATCAGAGGGAAAAGCAAATTCTACCAAATGGCATAGAACTATGTCACTAGTAACAGACTTTTGGCTCTAGTGTCCAGCAATTTATGTATATTACAAAGTTCAAAGTACATTTGTTAGTGCAATTTTTGGGTTTAGTGCCTGTAGAAATTAACTTAACTGGCTTTGGCCACTAGCAGATTCAAATATAGGTTGTAAATTTATGGTTTTCGGTCAGGTGCCGGACGCTCAGAGAGATTTGGCAGGGGGCTGGCACCCAGTGCTCGGCTGGGGCTGTGGTCGAGTGGTCAGTGACTTGGGCTGGCTCCCCCACCGGACTTAGTCTCGTGAGGAGGGTGTGAGGACACCCAGCAGGACTAAAAAGAACAAGACCTGACAAAGGGCGGATGAGCTCCTTGTGAGCCAACGGCCATCTTCTGTGGAAGAGATTAAAGCCTCACTATGTATCTAAGAATCATACACTATACACCTAGTTAGAAGAGATACGATGAACTTGGGCGTTGCACCGTGTGCCTGGACCTGCCCAAGGCCTCCGCCTAAGGAAGGGCCGAGCTTGAAGAAGCAGCCGCGGCTGGAGGCCAACACAGCCTTGGGCTCGAGTTCGGCGGGGACGGTGGCGGGCGGTGTCAAGGCGGCCAGCGAGAACAAACTAGAGGAGAGGCTGTACTCGGTGCTGTCGCAAGATCGAAGAAGTTGGAGTGCATAGCCGCCAACCCCGGATTCGGGACGGCACCCACTGACTGACTGACTGACTGACTGTAAATTTAATTTGAACAATAGGTTCCTAAAAGCCTTGAATCACAGGCCAGACAATACTGTTTAAAATCCATTTAAGTGTGTTGGTGTGAATGAAGAGGTGTGAAGTTAGTATGCAGTTTCAAAGAAAGCATTGTGGATACATTGTAAATATGGAATTGTCCTTTGATGTTTAGCACATAAAATATTGGGTAGCATGGGCCAACCAGACCTTTCCACTGAAGCGTCTCAATATGATGCCTGACATATCTTGTTTTGTCGAATAAAGAGGCTGATTCATTTCTGCTAGTACCTTTCTCCAGTTGCTTCATTCACACAATACATTTATTATCAAAGTATGTATACATTATACAACCTTGAGATTTGCCTCCTTACAGGCAGCCACAAAACAAAGAAACCCCAAAGAACCCATTATAAAAAGACCATCAAAGGTGCAGAGACACAAGAAAATCATGCAAACAATAAAAGTAAGTAACTAGCATTCAGAATGAAAGTGAGTCCACAGGCATGAAGCCTGGCCCCAGGTTCAGTCTCAGTTCAGTGCTGAGCCAAGTAAACTTCGCAACGCACGAACAGAACCGGCCCGACTCTTGCATCTGGTCCTGACACCCGGCCTTTTCAATCCATCTTACCTGGAGTATATTTAATTAAAATACCAACCTTTGCATAGCCTGCTGGTACTGAGTCACTTGGATCATAGATCCAACAGCACATGATGCTCTGGTCCTTGTCCACCTTGGTAAAGTTCAAATCATGGTTGAATTGAACTATTTACAGATGAAACCTTGACTAAAAGCAAGAATAAGTGGATGAACCGTGCTTCACAGATGTTTATTTTTTGTGCTATTACTAAGCACCCTAATCTGATCCTTAAAATGATTCACTGGAGGTTGATGAAAAAAATTGCCCAGGGATATCTTTAACTTCCATTTCTTTGTGGATTCAGAATGAAAAAAAAAGGCTGTCCTGGCCGTTATAAGAGTGGTATATGTTGTTACATGCAGAGAATCCCTGCATTTTAAATAAAATCAGATTTGATATCTGCAACAGAGTACAAGATAAGAGTTATCAGAAAGTCCTCATGAGGAATGTAATTGAAGATAGGAGGTTCAATCCTGGTAACAGTGTCTGAACTGAAAAAGTGGTACTTTTATGCACTAAGCCATTGAACCAGGGGTCTGTAACAGGATAGTCATGCAAGAATGATAATGTCAGAAGTAACTGATCACATACGCTGTCATCATGGATTAGTCAAGAAGATATAGCTGAGTGTCTGTGCATTGCTGGAGAAGTTTGACTGTACTTCCACATATGCTTAAGAATGCCATGCTTTGTCTAATTGGAGAGAAGTAGTGTAGACCACATCAGTAAGGGGAATAAATCGCTCTCTGCCTCTCCCCGAGGTGAAAGATTGATGAAGTAAATAGATTTCTGTTTGACCAGACAACAGCCTGTGTGGCTGATTCCCTTGCTCCATAATAGTCATAACAAAGACTGGGAGTTGGGTGCATTCCACCGGCCACAGAATCACCTATCGTGCATCCAAACAGAAGGATCACTCTCCTCTCCCCATTTTTAAGATCAGATGGTATTTGATATAATTGTCAAAAAATTGGAACTCTTGTTATTTTCTCTTCTTCCTATCCCAGAAATAATTGTAACATTGCCATATAATTAGGATCAGCTACCTTGTCATTTTCTGCCTTTTAGCTGGCCCTTTGGAATCAAGGATGACCTACTATGAGTCTGATTCTGTGGATCATGAGGTGTCTGATGAGGTCTGTTTAAATACAGATAGGGCTAAATGGGGCAGGCGGATAGATAGTTTATAAAGTGTGGTCAATCTCCGGCCAATTATGCTGAGATTCTGTGCATTCCCAATGCGCAGACCTCAATGCACTGAGATAGTCAATGGCATTATGAATACTCCTTTGGTACTTTGGGTCTTGGGCCACAGATTCCTCAGGTGTTACACTTTTCAAGGTGGATTTGATAACATCCTTGAATCTTTTTTTCTATGCCCCCATGACAATGCACAGAAGTGGTCTGTGGTTTTCTGAGCCTAGTGACCATATGGCCTACCCAGCAGAGATGACTGAATGTAACTAAGGCCTCAATGGTCTGAGCATTAGCCAGAGAAGAGAAACAGATGTTTGTTTGTTTCTCTTCCCAGTGGATATGGAGAATTATTCAGTAACAACGTTATTGTCATCTTTAAAGTGCTTTGGGGTATCTGCTGTCTTCACCAGTCACAGAAGCATGTAGGAGAAATGTGATCACTTCTGCCTGGTTGACCATGGGATTTGTGCTGGTTTAGAGGTTATGATCTTCAAACACTCTTTTCCTCTGTTGGCCAAAGTCTGTACTGGTGCACCGTAGGTAATTGATGTCATTTCATCAGGGTGAATACCCTGTTGTTTTTAATATAGTTATAAAGTGAATTGGTTAGAGAAGAAGAAACACAGAAAAAGAAGGAAGCTGATAGGAGAGAAGAGAGGACCATGGAAGAAAGGGAAAGATAAAGGGCACCAGAGGGAGATGATAGGCAGGTGAGGAAAAGGGAAGGGGTGAGAAAGGATCCAGAGTGGGGAATGGAAAATGAGAGAAGTGGGAAGTGGAAGAAAATACTAGAAGCTGGAAAAATCAACGTTCATGCCACCATGTTGGAGGCTACCCAGACAGAGTACAAGGTGTTGCTCCTATAACTGTAGAGTGGCCTCATTGTGAGAGTAGATGAGCCGTGGACCAACATATTGAAATAGGAACAGGGAGTGGAATTAAAATAGTTGGCCACCAGGAAATCCTCCCAACTTTGAAGTTCAAAGTAAATTTATTAATGAAGTACATATACATCACCATATTCAATCCTGAGATTCATTTTCTTGCAGGCATACTAAAGGGATCCATAATAGAATAATAACCATAATAGATCACTGAGAGACTGCATCAACTGGGCTTTCAACAAGTTTGCAAAAGAAATCAAACTGTGCCATCACAAAAAGGAACAAATAATAAAAGACATACAAATTTAAAGAAAATGTCATGAAGAGTCCTTGAAAGTGAGTCCATTGGTTGTGGAATATTTCAATGATGGGGCAAGTGAAGTTGAATGAAATTATCCCCTTTGGTTCAAGAGCCTGATGATTGAGGGGTAGTAACTGTTCCTGGTCCTGGTAGCGTGAGTCGTGTACCTTCTTCCTGATGGCAGCAGTGGGAAGAGACCATGGGTGGTGGGGGTCCCTGATGACAGATGCCACTTTCCTGTAGATGTAGATGTGCTCGATAGTGTGGAAGGCTTTACCCATGATGGATTGGGCTGTATCCACTACCATTTGTAGGATTTTTTGATCAAGGGCATTGGTTTTTCTATACCAGGCTGTGATGAAGCCAGTCAATATACTCACCACCACTCATCTATTGAAGTTTGCCAAAGTTTTAGATGTCATGCTAAAGCTTCGTAAACTCTGAGGAAGCAGAGGTGCTGTGATGCTTTCTTCTTAATTGGACTTAATGTGCGGGTCCCAGGACAAGTCCTCGTAAATGATGATGCAGAGGAATTTTAAGTTGTTGACCCTCTCCACCTCTGATCCTTCCGATGAGGACTGGTTCATGGACCTCTGGTTTCCTGCTCCAGGGTTGAGTGAAAGTCCAATGAGATGACATCTGCTGTGGACCTGTTACTTTGGTAGGCAAATTGGAGTGAATCTGTCATTTCTGAGGCAGGAGTTGATATGTTTCATCACCAACCTCTCAATACACTTCATCACTGTGGATGTAAGTGCTACTGGACGATAATCATTGAAGCAGGTTAGCATATTCCTTTTGAACACCAGCCTAAGTGAGGTCTGCTTGAAGCAGTTGGATACGTCTGACTGCTGAAAAGAGAGGTTAAAGATCTCAGTGAATATTCTGGCCAGCTGATCAGCACAGTTCTTTAGTACTTGGCCAGTTAGCCCATATGGGCCGAAAGCTTGTCATGGGTTCACCCGCCTGAAAGCTGCTTGCACATTGGCCTCAGAGACTCAAATCACACCATCCTCGAGGGCTGTGTGAGATGATGATCATTCCTCTATGTTTTGAAGGTCAAAGTGAACATAGAAGGTATTCAGCTCACATGGAAGTGTAGTCACCTATGTCTCTTGATTTTAATTTATAAGAGGTGATAGTATTCAAGCCCTGCCACAACTGTTGAGCATCCTTTGTAGATTCACGTTTAGTCTGGAATTTCCACTTTGCTCATGAGATAGCTTTCTGGAGATCGTACCCGGACCTCTTCTAACTTTCTTGGTCCCCAGACTTGAATGTCTCTGATCTGGCTCTCAGCATACTATGGATTTCATGGTTCATCCATGGCTTCTGGTTGGGGAAGACTCTGAATGATTTTGGGGGAGTCTGTACCAGGATCATCAGATACAGTGGATGATTCTGACAGACACGCAGGTGAACTGTTAACTCACCTGGAAGGATTGTTTGGGATCCTGAATTGTAGTAAGGGAGGAGGTGAACGAGCAGGTGTAGACTTGTACCACTTTGCATAGATAAGTGTCAGATGAGAGATCAGTGGGGAGAGATGAGTGGACAAAGTAATCACAGAAGGAGAGCGGAGAGTGGGGGAAGGGAGAGGTAAAGATGTGCTTGGTGGTAGGATCGCATTGCAGATGGTGGAACTGTGGAGAATGATGTGCTAGAACTATGATTACTGTTCCCAAAGTAGTTTCTCAGTGACACTTCCACCAGCTGCCCAGTTTCATTGCCTAAAATGGAGTAGTCGTGGCTGTAGTATAATTCTCGACATGTTACCTCAAAAAGCTTTCATGGATGCACTTAAAAACATTCCACTCCCCACCACCATCATCTAAATTCCTTCCATAAAGGCAATCCCAGTTGGTACTGGGAAAGTTAAATTCCCCCACTACTAAATCCCTATGGCCCTTACATCTTTTTCTGATTTATATATTTGTAATGCCCTGGTTAAGGTTTTTTACTGCTATGCTGTAGGTATTTCATTTTAGCAGTTTTGTAAGAACAGTCTGTTCTGCTTTCAGCGTGTTTGGGTTTGAGCTAAAGATAAGGGGTGAGATGTTTATGTTTAGGAATGTTCAGTATTCATAACTGATTTACTTGTTTATTTAATATTATTATGTTTTATTTTATTTATTGTTATTTTTTCTCTCTGCTAGATTATGTATTGCATTGAACTGCTGCTGCTAAGTTAACAAATTTCACGTCACATGCCGGTGATAATAAACCTGATTCTGATTCTGTTGTGTCATCCAATCAGGATGATGGAATTGGGAGAAAGTTCTAGAGAACCCTGGGCGGAGAAAGTTTTTGTGACAGAAACTGGTGTGGGTCCAGGTCTTTTTGACGGGAGCTGGAAGAAGACTGAGAAGTCTTCTGGAAGAAGCGGGAAGATGGCTGAGGATGCCGACCCTGTTGCACAAGGTGCTTTGTGCAGATGAATGGCTTCAAGGAGGAAGGACCAATACTTCTGTGGGGGAGTCTACTTGTATGAGATGGATTTCGAGCAACATTCAGAACGTGGTGTGTGCTTTCAAACAGACCGTGGGGCCAGTACATGAGTTAAGGACAACTTCAAGATGAGCTTCAATTTATGTGCACATTTGGACTGCCTTAACTGTAGTGGGCCCTTTATTTTTTTTTTCTTTTTCTTTTCCTACTAACTGTTCAATAAAGCTGAAATTGGTAAATATACTTTCCTTATAATTGTATTCCGTATACCATCCGTTACTTCTTGCCAACGGGTAATTGCAAGTGGGCAGCACTTCCACTATATTCACTCAGATTGGGGTGTGGGTGGTCGAAACATCCCAGCTCTCCCAGTCCGGTGGGACCCAAGTCATATTGACCCTAGATGTACGGAATTCGAGAAAGGTGGTTTTCTCATCACTGAGCCCGTTGCCTTGTTAGTAAGGGGCTAACCAGCGTGTTTCTAGAGACGCCTGGTAAAGAGGGGTTTCATTTAAATCTGTTCCTTTAATTCCTGCTGACTATTGATAGGCCTGTAGTACAACCCCAGTGAAGTGATTACTGCTCCCTTATTCCTTTGTTCTCCTCATGTGGTCATATTAGACAATCTATCCCTCCAGGCTATCCTCTCTACATATGATCATTATGTTTTCCCTCATCAGTCGTGCAATTCCTCCTTCTGTACTGCATCCTTCTCTGTCTGAAACTTCTATAACCTGGAACACTGAGTTGCCAGTCCTGCCCTTCCCTTCACCACATGCCTGTGATTGAAGTGCAACATAATTCTAAGGACTAATCCATGTTTTTCAGCTGGCAATAGTAACATGGAAGTCGGGGTTGCACTTTGAACTGGATCCCAATGCATAGGGCTCCCACTCTGTCTGCCACTGGATACAGAGCTAACCTGCCAGTGGGACACATTGCGTGAGATCTCACAGCCTTATGCCAGCCAGAGAATTTCCATTCGAATGGCGCATCTTTTTAATATTAATTGTAATTACTGTTCAGATGTATTAGTATATATCAAACATGCTCTAAATACATTTAATTTTATATTTATATATTTTCATTAATCATTTATTAGTTAAATTGATGTTAAATTGTTTTAAAGTCTCTATTATCAGACACATTTGAAACAGGTGAAAAAGCCTTTTGCAGAAGGAGCTGTCCAGGAGTGGAGCCTGGAATCTGTTGCCTCTGGCCATGGGCCACTCTTCCCCCTTTTGTAGGGTCATGGCAGGTTATTTCAGCTGCATGTATTGCACAGGGAGTGAACCATGTCTGCAATGATTGTTTTTCCACATCTAATAAAAGGATAAAAGAATTCTAAGCATTTTGTTGGTTTTGCAAGAAATGCCAAGTGGTTTGAGCAAATCCTCTGCGGTAGTTTGAATGATATCATATGTTCTGTTAAGTTTCTGGTAAGGTTCCTTGTCTTTTTCTCTTACTTTATGTAGTGTAGAAAATGGCTGTTGTGTGTCCTTCATGCCGGATGTTGGAGTCCTGGGACACCGAGAGTCTCCCAGGGATCTATATCTGTGTGAACTGCATCCAGCTGCAGCCCCTTGAAGACCGTGTTAGGGATCTGGAGCAGCAGCTGGATGACCTTCCGCTTGTACAGGAGAGTGAAGAGATCACCGATCAGAGTTACAGAGAAGGAGTCACCTCTAAGTTGCAGGAGATGGGTAGCTGGGTGACTGCCAGGAGAAATGGAAACGTAAATAGGCAGTTAGCGCAGAGCACCACTGTGGCCATTCTGCTCAATGACAAGTGTACCACTTTGTATACTGTTGCGGGGGATGACCTCCAAGGAGAATGCCACGGAGACCGGGTTACCGGCACTGAGCATAGGTCCTGGTGCAGAAAGAAGTGAGGGAGACTCAATAGTCAAGGGAACAGACAGAAGATTCTGTGGGCATGAATGGTACACCCAAATGGTACGTTGCCTCCCAGGTGCCAGGGTCAGGGATGTCTCAGATCACGTCCACAACATTTTGGAGAGGGAGGGAGAGCAGCCAGATGTCTTGGTACATATTGGTACCAGTGATGTAGGAATGAGAAGCAAAGAGGTCCTGAAAAGAAATTTTAGAGAGCTAGGTAGAAAGCTACCCAGCTGAGAATGGGTACCGGCAAAAATGCTGGGAGTTAACCTCGCGATAGACTGGAATCCTATCTGGGGGGGGAGTCTTGTACTCTCAGTCGCTTCACGCCACGGAAACTGGCATAAGCACCGGCCTGATGGGCCACAAGGCTCATGACAGACTTTAATCTTTAATCTTAATCTTGGTAGAAAGCTGAGAAGCAGAACCTCCAGGGTAGAAATTTCTGGATTGCTGCCTGTGCCACATGCCAGTGAGGGTAGAAACAGGATGAAATGGCAGATTAATGCCTGGCTGAGAGGCTGGTGCAGGGGCAGGGCTTCAGGTTCTTGGATCATTGAAATCTCTTTGAGTTACGGATGGTTAAAAAAACAACAATAGAGTGCGGTCAGACTGTCAGGAAGTGCAGGCAAATGATAGGACAAAATTGCAGCCAGCAGGGTGAGTATCAGTGCATTAGGAATGCTTAATCAAAAAGGCAAACACAATAGCAAATACAATACTCTAAGTGTTACATCACTATGCATGGAGTATAAGAAATAAGATAGACGATCATGTTGACATTATTACAGATTGTCAGGTATGATGTTGTGGCAATCACTGAATCATGGCTGAAGGATCATTGTAGTTGGGAGCTGAATGTCCAAGGTTACATATTGTATCAGAGAAATACAAAGATAGGCAGAGGGGGTGGTGTGGCTCAGTTGGTAAAGAATGGCTTCAAATCAGTGGAAAGATGTGACACAGGATCAGAATCCTTGTGGGTTGAGTTAAGAAACTGCAAGGGTAAAAGAACCCTGGCAGCAGTTATATTCAGGCCTCCCAACAGTAAGTAGGATGTGGACCACAGATTACAATGGGAAATAGAACAAGCGTGTCAAAAGGGCAATGTTATGATCGTCATGGGAAATTTCAACGGCATGTCGATTGGGAAAATCAAGTTGGTAATGGATCTCAAAAGAGCGAGTTTGCTGAATGCCTATGAGATGGCTTTTCAGAGCAGTTTGTCGTTGAGCCGACTAGGGGATCATCTATATTGGATTGGGTGTTTTGTAATGAACCAGAAGTGATTAGGGAGATTAAGGTAAAAGAACTTTATGATTGAGTTCAACTTGAAATTTGAAAGGGAGAAAGTAAATTCTGACGTAGCAGTATTTCAGTGGAGTAAAGGAAATTACGGTGGCATGAGGCAGGAGTTGGCCAAAGTAACTTGGAAGGAGATGCTGGCAGGGATGACAGCAGAGCAGCAATGGCGTGAGTTTCTGGAAAAAAATAAGGAAGGTACAGGATAGATGTATTCCAAAAACAAAGAAAGACTCAAATGGCAAAATAGTACAACCATGGCTGACAAGAGAAGTCAAAGGTAAAGGGAAAAGAGAGGGCACACAACAAAGCAAAAATTTGTGGAAAAGCAAAGGATTGGGAAGCTTTTAAAAATGTACAGAAAGCAACTGAAAGAACCATTAGGAGGGAAAAGATGAAATATGAATGCAAGTTCACAAACAATATCAAAATGGATAGTAAAAGCTTTTTCAAGTATGCAAAAAATAAAAGAGAGATTAGAGTGGATATAGGACCATTAGAAAATGAGGCTGGAGAAATAATAGGGGACAAGGGGATGGCAGACGAACTAAATGAGTATTTTGCATCAGTTTTCACTGTGGAAGACACTAGCAGTCTGCCAGATGTTGAAGGGTGTGAGGGAAGAGAAGTGAGTGCAGTTACTATTACAAGAGAGAAGATGCTGAAAGACCTAAGCATATACAAGTCACCAGATGAACTGCACCCTAAGGTTCTAAAAGAGGTAGTGGTAGAGGTTGTGGAGGCATTAGCAATGATCTTTCAAAAATCATTGTACTCTGGCATGGTGCCAGAGGACTGGAAAATTGCAACTATTACTCCTATCTTTAAGAAAGGAGGAAGGCAGCAGAAAGGAAATTATAGACCAGTTAGCCTGACCTCAGTGGTTGGGAAGATGTTGGAGTCAATTGTTAAGGATGAGGTTATGGAATACTTGGTGACACAGGACAAGATAGGACAAAGTCAGTGTGATTTCCTTAATGGAAAATCTTGCCTGAAAAACCTGTTGAAATTCTTTGAGGAGATTACAAGTAGGATAGATAAAGCGGGTGCGGTGGATGCTGTATATTTGGACTTTCAAAAGGCCTTTGACAAGGTGATGCACATAAGGCTGCTTACCAATTTAAGAGCCCATGATATTACAGGAAAGGTATTGGCATGGTTAGAGCATTGCTGATTGGTAGGAGGCAGTAAGTGGGAATAAAAGGATCCTTTTCTGGTTGGCTGCCAGTGACCAGTGATGTTCCACAGGAGCTGGTGTTGGGACCTCTCCTTTTTATGGTGTATGTCAATGATTTAGATGACTTTTTTGCCAAGTTTACAGATGATACGAGGATTGGTGGAGGGGCAGGTAGTGTTGAGGAAACAGGTAAGTTGCAGAAGGACTTAGATTAGAAAAATGGGCAAGAAATTGGAGAATGAAATACAAAGTTGGAAAATGCACTGTCATGCACTTCGGTAGAAGAAATGAATGTGCAGACTAGTTTTCTAATTGGGGAGAAAGTCAAAAATCTGAGATGCAAAGGGACTTGCGAATCCTTATGCACAACAACCTAAAGGGTAACTTGCAGGTTGAGTCAGTGGTGAGGCGGACAAGTGCAATGTAAGCATTAATATCAAAAAGTCTTGAGCACAAGAGCAGGGATGTGATGCTGGGGCTTTATAAAGTACTGGTGATGCTGCACCTTGAGTATTGTGAACAGCTTTGGGCTCCTGGTCTAAGAAAACATGTGCTGGCATTGGAGAGTGTTCAGTGGAGGTTCACAAGAGTGATTCCGTGAATGAAAGGGTTATCATATGAAGAACATTTTATAGCTCAGGGTCTGTACTCACTGGAATTCAGAAGGATGAGGGAGGAATCTCATTGAAACCTTTTGAATGTTGGAAGGCCTAGACATGGTAGATGCGGAAAGGATGTTTCCCATGGTAGGGGAATCTAGGACAAGAGGACACAGCCTCAGGATAGAGGGCATCCATTTAAAACAGAGATGTGGAGAAATTTCTTTCGCCAGAGGGTGGTGAACGTGTGGAATTTATTACCACAGGCAGCTGCGAAGGCCAGGTCATTGGGTATATTTAAGGGCAAGCTTGATAGGTTCTTGATTGGACACGGCATCAAAGGTATGGAGAGAAGGCCGGGGAGTGGGGCTGAGGAGGGGGAGGAAAAGGATCAGCGATGATTGAATGATGGAGCAGACCCGATGGGTCAAATTGCCTAATTCTGCTCTGATGTCTTATGGTTCTGAGTCACTTTGGCATGGCTTGAAAACACATGGTGTGCAACTTAAAGAAAATGAAAATTTAACCTTTTTAATTACTGAATTACATATACCTGAATAAGGATATATCAAAGTGATATCATAAAATTCATCCAGAAATATATTTAATATTAACATCTTGCATTTTAAATGTAACAGTAACTTGAAGAGTAGGGCATATATCAATTTAGTTTATGCATCTAAAGCTGCTTTTTATCTGCTGCTTGTGAAGCTTTAGCTTTGCAAGTGTGGGTTTGCAAGCTGCTACACCATTAAAATGTGCAAGGTCAAGGAATCGATCAGCACAGAATCAGGCTCTTCGGCCACTATCTCCATGTTGGCATCCGAGTACCATTAGAATACAAAATGTAGAGCATTACAGCATCCAGCCCATAATGTTGTGCCAATCTTGATGCCAATTTATACTAAATTTCCTCTTCCTGTGTACCATCTGTATGCTTTGTTTACCACCATATTCACTTGTGTCACCATTATCAGTGAACTGTGGACCTGGGTACCAAGATCACTCAGTACCTTATTGCTATAAGGGGTCTATCATTAACTGCTTACTTTCTCCTTTCCTTTCACTTCCCTAAGTGTAACATCTCACACATGCCCGGATTAAGCTCCATCTGTTTATATGTCTATATAAGATATATGTCTATATCTGTTACTGATCTATATCTCACTGTATCTTTTGATAGTCCTCTGCACATCTAGTCCTTCACACATCTACCTATCTTTGTGTCATCTGCAAATTTGTTAATCTCATTTACATTTTCATCCAAATTATTAATATACTCTATTGCACAAACAACAGGGTTCCCAGCACCAAACCTTGCAGAGCGCCACTTGTCACGGACCACCAGCCAGAATAGCAAACTTCTGCTACTACTCCCTGTCTTTTATGGGCAAACCAATTCTGAATATAAACTTGCAATTTATCTTGGATTCATACATATACAGGTATATCATCTGAATCAACCCACCTGGAGGGGCCTCATCAAATGCCTTACCAAAATTTATGTAGAAAATGTCCACTGCTTTACCCTCATCAAGCTCCTTTGTTACTTCCTCGGAAATCCCATTTAAGTTTTTTAAGGAAGGACCTGCCCTGCATAAAGCCATGCTGACTGTCCCTGAGGAGGCCACACCTTTCCATATGTACATAAATCCTATCCTCAGTATCCAATAGCTTTCTTACAACCGACATGAGATTCTCTGACCTATAATTTCCTGGATTACAACTATTTGTTTTCTTGAACAAAGCACATTTGCTAGTCTCCAGTCCAATGTCTGCAGGTACTTGAGTATTTTTAATTAATCACCTTTTCTTCTTTACAGTCCTCCTGACCTTCCTTAAGTGTCGTTTTATCCTACCCTCAATATCCATAGACTGCCAGGGTTCCTTAAACTTGTTGGTCTTACCTTTTACCATGATGGCAACATGTTGCCCTGAGCTCTCAATACTTATCCTTGACTGACTCCCAGGGGTGGCATCTCATGTACTGTTGTTGCTACCTTTGTGTAATGGATACAACTAAACCTCCCACTGACATTTGGGGCTAGTCATTACAAATGGAAATACCCTTCTATGAAATGCTTGTAAGTTATCAACCAAGCTCTTGGATGACAAAAATAGCTTTAGTTTTCTCTTCCACATCATCTGATGTTTCTCTAAGTTCATCTCTCTATTTATACCTAATTTACCATTGAATTTACCACTTCAACCCATCAGCATTCTAAGTCCTTCTGTTTATTTCCCAATCACTAAGTTTCACTAGTTAAGGAAATACCTTGTCATCACTTGGAGCAAAAAACAAACTGTTGGAGGAACTCAGTGAGTCAGTACAATCTGTACTGAGGGGAAAGCATGCAAACTTCATATGGACAGCAATAGAGTTCGAGCCACATAGAATATTTGGCTCAAATTGAATACGTATGTCATTTTAGCTTGTGACTGTCCTACTGATTTCCATTTACTTTAAGTTCTCCATTTTTTGCTTGGCTGTAATGTTGAATTGTGCTGATGTTATCAGCAATTATTTGAACGTTTCCCACTCCCTCTGCTGCTCATATCATGTATCTGCAAGTGGTACATGGACCAACCAGCAATACAGTTACAATTCAGCCAGAATCAGCATCTGGTTTAATATCATTGGCATATGTTGTGAAGTTTATTGTTTTCTAGCAGCTGTACATTGCAATACATAATAATAGAAACAACCATAAATTACAAAAGATATATATATATATATATATATATACACACACACACACACACACACACACACAGTGGCATGCAAAAGAAAAGTTTAGGAACCCCGGTCAAAACTTCTGTTACTGTGAATAGCTAAGCAAGTAAAAGATGACCTGAGTTCCAAAAGGCATAAAATTAAAGATGACACATTTCTTTAATATTTTAAGCAAGATTACTTTTTTTATTTCTATCCTTTATAGTTTCAAAATAACAAAAAAGGAAAAGGGCCTGAAGCAAAAGTTTGGGCACCCTGCATTGTCAGTACTTAGTAACACCCACTTTGGTAAAACTTGTAAAAACTTTCTGTAGCCAGCTAAGAGTCTTTCAATTCTTGTTCGGGGCATTTTCACACATTCTTCCCTGCAAAAGGTTTCTAGTTCTGTGAGATTCTTGGGGCGTCTTGCATGCCCTGCTCTTTTAAGGTTTATCCACAGCTTTTCGATGATGTTTAGGTCAGGGGACTGTGAGGGCCATGGCAAAGCCTTCAGCTTGAGCCTCTTGAGGTAGTCCATTGTGGATTTTGAGGTGTGTTTAGGATCATTATCCTGTTGTAGAAGCCATCCTCTTTTCATCTTCAGCATCTGTAAAAATGTGATGTTTGCTTCCAGAATTTGCTGGTATTTAATTGAATTCATTCTTCCCTCTACCAGTGAATGTTCCCCGTGCCACTGGCTGCAACACAAGCCCAAAGCATGATCGATCCACCCCCGTGCTTAACTGTTGGAGAGGTGTTCTTTTCATGAAATTCTGCACCCTTTTTTCTCCAAACATACCTTTGCTCATTGAGGCCAAAAAATTCTATTGTAACTTCATCAGTCCACAGGACTTGTTTCCAAAATCAGTGGTTCTGTGGCGACCCACTTTTCAGCGCACTCAAATCGGCTCACAAAACGGCACGCGCCGGCAGAGAGGCCCGGCCCCAAAAAGGGCGCCAGGCTACCTTCACCAGCAGGGGGAAAAACCTCAGATTCCACTCGTTACTACTACGTGGTGAGCTCCCTCGACCAGGAGACAGCTGCACAAGTTGAGGAGTTTATACAGTCGCGCCCGGAGGACGGCAAATACACAGCATTCAAAGCCCTGCTCATAAGGACTTTTGGATTCTCACGGTGCGAGTGAGCTGCCCGCTTACTGAACCTGGACGGTTTGGGAGACAGGCCACCGTTGCCATTAATGAACGAAATGCTGGCCCTGGCTGAAGGACACAAACCCTGCCTCATGTTTGAGCAGGCGTTCCTAGAGCAACTGCCCGAGGACATACGCCTGTGGCTGTTCGACGCAGATTTCAGCGACCCCCGGAAGGTGACGGCCCAGGCAGATGTGCTGTGGAATGCAAAGAAGGAGAGAGGGGCGTCCATCGCACAGATCACCAAGCCGCGTGCCCAACGGCAGACCAGACCAGGACCGACAGCAGAGCCTACAAAACCCGGCGAAGGGAGTGAGGAGCCCAACAAACAATGATGCTTCTACCACCAGCGGTGGGGCACAGAGGCCCGCCGTTGTAGACCACCCTGCAAATTCCCAGGGAACGCCAGGGCCAGCCGCCGCTGGTGGCTACGGCGGCTGTTCATCAGGGCAGCCTCCTGTAGGTCTGGGACAAGCAGTCGGGACGCCGTTTTTTGGTCGACATCGGAGCGGAGATCAGCGTCTTACCTCCAACGAGTTACGACACCTGCAACAGAGAACCGGGACCCACCCTGAGGGCCGCAAATGGCAGCACAATACGGACCTATGGCACCTGCACGGTGCGGCTACTGTTCAGCTCCAGCCATTTCACGTGGGACTTCATACTGGCCGCCGTGGCCTAACCACTCCTGGGGGCGAATTTTCTGTGAGCTCACAGCCTGCTGGTCGACTTGCAAGGGAAGCGACTAGTCCATGCCAAGACTTTTCAAACATTCTCCCTGGGTGAAGCCAAGTTGCCAGCCCCACACTTGTTCTCCATCACGTTGTCCAACAACGAATTCACCAGTGTCCTGGCGGATTTCCCATCAGTTTTGACACTGCAGTTCACGGCAGCCATGCCCAGACACGGAGTACAGCACCACATCCCCACCCAGGGACCACCCCTCCACGCCCGTGCTCGAAGGCTTCCCCTGAACAAGCTCCGACTGGCGAAGGAGGAGTTCAAGAAGATGGAGGAATTGGGGATCATACGATGGTCCGACAGCCCATGGGCCTCCCCCCTTCACATGGTGCCCAAGGCAACTGGGGGCTGGAGACCATGCGGTGACTACCGCAGACTGAACGAGGTTACAACGCCAGACTGCTACCATGTGCTGCACATTCAAGACTTTGCAGCAAACCTACACGGCGCAAGGATCTTTTGCAAGGTAGACCTTGTCTGTGGATACCATCAAATCCCGGTACATCCGGAGGACATCTCCATAACAGCACTCATCACCCCGTTCAGCCTTTTCGAATTCCTCCGAATGCCGTTAGGCCTAAGGAATGCCGCACAGACTTTCCAGCGGCTAATGGACACGGTGGGACGTGACCTGGACTTTGCATTCATCTGTTTGGACGACATCCTCATAGCCAGCAGTAGTCGGCAGGAGCATCTGTCCCACCTCCGCCAGCTCTACTCCCGCCTGAGCAAATTCGGCCTTACAATCAACCCAGCCAAATGCCAGTTCGGACTCAACACCATCGACTTCCTGGGCCACAGGATTACTAAAGACGGGGCAACCCCTCTGTCCGCCAAGGTAGACGCGGTCCGCCACTTCCCCCGACCCAACACAATCAAAGGCCTGCAGGAATTTGTGGGTATGGTGAATTTCTACAACCGTTTCCTCCCCTCAGCAGCCCGAATCATGCGCCCCCTGTTCACCCTGATGTCAGGTAAGGACAAAGACATTACCTGGGACGAAGAGGCCGCAGCCGCTTTCGTTAAAACCAAAGAAGCCTTGGCAAACACCGCGATGTTAGTGCACCCCAGAATGGACGTTCCTACTGCCCTCACGGTGGACGCATCCAACACAGCAGTTGGTGGAGTGCTGGAACAACTCATTGAGGGTCGCTGGCAACCCCTGGCGTTCTTCAGCGAACACCTACGACCACCTGAACTCAAATACAGTGCTTTCGACCAGGAGCTATTGGCACTATACCTGGCAATCCGGCATTTCAGGTACTTCTTAGAAGGTAGGCCCTTCACTGCGTTCACGGACCACAAACCGCTTACCTTCGCGTTCACTAAGGCGTCTGATCTCTGGTCGTCCCGCCAGCAGCGACATCTGTCCTACATTTCCGAATACACGACGGACATCCGGCATGTCTCGGGAAAGGACAACGTCGTGGTGGGCGCACTATCCAGACCGACCATACAGGCCCTGTCCCAGGGGGTGGACTATGCAGCGCTGGTGGAGGCACAGCAGGCAGACGATGAGATCCCCAGTTACAGGACTGCCGTCTCCGGTTTGCAGCTCCAAGACCTCCCCATAGGACCAGGTGAGAGGACCCTACTGTGTGACGTGGCTACCAGCCAACCCCGCCCCATCATCCCAGCAGCCTGGCGGCGGCGAGTTTTCAACTCCATTCACAACTTAGTGCACCCCTCCATCAGGACTACCGTCTGGCTGGTCTCCAACAGGTTCGTTTGGCATGGATTTCGTAAGCAGGTCCGTGACTGGGCCAAAATGTGCATGCAGTGCCAAACGGCCAAGGTGCAGCGGCACACCAAGGCTCCGACACAGCAGTTCGAACCCACCCGTCGGAGGTTCGACCACATTCATGTGGATATCGTGGGGCCCCTGCCAGTGTCGCAAGGAGCATCGTACCTCCTAACTATCGTAGACCGGTTCACCAGATAGCCGAAGGCAGTCCCGCTCACAGACACCACCTCCGAATCCTGCGCCCGAGCACTGATCGCAACCTGGGTAGCAAACTTCAGGGTACCAGCCCACATTACCTCCGACAGGGGCGCCCAGTTCAACCTCCAGCCTGTGGTCAGCTATGGCCAGCCTTTTAGGAACACAGCTACACCACACAACTGCCTACCACCCACAGTCGAACGGACTAGTGGAGCGTTTCCACCGTCACCTGAAGTCGGCTCTCATGGCCCGCCTGGAGGGGCCTAACTGGGTGGATGAGCTTCCCTGGGTCCTGCTCGGAATCCGCATGGCGCCCAAGGAGGATCTACACACCTCGTCGGCCGAGTTGGTGTACGGCGCACCCCTGGTCGTCCCAGGAGAGTTCGTACCAGCCCCAAGGGGGCAAGAGGAGGAACCCGCAGCAGTCCTGGACAGACTACGTGAAAGGCTCGGTAACCTGGCCCCCATACCCACTTCACAGCACGGACAGAGCCCGACCTGCGTACCCAAAGACCTGCAGAACTGTAAGTTTCTTTTTGTATGATGGGGCGGACACTGGGCACCGCTACAGTGGCCCTACGAGGGACCGTTTAAGGTGATCAGGAACAACGGGTCCACGTTCGTGCTGGACATTGGGGGGAAAGAGGAGGTTTTCACGGTGGACCGACTCAAACTGGACCATGTGGACTTGGCACAGCTGATCCGGGCTCAGGCACCGCGGCGCAGGAGCAGACCTCCCAAACAGAGGCCGATCCAGACTGTGGACATTGGGGGATGTATCGTCGGTTCTGGGGGGGGTGGGGGGTTATGTGGCGACCCACTTTCCAGCGCACTCAAACCGGCTCACAAAACGGCGTGCGCCTGCAGAGAGGCCAGCCCCAAAAAGGGTGCCAGGCCATCTTCACCAGAAGGGGGAAAAACCTGTGCGCGGGAAGGGTCTGCGAATACGCATTCCCCACGGCAGTCCCGCTCAGGGAGGGCGGGAACGGGAAGGCTTTAAAGGAGGCCGCGAAGTTTGAATGAACCTCTTTTTTCACAACTACAACTCACTGACTACATGTTGTTATTCTAGCGCTGTATGTAGCACACCGCTACAGTTCCCCAACCTCCGGGCCGCAGACCGATACGTTGCCGCGAAGCATGCAGGGGTGCAGTGGTAGCCGGAACGCACCCAGCACACCTTTAAGAAAAAAAACAGAAATAAGCAAGCTAATTAATTGTGTCGCTTCTGATCTGGGCCGACATTTACATGCCTGGCGGCATCTAATTAATTAGCTTGTTTATTTCGGAATTTTTCTTAAAGATGTGCTGGGTGCGTCCCGGCCACCGCTGCACCACTGCATTCTTTGCGTCCCGGTATCGGTCCGTGGCTCAGAGGTTGGGGAACCACTGTCTAAAATGCATCAGGCTTGTTTAGTTGTTCCTTTGCAAGCTTCTGATGCAGAAATTTGTGGTGAGGATGCAGGAAAGGTTTTCTTCTGATGACTTTTCCATGAGGGTCATATTTGTGCAGGTGTCGTTGCACAGTAGAACAGTGCACCACCACTCCAGAGTCTGCTAAATCTTCCTGAAGGTCTTTTGCAGTCAAATGGCCGTTTTGATTTGCCTTTCTAGCAATCCTACGAGCAGTTCTTTCGGAAAGTTTTCTTGGTCTTCCAGACCTCAACTTGACCTCCACCATTCCTGTTAACTGCCATTTCTTAATTACATTACGAACTGAGGAAACGGCTACCTGAAAACTTTGCAATCTTCTTATAGCCTTCCCCTTCTTTGTGGGCATCAATTATTTTAATTTTCAGAGTGCTAGGTAGCTGCTTAGAGGAGCCCATGGCTGCTGATTGTTGGGACAAGGTTTGAGGATTTAGGGTATTTATAAAGCTTTGAAATTTGCATCACCTGGCCTTTCCTAACAATGATTGTGAACGAGCCCTAACAAGCTAATTAAGGTCCGAGACCTTGGTAAAAGATACCTTTGGGGTGCCCAAACTTTTGCATGGTGCTCTTTTCCTTTTTTTCACTCTAAAATTGTACAAAACAAAAATAATAGTAATCTTGCTCAAAATGTTGAAAAGAATGTTTCATCTTTAACTTTATGACTTTCGGAGATCAGTTCATTTTCTACTCACTTAACTATTCACAGTAACAAACATTTTGACCAGGGTGCCCAAACTTTTGCATGCCACTGTATATAATTAAGTAGCGCAAAAGGGAGAGAAAAAAACAGTGATGTAATGTTCATGGGTTCATTGTCCATTTAGAAAACTGATGGCAGAAGAGAAGACCTTGTTTGTGAAATATTGAGTGCATGTCTTCAGGTTTCCATACCTCTTCCTTGATAGTAGCAATGAGAAGTGGATGTATCCTGTGTCATGGGGATCCTTAATGGTTGATGTCACCTTCTTGAGGCATGGACTTTTGAAGGAGTCCTTGATGCTGGTGAGTCTTGTGTCCTTGATGGAGGTGGCTGAGTTTACAATATTCAGCAGTTTTTTTTCCTTCCTGTGCAGTGGCCCCTCAATACCAGATAGTGGTGCAACCAGTTAGAATGCTCTGTACGGTACACTTGTAGAAATTTGCAAGAGCCTTTGGTGACACATCAAGTGTTCTTAAACCTCTAATGAAATACAGCTGCTGATGAGTGTCCTTTGCAATCACATCAATTTGTTTGACCCAGAATAGATCTTCAGAGATGTTGACACCCATGAAACTGTTCACTCATTCCATTACTGATCCCTCAATGTGGACTGGTGTGTACTTCATCAACTCCCCTTTCTAGAAGTCCGCAATCAATTCTTTGGTCTTACTGATGTTGAGTGCAAAGCTATTGTTGTGACACCACTCAACCAGCGAATCTATCTTACTGCTGTATACCTCCTCTCCACCATCTGAAACTCTGCCAACAGTAGTTGTGTTGTCGGCAAATTTATAGATGGCATTTGAGCTGTGCCTAGCCACACAGTTGTGGGTGTAGAGAGAGTAGAACAGTAGGCTAAGCATGCATCCTTGAAGTGCACCAGTGTTTTTGTCAGTGAAAAGGAGATGCTTTTTCTGACCTGCACTGACAAAGGTCTTCCAGTGAGGAAGTCGAATCAAATTACAGTTGGATGTTTGAAATCTTGCAGTTCAGGAAAACTGTAGTTAAACATAAAATTAACTTATCAATTAGTCTTCATTGAGATAATTTTCTGTAATACACATATTTATCTTCCCAATACCTTTATTGTTCTGGTTATAATGCCTCCTCATTGAGACACCTTCCCCCCTAAATGAAAATCTCTTAAATGAGATATACCAGTCAAAATCATGGGTATTTCTATAAAAGTTATCAGGGAGAGGGAACTATGGAACTAGTTTATTCCAGCTTTTTTTTGTCAATTGGTACAGGCTCTGGTTGCAAATGTAAATGTCAAGATTAATCTTAGAGGTCTGGGCATTTGGATGACAGAATAGTGTTCTAACTCTGACTCTCTGATGGTGGTGTCTGAAAAGAGGATGCTGTCCAGGTTGCATGCCATCTTGGACAATGTCTCCCATCCACTACATAATGGACTGGTTGGGCATAGATGTACATTCAGCCAGAGACTCATTCCACCGGGATGCAACACTGAGCATCATAGGAAGTCATTCCTGCCCGTGGCCATCAAACTTTACAACTCCTCCCTTGGAGGGTCAGACACCCTGCGCCAATAGGCTGGTGCTGGACTTATTTCCTGGCATAATTTAATTATTACTATTTAATTATTTATAGTGCAACTGTAACGAAAATCAATTTCCCTCGGGATCAATAAAGTATGACTATGACTATGACTAACTTGACAGGTATAGCATCTCTTTGATTTAAATTATTAACATTTAATGGGATAAACTATGTTTGTCATATACATCAGCCAGATAGCGCTGCAAACTTAAATCAACCCCCTTTCAGTGACAGGAATATTGTGACTGATGGTCTCAAACTCATTACGTTTAGAGACTGGGACATCATTCCTGCACTATTTACTAATAATGGAATAAAACAATTGAATGAAATCCACAAATCCTGATTTGGCCATAGTCTATGGAAAGAACTGAGAAAACCTAAAAGGAACATAATCCCTTCCAATGACTGCAGAATATATAACATTAGCCATAAATTTTTAAAGTGCACAGTTCCGCCTCATTTAATATTTGCATGCGTATAATCCTGCATTGCATACATGCTGTACATGAGAAGCGTACTTTATGTATGTACATAAAACTTACTACTGACTCCAATGGACTTGTAATTCATTGGTACTGACACTTCCACAAGGTTACATTATAACTGCAATGTTGCACTGAAGTGACCATACTTCACATTTGAGGTTAGACAGGCTTTCAGCTCAAAGTGAATCACAAATCTCCATGATTTTTGACCTTGAATACTATTCCCATTTAAGTGCATTTCTTTGATAAAGTGATCAAATATTGAAATCACTGTTGATTATTTTTCTGAGGCAGTCAAAACCATTGTGACCAAAATGTCCCCGTTGTCCTCTGACTCAGATTGTTTAATTTAGCAGACTATAGAAGTTGAGATTTTTTTCTGAAAAATTGTTGCTCCCACTATTCACTGGCAAGTGGAAGATAATTCAATATTTTATCGTTCCCACGGCAATTGATTGGAAATAGTTCCTCTATTTCTATGCTGCTACTTTGGGGATACTTCTCTGTCCGGCCCGGGGAACAGGGAACTAAAGTTGTGCAATAAGATTACTGATTCCTTGTAAGGAGTTTAAAAATGCACTCTGTGTTTATGTCTTGGATTTATTGCTCAAGAGAATGACAAACAGGAACAAAGTTGAGGTTGGTGGAACTTATTATGTAAGCTGGCTTTAGTGGCCTTTTTACTTGTCTTATTTTACTAGAATTTCACAGTTTATGAGAAGAAATAATATTTTACGTAGCCTTTGAAGAAGTGAAAAGTAACTTTGGAGGGCAAAAAACAAGCATTCTCCCAGGTACACAGACAAGTTTTCTTCACATGGAAGCCACTGCACATTTTTTTTTACTGCCAATTTTTATCTCAGCCCAAAGCTAAATGTGTTTAAAGGTGATCCCTGGGAAACAAATGGGTTCCATTTTTACAGACACCCATAGGTTGATTTTATGCTCAACTTGGAAAATACACAGGTCACTCAATATGGTAACCATCTCTCCAAAGGATTGTAATGAATGGCATCAGCAGCACATGAGGCTTACAGGAAAGAGAAATTACTAAAAGCGAAGGGAGAGAGAATACTGCTCTTCGTGCAAATGAACGAATGCATATATGTCACTTTCTTCAGACTAAGGGTGTAGCTATGGGCACTTGCATAAGCCCCAGCTATGTCTGCCTCTTCGTTGGTTATGTGAAACAGTCTGTGCTCCAAACCTATTTTGGTACTGCTCCCCAACCTTTCCTTCGGTACATTGACGACTACATTGGTGCTGCTTCCTGCACCCATGCTGAGCTCGTCAATTTCATCCACTTTACTTCAAACTTCCACCCAGCCCTCAAATTCACTTGCTCTTTCTCGGACACTTCTCTCCCCTTTCTCAATCTCTCAGTCTCCATCTCTGGAGACAGACTGTCCACTGACATCTTCTACGAGCCCACTGACTCTCATAACTACCTCAACTATGCCTCTTCCCACCCCGCCACATGCAAAAATGCCATTCCCTATTCCCAGTTCCTCCGTCTCTGCTGCATCTGCTCGCAGGATGAGGCTTTCCGTTCCAGGACATCTCAAATGTCCTCTTTCTTTAAGGATTGTGGTTTCCCTTCTGCTGTCATCAATGATGTCCTCATCTGCATCTCCTCCATTTCCCGCACTTCGGCCCCTCACCCCATCCTCCCGCCACCACAACAAAGACAGAGTTCCCCTTGTCCTCACCTACCACCTCACCAGCCAATGGATCCAGCACATTATCCTCCGCAACTTGCGCCACCTTCAACAGGACCCCACAACTAAGCACATCTTTCCCTCTCCACCCCTCTCCGCTTTCCGCAGGGATCGGTCCCTCTGCAACTCCCTGATCCACACGTCCCTCCCCACGGATCTCCCACCCGGTACTTATCCCTGTAAGCATAAGTGCTACACCTGTCCCTACACCTCCTCTCTTGCCACCATTCAGTCCTTCCAGGTGAGGCAACACTTCACTTGTGAGTCTGTTGGGGTCATCTATTGCATCCGGTGATCCCGGTGCAGCCTCCTCTACATCGGTGAAACCCGACGCAGATTGGGGACCGCTTCGTCGAGCACCTCCACTCCGTCTGCCACAACAGACAGGATCTCCCAGTAGCCACCCACTTCAACTCTGCTTCCCATTCCCATTCCCATTTGGATATGTCCATACATGGCCTCCTTTACTGCCATGATGAGGTTAAACTCAGACTGGAGGAGCAACACCTCATATACCATCTAGGTAGTCTCCAGCCCCTTGGTATGAACATAGAATTCTCCAACTTCCGTTAATTCCCTCCCCCTCCCTTCCCCTATCCCTATTTCACTCTGCCCCTCCCCCAGCTGCCTATCACCTCCCTCATGGTTCCAGCTCCTTCTACTACCCATCGTGTTTTCCTCTATTCCTTCTTCACCTTTCCTGCCTATCCCCTCGCTGCTTCCCATCTCCCACCCCTTTACCTTTCCCCTTACTGGTTTTTCACCTGGAACCTACCAGCCTTCTCCTTCCCACCCTCCCCCCACCTTCTTTATAGGGCCTCTGCCCCTTCCCTCTTCAGTCCTGACAAAGGGATCTGGCCCGAAACATTGACTGATCATTTCCACGGGTGCTGCCCAACCTGCTGAGTTCCTCCAGCGTGTCGTGAGTGCTGCATACATGTCAAACTTTTGAATTTAGTATTGTGGGAACTCATTTGTATATAGAGGTGTAAGTGTGCATAAAAATGGGCATTCATAACCGGGATGGTCTTTACACAAAATTAACGTCCAACTTGTTGTGATTCAAAATACTCATGATACTATTAAGCTCATGAATATTAACAAATCATTTCCCCTAGCTTTAGAATTTTGAAAAGTATTTCAGTGAATATAAGAACAAACATTCTTTTCTGTATTACTCAAGTAAGTAGAACTTGGACATATGAGTATTGCTTATTGTCTCTTAGGAGGCAGCACCAAGATGGCTATGTACATCTGATTCTAAGCTGCGCTTTCTATTGGTTCTTACTACCCTTTTTATATTAATTATTAACAAAAAGTAAAACATTGCCAACAAATAATTCATTGACACTTGCAAAGACGGTTGTCTGGATTTGGTTTTCTTTTACAGGTTGTACTTTGTGTGTGTGTGTACTTAGTGTGATTTAGTGGCCTTGGCTGTTTAGATTGTGTACATAGATTTTGGCATGTTATATTTACTAAAAGGCTATGGGAGACTTGGTCAAATAGTGACCTGTGACCTCAGGGTGTTTAAGTTGCCTGGTGCCTTGACACTTGTTGAAAGCCAGCATTGTGCATTTGCTCTTCACATGGGGATTTGGATTTCTGCTTTCATTTTCCAGTGTAAATACTTTGGCAGTGCATGCAACCAATGAAATAGCAAGTGTGCCATCTCTGCCAAGACAATGATTTGCTTAGATCTATACTTGTATGATGTCACAAGTCTGACCCACTTCCAAATGACTGTGGCGATTCAACAGAAAAATGTTTTAAAGCTGAATATTGCATTTTCTTACACTGATGCTACTGTTTAGAAAAAAAATGAAATCATGGTTTAAAGTATTCATAACGATAATAAATTTGTGCTTTGATCCCATTAACCATTAAGTACTCAGAAAGTCCAAACAGATACTTCTGTCTCTTTTGAAATAGCTTTTCAATTAGTGGATAGATTTTGGGCATAAGATTGACACCTAAGTTATGTACATGAACGTACTAACACATTGCACATGAGACCTTTAGCAGCAGAATTTGCATTTATATTGTTTATATTGTACAGTTGAATCTAGATACTACGTGTGATAAGGCATTAGGATAATTGTCATCTAGTTTTTATGCTCAAGGTGGCACTGAGCTGTGACCTCAGTTAAGATTGAGGATTCGTTTTACTGGTTTCTTAGTATTTTTTTGGGTTCGTGGGGATGTTTTGGGGACAGAGAGGGGAGTTAGGGGTCAGGAAAGGGTTAGGTAAAAGGTTATTTGGGAATTATAGGAATTAGAGGACAGAAAGGAGTTCTAAGTCTTACGTTTCCACTCTGTGTTTGAAGATGGGGGATATCCATGGACCGGACTGGGATGTCCAGCCAACAGACTAGCACAGATGCCTTCCTTAGTAGCAGTGAGTTTTCGGCAGATTCTGGAATTAAAGTTCCATGTGAGCAGGAGGAACAAAGTTCAGTGAATCCCTGGATTCGCAAATCAATAAGACCAGACTTTGAGGCCTAGTAATTGGGGTCCCATCGTTGGTGAATCCGTAGTATGAGCCTTGGGGTCCTGTGACTGATGATCAAGGCCCAAGGATCGAATTGGAAATCAAATTGAGGTCTGTTGGCCAGACGCCCAAGTCTGCAAATCTCGGTGAGTCCACTGGGGTAGTCGGAGGTCCAATTTCTATGTGTCTGTGTCCAAATCTGAGTCTGTTGGAGGCTGGAAGCCAAAGAATATGGCCTGTCCTAGGGATAGAGGTCTGGGTATGTGTGTGGCTGAGAAGTAGGAATAGTACTTGTTTTGTGCTGTTGTTTTTTGTGTTGTTCTGCCAAGCGTTCTGGGCATGTCGTGTTGGCACCGGAATGTGTGACGAGCCCTGAGGGCTGTGTCCAGACCACAGTTCAGTATGTTAGTTGTTAATGCAAACAATGCATTTCACTGTATGCTACAATGTACATGTGATAAATAAACTTGAATCTTCAATTTTCCATGTATGTGTGTATATATATATAAAGAAAGCAAAACAGTGAGAATGTGTTTGTGAATTCACAGACTATTCAGAAATATGATAGTGGAGGTGGTCCAGATGGTCCAAAGTTAAGTGAAGAAGCCAATGAAGTTGTTGAGCTGGTAGATAAATTGCAGTGGTACAGACAGGACCTTGCTCAGGCAAGAGTTAATCCTAGCCATGACCACCCTCTGAAACACTTTATCATAGTAGATGTGAGTGCTGCTGCCTGGAAGTCATTGAAACAGCTCACCCTGCTTTTCTTGGGCACCAATATGAAGCAGGCGAGAACTTTGGACTGCAACAATGAGGTACTGAAGATGTCCATGAACATCCAGCCGGTGAGTTACAGAGGTTTTCAGTGCCCAGCCAGGTACACAATCAGGGCCTGATGCCTTGTGAGTTTTCACCCTCTTGAAAGATGTTCTGACGTCAACTTCTGAGACAGGTATCACAGGGTTGTTGGATGCCGCAGAGATTCGTAAGGTGTAGTTTTATTTTCCCTTGCAAAGCACGCATAAGAAGGTGTTCAGCTCATTGTGTAGTAACGCATCACTGCCATTTATGATGTTAGATTTTGTCTTGAAGGAGATAACGGCCACATGGTTATGCTGACATTTACCAAAATAATGCAATGAACTTCATTGCTGAGTGCATGACTTTCTGGGAAGCAGTCCCACTTCTATGACCAGTGACGAGGATGAGCTATTGACTACTGATTGGCCACACAAGAATCAAATTGCTGCCTTCTGCATTCTGCAGTCATGTAAATTTCAGCTCAATATCTTACAAGTCAGCACTGTGATGAATCAAGCTGATCTCTTGCCCTGACCTCATTCTTAGAAATTCTATCTTTATTCTCTCTCATTAAGTTGCTTTATTGTTGCAGTTATTATTTCCGAGGAGGAGGATGTTTTTATGTTATTGGAAGCTGTGAAGCACTTCTCGACTTTGTGATATTTCATGCCCTGTCAGTGGTATTTTGAGCTTCTGGAAGTCAATATTTTAAAGCAGTGATGCAATTGACATAATGACTTACTGGTCAGATGCACAGGAAGCAAGTCTGAGGGCTGCTGGAATTGATACAGGAAGCAAGTCTGATGCTGATGTGTCATGTTGGGGGTCAGCAGCTAAATTCAGTAAGGATTAGTGAATATAAAGGCATATACGTTAACTGATAGTCTTGAAATGTTTAAACTAAGTAAAGAACATAGAGTCTATCAAGCTTATTCTGCACAATATCTTCAGTTACTAGATTAGACCATAGACGTAGTGACATGGGTCCAAACCCACAGTGCTGGAGAATTAAATGATTCTGAAATTAAATAAACATTCTGCATCAGTAATGGTAACCATCAAACTACCAAGTGATTATTAAAACCTGTTTTTGACACAATGACCTTCAGGGATAGAAATCTGATATCCTTCCTCTGTCTAATCTACTTGTAGCTGTTCTGCTCCTTAATATTTCCTCGGGGCAATTAGGAAACACAATCATTTTCAGCCTTACCAGTGGTGCCCACAACTAGTAGTTAATAAATTAAAAAGTGCCAGTATTATTTATTTCTGAAATATATAAATATACCATTTCTATACATTCTATATTATTCTCCCGCCATTTCCCCTTCAACTATCCCAGGCTGGGGTTGGTTCCTGGCCAACTCCTCCCCACATGGAAACTGATGCACTTGGGGGAAATCCACACTGTCAAGAAAGAATGTGTAAGTTCCACACAGATGGCATCGAAGGTCAGAAATGAACCTTGCTATTGGAGTTGTGAGGCCAGTGAACATGATCAATCCATCAATGATTTATGAATGAATTGGTGCTAATGGACTTAGCCATGCTTCAAGAACCCTTAGTTTGTGGGCATTGTTCCCATGTCCAGCCAGGGATTAAGTAGGATTCCTCTATGGCAGGGCAAGTAGAAATTGCTGACCTTTATCTACCCTGGTAAGTGTCGGCTAGACCTCAGAAAATAGGTAGTCTCCAGTATAGTGTCCTCTTGTCACCATGCTTAGAACATCTGCAGTACTTGTAACGTGCAAGTTGATTTCAGCATCAAATGACAGACTGGTGGTTACATCTAGCTACACATGTGAAACTGTCAGTGGTCCATAATGCTGCTCGAAGATTAGATCTATGGCTGGAAGAAGTCACACAATTCCATGAGAAATCTTTACCCAAGTGCAGGTGCCTTGTGTTCACATGGGTCAGAGTAAGAGACGCAGGAGATTTTGCAGATGGTGAAGATCTAGAACAACACACACAAAATACTGGAGGAACTCAGTATGTCAGGCAGCATCTTTGGAGTCGACGTTCTGGGACAAGACCCTTCATCAGGGCCCTGTGTTAGTCAGAGTAAAACAAAACCCCCCCTTGAAGAAACTAAATAAGTATGGCCTCCACCTGGTATTTTTCTCTCATTCCTATTCCTTCCTCTTCAAAAAATGGTTTTAAACTTCCTGACCAGTGCTCATACTCCCAGTTGTTCTGCTCTTCAATAGGAATCCCTACTAATGCAACCATAACAGAATCCTCAAAGTCCGAACAAGTTTCTTTAGCTTGTGGCTTATGATTCTCTTAAACTACATTAGTCCTCTGTTGAGCACATAAACTGTGTGTAAATCTAACATCTGGTTAAGAATTGAGGTCCAATTTGCTAGCACTATAATTGAATCAGTTTTATATTGATTTGCATACTTCCGAGGTTTGTTATCATTCTGCATGTTAATTACAAGAGGATGAAATGTAAAAGTAGGGAAATCCTGTTAGGGCTGTATAGGACTTGGACACGACCACAAATATGTGCTGTGCACATGCTGATATGAGGAAGGATGCACTTGCATTAGGGCCATTCAAACAAGCTGCACTATGTTGATAAGTTTGTCTTATGGAACCAAAAGAGTAGGCTGGGCCTGCAGTCAGTGGAATTGAGAATGAAAGATGAGTTTACTGAAGATTGAGTGGGTTTGATTGTGAGGTAATTATGGAGAATGAGCTACTTCAAAAGGATTTCTCTCAATTGGGATGAATCTTTGGAACCCTCTGCCCTAGAGATCTGTAGGGGATTAATCATTGAAAATATATAGATAATGGTTGGACTATGTACTTATGGGAACCATAATAACAACCACATGATAAGGTCTCAGGTTGCAGGTGTGGCTAAAATATAAAAAAATAGCAGTTTTCTCATACGTTGACCTCCTCTCACACTGCACCTCACTCTCTCCCTAGGCCACCTAATATAGTTAAGTCACAGATTAGGTAGCCTAGTGCCTCTCACTTTCCTTGCTTTTGAAACCAAGGTTAAACCTTTGCAGATTTCTTTTCAGATAGTCAAGAACTGCCAGTGCTAGCAGAGCAAAGAATTATTGCAGTGAAAGGAATATTGTCACTTGCTTTAACACAGTCACCAGCTCCGATGAAGATGGTGTGTGTAAATTAGGAGGAAGCTCAGATGCAGATCTTTGAGATGCCAGGAGTGGTCTGCTTTCAGAGCAGGAAAAGGAGAGTTGCTCGCTTGCTTGTGCAAAAGGGTGCATGAGAATCCTACTGCAGCCAGCTCAGAACAGAACGATTATGCTTTGTAACCCCAGAAACTAATCAAAAGAAAAACACACAAGTTGGGATACTTAGTTTTTATCTTTAGAGCAGTGCTCACATACGACGTGGTGGTGCAATGACGTATGCCATTCACATACTTCTTACATATAACCCATAATGAATTATGTAAACAAAGAATGCTGAATTAAACAATATATTTACAATATTACTTAAATATTACAGAAAAAATTAAATACACTACACTCATCCCTGCTTAGTTATAAACTCCAACTCAATATAGACATCCACAGCATAGTAGTTTTTAAATTGTCCCATTCAGGACAAAAGATTTAATTGCTGTGGAGGATTTCTTATTTTGTGGGATGATATCTTTCCTGACAAAGGGAGTCACTCTGCTTGGGGGTGAGACTTGTGACTGTGAAACAATCTCTGCTTCTGGCTCCTCTATAGTAGTAGTTGTAGGAGTTGACTCTGGGATTGCAGGAATGATTTTGATAGCTCTGGCCATCTTGCTCTCTAATAATTGACTCTCCTCTCCTCAAATGTTTGATGTGTCAACTTCAGATAACATCAGACACAATCTCTACTGTGTAGAAGAGTGGTCCAGTTCTGTCCTTAATCTTTCCATTTTTGATCACCTCTGTCGTTCTTCACCAGGACTGCATGTCTAGGAGTGAAATATCGAACCTCAGTTGTTTGAGGAGCCCTCAGTTTGTCTCAGCTGTTTGTCCTGCATATTCCTTCTGAGACTGGGTTTGAGGAGATCTAAGCGTGAATGCAGGAACGACTCAAGATCAGCATAGCTAGTAAGTTGTTAGTTGTGGAGTGTGCTGCAAGGAGGAAATCAGTGAGCTTCTGATTCCGTGTCAACGCTTGCAGTGTGTTCTTTCGATTCTGGACAAAACCTTTCCACCAAGCCATTTGCAGCTGGGTGGTGTAGTCCAGATGTAAAATGTCTTATTCCATTCATTTTCAGGAATGACTGAAACTGTTTCACAACAAACTGTGGTCCATTGTCACTGACTAAGTGTTCTGGAACACCAGTCCTTCAGAAGAGGCTTCTCAACACATCAGCAGTGTGACAGACTGTAGTGGGGGCTATTAGGAACACTTCTGGCCATTTTGTAGCTGCATCTACTGCTACCAAGATGTTTGTGCCTGTGAATGGTCCAGCAAGATCCACATAAATCCCCTGTCAGGGCAATGCGGGCCATTCCCAGGGATGGAGAGATGCTGCTCTTGGCAACTTCTGGACGTATTGGCAATCCAAAAAATGCAAGGTAAGCTGCTCGATCTGTGGATATCTCCCAACCACCAGACAAAGCTTTGACCCAACACTTACGTTTTGACAATGCCTAGATGATTGGCATATAACTCCTCCAACACTTTAGCTCTCAGCTTGGATGGTACAACTCTCAATTCTCACATAAGGCAACACCCTCACCTGCCCGCCAAGGGCAAGTTCATCCCAGCACTGGTAAAAATGGAGGATCGTGAATTTCTGCTGCACATTCCAACTATTTTGGGTTGCCATGTAGATCTGAGACAATGTAGGGTCTTTTCTGGTTTCCCTTTACATCATCTTTACCGTTGTAGGGAGAACACATCTAGAGGAGTGTCCTCTTTTGTAAATTTTTCAGCTGTTTCTTTTCTAAGGGTAAACAGGACAAACCATCAGCATTTCCATGATTAGTTGTCCTCTTGCATTTGGTCTTGTAACTGTGTCCTCTAAGAAACAGTGCCAATCTCTGCATTCCTGCTGCTGCTGTTAGTGGAGCATCCTTCTGTGGATTGAAAATAGACAACAGTGTTTGATGATCAGTAATGAAGGCAAACACTTTCCCATACAGTTGCTGTTTGAAACACTTTACACCCCAAACCAGGCTCAATGCCCTTCTGTCAATCTGCATTTTTCTCTGCGGTGATCAGAGAACATGATGCCAAGGCTGTGAGCGCCACATGTATCATGCATAACATGTGACCTGACAGCACCTATATTATAAGGTGAGGCATCACAGGGAAAGCTTCACTGGATGATGTGGATCATAATTGTGCGAGTACAGTATCTGACATCATCATTTCTTTTACCTTTTGGAAAGCCACCTCACACTGCTTTGCGCATGGCCAATTCTTCCCAATCTGTAATAATGAGTTCAAGAGGTGGAGCACAGTATCAAGGTTCGGCAGGAACTTGTTATAGGAATTGGCAAATCCTAAAAAGGACCGTAACTATGACATATCCTTTGCCATTGGGGCACCCACCACTGCTTGAATTTTCTCAGCACACTTGTGTAATCCTTTGTGTCAACGATGTGACAACAGTAAGTGATGCTTGATTTAAAAAATTCATGCTTGTTGTGTCATGCTCTGAGCCATAGTCTAACCTTTTGAACACTGTCTTGAGATTTTGGAGATTTTCCTTGTCATCTTCACCAGTAAAAACTTGACACTACTTTATCTTTGGTATGTCTGAGTTTTCCAGTGCCATCCTTGAACACTGCTGTGACTTCATCCAGTACTGTCATGGTCCGGATCGGGGTCCCTTTAATTTTAGCTTGTTTATGTTACGATCCGGACCGTTGATTCCCTGTTTTCCCGTGTCCCTTGACTTTGGTGATTAGAGGCAATTAACACTTGGCTGAACCGGTAGTTTATAGTCTCCGGCTTTCAGCCATTTGGTGCGGGAGCGTCTGAAAGGTCTGCAAAGTCACGGCGTGCCAACGTCATCTGGCCGGAGCAAGCCTCGTCTCCGCCCGAAGTGAGTTCCAGTAATTCACCTTTCCTCACCGGAGCAACCCTGTCCAGTTACCTCACCGAAGCGAGCCTGCAAAGTTTCCTCATTAAGGTGGGTCCGTCAGTTAACCCGCCGGAGGGAATCAGGAGCCGCTGTCTACTGTTCCTGGGCTGAATCTAGAGCCCAGCACTACCCGGAGCTTCCAAGCACTACGTCCTGGCTCCGGCGGCGTCCAAGTACCACGTCCAAGTCCTGGCCCTGGCGGCATCCAAGTACCATGTCCACGTCCTGGCTCCGCTGTCGTCTAAGTATCACGTCCATGTCCTGGCCCCGGCGGCGTCCAAATACCACGTCCTGGCCCTGGCCCCGGCAGCTTCCCAGTTCTGAGTCAAGTCCTGGCCCTGGCGGTCTGTGATTCCTGTCCTACCCCCTTGTCTGAATCCTTTCTCTGCCCCTCTCGCCTCTAGCCGTCATCTGCAGCTCCCACCTGCACTTCGGTCTAGTTCCATCACCGGAGCTAGATAGGTACTGTCTGGTGTTCATTCGTGTTGGTCTTGTCTTGTCCTCGCCTCTGTGTGGTAAGTCTGACCATCTTGCTGTTGCCCCGCAGGGGGGTCATGTCTTGTCGTGTCTTGTCCTCGCCTCCGGGGGGTAAGTCAGGCCGTCTTGCCATTGCCCGCGGGGGTTTATGTCTTGTCTTGTCTTGTCCTCACCTCCGGGGGGTAAGTCAGGCCGTCTTGCCATTGCCCTGTGGAGGGTCATGAGTCCCAGCCCTATGTCCTGTACCCAAGGAGGAGTCCCGGCTCTGTGTTCTGTGTGCCAGTCCCGACCCTATGTCCTGTACCCAAGGGGGGATCCTGACTCTGTGTTCTGTGTATGTGTCCATGGTTCCATGTACCTGCTCTCCCGAGACCGAGGCTCTGTGTTCCCATGTTCCTCCTCTCCCAAGCCCATGTCATGTCCATGCCTGGTTCTGGGGTCTGAGCCCGAGGCAAGACCCAGGTACTGGGTCCTTGCCCAGTCTTGGGCTCGGCGTCCATACCCTAGTCTCTTCATAGAAACATAGAAACATAGAAAATAGGTGCAGGAGTAGGCCATTCGGCCCTTCGAGCCTGCACCGCCATTTATTATGATCATGGCTGATCATCCAACTCAGAACCCTGCACCAGCCTTCCCTCCATACCCCCTGATCCCCCTAGCCACAAGGGCCATATCTAACTCCCTCTTAAATATAGCCAATGAACTGGCCTCAACTGTTTCCTGTGGCAGAGAATTCCACAGATTCACCACTCTCTGTGTGAAGAAGTTTTTCCTAATCTCAGTCCTAAAAGGCTTCCCCTTTATCCTCAAACTGTGACCCCTCGTTCTGGACTTCCCTAACATCGGGAGCAACCTTCCTGCATCTAGCCTGTCCAATCCCTTTAGGATTTTATACATTTCAATCAGATCCCCCCTCAATCTTCTCAATTCCAACGAGTACAAGCTCAGTTCATCCAGTCTTTCTTCATATGAAAGTCCTGCCATCCCAGGAATCAATCTGGTGAACCTTCTTTGTACTCCCTCTATGGCAAGGATGTCTTTCCTCAGATTAGGGGACCAAAACTGCACACAATACTCCAGGTGTGGTCTCACCAAGGCCTTGTACAACTGCAGTAGTACCTCCCTGCTCCTGTACTCGAATCTTCTTGCTATAAATGCCAGCATATCATTCGCCTTTTTCACCGCCTGCTGTACCTGTATGCCCACTTTCAATGACTGGTGTATAATGACACCCAGGTCTCGTTTCACTTCCCCTTTTCCTAATCGGCCACCATTCAGATAATAATCTGTTTTCCTATTTTTGCCACCAAAGTGGATAACTTCACATTTATCCACATTAAATTGCATCTGCCATGAATTTGCCCACTCACCCAACCTATCCAAGTCACCCTGCATCCTCTTAGCATCCTCCTCACAGCTAACACTGCCGCCCAGCTTCATGTCATCCGCAAACTTGGAGATGCTGCATTTAATTCCCTCATCCAAGTCATTAATATATATTGTAAACAACTGGGGTCCCAGCACTGAGCCTTGCGGTACCCCACTAGTCACTGCCCGCCATTCTGAAAAGGTCCCGTTTATTCCCACTCTTTGCTTCCTGTCTGCCAACCAATTCTCTATCCACATCAATACCTTACCCCCAATACTGTGTGCTTTAAGTTTGCACACTAATCTCCTGTGTGGGACCTTGTCAAAAGCCTTTTGAAAATCCAAATATATCACATCCACTGGTTCTCCCCTATCCACTCTACTAGTTACATCCTCAAAAAATTCTATGAGATTCGTCAGACATGATTTTCCTTTCACAAATCCATGCTGACTTTGTCCGATGATTTCACCACTTTCCAAATGTGCTGTTATCACATCTTTGATAACTGACTCCAGCAGTTTCCCCACCACTGATGTTAGGCTAACCGGTCTATAATTCCCCGGTTTCTCTCTCCCTCCTTTTTTAAAAAGTGGGGTTACATTAGCCACCCTCCAATCCTCAGGAACTAGTCCAGAATCTAACGAGTTTTGAAAAATTATCACTAATGCATCCACTATTTCTTGGGCTACTTCCTTAAGCACTCTGGGATGCAGACCATCTGGCCCGAGGGATTTATCTGCCTTTAATCTGTTCAATTTACCTAACACCACCTCCCTACTAACATGTATTTCGCTCAGTTCCTCCATCTCACTGGACCCTCTGTCCCCTACTATTTCTGGAAAATTATTTACGTCCTCCTTAGTGAAGACAGAACCAAAGTAATTATTCAATTGGTCTGCCATGTACTTGCTCCCCATAATCAATTCACCTGTTTCTGTCTGTAGGGGACCTACATTTGTCTTTACCAGTCTTTTCCTTTTTACATATCTATAAAAGCTTTTACAGTCTGTTTTTATGTTCCCTGCCAGTTTTCTCTCATAATCTTTTTTCCCCTTCCTAATTAAGCCCTTTGTCCTCCTCTGCTGAACTCTGCATTTCTCCGAGTCCTCAGCTGAGCCACTTTTTCTGGCTAATTTGTATGCTTCTTCTTTGGAATTGATACTATCCCTAATTTCTCTTGTCAGCCACGGGTGCACTACCTTCCTTGATTTATTCTTTTGCCAAACTGGGATGAACAATTGTTGTAGTTCATCCATGCAATCCTTAAATGCTTGCCATTGCATATCCACCGTCAATCCTTTAAGTGTCTCCTCTAGTTCTGGGAGCCAATTCTGAGTCCTAGCCCAGACCCTGAGTCCCAGCCTAGTTGTAGTCCTCAGTCCTTGTCCAGTTCGCTACTCCTGCTCCTGCCTAGCTCTCCTGATATCGAACAATAAACTAAATTTAATTAACCTCAAAGATATGTCTTGCATTTGGGTCCACCCTTGCTCCCTATGCCCCGCCATTGTGACAAGTACTTCTTGTAATTTGCTTTCAGTTGACTCTATTGCAGGGGATGTGGCATGCAAATGCTGCATGAATCTCCAATCATGATGCCACATTACCAGCCCTCCTGTTTTTACCACATATAAGCCCAATGTGGCTTGTTGGTTGTATTTCACTGTTAAGAATGTCATTCCCACAGGAGTTATCTTTTCTCCAGTATAAGTTCAGTATCTTTGAGATGTCATTCAAACTCATTTTGTGGAATGACTGTAACTGCTGAGTCAGTATCCAATTCCATTCTAACAGACCCATCCAGTTCTCCTTCACCAATACTCTCTTCTGGTGGAACTGGTCCTCACCCTCAGTAATTTCTCTTTCGGCTTCTTCCACTTCCTTCAAACCAAATATGCATCCATGGGCACTTGCATAGGTGTCAGCTATGCCTGCCTTTTCATCGGCTATGTGGAACAGTCCATGTCTCAAGCTTACACCGACATCACTCCTCAACTCTTCCTATGCTACATTGATGACTGCATTGGTGCTGCTTCCTGCACCCATGCTGAGCTCGTCAGTTTCCTCAACTTTGCCTCCAGTTTTCTCCCTGCCCTCAAACTTACTTGGTCCTTTGGTCTACTTCTGAAACCTCTCTTCCCTTTCTCGATCTCTCTGTCTCCATCTCTGTAAACAGTCTATCTACTGATACCTTTTACAAACCCATTGACTCTCACAGACTATATCTCCTTCCACCCTGTCACTTATAAAAATGCCATCCCCTTCTCTCAGTTCCTCCATCTTTGCCTGATCTGCTCTCCGGATGAGGCTTTTCATTCCAGAACTAAGGAGATGTCCTCCTTCATCAAAGAAAGATGCTTCCCTTCCTCCACCAACAACGCCACCCTCACCTGCATCTCTTCCATTTCACACACATCTGCCCTCATTAGTCACCTACCACCCCACTACCCTCTGCATCCAGCACATAATTCTCCATTACTTCTGCCATCTCCAGTGGGATCCCACCACCAAGCACATCTTTCCCTCCCCCCACTTTCTGCCTTCCATAGGGATTGCTCTTTACATGACTTCCTTGTCCACTCATCCCTCCCCACTGATTTCCCTCCTGGTACTTATCCTTACAGGGGGAACAAGTGGCGTACCTGCCCCTACACCTCCTCCCTCACAGCCATTCAGGGCCCAAACAGTTCTTACAAGTAAATTGACACTTCACCTGTGAATCTGTTGGGGTCATCTACTGTATCTTCTGCTCCCGATATGGCCTCCAGTATATTGTTTAGACCCAACATAGATTGGGAGACCGCTTTGCTGAGCACCTTTGCTCCATCCACCACAAATAGAGAGATTTCCTGGTGGATGGAGCAAAGATATTCAGCAAAGAATGGGAATACTTCCTATTTTCATTCCGACATGTCAGTCCATGGCCTCCTCTACTGCTATGATGGGGCCACTTTCAGGCTGGAAGAGCAAACTCTTATATATCATCTGGGTAGCCTCCAACCTGATGGCATGAGCATCAATTTCTCTAACTTCTGGTAATTGCCACTCCCCTCTCCTTCACCAGCCCCCATTCCTGTTTCACTCTCTCATCTTATCTCCATACCTGCCCATCACCTCCCTCTGGTGCTCCTCCCACTTCCCTTTCTTCCGTGGACTTCTGTCCTCTCCTTTCAGATTCCCCCTTCTCTAGCCCTTTATCTCTTTCACCAATCAACTTCCTAGCTCTTAACTTCAGCCCCTCCCCCTCTCCTGGTTTCACATATCAACCTGCAAACCTGTACTTCTTTCTCCCCTTCCTTTCCAACCCTGATGAAGGGTCTCAGCCTGAAATGTCAATGGTACTCCTTTCCATTGATGCTGCCAGTTCCTTCAGCATTTTGTGTGTTGCTTGTCTAGTGTTAGTTTTTACACTTTAAATCTCAAGGCTACCCTGTTCTGTGTCAGTCATCATTATTAGATTTTTTATCAACAGCATGCAGATTAGTTCTCTTTTAGAAACTGCAACTTGTCTTTTCATCTTTTTCTCTTTCCTGTGCAGTCCATTTATTTTTGGCTACCCAACACGTTCTTTCTATGTGTCCTCCCTTGTTGCCTTTTGTGCAAGTTTCGCCTTTAAATCTGCATTAGACTAGGTTGTGTCAGTCCCTGCCACAGCAGTAACACATTTTTTTCTGACAGGCAGGCTTCTGTTTAGACGTTGCTATTTTTTCATGCTGATTTTCATTCCTGAGTGCAACTCGATTATATTTCTGGCTTTTGTTTCCAGTGATTTCAACTGCTCTTTCAAATGTGAGCTGTGTTTGAGTTAGGAGCTGTTGTTGAATGCTTTCTTGTAAGATTCCAGAAACTGAATGATCTCTCAGTGCATCACTAAGCCCATTAATGAACTGACAATGCTCAGACAATTTCTTTCATTCAGCCACATAAACTGGTATGGACTCCTTTTCCTTTTGATTCCTCTTATGAAACCTAAAGCGTTCTGCAATCAACAATAGTTTTGGTTCTAAATGTTCCTACATTAAGTTCATGATATCAGCAAAGCTCATTTCAGCCAGTTTGGTTGGTGTAGTTAAAACACTAAGTAAACTGTATGCTTTTACACCTATTGCCCTATTGCACTCAGCCACACTGGGATTCATTTTTCATTGGCTATTTTATTGGCTTCAAAATACTGCTTAATTTGTTTAGTATACATCATCCATTTACCTGTTGTGCAATTGAATCAATCTCTCCCTTTCAAAAGAAAAATGTGCTGCATTTCAACTGGTAGGTAATCATCTCGGGTTAATTTTCAAACACCCTCATTGCCATTGTTATGTTTTGTAACCCCAGAAACTACTCAAAAGAAAATCACGGGAGCGCGGGGTAACAAGTCTACTTAGTTTTACATTAGTGAGGTGCTCACATACAATGTGGTGGTGTAATGACTTATATGTAGACCATTCATGTACTTCTTACAAATAAGCCATAATGAATTATGTAAACAAAGAATGTGTAATCAAACAATATATTTACTCAAATATTACTGAAATATGAAATATATGTAACAAAAACTGCAGTGGTAGGTGGGGCAGTGTACAGGCAAATAGGGCTTCCTTTTTCAAGTTTATTCAGTGAGACCAGCTTTACTTTGCAGCTCAGTGACTTGATGGCAGAGCTGGTTCAAGGAGCTGTGTGGACTACTCTTGCTACCATTCCTTATGTCTTTATGCTCCTAAAATTGCACGCGACATGTGTGTACCAGGTCCCACACACCCACAGCACCTATGCAAAGCCACTATGGAATTGAATCTTGAAACATATGTCTCTAAGTTCTTGTGATATTTCATTCCATTTTCAACTACAAAAGCCATATGAGTTGCCCCTTGCTATTTGGATACACTAACCCATCACACCATTTTACTTGTTCATTCTCTAAGGTTCTGGAAAATAGTCAGTAATTCAAATTATGAACAAAGTTACTTGATTTATAAAAGTAACTTAAACTAAGTAGACAACTTTCCTACGTGGCTTCCTTTTATATGGATACCTCTGGAGCATTCTGCACACATCCCAGAGAGGAGATCATCACATGACATGATCCCTAAAGGGGTGATAACATTACAATAATTGTTATCAATTTCATATGCATACAACCTAACATTTATATTTAAAAGTCAGCGGGAAGTATTAGTCGAGTCTCACCTATTTCCATAAGAATTTTGTGTTGTATTCCATCTGGTTCAGTGCCCTGTGAACAATTCAATGTTTTTGAGATTTTTGCCTCCACATGCTTTGCTAAACTCAACATCTGATTTAGATTCCAGATCTAGTTTGATGTGAGGAATTTATTTAACACATCTGGTACTTCCTGATCTTCCATGATATTTTCACCTAAAGTAATTCTTAGAGTCTTGTGATGTTTAACACTCTAGGTATTTCATACAGAACTCAAAACAATTGATCATTGTTTTAGAATGAATCATCCCCCTTTTTTGTTTTAAGCATTTCAAACATAACTTTAGAGCTCCATAACTGACCTCTATTTTACCTCAGTCATCAGAATTTATGAGAACTGAAGTGGATTTGCATCTTTAAATATGTGTAGAGGTTTTAATTTGGGATTAATTTAAACCATTTGTGCATTAGGCCTTACCATTTACCATTTCAAGTTCAAAGTTCAAAGTTCAAGGTAAATGTATCAAAGTATGTATATGTCACCATATACTACCCTGAGATTCAATTTCTTTCAGGCATTCACAATAGAACAAAGAAATACAATAGAATAAATGCAAAACTACGACTGAAAAGCAACCAATGTGCAAATACAAAAACTAATAATAATAATAGTAATAATAATGAATAAGTAAATATATAATACTGATAACGTGAGTTGTAAAACTTTGAAAGTGAAAACATGCATTGTGTTCAGTGATTAGTTCAATGTTGAGGTGAGTGAAGATACCCACACTGGTTCAGGAGCCTGGTGGTTGAAGGGTAATTAACTATTCCTGAACCTGGTGGTGTGTGACCTAAGGCTCCTGTACCTCCTTCCCAATTGCAGCAGCAAAAAAAAATGAGATGCCTAGATGGTGGGGTGTGGGGGTTCTTGATGATGGATGCTGTTTTTTTTGCAAGTGTTCCTTGTAGATGTGCTCCGTGATGGAGTGGGCTCTTCCAGTGATTGTCTGGGCTGTATTCACCACTTTTTGCAGGCTTTCCTTTAGAACAGAGATGAGGAGGAATTTCTTTAACCAGAAAGTGGTGAAATCGATGGAATTCATTGCCACAGATGGCTGTGGAGGCCAAGTCATTGGGTATAATTAAAGTGGAAGTTGATAGGTTCTTGATTAGTAAGGGTGTCAAGGGTTACAGGAAAAAGGCAGGAGAATGGGGTTGAAAATCAGTCAGGAAAATAGAGGGCTATGCAGTAGGGAAATTCCAGGCAGCTTCGAGAGTAGGTTACATGGTCGGTCCAACATTGTGGGCTAAAGGGCCTGTATGTGCTGTAGATTTCTATGTTTCTATTTCTAAACCAGCCATGATCGAATGGCAGAGCATACTTGATGGACTGAATGGCCTTAGTCTGTTCCTATGTCTTATGGTCTTATTTCTGTACCCATTTAAATGGTGGCATAATAAGAAAGGATTGGATTCCAAGATTTACTGATTTTCTCCTGTAGGCCTTGGTGCAGAAATGGAAATTAAAAGAGATGTGTGATCTATCAACAAGGAACCATTCTAAATGCATTGAAAACTGATAGCTGTAGCAGTCAGTGCCAGGAGTCAAGCTTACAGAAACTAAGTGTATGTCTTCTGAAAGGTAAATGTCCTCAAGTGTCTTTGCTTGCAACGACTTCTTCCGGCATAGCCTAGTCAATGCTTGGTTATCGAAAATAGAAACCTTCAAAGTCAGGTTGTGGTGAAGAGAAGAAGGAAGATGAGAAAGTGATTTGTGGCAGCAGGCAATTTCTGACTTCCTTTTTCTCTTCACCACAACCTGACTTTGAAGGTTTTTATTCTCAATAACCAAGCATTGACTAGCCTGAGTGAGAAGAAGTCAGTGCAGGCAAAGACACCTTTCACTTGAATTAACATATGCAGCCATTACTGACATTAAAAGTTGGCACAAAGCTGGGTCTGTGGGATATACCGGGAATGTTTTGCACCAGAACACAAGGACTGAGGAAAATAGGAGCAGGAGTTGGCCATTGGGGCCTTCAAGCCCACCTCCCTATTTAATATCATCATGGCTAATCTGAGCAAGCATCAGTTTCTTTTCTGTACCATTTCATTCCTTGATTTATTAAATATTTACCCCCTCCACATTAAATACTTATAATGATCTACCTTCCAACATTAACTGCTGCAGAGAATTCCAAAGCTTCACTACCCTCAGAGAGAAGAGATTTCACCATACCTCTGTTTTAAATAACCAATTCCTTATCTTGGAGCTATGTTTGAGATTCGACCACTGGTTAAAAAAACATCCCAACACCTATCCTCACAAGTCTCATTGGATTTTATATGTCAGAATCAGAATCAGGTTTATTATTGCATTGACATATGTCATGAAATTTGTTGTTTTGTGAGAGCAATATGGTGAAAGATATTGAAAATTTTCCATTGAGCTACAATAATAAATAAATAAATAATACAGAAGAGGGCTACTGAGGTGCAGTGGTGTTTGCTGCTTCACGAACAGTTCTGAAATCTGATGATGAAGGGTAAAGCTGTTTCTAAAATGTTGAGCATGTGTCTTTAGGCTCTTGTACATCTGCCCTGGTAATAATGAGAAGAGGGCATGTCTTAGATAGTGAGGGTACTTAATGATAGATGCCACCTTCCTGGGGCATTGCCTTTAGAACGCCTTTGTGAATATCACATATCATTCTTCTATCCTACAAGGAATACAGGCCCAAACTATTTAATCTCTCTTGATATAACAAACCCCACAACCCAGGAATTAGCCTGGTCATTCTCCAATGTGATTTTACCTTTTGATTAGGTAAAGGGATCTAAAAGTATGCAGGTAACCCAGGTGAGGGCTCAGCAACACCCCTGTACTTTCTACAAAAACTGCATAATTTTAAATTTCAACATTTTTAGCAATTTAACAACTGGAAATGCCTCACCAAAATTTTATTCAAAGGGAAAATGACTTCCATCCACTATACTCAATACCTTGACTGATGAAGACACATTGCTACATGACTTATTTACCATCCTATCTACTTGTGTTTCCACTTTCAGAGATCTATGGATTTGAATCCTGAGATTCCTTTGTCTCCCATTGCTGTCCATCATTGCTCCTAAGGGTCCTGCCATTCACTGTGCAAACTTTGTCTTAGACTTTTAACAAATACACAGCGAGAAGGCAATGCCTTCTTGAAGTCTTCATGTAGCAATTCTTTTTCATGAGAAACAAATCTACTGTAACACATCAGTTACATTTTACAAAATTATGTTCTCTGTCATATTATCTTTTAATCAGATTCAGCACTTAAACATTTCAGATTCTGCTTGCACAACTCTATTGTTTGAAAATATTTTGCAAGTATGTATTCTTGCTTTGACTTAGCCACAACAAGATTGAGTTTAGTTGCATGATGGTTACTGAAACCTGGTTGTTCAGCTGTCTCTAATTTACAGATCATTTCTGGTAAATGGTAAAAACCAATGCTTTGAAAGTGTGCAATGTGATATTCATAACAATTGTGGCGCATTACTCATCTGCTGCTGAAATCCTCATTCATATTTTTGCTACCTCTACACCATTGCAATGCACACCTCCAAATGGCAATCTTGCTCAGTTTTCTATAAACTTTGTTCCCCGTATCATAACCCAAATCAGCTCCAACTCCATGCTAGCTGAGCAAAAGTGAACTGTTTAGCAAGCTTTTAATTTTCATCCTTGTTTCCGAATCCCTTCATGATTTCAGTCCCCTTAGTCTTCAGAAGAAATACAATCTTCTGTGATATGCACTTCTGCAACATAGGTGCTTAACCATGTCTAAATTTAATCACTCCTCTGATAATGGTTGTGCCTTCAATTGCTATTCCCTAAGATCACTACACCTCTCCCCACTTCTTCCCCCTTTAAGGAGTTCCTTAAAATCTTAACTTGTGGTTATATACAATGATGTATTCTTTCAAGTCTTCGTTACAAATTTTGTTTGGTAATGCTCCTTGGGACGATTTGCTTCTTCAAAGGTATCATTTACTGTTGTGCTGCTGATAAAATATTCTGCAATTTCAGTATCTAAATACAGTTATTTGAGTATTTGTTCTTGCAGAAGCCTCCTACTTTCAGGAGTGCCCTGACTCTGCACTGAAGTTGATTGAAATAACAATATTTCTACAATGCTTACTAAACTACAATTCCTTGATGCACAAAGAGTGCAGCACCCACATCTGGAGTTTGAACTGGTGCTCCATGGCAGATTGCCAGTTCTATGTTTCTGTTTCTTATTCTTTCAATTTTACTGAAATTGTTCCTGGCAGTTCCTTTTCTGCTGATAATGCTACCTTTTTCAGAAACAGCATCATTATAAAAATTATTAATAGTTGTATTATTCTTCTACTGAGTCTAAAAGACTCTCCTCTAAGACCACTGTGAGGATTTGACATTAAACAAGATTGTGTAATGTCCTTTCAGTACAGAAGTGTAAGGAGAACTAAATAATGGGAGAAGAAGATGGCGGCGTGATGCGCGTGCGCGGCTGCTCCGAAATGATATCATATTTCTGAAGTAAGATGCCGTGCACAATCCTGATTTGATGGAGACGGATGTGAGAAGCATGGAGGAACATCTGGAGAAACTTCCGAAATGCCTGCTTTGCTGCCGTTGCTACTGTGCGATCGAGAATCTCCAGAGGGGAAAGCCCCAAATCCTCGGCTTTGCCTATTGCCTGTTGCCAGGGCCAGGGTCGAAGTTCTCGGCAGAGATGGTGCTCGGTGCTCGGTGTCAGAGGGCTGGTCGGAGGCTCAAAGTTTTTGGACAGACTCAAGAGTCGGCTGTGGTCGGGTGCTTCCAGGATGCTGCATCGGCAAGTTTGTGGTGCTGGAGGCTCATGGCAGGAAGAGAGTTTCTCTTCCTTCTACCATCTGCATGAGATGATGGGACTTTTGAGAGACTTTGAGACTTTTTTTTACCGTGCTCATGGTCTGTTCTTCATCAAATTATGGTATTGCTTTGCACTGTTGTAACTATATGTTATAATTATGAGGTTTTTGTCAGTTTTTTTAGTCTTGGTTTGTCTTGTGTTTCTGTGATATCATTCTGGAGGAACATTGTATCATTTCTTAATGCATGCATTACTAAATGACAATAAAAGAGGACAGTGTGTCCTCATAATCTAATAATTTTTTCTTCAGATCTGATGTGGCACCAAAAAAACACAATAAGAAGAAGAGCACAATAATAAAGAAAAAAACAATAAGTATAAATACTTAAGGTATCTTCTATGCATAGATTGACTGCATCTCTATAAAGTGACTCTAGGCACAGGAATATCTGTACATAAGGTGACTGACAGGAAATAATAAAGTAGTGATGGTTGGGGGTGTGGCCAAAATATCTGTTCTTGAGTTTGGTGGTCCTGTAGCCATTGCTAATATATTCCTCCCTAATGGGAGTGAGACAAACTATTGATGAGCAGGGTGGGTGGGATCCTTCATAAAGTTACTGCCCCTCTTCTAGCTCCTTTCTGTATATATGTCCTTGACGGCAGATAAGCTGCTGCCAGTGATGCAATGGGCCATTTTGACTACCCTTTGTAGAGAACTTGCAGCCACAGTGCAATTTCCATACTATGCAGTGAAGCAGCCTGTCAACATAGACTCTACTGCCATGAAGTGCATGAAGTGAGTATAGATGTGCATAGTCCAGCTCTCTTCAGCCTCTGCGGAAAGTAGAGGCTTGGTGAGCTTTCCTGATTGCATGGAATGTAGATTTATGTACTTCTTTTCTAAATGATCAGAATGTTAATAATTAGTTGTTCTTTTATTTATAATTTCAACATTTCCAATTAACAAATGTAATTGACTATAGTGGCATTTAGTACCTAGGTGAGTTATTTGTAGAATAAAAAGTCTTATTAGTCTAGGGGAAAAATGATAGGTTATCTGTTTCTAACTCTGCAGCATCCTATAAATCTTTAGAATGTTGAACATGACGATTTACCACTGACAACCATGCTTTCAGCTTTGTGGTTATGAGCTCTGGAATTCTCTTCCTACAAATTTCTGCTTCCTTCATTAAGCTTCTCAAAACCTAATTCCTTATCAAAGCTCTTTGCTCATCCAACCTGATAGACCTCTTTTTGATTTAGATTCAAAGATTCAAGATTCAAAGATTCAAAAAACTTTATTGTCATTCTAACCGTACATCAGCTCTGCAGGGCAGAATGAAACAGTGTTTCCCAGGAGCAGTGCAAACATAACAGAACAAATGCAACACTAAATAATAAACATAACAATAAAAAGTAAAACACAACAGTCACATGTCAGTTAAAATCAAGTTATACGTGTCCAGTGCAAGTTAAAAGTGTCCAAAGCGGAGTCAGGTAGAGCAGCTATTTAGCAGTCTGACTGCCTGTGGGAGGAAGCTGTTTAGTAGCCTTGTGGTTTTAGTTTTGATGCTCCTGTAACGTTTGCCTGATGGCAGAAGAACCGACAGTTCATGGAGAGGGTATGAGGGGTCTTTAATTATGTACCTTGTCTTCTGGAGGCATCGACTCTGAAAGAGGTCTTGGACAGAAGGTAGGGAGACTCCAATAACCTTCTCTGCTCCCCTAACCACCCTCTGTAATGCTTTTTTGTCGACAGCACTGCAGCTGGAGTACCAGGTTGTGATGCTAAATGTTAGCACACTCTCAACCACGCCTCTGTAGAGTGTAGTTAAGATGTTAGTGGGGAGTGATGCTTGTTTAAGCTTCCTCAGAAAGTGCAATCTCTGCTGGGCCCGTCTCACAATCCCAGTGGTGTTCCTGGACCAGGTGAGATTGTCCGAGATCTGCACCCCAAGGAACTTGATGTTTTCCACTCTCTCCACTGTGGAGCCACTGATGCTGAGGGGTGTGTGCTCAGGCTGAGACCACCGGAAATCGACGATCATCTCCTTGGTTTTGGTGATATTAAGCATCAAGTTGTTATCACTGCACCAGCTCTCTAGGTGTTTGACCTCCTCCTTGTACATTGTTTCATCATTTTTGCTGATGAGCCCCACCACTGTGGTATCATCAGCAAATTTAATGATGAAACAATTTAGTGTCCAAATTTAACAATTCTTGTGTTTGATAAAATTTGTGCTTACTTTTTGTCATATGACATATTAAGGGTGGTATAAAAATACAAGTAGGTGGAAATCAGTACCGATTGTTAGAATTAATAACCCCATGTGTCATATAATCTTATGAATTACATCTTTATATCAATGGCAAAAGAAAAAAAATCAGTTTTCTTTTATCCATTGAATAATCACCCATCATAATTTGATGATTATTTTTATATGTTAGCTGTAAAAGGGAACAAATGAAAGATAATTAGTGATTCTTATCAACAGAATATTATGGCAGCATGGAAGAATTATACATATACTTTTACTCTTGATACAAAACTTTCAGAATTCTTGCTGTTTGACAGATTGAGGGAGAAAACTACAAAGAATGCTTTCCTAAATTAAGGTAATTTCCCTAGGATATAGGGAAAACTTTAAAATATATTCATTGTGATCTGTAATTTTTAAATGTTAGATTTTTCCAACAAATAATTTTAAGATATTTCTTCTGGAATTTTTCATTAATTACATATTAAGTACCTTTTATTTCACCACATTAAAACTTGTCTAGTTTTGTAATTCCTTGAAATTAAATATCAGCATTTAAATTTAACTTCTAGTCATGTTACTTTTTGAACAATTTTAATGGAAAAATAAAATTAAATTTTAAATCTATTTTAAATTAGTGCTTGTTTTAAAATAACCTCTAAAGAAATTTATTTGGATATATTAAGGGTAATGAAAAGGAATGTTGCCACCCTTACCCAGTCTGACCCAAAACATTATTCTTACCACCTCTCTGAAATGACATAGTAAACCGAAGGTGTATATGGTTAACCAAAAAATGCCAAGCTTACCAGCAATGCTTACATTGCAAGTACTAATAAAAAGATTCATTTCACAGAAAATTTAAGATCTTTTTAAACATATAAGGCTACCAAAATCAAATATAATAATCCAAATAAAGTGCTGCAAATGTTTATATTGCCATTAGTATGTATTATTTACCACATCAATTAATTGTTTTAAAGTGACATTAACTATCAAACAAAAATATTTCTGATATCTGTTTTTCAACCTATATTTAATATTGATTTGTCTGCAAATTTGCGTTGTTTCATTAATTAACGTTCCACAGAGTAATGGCTCCAATGATCCATATACTAGTTTACTTAAAATGCGGGGTTAAATTCCATTTCAATGGTGCACAAAATGGACAGTATGTCCACTGTCAACAATTTTCTGCCCAAGCTGTAGCTGACTAGTGATTTTGATTGATTGGCTATGCAGTGTCATAACAACCTCCCTCAAGGTCAGTTAGACCAAGGAACTGATTGCGGTCTTAAGGAATTAGAAGTCGGGAGAACACACACCAGTTCTGATGGAGGGATCAGTGGTGGAAAAGATGAAAACTTCCTGTATATCAACATCTTGGAGGACCTATCCTGTTCCAACACATTGATGCAATCATGAAGAAACCATGTCAGTGTTTCTACTTCATTCGGAGTTTGAGGAGATTTGGTATGTCACTAAAGACTCTTGTATCCTAACTGGTTGCATCACAGCTTGGTATAGAGGCTCCAGTACAGAGGGTCACAGCTTGGTATAGAGGCTCCAGTACAGAGGGTCACAGCTTGGTATAGAGGCTCCAGTACAGAGGGTCACAGCTTGGTATAGAGGCTCCAATACAGAGGGTCACAGCTTGGTATAGAGGCTCCAGTACAGAGGGTCGCAGCTTGGTATAGAGGCTCCAGTACAGAGGGTCACAGCTTGGTATAGAGGCTCCAATACAGAGGGTCACAGCTTGGTATAGAGGCTCCAGTACAGAGGGTCACAGTTTGGTAAAGAGGCTCCAGTACAGAGGGTCACAGCTTGGTATAGAGGCTCCAATACAGAGGGTCACAGCTTGGTATAGAGGCTCCAGTACAGAGGGTCACAGCTTGGTATAGAGGCTCCAATACAGAGGGTCACAGCTTGGTATAGAGGCTCCAATACAGAGGGTCACAGCTTGGTATAGAGGCTCCAATACAGAGGGTCACAAGTGGCTGCAAAGGGTTGTAGACACAGTCTACTCTAATACAGGCACAACCTCTCCACCCCCCCCCCCCACCATCGTCTTCAAGAAGTGGTGCCTCACACAGGCAGCAACCACTGTTATGGATCCTCACCATCCAGATATTCCCTCTTCTCATTACTGCTACCAGGATGGAGATACAGGTACCTGAAAACCCACACTTAATGACTCAGAACAGCTTCTTCCCCTCCAGTATCAGATTTCTGGATGGACCATGAACACTACCTTATTTTTCCTTTTTTATGCACTATTTACTTATTTTATAATTTATCATAATTTTATGTCTTTGTACAGTATTGCTGTCACAAAGCAACAAATGTCACATCATATAAAACAGTGTTAATAAACCTATTTCTGAATTTTCTCTGCAATGGAAAGGAAAATGTCACCGGGTGGGCATCAACACCAATGTCAGCTTTAAAGCAATCTGCAAAGATGAAGATCATCCCATAGAAAACTTTGCAGTGAATCTTGCCATCTCAACCAATGTTGTCAGTTTTCTAAAACAATAATTCACCAGCAATCCTTGAATAGCACACTTAGTTGGTTATCTCACATTTATTCTCGGAGACCCTGTAAATCATAAAGATGGATATACAGCTATTAACAATAAATTGAACATCTCTTTAGGAACTTCTTTCTCCTTTCTCAACTGCCATTTCTTTTCTTCTGTTATAACCTTCAGTAATGTACATCACACTTCTTCCTCACTGAAATTTTTTCCAGTGACATTTATTCTTGTGTAATATTGTTCACTCTTCTCCATTTTATTTCCTCCAGTTTTCCCCTTATTTCGGCACAATGGCAGTGTGGGGGCTGGAACTGTCTCACAGATTCATTAATCCTTGTTAAATTCCAATACCACCTACCTGGGTTTACATGGTTACCCTGTGAGTATATGCATTTTGTTCAGTTCCCCCCCACGCCCCCTGTCCCAAGGATTGCTGGTTATTAGGTGAATTGGCTACTGCAAAATAACCTCTAGAGGCACAGAGCTATGGGTAATTCAGCCTGGAGGCAGTCTCTTGAGCCCAACTGGTCTGTGCTGACCACAGCAACCTCCCTGCTTATCCCAGTTGCCCGCATGGGGTTGCCATTGCCACATGGGATTCACAGAGCAAATCCAACAGCATGGAAGGCCAATATGACTGGAGGCAGGCACTGCTGCATGGACATTATTGCTCATACATAGGAATGCATGTGTATAAGTGCCACTCAATAAATGTGTAGCCAGTCACTCACACACATGTTGTAGGTTCAGTCATAGGCACCCTGATTCTCAGTGCCGTCCCCTCCCTTTTTTTATTCCTTCGCTGGCTCTCACTTGTCATCACTCTGGTCAGTGTCAGCAAGTCTGATCTCCAGCAAATCCAGTTTCATCACTCTTTTGTGTAATGTATTCCAAATCGCTGCAATGTTTGGAAGAACTATCAGTACAGGACAGTGGTATAGCTAGTTTGCAGGTACCACACCCTGCCAGCAAACCAGGCTCAATGCTGATTGCTGCTGTCTGTGAAATATTCTACTTCTCTCTGAGTTTCCTCTGGATACTCCTGCTACATCCCACATCCCATATATGTGCAGGTTAGTTGCCACAGTAAATTACCCCTAGTAGTTAGGTGAGTGGTGGAGCCTGGGGGAAGCAGCTATAATTTGGCAAACTGTGTAAAAGAGTGATGAAGAACTTATTTCCATGCTGTGTACCTTCATTTTGCATTTGGAATTTCCATTGCCATTTCTCTTATGGCTGTAAGTCTTCTCTGTGTAAACTAAACCACTTTCTCAGTTATATCAAAACACTCACAATTGTAATCTCTTCTATTACATTTATCCTTAATTTTTTCTGCTCTGTGGAAAGCAGTCCCAGTTTCACTGACATATTTACTGAACTGAAGTCCTTCTTCACTGCTGTCATTCCAGCAATCTCCTTTTACATGACTCATATGCTAATCTTCCTTTAACTGGTTCCATCAACAGTAAGTTTTCAATTTTTTTTTATCTTTTTAAAAACACAAACTTGTCTCATTTTAATGTTGTTATATATTACTCCCAATTAATTACAGCTATATTGTCTCTTGCCAAATATGTAGAATTAATTCTTTAACACTCTGCCTTTTGCTTTATGTACTCAATACATGCATAAATTCACATTTTTATGGATTGCAAAAGGCACTGTTACCCTGCTTGCAGACCTAAAGGAAGTGGATATTCTTCAAAATGATCCCTTATTTTGAATCCCTCCTAAATGCAAGATCTGATTCTGCATTGACACCTTTAGCACAGAACTATTTTGTCATGTAAGATGCAGTTGTCTGAATGTGTTGCTGGGGAATGCTCCAATCAGATATCAAGCTTCTACTTTAACTTTCAAATTCATAACTTGTGGTGTCTGGCTCATGACACTCAGCACAGAGAAGCATTCCATCTGTTAGATAACTATCACTGTTAATTCCCTGGAAAATCCTGAATAGCTCAAAAGTAAGTCTCTCATCAAATAAGATTGACTTCTTTAAAATTCCTTATAGTTTAAATTCCTAATGTTTGGACTCATTTTTGTTGCTTTTTTTAATAGCATTCTCTCAAGGACAATAGTAATATTTTCCTAGAATTAGACGATTGAATTTCATGATTTCCATTTACTTTATGCTTTTCAATCTCATCTAAGAGGAGGAAGATAACATAACATTGCACTTGACACTGCAAAGCACCAGAAAGACTGAGGAGACAAGGTTAGTGAGACTCTCTTCATATGGCAGGACACCTGGCAGATGTGGGATGCAATAAATGCAACGATAAAAGAACTAGTTAAGATTATTTCAGCACATTCGAACAGGAGTCTTGCAGCAACTGTCAGTACAGCATCCATCATTAATTGTTACTGATAATCAGCCTTTCTTTTTCTGTTCTCAGATGAATTAGATCTACTCATTTTCTTTTATGTATTTCAAACTTTCCACTCTCCAGAAATCCATCTAAATGTCATCTAGCTATTGTACCAATTACAGTTCCTTCGAGGTTAATCCATTGCTCCACAGATGAAAACATTTTGCTTGTACACAGCACTATGAATGTGGTAGGATGAAGCCAAAATACAGGCAGTGCTCAATACCCTAACTAACTCAGCAAGAGTATTAAATGGCATCAAACAGATTGTCAAAATTAATGTGGGTATTACTGGAGGTATGATGTAACTGTCTAAACTCAGACGTTGACAAGCCTCCAACAAATAACTTCTAAATTAATTTAAAAGCCATGTTAAATATAATACCATACATAAATAGTTGTATTAAAATGCAGCGTCTATGAAATATCTGTTAAGCCATGTGCCTTATTTTTGGGTTAGACCTTCATATTATAAATTTCTATCCCTAAGTTAATAAGAGTACTACAGAAAACTCGCAATACTGCATCACACTAGAGTATGTTTTCCTGACTGTAGTATCTCAGTCTGATGTTTTCCATGTCTTCAGTATGTGTTGCAGTGTGTTTCAATGTTGGTAATATTGGGTTTAGATCACTGGCCAATAGAATGTAAACAGCACACTTGTAAATTGAGAACTTTAATTTATTGTTAAAAGTCTCGAGCTAAAATTTGAGATGAGCAACCACAAAGATAGGAGATCATTATGAAATCAAACTTTACAATGGGGTCAGTGTAGGAGTGGTGTAAATAGGTGCCTGATTGACACACTCAACTGCTCTGACACTAATAACTGATTTTCTATTTTTTTGTGGAGGGTTCTGACCCATTTGCACAAATTGCACATGGCCCCATTCCAGGTAGAGGTCTTTAACTGCTCCTCACCTGCAAGCTATTCAGTTCTTTGCAAATGGGGATGATATTACCGATGGAAGCCAATCCAGTAATGGTGGCATGTTGAAAGTGAAGGAAAGGCTATCATAGTTCAACACAGACATCCAAATTTTATGTGTTTTAATTCACATTATATAAAGAAATTAAACTTAAGTGGGGACTGAATTAGTTCTATCTCGTCGTGGCTATCCCTGGAGGTCTAGGATGATGGTTTTCATTCTGAAGAAGTGGTCCACAGAGTGAACATGTACTTGATGTTGCACTCCAAGAAGCTCACGATATTTCACAAATCAACCAACTGGTTCCAGTGGCATGGAAACCACGACAATTGGAGCTGATGAATTTGTTGCAGCCTTCACCCGCCTTCACAGCCGTTGAGTTCTAAGTAACTTCGTCCGCCTGTAACACCGTTGAGGTCTCAGTTGGATTGTTCTTCGTCAGGGACCTCACCCTCGACCTTACCTCCGTGGGTGACCCTACCAGGAGCATAGCTCCAGACGGCATTGCTCTCGGGATCACAGGACCACACTCCACCACGACAAGGCGACAATCCACGGATCTAACTTGGATTAACTACCCACGAGTTTCGAATGCGGATTACTCTTGGTCTTGGTTGGTTATTTGCAATGCTGTGCCAGAAAAGAGATCCATCTTATTTTTAATAGGATCCCAAAACGTACTAAGTGCCAGACATCTTTTGAATTAAAGAAATTGTCACTTAAAGCAGTTTTTTTGTTTCGTACTCAGTTGAAAGCTTTCATGTGCCTGATAATCTCCAATTAACAAACACCCACTAAGTGTCTCGGATCTAAATTTAAACGCGGCGAGCATACAGCAGTAAACCAACTGAAACACAGCTTCGTTGCAGGAGGAACTGTTTCAAGTGTTATTTCCCCCGAAGTTCAGGTCCAGTTCGACGGGAAGTCAACCGAAGAACTCGCTCGATTTAGAGCAGGTGATTTGGAGGAGGCCGCTCGAAACCTGTTGACGTGGTGCCCCCTGGTGTCCAGCGCGCCGAGCGTCCCGTCAAATTGATGAGACATTTCTGTTTCAACTTGCGAATACTGTAACGAGTTAAATTTGTTGACTCGTTATGCTCAACCGCTCCTCCCTCCTCATCATCCTCAACACTGGTGCCCCGCAGGGCTGCGAGCTGAGCCCATTGAGGTACACTCCGCTCACACGTGACTCACGGCCAAACACGTGAGCAAACTCATCGGCAGGTTCGCCGATGACACGGCGGTGGTGGGCTGATCTCCAGCAACAATGCGACGGCCTACACTTCCCTAATGTCAACAAGACAAAGGACATGGTTTTCGACTTTAGGAGAACTCGCACCACTCACATCCCCCTTTACATCAGCGGCACAGCGGTGGAAATCGCGAGCAGTTTCGGGAGCGACAATCACACACGACCTCTTATGGTCCCAGAATACATCCGACACAGCCAAGAAAGCTCATCAGCGCCCCTACCTTCTGAAGAGGCTGAAAAGAGCTCGGCTTTGCACATCCATACTCAAGTCTTTCTACAGATGTGCAACAGGGAGCATCCTAATAGCGCCCCACTGATTGGTACTGAAACTGCACTGCGGCAGTCAGGAACACTCTATAACGGGTAATCACTACTGCCGAACGCATCACCGGCACCAACCTACCCACCATCAAGGACGAATATATAGAAAGGTGCCAGAAAATGACCAGTAACTTATGAAGAATCCTACCCACCCTGCTGATTCCCATCAAGGAGGAGACAACATGGCATTTATGCCAGGACCAGTAAACTCAAAAGCAATTACTTTTCCCAAGCCGTATTGATCTACCCACTAACTCCACCACTACTTCATTATCTTTTGTCAGTCGCCTTATGTACAGATTAACGTAACTTTATGGACATACGGTCAATCAATGCGTAAGATCCTTAGGCCCTAAGATTTTATTTCTAACTTTGATATAGGAGCAGAATTAGGCCATTTTGCCAATTGAGTCTGCGCTGCATAAGCCAGCTTAAGTATGTATATAGTGTTTTATTGTTGTAACAATTATTTTGTCCTTTTACACTTGTGTACTGGAAATGGCATTAAAAAATCTGGAATAGAAACCTCAGCTGAACGTTAGATGCCAACCGTGATCTGCATTGGGACATTGCTCGCTGGTTTATCACACAGAATGATATCATTTAGCCCATTACGACTGTGTTGACATTTAGGTAGGAAGATCCGTTCGGTCTCCGTCCCTAACTATGATATGTAACTCTTTTCACGTTCATTTCTGCTCAAAAATGCAACTGAATCTGCTTTCATTGTCCACTCAGAAAGCACATTCTAGATGACAGTTACTCAGTGCTCTTTAAAAAAAAAACAATTCTCACCTCCCCGCATGTACTTTAGTCAATTGTCTTAAAATTGTTCTTTCGTTACCAACTCTTCTCCCAGCAGAAACAGATTATTTGGACATTTTCCTTTTAAAAAAATCTCTAAAAACTTTGGAGCTAAATAGATTAAACCAATGACAAGTCGCACAAGTGGATATAGCATTAGTTTTATCTTAATCAAAAGATGAAAAAATATCTTGGGGAATTAAAGCACTTTTTGAAGAAAAGCAAATTATCTTTGATTGCATATTTAACTTTATGTAATTTTCTGTTTACTGAACCAGGAAGCAAGGTCAGGCATTGGGATGAGCAGATTATGATAAACTCCTGCTGTTCTTAATTCTTCGATTTGATTGAAATCATTCCTTACTTTATACATGCCCTTTATTAGACGGGAAGCAACTGAACGCCAGGACGTACATAGTTATATTTTCCCACGCACTCTCAGCAAGAAAGTAACAAAGGTGAACAGAAATAGCCCTTTTCACTCTTAAAAATAACCTGTTCGCGTCTTAGAATGCTGCAATTAGGAAACATTTCTTCTTCTTCATACGATCATGAGATATCATCAGTTTATATAAAATGCTTCATTTCAAACACCCTGAAACAATTAACATTGTTCTAATAAAAACATCGTTCTCATCTTCCAGAGTTGTGTGTGTGTGTGTGCGTGTGTGTGTTTTAATAACAAACGGAAAATAGATGAATAATTGAGTAGAATTAGCGTCTTTTGATTTAAAAACCAAAATATCGATTTTTGCCATTAACACAATCGCCGGATTTCTGAGAATAAAACCAACGCATATTTTCCTGTTTAAATAGATTTGAAAGTAAACATCACTGACCTCTGCATACCTAGTAAGCTGTGGGGGTGGGTGAGGTAGGTCTTGATGTGAGAGTTCCGTGGTTGGAAATGTGTTATTTGGATTTTCAGACTGTTTATAAGGAATGTTAGGACTGAGGCAGTTAGGAATGAAGTTTTACAGAGTCGACAAGCTAAGAAAGATTCTGACCACAAACTGGATCATCCGAAGTATTTAGTCGCGTATTCCCATTTCAGAGATTCACAACTGCTATACATTTCCAGACTCTTCCATTTTGACTTATTGTTGATAATTATTTACAAGGATTAAACAAAAAAAGATGAATAATAATGTGTTAATGATCAAAATGGAAGCTGTTCATTGAGCATGTTTTACTCAAACTGTGCGTGCGTGTGGGACATAGGAGATTGCAGATGCTCGAATCTGCAGCAACAAACAACATATTGGAGGACTCGGCGGGCCACCCAGGATCTTTTGGAGGGAAAAAGACTACCGATGTTTTAGGTCGAGACCCTTGATGAAGTATCTCGACACGAAACGTCGACTGGGAATTTCCTTCCGTGGATACCGCCTGACACGTTGAGTTTCTCCAGCACTTTGTTACTCTTTTCTAGATGTCGCTGTCACCTTGGGTTGAGCATGAAGCAGGAAATGATGTGAGTGTATTAATTCGTTGTATGCAATTCATTTCCTCTTCAGATTAATCTCAATATGGACTTTAATACTTGTGAAAAGGAGCCGATGATTTGGAAATTGCAAGAAGCAGTTAAATAAATGTCTCAGCACAGTGGAGAACAGAATGGAAACGGTCCACATTATTGGATTCTCCATCCTTGCTTGGTACTCCTTTTGTGTCGTATTTCTGAAGTGGTGTTGAAAATGTTTCTGACAACTGGGAAAATTCTAATAACGCGGGGTCACCTTTAGAATGGCGCTTGAAATTTCATTATCTCAACGATGAAAAAAAACATGTCAACAAAGATGGCGCGTCTTCAATGCTGTATCGTTCGCCTTGTATAATTATGCACTTTTTGCTTAGTTCTAAACATGTGGCCGGAGCTACTCGTGGCTTTGCTTTTGCAAACTGCTAAAATACTGTATTGCCGAATTCGTGATATCAGGACAATTTGTACTGATAATTCACAGCTCCAGTGAAATTTCGGAAGAAACTATTTAACGCTAAAACGGTGATAATGAGCCACCGAGTCTTTCTTTCACATGAAGGTTGTTATTGCAGCTAGCAGTTTTCAAACAGGACAAGATCCGGATGAAAAATTATTCTAGTTAAACAAGGTCCAAGCTGCGTGCAACGCCACCGGAGGCCGAGAGAGGGTGATGTTGCATCAACTTTTCCAGACAGCACAGAATTGTTTTAATGTAAATGATGTGTCCTCCAAGTAACCTTTTGTGCGCGGTATGTGTAGGTTACACACACACACACACACACAGACACACACACACACACACACACACACACACACACACACACACACACTCACACACACACACAGACACACACACACACACAGACACACACACACACACACACACACACACACACACACACACAGACACAGACTGTAGAAAATTATGATTTTGCTGCAAGACATCTTTTTCTCTCGAGTGAATGTAATCATTATTTTTAAAAAAGACATAGATGCCAGTTTAGGAAAAACTCACAGTTCAAAAACCGGTAGTGATTAAAAGGTTTTAATAATACTAGTGAAATCGTCGAAAGTGTATGCAGAATTCAGAGTTACAAACCGACCAGTAAAATCCCCTTACTCTCAGCACCAGTACTGTCACTGGCTTTCGTTTTTAAAAGATGCAAGGTTAAAGGTGAATTGAAGGTAAATTATCAATCGCTAGGACAGTGGATGCCTAATGTTGAACAATAGAAAAATTTACTATCCAAAGACAACAAACGTGCGTTTTTGTAAAGGATGTGTTTTTGTTGATTGAGTGGAAGATTGTTAAAAGACCAGATCATAAGTTTGTGAGACAGAGGACTCGATAAGTAATTTACGACTTCTTTTGAAACAGAGATCAGCATTTCGACTATAATGTATTACAACTACTCATTTATATCTGCGTATCAGAATCATGATTTTCCAAGTAAAATATACACAGCGAAGATTAATGTAACTTCAATTTCAGAAGTAAATTAGAATTGACTCAGAAACATCTGTAAAAGTCGAGAGTCAGCCTGGCACAATGACCCTTGGTAGAACTAAAACTTATTCTGCAATATTCAAACCCGCGTATAACCGACTTTGGCAAACTAATTCTTTAGCGTCGTCTCATTTCAGAGATATAGTGCTAGTTCTATAAAACAACCAAAACTAAAATCATTGCGGAATTTAACACTTACTGATGATTGTTCAAAATGCGATTATCATGATGACGCTGTTCGCGTTGTTACATAACAATGTAAGATAGTAAAAATGATTGCGCGCATGCAAGTGATATAAGTGTTATATACTGTACGGTAAACAATAATAATCATAATTGTGCTAAATGCTGACTTCGTGAGAACTCTGAATCACCGGAGTCTCAGAAATCCGAAAGCGCACCGGCTACCATGCATCCTGGACCTGGGAACAGGTGGTGTTAATATTTTCACTCAGGCCAGGGTACTTAGCAAAAGTTGAAAAGTGGCTACTAATTACAAAGGAGTTTCAAATGAGCTCCTTAAGATAGTGCCTACATTCGACTATTACCCTGAATAAATAAACAAACCACGAAAGATTGGCTTCCTGCTTTAAAATATCAGACGTAATGGCCTTTCCTGAAATTAAATAGTCCCTAAAACTTAAAAGAATTGTTCTAAAATTAGTAATTCGAATAATAATGCTTATTTAGGTTCTTTGCTTACATATATACAACCTGCATACGCAGAGCAAATGGTTTTTCAAACACGCAATATTATGACAAGTTAATTTTAGAAATTGACTGTACTCTTGGTGATAAATAGGTGTTTCGAAAAATCGCACGGGTCAGAACTGGAAGCCATTTTGCATAAATATTATTCGTCTCCTGTGCTAATCAAAATGATTTCTATCTCCCGTGTAGGATCATCAATCAAGCTCTCATAAAACTGATCCGCTTAGCTTTTGTTTTTTTTTATCAGTCAATACTGGAGTACTGTTTAAAATATTTAAATATTACACAATACGAACTGTGAAGCAGATTGCAATTGCTCATTGGAATAGCGTGTTAAATGTACACTAATCCGAAATATAATTGAACAAACATGTTTATACTTCATACAATGTTTTTGCTTACGGAGGCAATAGAATCTACCGGGAAGATGGTTACTGAGATAAGATGGAACACTGTTATATAAAGACGCTGCGAAAGTAATCATAGCGTATTCTTAATCTGGAGTGAGGCTAACATCGATTAACTATTGAACTAAATTACATATCTGGCCTTTCGCTTTCTACAGATAGATATCGTGTATCGAACACCAAAACTCCTGGGCAAAAAGGCCTCCTGATAAACATAAACTAACTCTGTGCTTGGAATGGAACGGCACTTATCTTTGTTCAAGAATATTTGTAAAATAAGCAACGTGAAAGTGAGACACTATAAAAGTATCTTTTTACCATATATATTATAAAAGTCTTGGGTTTTGACATATGTATGTATCTGTTAAAAGTCTCTTATTTTAATCTCTCTAAGGTGGATATCCAGATGATAACAAATGGTGGCTCGAAGCAGACGCTGAAGTTGAGTTATCCTTCCATCTACTTGGTTTTATCAGAAAAAAAGAGACAGGCAAATAAAGGCAAATCGACTTCAAAACTTGTAAACGGATACATTAGAAATCATTCTTCTAATTTTGAAAGTTGTCATAGTCTTAAGGCAACATTGGACTCCAAATGTTACTTAATAGTGCTTAATTTTAGTTCGTATGTATATTATTTTATAAACTATTTTCTTAGCTGTATTCCTGAAGTACTGAATTCATTTCTCAGCTATTGCAGGTAGAGATATTGTCATAACACCCAGTAAAAGCACTGAATAGCTATGAGTTATTTTTTTCACTTTACTTATGAACCAATATGGTAGGCAAAGCGTACATCTTCATTCTGTGGATAAAGTGAATACAAAGTAACAAACAACAGTCACTATGATACCTGCCATGGGGGACTAATTAAAGATAGCCCATCTTTCATCATCACTTTTTTGGGGGGCGGCGTGATCTCTCAAAGCTTTCTAAAGTTTACCCGCTGCGGGTTATTAATTATTGTTGCAGTTTGCTGATTAGACTAAAACCTCTGGGGAGATGGTTCTTTGGGGGCGGGGAAACCATAACAAGTTTCTGCAAGTTATCGATTCAGAAAAAGGATGTGAGCAAGTAAAGGTTCTTAAATTGTCATGAGTCAAAACATTCACAATTCACTGCGAACAAAAATCACCTGCATTATAACGATGGGGCGTCATTTAAATATATATTTTGTTATTTAAACAACAAAATATTTAAATGTATATTTATTCATATTGAGGAAAACACAGTAGCGAATAATGATTTTGATTGAATTAAGGTGCGATGCTTCGGCTTTATATTTGCCTGCAGAAGAAATCGGCCCCGCTTCCGAAATATCATTGAGGACTGGACAGTCTCCCCTCCCCCATCCCTCCGAACTCCTTTTCCTCACCACACTTTTTACCCGCGAGCAGTAGGTAGATGGACAATGAATCCACTGCGACCTCATCCCAAGTCAACAGCTGTCCACGGATACTTTGGAGGGTTTCATTTAAAAATAAAACAAATCAAAACGGAGTGTAATAAATTTTGATTGTTGTTTATGAAAAATACTTCATGTGCCAACAAAATTATCTCTGTCCAGTCACTCAGTTTTCTATGTGAGAAATGCAAATATTTCTGGCAGGATTTACTTTTTCGCATATTGATGTCAGTAATACCTGTCAAAATGAGCACAGTGTTCATTGAGTTTTGTTCAGCGTTGTTCATCGCAATAGTGCATTGAAGCACAACGATCAGCCGATATTATATAGCGTATCTCAAACACACTCAATACTAATTTAAGAACGCCTGGCTTCCCGATATCCAATACCAAGTGATTGTTTTCGTTTAATTTTACCGCACGCGATACTTCAATAGCCAGCGCGCACTGGTCAGATTTTATATTTTCCCTGTCAGATATATTTGCTTTAACTCACCACTCCGCATTTTTTTGTAGTAAACTTTGGGTCTGTTCATTGCTGCCCCGTCGTCCAAGATTTATTCTGTGAACGGAACAGCCGAAATAATGAAGGAAGATCAATGTTATTTTTGATCCTATCTGACGAGGGAACGTTGAAATACAACGCTAGCAAAGCAATCTTTGTATGCAGTAGTTTTCACCTGGGCCGAGTACGGGGAATAATTCTGACAACTGCCTTTTAATGAAAATATTTATTATGACCTGACGGCGCCGGAAGCAAAGCCATGACTTCTGTAAGCAGAGTTTACAAATAAACTAAAAAAAAAACGTGCGACTGCCTGATAATAAGCATTCTGGAATTGACTTGCTTCGGTCTAAAATGGAAGGAAGGAGCAAGGAAGGATGAAAGAATGGAGGACAAAGTGAGAGACGTGATATTAAGTAAGTTGATCAATTCTGCTGCAATATCAGCTAAAAGGTTTTAAAAAAGCAGCACAAACCACATTTTCTTTATTAAAAAAGCCTGGTTCGCTTATCGCTATTCCTCTGTTTCAATGGAGACTAGAGCCCTTATTAACTAATAAAAACAAACCGCCTGGTTTAAGAGGATTTGAAAGGTTGGACCAATTAGCGGCTGTAATTTGCGCTGAGTCGCCCCGTTTGTTTAGGTGAATGTGCAAAAGCTAGCCACCTGAAAGAAGAACGTCATGCTGGCACTGAGACAAATACAAACCAGCTGCCAACAGACATATTGGCTTCTCAATTCTTAACACAAAAGACCCCAATGTAGCAATGGGGCATAATTAAATTAGGGCATGTACAGTTCTTAACTGTTTGACTAAAAGAGTTTAAAAGACGTTTCGGTGTACAGGTGTTAAGATGGCGAGTTTCACTTTCGTTCCCCCGGTAAAGTGCTGCACTGACTGTTTGCACAGGTTTATTTTTAAACCCGGATTCGAACAATGACCGAGCGGACAGATGGTGCATCGGTCAAAAATTGCGGTTTCAATCTCACCGTCGCCGGGCCTCAGGACAGGGAATTTGTCATTCTTAGCTGCCATTGGAAATTGTTGCAAATATTCTTTCTTCATATGCAGTATATCTCGGACACTGCACTCTCAGCACTATCTTTCCGCCTTTTATAGTTTATTACACATGGTTCATTAGACAAATGAACACCTTTCTCTGCACCTCGACATTAGTTTTCTTTGAAATTAAACAGGCGATTTTAATCAGACCATTGACTAAATGATTCCTCTGTGAAGTTAAAAGTTGCAGAAATGAAAACCCAGAACAGATGAGATTCTGCAGATGCTGGAAATCCAAAGCAACACACACAAAGTGTTGGAGGAACTCAGCAGGTCAGGCAGCATCTATGGAAAGGAATAAAGGGTCAACACTTCGGGTCGAGACTCTTCATCAGGACTGGAAAGGAAGAGGGAAGATGCCAGAATAAGAGACGGAGGAGGGGAAGAAGTAAAAGCTAGAAGGCGATAGGTGAAGCCAGGTGGGTGAATTAAAAAAACGCCTTCTTATTCTGGCATTTTCCCCATTCCTTTCCACTCCCGATGAAGAGTCGCGGCCCGAAACATCGATCATTTCCATAGACGTTGTCTAATCAACTGAGTTCCTCCAACATTTTCTGTGAAAAATGAAAACCCATTTTTTCGAGAACCCGGCCATGAATCAATGGATCGTTATTATCTTACCCATATTATTAACCAATTATATAGTCGCCCTTGAGTTGCTCAGATACCTACAAGGAGCGCAATCGCTGAACGCTGGTGAAGACAGCAACAGATGCTAAATTGCTTATAAGTTAAATCCAAAGGTGACGGATGTTGAATTCGATTAGAAAATAGTATTGTTAACATGTACCTTAAGCCGCATTAGTAATGTAAAAATCTTCTTTTTTGCTGCAATGTTAACAACCAGCTAGTCTAAACACCTAATTACCAAGAGATAAAAGCCATTCATTTACAATATTATATAGAATTTGATTTTTATTAATCCATTGCTGTTATAATGCTCAGCCCGTTTTGACAGCTCTGTTCCATTCACGCTTAGGATCTAACTCTAAAAATTGTACGACGCGCACCGATTGCACGATAAACTGAAAAAAGTCTAATTTTTAAATATGAACAAGAAAAATCTTGTAGCCAATTGCAATAAGAGGGCGATAGATATTTACACAATCTATAATTTGGATATAATGGAAGAAAATTGCTAAGTAGAAGATGCGCTCTGTTTGATTTGTAAATATATATCTAGGCTATCGAAGTCAATAAAGAAAGAATTCAGTCCATAATATTCGTTGAACAAAAGTACTCTGCAGTCATCAAAGCTCAGAATACAATAATGTAAAGAATTTTCACAATGATCTCAGCACGACTTTGAGTCAAGTGCTACCACTCTATTAACCATCATTTTCTCTCCGTAGTGAAAATGCGCTAATCGACATTGAATGGATATTTGGAATAGTGTGACGAAATTGTTTTGGGTCTGATGTTCTCAAACAACTTAATGCTGCCTACCTTGAAGATAGCTATTGTTTATAGAGTAACACGCAAGCTACTAAACGCACTTTCCCTATCATGTTGTATGAATAACGGGTGAAAAGAAATTAAACCGATAACTAATAACAAATTCCTTATCTTTGGGAGATTTTAAGTGATTATTCAGAAATTGAACTTGTTATGCTTGTTACGGCAAGGAACCGAACCTCAACGAGATGTCAAAAACAGCAAACTTCTAAACTGGCGAAAAGTTCTAGTTGTCTATGGGATAATATGAAATATTCACGATAACTCACCAATAAACAATCAATGTGTATTCTCCCTAATCCCCTATCATTCCTTGGAAGTACAGAAAATGGATGATTCTCATCCATTGTCCTATCACTTCTACTCAAATTTCACCTTCAATTTCCCATTTGGTTAAACTTTAAGTAAATTGAACTCTTGCTTAATCACCAACCTTTTTTTTTAGAAAAAGGCATCCGATGCTCTAAGTAACGAAGTGATTATTTACAATTAAAATTTCTATATACTGATATGTTACAGTTTGACTTCACCTTCCCTAAACACATTTACTGAAAAATAACATAATGGACTACATAGACAATAATTGACAATGTAGATTCAAATCAAACCGCAGAACCTCATAAATCACTACAGCTCAAAGTGTTGTAATTTCAAATGCTTTTTTCCATTGCAGAACTGTCTCTTTAACTACCCAACGTAGGAATGCAGATTTTTCCTTAAATGAAATGCATTTCTTCTCTATCTAAATGCTAACACTGCGGCCAGCTGCATAGGTACATATCTATTTTACAGAACAACTGTACTATTTGTTTAAAGAAACCTATACGGAATAGACAAATTAATATGTCGAAAAAAGATATAGCAGGTTGTGGGATTTTAGCTGACGCTTAATATTTTCTATATTCTGATTACGTATTAATATATATAATATATTCTCTAAATTTTGGAGCAGGGACTCTTTCTTTTATAATTAGCTATAAAATAGAGAATAATCTTTTAGCCACCGAGTACACGTTCACCGTCATGAATATCATAACGAGGCCTAGGAAGGATACTGCTAAACGCTTCGACTTTGCTTGGGGAAAGTTTGAGATCGATTTATTGATCTTGCCCAAAATCATGTTTGACGTCAAACTATAAACTGGTATCTTGCCCTATTGTCATGCAAAATTAGTCAACACGGAGGAATCAGGAAGACTGCATGGCGTGCTAAAGGATTAATTTCGAGCACAATTAATTCTGAACTTGAGGGCATCCTGTGCATCTGAGGAAGGTATCTGTCTACACCAGCGGCAGATAAAGCACAAAGGGAACAAGGCGGCTGGCGGATGACTTGTAGGTGTAGACACCCATGAAACAGCCGAGATCAAAATGGTAAAGTCCTTCAAGCATTTTTTTTTGAGGGGGGGGGGTCAACAACCATTTGCAACACAATTCATGGTGTGATCAACAATCGATTCTAAGTCTGGAAACAACAAAAAAAAATGTTGAATACTGCGCATCTTTGCTCCAAGGAAACCTCATTGGTTTTGATCAATAATATCAAAGAGACGTACTTTTTAAACCCTATTCGATTATACTTTAAGTCTGAACACGGTTCCTGATCAATTTAAAATTAAGCTCAGTTGAACGATTGCATGCATATATAACCTGTCTAATTTGTAAAATGAAAAAAATACAAAAGGAGTATTATCTTCATTTATTTAATTAAGGCAAATCCAAAAAAATTGTTGGAAACAGTTATCCCTTGATTGCTGCCTACTACTGGAGAACATGTTCGAAAGTAAACAAACGACTCACGGCAGCTATCCTTGCAACGTACGCCCTAACCCTTCTAAAATATTAAAACATCTAGCTCTTAGCCCTACTTAAAATGCTCTCCCTTCAAGTTAGGGAGAGAAATAGTTTAGATGACTTTTTGGATTACGCGCTTTAATGCACAAAGGGCCTTGCTTAACAATCAAAAGTTATAACAACAGCACGTAAATGCGGATTTGATATTAACTGAACTAGTTTGATTTGGATGTATAAACTAACAGAAATATAGAATTAGAATTTAATTACAAACATAACAATTCTCGGCGTTAACTTACATGAAATTACACAAGTAGCCTTAACACTTGATCTGAGTTTGGATTTTCAGCTAGCCTTTTAAATAATAGGGAAATAGCGAGAGATAGTGGGGGGGGGCGGTGGGGGCGGGTAATATAGTTGAGAAGGAAACTACTACAAAGTAGCAAATCACAATGGAAAAAATGTAAAATAAATTGGAGAGGATTGCTGAAAAATCACAACATTTAAACAGCGACGGTGGAAAATAGGGGTTTATTAAAGGTTACAAATCTAGAGTACAAGTAGGAAAGTGCTATACATTTGAACTGGTCCCAAACTGCAGAGCGAGCGGAGCTACTAACACGCAGATCAGTTACAAGAGCTTTAACATTCTTTTTTAAAGAAAAAAAAAACACAGGCTTATAAACTTGCTTAAAACTGTGGCAATAGTTCTAAATGGAACAATATTGGCAAGTTTAAAATTTGATTTCAGTGGGCATCACATTAAAAAATGACACAGATGACAAGAAAATTAAAGAATCATCATCAGGAAACATTATTACTGGACAATGTTTGGTCAGACACACTTAAAAATGAACAAATCTACAAATGTTCTTATAGTAACAGTCAAAGTACATAAAAGACAGTTCGTTTCCCAGATGGGTATCCCATTTTTTTCTCGTGTTTTAAAGATAAAAGTTCAAAACACTTACACTACCTGGTGGGGATCATCACTGTAAATATTTGGCACAACTTAAAGACAGGAGGGTGGATTTGGGGCAAATCATTTATGTAATAATATCATGCCGGTGTTTGCCTTAAATGTCTATCCTTGGGTGTAATGCGCTGTGTTTGCTGTCGTGGTCCCAGTAGGAACAGTGCATCATGGAGAGATCAGCAGGCTGCCTGGCGCAGGGAAACTGCAGACCGGCCCCATTGCTGGAGGAAGGCGGGGGAGCCGGACTGAGTTGTTGGGGATGGGGGTGATGGTGGTGGCTCATGCCGTTATAGGAGTTCACCATGCTGGGCAGACCCATGCTCTGCACTCGCGAATAAGGGTTGTAGGACGTGTGCCCCGAAAGTCCCTTCACATTGACAGAGCCGACGTTGCCACTGGCCATTTGGCAGGAGGCATAAGACATCGGCGCAGGCGGCCATGAATTGTTCATGAAAGTCGATTGCAAGTACTTGGGAGGGCCGATGTAGCCATAGCTGTCACTTGCGAACAAAGCCGACTTGCTGTGTTGGAAGTGGGTAGGCGGGGGTCGAAACGGGCGCTTCATCCTCCTCCTTCTTCGATAGTTGCCCTTTTCAAACATATCTTCACAAGCCGGGTCCAGTGTCCAGTAATTTCCCTTTCTCTCCCCGCCACCTTCCCTGGGCACTTTGATGAAACACTCGTTGAGGCTCAGGTTGTGGCGGATGCTGTTTTGCCAGCCTTTCTTATTCTTCTCGTAGAATGGGAATTTAGTAATGATGTATTGATAGATGCCAGAAAGAGTGAGTCGTTTCTCCGGACTCTCTCGGATAGCCATAGCAATGAGGGCCACATAAGAATAGGGCGGTTTCTGAGTCGGATCGGGTTTTTCGGTAGCCTTGTCCGGAGATGACTCATTCTTGACTCGGTCTTTGGAACTACCGGTAGAAGTGCTGTCAGTCATTAGAACCATGGTATCATCTTCAGGGTGCTGGTAGGCTGCCATCGTGAAATCAAAGTTCCTCTCTTTTCTACTCTTTTCGCAGCCACACCGCAGGTTTCTTTAACAACGGCAATACCAGAGTCTAGAATTGCAGTGCAAATTCCTTTTGGGTTTGAGTTCTCGGGTCTTTTCTCCGTCCAAAGCCTTGTTCAAGTTCGTAGGCAGTTTGTTTTTTGCATTGCAAACGTAATACATACGAATATGTTACTGTGATTGCACAGCCCAAGCTGTGGGTTTCTATCGCTTTAAGCCGTGCCCTTTTCGTCCCCTTGTCCAGAGAAAAATGCGTCGTCCTATTCGTGAATCTCTCAGCCTATGCTCTCCCCTCATTAGTGAAACTGATCACATTTCCGCTTGCGTCATTCCCACCCCCATCAAGACCGCACTTGCTCACATGGGTTTAATATGAAGGCATTACGCCTTTAAATATTTAATTGTAGAATATTTAAATTCTTAAGAAAAACAACTTCCTATGATATCTATTTTAGTTTTTGAACTACTGTCACAGTTCCATACTTCGGCGTGGTACGAAATGGGGAGGGGACTCAGCCCACTGATCCAAATCTGTGTGGGTTTCGGGATTCGGATGGAAAATCGCCATGTCTCTCCGAGTACACGAGAATGGCAAAAAATATCAAGAAAACGTTGAAGTATAAAAGAGTGCATAATGGGAAAAAAGCTAGAGCATTACACGAGTATGTGTAAAGCGTGCGCAAGTTTGCCCCAGACCCCTCGTTTGTATAATTCTGCATTGTGTGTCGGATCCCACTGCAGTTAAAACAAATTAAATGAAAACTCAACGTTCAGTTGAATATTTCCATTGCCGTTTATTTTAGTCGGTCCTGCTAAATATACGGAAGCAATCCGTGAACAGAACCTGCAAATCCAGTTTGCGTTGATTTCAGTCAGTTGATTTGACGCTCCGAAGATGACCTGAAAGTTATTTCCTGGCAAATTGACTCGATCCACTCACTCCTGGTTAAATAGCTGATTATAAGGATTAAGTCTCAGTGACCATGGGATCCATCTTCTGCACCTACCGCCACGCGTTTACGACGTTCCGCGTTCACCACTACCCCCACACCTCTCCAATCCTTGGAGTACAGGGATTATGTTTTGCTGGGGAATTGGTGAATGGGGGTTGAGTCCGCTCTGCCGACCACCCATATCGGCCTGTGTATGAGGTATTTCCGCGCCTCCGCCGGGTGCAGGTGTACCAGCATTGTTGTGTGTGTCATCACCTCGTTCAGATTCCCCAGAGAAGTTTCCGCAGTTTCGGCTCCGAAATGGTGGACATTTTTTGTCCTCTAACAGCCCCCACCCTGCTATCACCGCAAGACCCCTCCTAACATTTTTCCACATCTCTTTTAAAGGAAGCGATCCTGGATTGGGAAAATCTGCTATTCGAGGTATTTCTCTCTTTTTGCACTTGCGAGCTGCGGCTCGGAAGTGCTGGGAGCGCGGCGCCGGCTTCGGGGGAAACATAGACGAGATTTTCCAGTGAATCACATCTTATTTGTGATACTTCGCAGCACAAAGTTTGTTCCCATCCACATAGCTCTGCTAATGGCAGGATGGAGAAGGGGTTAAATGCGCGTGTGGGGGTGGGGGTGGATGGTTTCGGGTGAGGGATGGAGGAGCAAATGGGGCAGACTCTGTGGAACTTTCAATTGAACTTTATGACAACTCGGTGTTAATGATCATTCTCTTGTTTAAAGTTTGCGGTACTGAATCGTTTAGCTCCACAATAAATCATGTAGAAACCAGTATAAGTCGTTAACCTCTTTGAATAACGGGTAATCGCTTCGCACAGTGAGGTATTTCTGGGCACGGTGATGTACAGGTACAGAACAGTAAAACAAACACATTCCATGGTTTTATTGTAAATTGCCGAGCTACAGAAAGGCACTCAGAGCATCGGGGAAGTTGAAAAGAATTTCGGTATTGTGATTGGCAAGTTCACTTTTAAGTGCTGGTTGAGAAGACGGGAGAAATATTCGCTACCAGCATGGACTGGTCTAAAATCAACAGCACGGTTGTTTGGATGTTGTTCACCGACAGAATTATATGCAAACTGAAATGGTTTTCTTCCATGTTGTTAACTCGCACAACATCCTTTATTCCGGAATAATCCTGTCTTCACACCTTGTAAGAATAAAGGCGCTGCTAATACATATTTATAGCATCAACACACGCCAAATGCCGAAGGAACTCAGCAAGTGAGGCGGCGTCTATGGGAGGGGAAATAAACAGCCGGTGAAGAGTCACGGCCCTCCATAGACGCTGCCTGATTTGTTGAGTTCCTCCGGCATTTTATGTGCGTTGCTCAAGACTTCCAGCATCTGCGGAATATCTTGTGGTTATTAATGTCTATTAAGTGCATTTGGTGGCGGGGGGATATGATAGGTACTCCATTATAACGAAGTGAATTACCATAGGATAACAATCTTAAAACAAATAATTCAATTATGTATAGGAGCTTAACTCCTCACAGTTCTCAGGCACGGCAACTGCAGGACTCGGGCCCTATGAAAAGTGACTCTCTTCAGTTAAGAGAAGATGGTTTACTCTCTAATTCCTGCGCGGCTCAAGTTAACACCGCAGCCTTGTAAACCTTACAGAGTCACACTGACAGCATTATTTCCTCGCATGTCCCTGTCCATTAGGAAGAAGAGCTCACGCTAGCAGCATCTGCTCACTCAGGAGTTTAATTTTGCAATGCTTTTGCCGGAAAGACAAGAAAAGTATGAATAGACAAAATGCTTCCGTTAGTACTCTTAAGGGTGCATTTGAAAAGAAGAGACGGTCGGGCCCCATTGAGTGTTGGCACTATGCCATTCTCTTACGGCTTTTGAAGGGATTCCAGAAATCCATCTCATCTAAAATATTGCACAACTTGGCGTGAAATATAGATTGCCATTAATCATCTGTGTTCTTCATACGCATTCTTCCTATCTTTCTTATCAATGTCAGCAGTGCTGGCAAGAGCAACACTTACTTCCCTTCCCGAACTGCCTCTCAATAGCTAGTAGGGCGCATCCTTAGACCGTAGCCGCCCGAGTGGTGGGATGTGAGTTTCCAGCATTCAGTGCTGATCAGATGAGACATGGGTATGAATAAAATAAAGACAAAGGGTTCAGTTCCAAACAGGACCGAGCATGGATCAAAGCTGTGGTCATAATTAACACGGGTGAAAGTATCCTTTCTCACTAGAGATGAGCTATTTAGGATTCCTAATTTATTTTATAAATCATTGGAGATCTACTGTTGGTTGAATATTCCGGAATAGCAATCATACATTCTTGATGGAAATTCTGCTCACACTAAGTTCCTTCAAGTAAACTACACTCACGGCGGGATAATACGGACGCAACATCATTGGTATAAAACCACAAACATCGTATGTTATGTAAAAAAAGAAACACCTGACGAAATACTAATGCATTGAACAAACTGACCAGGTTATACAACGTAGTCTCTTGGCAGCTAATTGTTTCATCAAAAATATCTGGAAAAACATTTTATCGTTTCTTAATACATGCATTACTAAATGACAATAAAAGGGGACTGCGTGTCCTCATCGTCATAATCATAATCATTAATCAGTTTAGCATTGTAGTTTATGCGAAACATCAATGGTAATAAACAGAGTTAATGCTGTGAGAGAATCAGTTTACTGGAACAAAGTTAAAAGGAAATAATATGTGGGCGGGGATAACATTCTTAAAGACAGCATTCATTAATGTGGATGCTGGTTTATGTTTCAGAAGGGCGCCGTGCTTCAAACGACTGATTGAGCATGATTGTAAATAGAAAATGTCAAAATAACAGTAAAAAAAAAGTACCAACAAGTCAATATTTTCAGGAAATAGCATAAACTTCTTCTGAAGTTTAACTAAATATGAATTGGTCATATTATTTGCGGACGGAGAAATTAAATCTGAGAGTACAATTCATTTTAGACAATTCTGAATGTCAGTATAAATAAATGAAAGAACAGGATTTATCTTTTCATTGTCTTATTCTTATTATAAAAATATCTAAGGCTGTCCACTCCATGGAATGATTTCCAGTGCTACATCAATATTCCAGATGAAGACGTTTCATTTTCCATTAAGTTCCATGCTACCCATTTCAGAGGGAGGGGAGGGGGTGGGGTCATGTTTGTCAAATTTCACGAGAGTGCTGATCTAACCATAGGGTGAAAACACTTACTGAAACATATAATATGCTAATGATGATACACGATAACAATTTCCCTGGTTTCAACGGACCACCGTCTGTATGTTCAATGAATCAATAATTCCTTTAATATTTCGAGTTGAATGTTGCGTGGTTTATGCGTATAATACAGAGCAAAATATTTGCGTTAAAATAACATATCTTAAAGCATATAGACAACTTCATTAAAAATTGAAAGAAGCGGATTGTGTACAATTATAATGGTGTGTCATTGAAACATAAGTTGAGTAAAAGGCAACAGCACAAAATATCGCAATAAATTAAATTAAAAGCACAATTTAAAATAACTTCACGACTAAAATTCAATAGCAAAAAATACGGTAGAAGAGATTCTATAAGAATACATTTTCCATTCACGAACAACACAACCAATCAGAATAGAATGGAAAAACAAAAGATAAACAGCCAAATTCTCCCAATGCAAAAGAATGATCAGTTGGGACTAATGTAGCAATTTAATACTGGAGAAGATAATTAATAAACTAAGCACTCGGCTGCCCCGCCCCATCATCTCAAGGTGGCAAGTGACTCAGTGTAATTTCATTTTTACTTTGGAATCTCAGGCTTGCTAACTATAATGGCACTTTCGCACCTTTAATGCAATCAATAGCACACCTGCATCGTCTTTTGCTTTTATGAAGGTTGGCTCCATGATTCAGATTAAATCTCTGTTGCTTCGGAATTGGATTACAGTGATAAGGAAATCCGAATGATGAAAGTAATGGGATGGGCGTGGATTTTTAAAAATTGGATGTTTGTGCTTTTGAACTCGCTAGTTACATTTACAAATAACCCGGCAAGAGAAGGAAGTATTTGACATTGCTTTGGGATGGTATCAGTAAGTACATACGGTGATTTAAAAAGATTTAAGTATTATTTTCGTTATGTACAGCACAACGTTATGTACAAACAATCCACCAATTAAGAGAGAAAACAATCTAAGTTGAAATGCAAAAGATAAATTTATCTGGAGAAGGGTTTCCCTGCAGCTAATGTGTTGACTTAGTTTGCAGTGGTTTGATACGGCAAAGCATTGATTCTTACTGCAGAGTGAAGTAAATGTTAATTCTTGTTTTACATCGGAATACAACTAGTTTTAGATTAGTTATTTATTGACTTTCTGTTATACTGTCTTCTTTTCCCAATTCCTGACTTCAGGTTGATTGAGGCAGTACGGGGGGTGCGAGAGAGATTGAGAAAGGGGGCGGAGCAAAGAGAGGGAAAGTGAACTAGAAAATCGGGAAAGGATACTACGTTGTGAATAACTAAGACGTTAGGATAAAGTTGGTGGTTTAATATTATGGTGCCTCCGTGGATGCGAATTATACGTGGTAACATTCACTCAATGGACGGCTAGCTCGTTCGAACTAAACTATAAGAAATAGAATTGCTCTACTATATATTTCTGCTGATTGATTATTGGACCTCCTGTCTATTAGGGTCATAGTGTTGTCACTGTTCTAAGTCTAGCTCAAAGAACATATGCACATTTTGGGGGTTTGGAGTAATAAAATATTGTGCCCCTTTAACTGTTTAGTTGCATTCCATTCTGTGACCTGAGCCTGTCTACTGCTTTAACTGCCCGTTTTCAATGGTAGATTGCCTATCTACTGTCGATTATATTTTGAAATTAATATTCCCTTTCTTTATACAATGCGATGGAAAACCCAGCCAAAGGTAAAACGTGCAGCGAAGCTGCATTTTATTCACTGACAAAATTGTTGAGGCAAATTTACAAATTTGAATGCGTCAATAAGTTAAACATTCGAATGCTTATAACAACAAAAATCTCATCCTTTTAAGGGAGTTTTTTGGTGCACTAATTTCTTCAATATATTTCCAGGATATATAAATGACGGAAACATGCATTCCGTGTCTACATTTGTAATATATAGAACGTTATCCAAATTCAACAAATGACCTTTCTTGCTACATTCACTTCTTAGTTTGCAATTGATTTTTAATAGTTATAACTAGCTAACAACAAGTCACACTACTATATTAGGCACAACATTTGCAATTATCCAGAAAGAAAATCAACTGTGATTGTAAGTGGGTACAAATGCCCCTTTCGCCGAAGGCAACGCCTTTCAATCCGAATCTAATATAGTAAAATACAACCCATCGTAGAAATTACCTGTACGACTCATACACTATTGTGGAAAGAATTATAATGGAAACTTTACACAAACGTCCTGATTGAGCTTCCATTATGTCGCAAAGTATCTTCCTGCTTATTATCTACTCTACGTCTGCAACACAAGAATAACAGAGGCATTTCACGTAACATTTATCGAGATACAACAAAATCCATGTCATCAATATATGATGTAACTATTTCCCTAAATAAAAATAAGCATCTTCTTTGAAAGTTGCCGTTTAAAATATATACACAGACACATACATAAATAGTTTAACGCACTTGTAAATAAGATATTATAACTGATATATGCGATGTCGATTACATAGAGTTTAAAACGTATAACACTTTTGTCTTGAATAAAATTATCAGGAAATGATATACCGATAAAAGTACATGGAAACCCCAAACTTTAGCTTGACCCTTCTTGGCCATCTGGATTGGGCAATGATTAATGCCGAAACATATACACAATGTGTTCAATCTAGCATTTGCAAAATTAATCTAATATTAAAAAAAGATCGATCCACCCGAAAATATTTTAAGTTCTATTTGTGCTGCATTTGAAACGATTTATTAATATTTTTCTTTATAATTCTTCTCTCTGAAAAACATTATATTGCAGGGCAAGTTTAGAATACATAGGCTTCCGCAGATACCCTGCATTACAAGATGAACTTCCTATACTGGGGAAGAAGGTTGTAACAGGATGATTACGGAAAAAAAAAACAATTGCCTAGTTTCTTATCAGTTTGTGACTCAGGTTAACATGTTGTATCACAATATATTCACAAAGAAAATCTTACATAACATCTGCACTATAAGCCTTTTCATATATTGAAGCAATTTTTAACAGCTCTTGAAATAATGCCAAATACTTTGAAAAATCTTAATATTTAATATGCATTGAATTAAATAAAGCAGAATTGAATCCGAGTTTATTTATTTGTCATATAATCTCAGTCGTCCTGCTTCGACATAGATCACATACATATTTATACTGAGTTTATACATATTTATACATGGTCGATAAACTGACGATTTTACGATTTTATGTATGTAGTGTTCTTCGTCACATTACAGTGTTCGTGACCAAAGCAATGCTCTTTAGTCTCAGGTTTATCCTAGGCATTAGTTTGAGGGATTACGCAGAACGTAACTCTAGTCTCATTTGGGAAACGATGTTGTTACATCGCAAACTAGTTTTAACACGTTGCCAATAATGCTTCAAATACAAACATTTAGTTTATACCCATGAAACTTAGGTAATAAGTTCTATAATGAAATTCAAGAGGACTAAAATACAGATGTAACGCTGAGGGTTTATAAGGCATTGGCCTGACCACATTTGGAGTACTGCGAGCAGTTCTGGGCCCCATATCTAGGAAAGGCTGTTCTGACATTGGAGAGGTTCCAGAGGAGGATTACTAGAATGATCCCGGAATGAAAGGTTAATGTGTGAGGAGCGTTTGATGGCTCCGGGCCTGTACTCGCTGGAGTTTCGAAGGGTGTGTGTGTGTGTGTGTGTGTGTGTGGGGGGGGGGGGGCAGGGAGGAGAAAGAGCTAGATTCTGTGGACTTGGAAAGGGTCTTTCGGATTGTGGAAGAATCTACAAATATAAGGACACAACATTGGAAAAGAAAGATATCTTCGAAGGGAGATGCGGAGGGATTTCTTTGCCAGATGGCGGCGAATCCGTCGAATTCATTGCCACAGACGATTGTGGAAGCCAAGTCATTGGGTATATTTAAAGAGGAATAAATAGGTTCTGATTAATAAGAGCGTCAAAGTTACGGAGAGAGGGCATGAGAATGGAGTTGAGACAGAAAATAAATCAGCCAAGATCAGATGGCGGAGCAAACTAAATGGACCGAATGGCCTAATTTGCTCCTATGTCTTATGTTCTTATGGTAAGAAATAGTAAATATCAGATCTAGAGAGGGGGTAGGTGGAGTAAAGAGTTACTAAAACTGCACTTGTAGAGAATGAGACTCAAAATGTTACAAAATATATGCTGAATCATTCTGCATATCTCAGTAATTACTTACTTTCAGTCCCTGAACTTTAGTGTTTGTGTTAAGTGCTTTTAATGATCATGCTCTTAACAACCAATGCAGGTCATTGGATCATTTTATACTTCGTTGCCACTTCTCCCAAGTTCATCCCTACAACGGGAACGACTTAGATCAAACAAAATTATATTAGTCTCCGAAATACCGCAAGGATCTGATTCTGACCTTTGTCCAAACATGATAAAACTACTAGCTACTTCGTTTCCTTCAACATATGTTAAAATCACTAAGATTTTTTAAGTAGATGGCGTAATTTCAGAATTCATTAGCATACTCCCAGGAAGGGAGCGAACAATTTAAAGCCCAACATTCGTATGTTAATAATCTATTTTAACCTGCTTTTATGGACATTGGTTGAACATACTATTTGAGTAGGAAACAAGCATGCCTTTAAGACAGAAGCACTACCTGGGTACTGTACAAAGAAATACTAGCTAAAATTCCATCTTAAAACCAAACTAGGCTATAGCTCAGTGTAGTTTTCATAGGAATTTGACTGGCTAGATATAGATGAACATCTGTTATCGTGGAGAATGAAAATGATTTTTTTAAAAAGCAAATGGAACATCTACAGATGGGTTTTGTATCCATGTTGGTTGATTCAATTATGTGCATTAAGTTATTGCTAACAGTAAGCATCTATTTACAAATAGTAGCCACGTGACTGGATAGGTAATTAAGAATCACAGTTGGCATCGTGGAAAAGACCTGGTTAGAAATCTTTCTAACTGGCTTTCTTTCCATTATACCTCAGTTCACTGTGCAGTTTTAAATTCAACTACAAAGTATGGGCATTGCATGTAGGATCATCAACTTGCCACCCATTTGGAATTGCCCTGCAAATGGTGGCTGTTTCAGATCAGAAGCAAATGTCTTTTCGATGGTTTGGAGTCACATATATCATACCGGGCTGAAGACGACAAATCGTTTCAGAGAGGACGTATGCGTATTATGACTAAATTGTCCAAAATTAATCAATTAACTAAAATCGGCAGTTTAACACTTTTCCTCTGGATAATTAGTACTTTTTTCTAGGCCAAACAACCGACCATAAAATCAACCGCAGGTAACTGATCAGAAAAATGAACACAAACAGTTTTACTAGGATCTCCATATAATTTTAATTAGATTATTAGTAGTTCACACCAAGCCTACCTTCAACAAGTGGCATAAAGGAGAATTCCATAAACTTAAAAAATACAGCTTCTAAATAAATATTACGGTACGTCGTTTGGAAATCAGACCGGTAAGTGTACTGGATAATATTTACCAGCCACTGAATAGTTATTATATAACCTAACACTGTTTTATTATTATGATATTTAAGGCAATTATCTAAATTATTATCATTAATCCACTACATGGCCAGATGGCATAAAGGTGATATCGGACACGTCTTAATTTTTTATTTAATAGCAAAAGGCCAACAAAATAAAAATATGACGAAGTGGTAGATATGCCTAAGTTTTCTCTAACACAATTTGACACTATAATACCCCATTCTAAATATCTGGTATCCATGTAGACGTGCAATTTTATACAAATGTTAATTTTTAGCAATATTATTTTCATCTATTTAGGCTACTACTTCCAATCTCTCCTTTAACTAAGGCTTCGGTTCTCCTTGAGTTTCTGCATGGTACTTCTAGAAGTAATTTTCGCCCTTAGCGACATCGATGTTTTTTTTAATTCCTCTATGAATCAGCATATTAAAATATTCTGCGCAACACATCTTTCTGATTTAGACAAAGGGAGGTGAAAAAGTTCAACGCAATTTCAGCACATCACATTGTGTAAGGCATCAGAGAGAAGATGGGGCAGAGGTTGGGACAGAATCCAATAGTTTCCTCATGCTCAAATACTGAAAAAAGGAAGATTTAAACAACTCTGTTGGCTTCGCTGAGACTGGGCATCACGCCTCCGTGAAGGCTTATTCTCATTAATTTTATGTTTTATTTAAGCCCATTGGAGTAATCCCAATTTATTGTGTAAAACCAATAAATGAATAGCGATAAAGCAGAACAGCGGACCATTTATATCTGCTGTTCAACAACATATTAGTGATACTTCCAGTTGTAAATAAACGGGGATATGCCATTACCAAACTGACTAGTAAGCCAGAGGTGCAATATTGCTCCGTGAACACCATTTCGTCTATTTATTTATACGAGTACTCTTATGCCGTTTGTGCTACCGTCCATTGAGGGAGAAGATAATCACATGATCTGAGGGATTTGGGCTGATCATTCCCCTTTTGATACGTGGAGAACCAGGCTCTGTTAAGTTACGATCGCTGGGGGATCAAGTCCACAGGCCCAGAGTCCAAAGGAAACGGCTCTCCTCTTGATACCCCATTCACACGCACACAGTTCTCACATGGTGTTCAGTGTGTCAGAGCAGCAGCTTTAACAGACAGACTCGAAATACAATAACCGACCCATCAGAGGAACAAGAAAGGACAAGGAGAAACCTCAAATGAAATTTCGATTCCAACCCGTGGCTTTAGTTAAAACACTGTCTCATGAGCCCACATTCCTTATAGGTCAGAAGTGGTAACACTCCTGCCCACGGCGTTTGATTTCCACATGCTTCCCAACAGCTTTCCATTTGATCACACGTTCAACACTTCCGTCTTATTTTAAACGACTTAGTTCAATACACGATCCTATAACAACATTTCCACTAGAGACAGCTTACAAATTCCAGCCATATGTTTTAATGCTGAAGGTGCAAATTCACCCTACCCCACACACCTTATCATATTCCTATAAAGACTTTAAATTCAAACAAATACAACACTGCTTTGAACTCAATGTCTTATTTTTTTTGACGTTCTCAATATATTCTGAAGGTGCAGAAGGAACAAAGTCTCCTAAACGGAGCCAACTCCCAGCTCTGTGTTTTGCAAACAGTTACAATATAACGCTGGACTTAGAAGTGGGACAATGGGGTGCATAAGGTAGCAAAGAGTTAAAACTATTTCACACCAGTTTTAAATTAGCAGAAACTGTTCTTCAATTGAAACAAAAGGAAGCAACATAGAGGGCATCTGTCTGAGATAGATGGGAGGGAGTCAGGAAAGTGTACAAGTTCATCTATAGGACAAAATCCAGCACTTTGAATACAAACCACAAACAGTATGTCATTTATGCAAACAGTATGTCACTTATGTACTGGCACATTACATAACTATGAAACACATCAGCTACCCCCAGGCAGGAGGTATGGAAAGAGGCATGCCTGCTAACAATAACTAAATACTGAACATAAAGCCTCAGGTAACATGAATCTGATCCAGGCTTCCATCCTCTCTGTTGTACACACAGTTCCACTTTAAATTCTGTACAATCATCAGTGTGAACCATTTGGTTTTCAACGCATTTAAATATATTCAAAAATTATACTTGCAGCTGCTTCCTATTTATGATGATGAAGGATCTGAAAACACGGCAGAATTCCAGTTATTTTTAGTCGCTGTAGTACCATTACTCAGGTTGCTCATAATAATGTTGAACATTTCCCCAAATGGTCAGCCTAGGGTTTAACCAAGAGAGAAATGAAAGTTTTCAAAAAAAAAATCATAAAAGCTGCAAGGCAGATATTTAATTTGGTTACTTAACCCAGGACTTTAAATCCCACTGTATCTAGGCCTTTCTTTAAACTGCACTCTTTACCAATGATGTTGTTGACTTTCAGAACTATCTGATATAGAGAATTAAGATCTTTTTGCCCTTCACAATGTGCCTCCCCCCAGGTGGTTCCTGCTTCTTTTAGAACACCCTCTGTTATCTGTTTCCACACAGTCTAAGGCCTATTGGCCTTTTCCCATTTCCAGCAAAGATCCGAGAAGCATCAATTTTTCTTTCTGCAGAATCTTACTTCCAAAGCAGTGTTTATTCTCTTGATTCCTTATCTTCCTTTCTTCAGCTGATCAAAGTCTGAATTCTCAGCTGCTGTAAAAGTCTGGTGCAGATCGGCTTTGTTGTTGGGATTCATATCCCACATATCACAGAGGAGTCAACATTTTGTTGAGCTGAAACCACTTTCAGCTCTTACCTCGTGATAATATCAGCGTCCATTGCATAGACTCCAGTACTTCATTAGCCACCTGACATGTTGAAATAAATTGTATGAAACCTGGTGGTTCTGTTTATCATATAGATTGAATTTAAAGCTCATATTCTGTACATTGTTACCACTATTTGTTCCTACCTCCTCAATATTGTGCTTTTCTCCTCCTCCTCCAGCTTTAACACTACCAAGAAAAGAGTCCTTTTTTTTCCATCTTTTGGATTACTATGTTTAATATTTTTAAATCTATTTTTCATCTTCCACTCTATTAATCATTAAGACAGATGGCCCTATAGTGCAATTATGTCTGTCCCAACTGACCAGCCTACTCTTCCACGCTGACCCTCAGTTTTTCTTCATGCCCCTTTATATTAAATTTAAACTTGTGTTTTACCTTCAATTTCCGCACACAGCCTTCCTTCAGACACTTCCTACAACCTACTCCGTTCTGTACTTCTCCCACATCCTTCAATGTAACTACTTCGTACTCTTGTGCTCTCTGTACCCCTCCCTCCTGCTTTTATAGTATTATTGTGTTAATGATTTGCATTTTCTTGCACTATTCTTGCACACTCTTTCACCAAACATCACACATCAAAGTTGCTGGTGAACGCAGCAGGCCAGGTGGCATCTCTAGGAAGAGGTGCAGTCGACGTTTCAGGCCGAGACCCTTCGTCAGGACTAACTGAAGGAAGAGTGAGTAAGGGATTTGAAAGTTGGAGGGGGAGGGGGAGATCCAAAATGATAGGAGAAGACAGGAGGGGGAGGGATGGAGCCAAGAGCTGGACAGGTGATAGGCAAAGGGGATATGAGAGGATCATGGGACAGGAGGCCCGGGGAGAAAAACAAGGGGGGGGGAACCTAGAGGATGGGCAAGGGGTATAGTCAGAGGGACAGAGGGAGAAAAAGGAGAGTGAGAGAAAGAATGTGTGTGTAAAAATAAATAACGGATGGGGTACGAGGGGAAGGTGGGGTATTATTGGAAGTTAGAGAAGTCAATGTTCATGCCATCAGGTTGGAGGCTACGCAGATGGAATATAAGGTGTTGTTCCTCCAACCTGAGTGTGACTTCATCCTTACAATAGAGGAGGCCGTGGATAGACATGTCAGAATGGGAATGGGATGTGGATTTAAAATGTGTGGTCACTGGGAGATCCTGCTTTCTCTGGCGGACAGAGCATAGGTGTTCAGCAAAGCAGTCTCCCAGTCTGTGTCGGGTCTCGCCAATATATAGAAGGCCACATCGGGAGCACCGGACGCAGTATATCACCCCAGCCGACTCACAGGTGAGGTGTCGCCTCACCTGGAAGGACTGTCTGGGGCCCTGAATGGTGGTAAGGGAGGAAGTGTAAGGGCATGTGTAGCATTTGTTCCGCTTACAAGGATAAGTGCCAGGAGGGAGATCAATGGGGAGGGATGGGGGGGGGGGACGAGTGGATAAGGGAGTCGCGTAGGGAGTGATCCCTGCGGAAAGCAGAGAGGGAGGGGAGGGAAAGATGTGCTTAGTGGTGGGATACTGTTGGAGGTGGCAGAAGTTAGGTTGGAGGAACAACACCTTATATTCCGTCTGGGTAGCCTCCAACCTGATGGCATGAACATTGACTTCTCTAACTTCCACTAATGCCCCACCTCCCCCTCGTACCCCATCCGTTATTTATTTTTACACACACATTCTTTCTCTCACTCTCCTTTTTCTCCCTCTGCTCCTCTCACTATACTCCTTGCCCATCCTCTGGCTTACCCCCTCCCCCTTTCTTTCTCCCTGGGCCTCCTGTCCCATGATCCTCTCATATCCCTTTTGCCAATCACCTGTCCAGCTCTTGGTTCCATCCCTCCCCCTCCTGTCTTCTCCTATCATTTTGGATCTCCCCCTCCCCCTCCCACTTTCATATCTCTTACTAACTCTTCCTTCAGTTAGTCCTGACGAAGGGTCTTGGCCTGAAACGTTGACTGTACCTCTTCCTAGAGATGCTGCCTGGCCTGCTGCGTTCACCAGCAACTTTGATGTGTGTTGCTTGAATTTCCAGCATCTGCAGAATTCCTGTTGTTTGTTTCACCAAACATCTTCATTTCAAATTTCTTTAAGATTTATTGCTTTGATGTGGCTTTCAGTTGGTTTATACAATTCTGCAGTTTTGTAATTTTATTTCATTATGTAATTTGCCTATGCAACTGGTTCTTTTCACTTTAAAATATACTACATAAACACAGGTTATTGTTGCCAGCTTTGTTTGATTAATGACTGCATATCTAAACAAGTTTTAGGCAGTTTTCCAAAAGATGTCTGTTGCTTCCATTTGATCAGACTATAGCTAGTTGCTAATAATTACAGTATAGTTATTGGATAGCTCATGGACTTCATAATCCTTAAGTCATTGTTGCTGCTCTTCTTCATTTGGATTGTTTTGAATTCAGATTCAGAGATGCTATACATAAAACTAAACATTATTTTATGATTTTTTGAACAAATCTTGTCAGTGAATTACGAATTTATTTACCCTTATCAATGTGGGCTCTTACATTTCTTCAGTTCTAGAAGATTCACCATTGGCAGTTGTCTTCCTCTAAGCTTTGGAATCTGCCTTAAATCCTTCATGCTCTGCATTTCTCTCTTCTGTTTAAGGCACTTCTTTAAGTTTACTTAGATGACCATTTATTTAACTTAAATTAATCAACTTGATGTTAAATATTCTTCGATAATTTTATTGCAAAATTCATTGAAACATTTCTGGCTGGTAAATATCCTATGTAGATTCAAATTATTAATATTGTTCTTGTAATTAATTAACTTCAAAAGTTATACAAATTTTCAAAAATTCATGCTATGCATTCCACATCATATATACATCACATCTTGAGGTAGATTTAATGCCTAGTCAATACCTTTTTCAACTGATGCACAGCACTTTGTTTATTAACCCACTATTTTTATATTTATTCCGGAAGAATATGGTGCCAGCAAGCAATGCAACCAAAGGTAGCATCCTCATGATGGGCCACAAAACTACTTATTTCTCTTCTTTTATGTCTTCTTCTTCTTTCAAATGTGGTTATGCTGCTGTTAGAGCCTGCGATCTACATTTTGGTGGTGTGTAATTGGGCTGATTGAGTGATAGAAACATAGAAAACCTACAGCACCATTCAGGCTATTCAACCCACAAAGCTGTGCCAAACATTTTAGAAATTACCTAGGGTTACCCATAGCCCTCTATTTTTCCGAGCTCCACGTACCTGTCCAGGACTCTATCGTATCCGCCTCCACCACCATCACTTTGTCCATGTTCCGGCACCTTGTGTTCTGGGAGGCTTCGCACAAAGTGTGTGACCTCGGGGCCAAAAAGCCTGGAGATGGGCGAGAGCCCATGACTGACTCCATTGCTCACCAATCTCACTGATTAAAGGGCTGAGGAAAACTGAAATCATTGAGGCAGATGTGGAAGGTTAGTGTGTGCTCAGCATCATCAACCAGGAAGGTATCTACATGTGATGATCTCACTCATCCTTTCGCTCGCTGCTCCTGAAGGATGATCCCTGCATTTGAATGACCTCTTTTTCCTTCAATGCTGTTGGAGGTTGATGCTGGAGTAAGGTCTAATCGAGGCACTTTGTGGGTTGGACTCTGTAGTTCATATTATGATGTGTTTCTGGTTTTAGGATGCTCCTTTTTTGTTGCTATTTTGAGCTGCTTTGAATCGGGGTGGCCAGCAGATAACAAACACTGAACTGAACTGAATATGCTTGGACTCTTTTGTTTTGTGTTTTACATTTTGTATTTTTTTCATTTGTTGTCTTTTCTGTTGCCGGTTGCGTGATTTGTTTTTTTTACACATGGGAAGAGGGCGTTTGCTCTTTCCTTTGAATAAGTTCCATGGTTTTCTTTGTTTTGTGGCTGTTTGTGGGGAGGATGCATCTCAGGGTTGTATACCGCATACATACTTTGTTAATAAATGTAACTTGAATCTTGCCCCAGCTGTGCCAATGTATAGAAATTCATTTCCTAGCTGTACCTTATATGGTAGCATCTAACTATTTTTCAGTACAGTGTAAACCAGTGGCCCTTTTACACAATGATCGGTCTGAAATTAATGTATTATTAAGACCAGGCCTTTGTTTTTGTATGGAATGAATTGTTTTGCAAATGATTCACTAATATATTTGCCATTATCAGTTTTGTGCTCTTGTTTTTCTTCAGTTTTAATAGATTCACCATTGGTAGCCATGTCTTTGGTTGTCTGCACTCTAAACTTTGGAATTCCTCTCTAAACTCTTCTAGCACTCTATTCCTATCTCCTATTTAGCAAGCTTCTTAAAGCTTACTTAAGTGACCTAATGTTTTGGTCATTTGACTTGAATTTATGCATCTTTGTGCCAAAAACATTATGGTATCCTGTGTAAAACAATGTTCCGCTCTAATTTAAAGTTCCCTTTAGCTACTGTAACTGACAATATATCATGCTTTGCTTAAAGCCAACAGAATATTAATTCCCCATATGCCAAAGAGAATTTTTTTTGCAGAGCGAGTTTGGTTTCCAACCCAGAATGAAAATTAATCTGTTATCCCTATTTCCATATTCAGTTTTCAAAAATAGTTAAACAAGGCTAATGGAATGTTAGATGATATTCTTACCTAGGAGTCTTTAGCATTTACCTAACCACGATGTCCTGCAGGCTGAAGAATCCGGCTTGATGTATTTCTAGTCACAATACCCAGCATGGAAGTCCTGGAAGCAGTCAGGCCTTATCACCTGTAGTGACCTGACGTTTGTTTCAAAGTCCCCAGGACTATGGAATTTTCATAAATAACCAGAGTAACTGGGTTAAGCTCCTAGAATTTTCCATACATTTAGAGAGTTGTAATGAAAAGAAAATAATGTTTTCCTAAAGTTAAAATAAGCTCTGAGTAGACAACATCTGGATACTTAGTAGCGACCTGGGCTTTACATGTTTGAGAAGTTCTAAAGTCAGAGTCACACAGCACAGAAATGTTTCATTCAGCATCTGCACATCGACCATCAAGTACTCATCTAGATTGATTCCATTTACCATCTCCTGGTCCTTGATCTTATATACCTCAGCATTTAAGCACTCATCTATATACTTCTTGATTACTGTGACAGTACCTGCTCCCACCATCCACTCACACTGTGTATTCCAGATTCCAATCACCCTTTGCACAAGAAATCTTCCTCAGGTCCTCGTTAACTTTTTTAAAATCTTTTAATACCTCTAAGTTTTTTCATTAGAAGTTATATTGTTCTTTAACTGTTTGCAGCAATGATTCGTCAGGAACTTCCAAAGGCCAAGGAAGCATCAAGGCATTAACTGAGCTTTCTTCCCTGTAAAATAGATAGTTACCATGTAATTTAATTGCTTTTTTTTGATCCTGAATGTAAGTGATAGATATTGTTTTTGTCCCTCAGATAATAATCAGAGCTAGGTAATTTATCAGAACTGTTAGGAAAAACTTTTTCAAATAAAAGATGCAATAGGTATGGATTTCTCTCCCATGAAACTGTGAATGCTAGTTCAGTTGGTTACTTTAAATCTGTGTCCAATAGATCTTGCTGGATAACATAGAACATAGAATAGTACAGCACAGTACAGGCCCTTCAGCCCACAATGTTGTGCCAACCCTCAAACACCTTATGGAATTAAAGTGGGTAGATGTAACCTCCTCTTATTTACCCCTCGATCGTGACCCCACTAAGGAGCACCAGGCCATTGTCTCCCACACCATCACCAACTTTATCTGCTCAGGGGATCTCCCATCCACTGCTACCAACTTTATAGTTCCCACTCCTTGCACTTCCCATTTCTACCTCCTACCAAGATCCACAAACCTGCCTGTCCTGGCAGACCTATTCTCTCAGCTTGCTCCTGCCCCACTGAACTCGTTTCTGCATACCTCAACACGGTTTTATTCCCCCTTGTTCAATCTCTTCCTACCTATGTTCGTGACACTTCTCACGCTCTTAAACTTTTCGATGATTTTAAGTTCCCTGGCCCCCACTGCTTTATTTTTACCATGGATGTCCAGTCCCTATATAATTCCATCCCCCATCAGGAAGGTCTCAAAGCTCTCTGCTTCTTTTTGGATTCCAGACCCAACCAGTTCCCCTCTACCACCACTCTGCTCCGTCTCGCGGAATTAGTCCTTACTCTTAATAATTTCTCCTTTGGCTCCTCCCACTTCCTCCAAACTAAAGCTGTAGCTATGGGCACCCGTATGGGTCCTAGCTCTGCCTGTCGTTTTGTTGGCTTTGTGGAACAATCTATGTTCCAAACCTATTCTGGTATCTGTCCCCCACGTTTCCTTCGCTACATTGATGACTGCATTGGTGCTGCTTCCTGCACGCATGCTGAGCTCGTTGACTTCATTAACTTTGCCTCCAACTTTCACTCTGCCCACAAGTTTACCTGGTCCATTTCTGACACCTCCCTCCCCTTTCTAGATCTTTCTGTCTCTATCTCTGGAGACAGCTTATCTACTGATGTCTACTATAAGCCTACTGACTCTCACAGCTATCTGGACTATTCCTCTTCTCACCCTGTCTCTTGCAAAAATGCCATCCCCTTCTCGCAATTCCTCCATCTCCGCCGCATCTGCTCTCAGGATGAGGCTTTTCATTCTATGACGAGGGAGATGTCCTCCTTTTTAAAAAAAAGGAGCTTCCCTTCCTCCACCATCAACTCTGCTCTCAAACGCATCTCCCCCATTTCACACACATCTGCTCTCACTCCATCCTCCCGTCACCCCACTAGGAATAGGGTTCCCCTGGTCCTCACCTACCACCCCACGAGCCTCTGGGTCCAACATATTATTCTCCGTAACTTCCGCCACCTCCAACGGGATCCCACCACTAAGCACATCTTTCCCTCCCCCCCCCTCTGCTTTCCGCAGGGATCGCTCCCTACACAACTCCCTTGTCCACTCGTCATCCCCATCCCTCCCCACTGATCTCCCTCCTGGCACTTATCCTTGTAAGCGGAACAAGTGCTACACATGCCCTTACACTTCTTCCCTTACCACCATTCAGGGCCCCAAACAGTCCTTCCAGGTGAGGCGACACTTCACCTGTGAGTCGGCTGAGGTGATATACTGCGTCCAGTGCTCCTGATGTGGCCTTCTATATATTGGCGAGACCCGACGCAGACTGGGAGATCATTTTGTTGAAAACCTATGCTCTGTCTGCCAGAGAAAGCAGGATCTCCCAGTGGCCACACATTTTAATTCCACATCCTATTCCCATTCTGATATGTCTATCCACGGCCTCCTCTACTGTAAAGATGAAGTCACACTCAGGTTGGAGGAACAACACCTTATATTCCGTCTGGATAGCCTCCAACCTGATGGCATGAACACTGACTTCTCTAACTTCCGCTAATGCCCCATCTCCCCCTCGTACCCCATCTGGTATTTATTTATATAGACACATTCTTTCTCTCTCTCTCCTTTTTCTCCCCTTGCCCATCCTCTGGATTTTCCCCCCCGCTCCTCTTTCCTTCTCCCTGGGCCTCCTGTCCCATGATCCTCTCATATCCCTTTTGCCTATCACCTGTCCAGCTCTTGGCTCCATCCCTCCCCCTCCTGTCTTCTCCTATCATTTTGGATCTCCCCCTCCTCCTCCCACTTTCAAATCTCTTACTAGCTCTTCCTTCAGTTAGTCCTGACGAAGGGTCTCGGCCCGAAACGTCGACTGTACCTCTTCCTAGAGATGCCGCCTGGCCTGCTGCGTTCACCAGCAACTTTGATGTGTGTTAGGTGAACTTACTGATTGGTGAAACAAGCTTGGGGAAGATGAGTGGCTTATATTTCCTCTACCTTGATTCTAGAGAGATTATTACCACCGACCGAAGATAAGTGTTGTGGAAAATAAAAAAATGTGTAAGTGCGTTTATAACATTTTGAGGGAATTTGTTAATTTTGAGAAATATTTATGAAAGTGCATTTGATTCTTCCATTTGCAATCATTTGTGCATGTAAAGTATTGACCTAACAGTTTCCATGTTTTGTATTTTTCTTTTCATTCGGACTATTTACACCAGGGTGTTCACTTTTCACATGCACTTTCGCTCAGATAACAGCTTGTTTTCCACAAGGTTACTTCTAGCAACTTCTCAGATTTCAATCATTTCATAAAATGCTAGTAAGTTCCAAGCACATAATCCCAATCTACCAAATAAACTTCCCATTCATTTCTATGGTTTAGCATTCCAGTCCGAAGTATTACATTTAATAGAAACCCCGAATCAACATTAAACATTCCCATTTCCCTAGATTATAAATCTCAGTGAATAAACCATGTTCAGTACATTGCCAAATATTATTTAGATATAGTAGCATATTTTAAAGTTATTAAAGTGTATATAATGAATTCATTATTTATATATAATCTGATTACTATTAATAATTTATATTATTTTCAGGAAGGACAATCATAAATGTTATTAAAAACTCATATTTACATTAGAAGTTATTCCGTTACAATTCAGAGATTTTTCTTTTGGATGGAACAAATATTTCTCTATTCCCAATCTTATAGAATTCTCCATATGTTGCAGGTATCCTTTACACTATTGTCTGCTTCCTTGATTTAATCATTTTGGGATGTTATTTTGTCTCCACAGTATTGTTTCCCATTTGCTACATAGCCTCCTTCAAACCATTTATCTTCTGCAGTAGACTTTTTGAAATTAATGTATTTTAAAAACAGTTCCCTCATTTTAGGTTGCTCTTGCAAGATTTTATTTAGCATCCCTATTTGTAAGAATTACCAGCTATTCTTGCTCATTTAACATGGTAATTTAGTAAGTAATGCATATTTTTTTGGCAATTATAATAATGTGGAAAATTTGTGCATTATTTTTAGTTGTTTTAAGATGGTTTGTAGCCTCCTGGGTGCCAGGGTCAGGGACATCTCGGATCAAGTCTATAGTATTCTGACATGGAAGGGTGAGCAGCCAATTGTTGTGGTCCACATCGGTACCAATGACGTAAGTAGGAGAGGTGACAAGGTCTTGCAAAGTGAGTTCAGGGAGTTAGGTAATAAGTTAAAAAGCAGGACCTCCAGGGTTGTGATCTCAAGATTGCTTCCCATGCCACATTCTAGTGTGGCCAGAAGTAGGAAGATCATACAGTTTAATGTGTGGCTAAGGAATTAGTGGCGGAGGAAGGACTTTAGATTTTGGATTATTGGGCTCTCTTCCAGGGAAGGTTGGACCTGTACAGAAGGGATGATTTTCATCTGGATTGGAGGGGGACTAATACCCTAGTAGGAAGATTTGGTAGTGCTGCTCGGGGTGGGGGGGGGAGGTGGTGGGGGTGTGGTGAGGGATAAATTATACTTGCAGGTCCAGAGTAGATAGTGAAGTGGCTGTAGGGTAAAATGTTGTTAAGCCTACATGCAAATTCAGGAATTGAAATGTTGAGCATGGTGGGACTAATGTTCTGAGTTGTGTTCTGAGTTCAATGCAAGAAGTATTGTGGAAAAAGCAGATGAGCTTAAGGCATGGATCAACATGTGGAATTATGGCATTGTAGCCAGTAGTGTGATGTGATTGCAGGACTGGCAGCTGAATGTTCCTGGGTTTCGTTGTTTTGGACGTGATAGAGTGGGAGGGATTAAAGGGTGGCTTTAATAGACAGGGAAAATTTCACAATAGTGCTCTGTCAGGACAGACTTGCGAGCTCATCTAGTAAGGCTTTATGGATAGAACTGAGGAATGAGAAAAGTATGACCATGTAAATGGAATTGTATTATAGATCACCCAGCAATCTGTGGGATTTAGAGGAGCAAATTTTTAGAGAGATCTCACTGTTGCAAGAAACATAATGTGATAGTAGGTGATTTTAACTCTCAATATAATGAATGGGACTCCTATATTTTAAAACAGTGGTATAGGAAAGAGTTTGTCAAATATGTTCAGGAAATTTCCCTTAATCAATACATAAAAATCCCAACTAGGGAAACTAGAGAGAGTATGATATTAGATCCCCTATTAGGGAATGAGACAGGGCAGGTGACAGAGTTTGTGAAAGGAACACTTTGCAAGTAGTGATCATAACTCTATTAGTTTCAAGGTACTTATGGAAAAGGATAGGTCTGGTCCTTGGGCTGAGACTCTAAATTGGAGAAAGGCCAATTTTGATGGTATCAGAAAGGATTGTGCAAATGTTGATTGCGACAGAAACATGAGAAAATCTGCAGATGCTGGAAATCCAAAGCGACACTGGGAATAGTGAAGGGGTGTGTGTGTGTGGGTGTGTGTGTGTGGTGTGTGGTGTGTGGTGTGTGTGTGTGTGTGTGTGTGTGTGTGTGTGTGTGTGTGGTGTGTGTGTGGGGGGGGGGGGGGAATTACTGGCAGTTTGAGAAAAGTGGGATTTCCTGGTGGCCACCCATTTCAATTCTACTTCCCATTCCCATTCCACCATGTTAGTCCATGGCCTCCTCTACTGCCACAATGAGGCCACACTCAGATTGGAGGAGGAACACCTTATATTCTGTTTGGGTCCAACCTGATGGCATGAGCATCGATTTCTCAAACTGCCAGTAATTGCACCACCCCCCCATCCTTCATCATTCCCTATTCTCATTTCCCTCTCACACCTTCTCTTCCTACCTGCCCATTACCTCCCTCTGGTGATCCTCTTCCTTCCCTTTCTTCCATAGTCTTCTGACATCTATCAGAATTCCCCTTCTCCAGCCCATTATCTCTTTCACCAATCAACTTCCCAGCTCTTTACTGCTTCTTCCTCTCCCCCCTCACTTTCTTAGTCTGACTCCTTCCCCCTTCTTTTCCGGTCCTGATGAAGGGTGTCAGCCTAAAAGGTTGACTGTTTACTTTTTTGCATAGACACTGCCCGGTCTGCTAGTTCCTCCAGCATTTTGTGTGTGGATTGGGACAGTTTGTTTTCTGGCAAAGGTGTACTTGGTAAGTGGGAGGCTTTCAAAAGCTAAATCCTGAGAGTACAGAATTAAAGGCAAGGATAACAGGTTTAGGGAACCTTGGTTTTTGAGAGATATTGAGACCGTGGTTAAGGAAAAGAAGATGAGTAGCAGGAAGGAACAAATGAGGTACTTCTGGAGTGTAAGAAATGCACGAGAACACTTAAGAAGGAAATCAGGAGGGCTAAAAAACGATATGAGGATCCATTAGCAGTCTAGGTGAAGGAGAATCTTAAGAAGTTTAACAGACATATTCATAGCAAAAGGATAGCAAGGGACAAATTTGATCCCCTGGAAGATCAGATTGGTAACCTATGTATGAAGTCAAAAGAGATAGGGGAGATCTTAAATGGATCTCTTTGCATCTGTATTTACTCAGGAGATGGACACAATATCTGTAAAGGTGAGGCAATGCATTGGCGAGGTCATGGACCCTATGAAGATTACAGAGGAAGGGGTGTTTGCTGTCTTGAGGTAAATTTGGGTGGATAAATCCCCAGGGTCTAACAAGGTGTTCCCTCAGACCCTGTGGGAGGCTAGTGCAGAAACTGCAGGGGACATAGCAGAGATATCTAATGCACCTTTAGCCACGGATGAGGTGCAAGATGAAATGAGGATAGCTAATATTGTTCCGTTGTTTAAGAAAAGCTTGCAGAATAAGCCTGGAAGTTATAGGCCAGTAAGCTTGACATCAATAGCAGGAAAGTTATTGGAAGATATTCTAAGGGACCGGATATATAAGTCTGATTAGGAATAATCAATACTTCAGTATATTTGAGTAACATTTGAGTGATATTTGAGGATGAAGGAATACTTTTCATGGTTGAGTGAAGCCCATGAGCAATGCCGGTGGTCCTAATAGTCAAGAGGGATGGGTTAGTCAGGATCTGTCGTGATTTTAAGGTCACCATCAACCCAGTACTGAACCTAGATCAATACCCTCTGCTCAGGATAGAGGGTAGCTTCGCAAATCTTTCTGGAGGGAGGACTTCAGCAAACTGAACTTCGCTGTGGCCTACCTACAGGTGGAGATGGAAGAAGATGACAAAATGTTTCTCAACATAAACACTCATAGAGGGCTTTATAGCTATAATACGTTTATTTTTGGAGTAGCATCTGTACCTGTACTATGGCAGTAAGCTATGGACCAGATGATACAAGGTTGCCCAGGCACTCAGTGTTATATGGATGACAAGGAGCATCTCCAAAATCACAAGACAGTGTTAAAATATGAGAAGATTATGGGCTCAGAGCAGGATGTGACAAATGTGAATTCTTTAATCCAACCAACACAAGTGTGCTGAGAAAATTCAAGCAGTAGTGGATGCTCCAAGGCCAAAGGATGTATCACAGTTTCACCACTTTTTAGGATTTGTCAATTATTCTAATAGGTTCCCGCCAAACCTGACTATTGTGCTCCACCTCTTGAACTCATTGCTACAGATTGGAAAAGAAATGGCAATGGACAAAGCAGTGTGAGATGGCTTTCCAAATGACCAAGGAAATGGTGACATTATTGTTGTGTCTGTGCACAATTACATATCAATTAAATTAAAGCATGTATGTGAGTGATGGCTTTAACTGGTGTATTCACACTGCAGAAAGAGAGAGAACAATGCGCAGGTTCAGACAATAGATCAATGTGTTGTGCTAAGGGGGCATTGCTCTAAAATAAATAAATCCTTGCATTACAGTTTGTCCCCCTTTAGATTAATGCAACATAAAACTATATGTACAAAACATTTAATTTCTCTTTCATAAACCCATATTCCAAATAAACATACCTTCACAATAACAGCCCATAACTAACTTCACATTTCTTAAGATTCAGTCTTTTGGGTGGCACTCTGTTTCTTTCAGGATAGTGCCTCTGGACCTCTGGAGTGGCAACAGCTTTGGTAGGTGCTTTGTCTAAGATAATGTTGTCAGTTTCCAGTACCATGTTGCTGTCAGTGACATCATCAGTAAAAGGTAAGTCCGGTGACTGCAATGTGTCCATCTTGTTGGATGCAGTCAACTCAGGTGTATTCTTTGGTTGAGCATCCAGTATCTGGTCAACATGATGTCTCCATGTCTGATCTCCAACATCCACTGTGTACATCAGTGGTCCATTTCTTGTAGCTATTCAATTGGAGGCCCACTTATCTTCTCGATAATCACTCACTTGGACTTCCTGTCCAATTTCAAAGCTGCTTGCTGCTTCGCTTGGCAACTGGCTGAACTGTATATTCTGCACTTCCCCATGTAGATCTGATTTCAGGAGGTCTGTGTGAGATCTCAGATTCCTGTTCATGAATAGCATTGCAGGTGTTTGATTTGTCATCACATGAACAGAGTTCTGATATACAAAAAGGAAGTTGTCCACTTTGCACTGTCGAGAAATGTCCTCTTGTCCATCGCTTTAATAGACGTCTTGAAGGATTGGATAAACCTTCCAGCTAACACAATCGTTGCTGGGTAGTGAGAAGCTGACTTGAAATGTCTGATGCCATTTTTATCCACGAACAGTCAGAATTCTTCTGATGTGTATTGAGGTCCTCTGTCACTCGCAATTTGTTCTGGCATGCCATTTCTGGCAAAGATAGCCCTCAAAGCAGAGACACTCTTTGCTGAGGCGGTAGACTTCATTGGTATAACCTCCAGGCACTTCGAATAAGCATCCACAGCATTCAGAAATGTGGAGTCCGTGAATGGCTCAGCAAAGTCAATATATACTCTTTGCCATGGTGATGACAGCCACTCCCATAGGTGTAACGGTGCCCATAGGTCTGCTGCTTGGCATCCCAAACAGCTTTTGTCCAAGTCTTCAATCAGTTCATCTATCTCCTTTTCAAACATCTTCTTATTAGCATTAAGCAGCTGTGACAGCCATTTGTGATTAGTGCTATCATTTGGGCTGCAGTTGCCTGTTGATGTCACACTAAGAGCTTTGATTGAGTGCCAGTCTAGTTGGATTTTTCTCAACCATTCATATCCAAAAAGTGCTGGCCCTCCACTTTTCAATACTTAAAGTTCTAACTGCTGTGTTTGGCCTCCATATGTCACACTCACTGCTACTTTGCCTTTGGGAGACACTTTTTCGCCTGTGTAGGTCTTCTCTAATGGTATCTTAGAAAACCATCTGTTGTTGTTAGCCTCTGAAATTATAGACAAAGCTGGCCTTGTATCCAGCTCCATTTTCAGTTTTACACCAGACACATCCATTGTGATCCAAATGATTTTGTGATCTGCACAGTAATACCTCACAATTCTAGGCATGACAGTTCACCTTTGTCAGACTCTGTGTTGTCTGTTTCATATTTGGTCACTTTATGCGTTTGCTTAGTTTTGTGTGTGAAACTTTTCATGGTGTCGTTTTTCTCTTTGGTTGTGCTTTTTGTCTGTCTTGTGCAATCTCTCTATATGACCCTGTCTGTGACGCTTTCTGCAAAGTTTTTGTTTGAACCAAATGTCATTTGCATCATGGGAAGATTTGCCACATTGATATCATTTTTGGCCTTTTGCACCATTCAGGGACATTTTGTGCATTTCAACCCCCTTTTCTGTAGTTCTGCTGCATCCTTTACTCCAGTCTCTAACAATATTGCAATGGTCAATGCACGTTCTAAGGATAGGTCTCCTTTGTGCTTTGACTATGCATGCCACATACAAGCCTGTCCCTTAATGCATCAGAAAGTCCAGCTCTAAAGTCACAGAAGTGGGAAAGTTTGCACAGTTCTGCAATGTATTCTGAAATGCTTTCATCATTTGACTGGTTCCTTTTGTAAAATCTAAATCTCTCAGCTATTTCCAGCAGTTTTGGGCTCAGGTAATTTTGTATAAAGGTAACAATTTTATCAAACATCTTTTCAGGGGTTAGTAGGTTGCATAAGAAATGGTATGTCTTGCACCCATTAAGCTAAAAAGTGTAGGGGCTTTCTTTTGTTCCTCCATCTTGTTTGCATTGCAATACAGTTCAACTCTCTTGATATACGATTTCCAGTCTTCATTAGCGCTATCAAATTTGTCAACTTCCCTGACTGAAGCCATTGCCACATTATTTTCACTTTCACTTCAACATGTCTTTCACTGCTATTCACGTGATCCTTTGTTAGCTTTCGTGATGGCTTTCTCATGCTGTTTAACCTTTGCTGTTTCATGCCATAACTGTCGGTGCAGTTTGTGATATTTTCTGACATTCAGGTTTGTACTCGTTGCCAATTTGCTATGTCTGTGCACAACTGCATACCAACTAAGTAATAGCATGCATGCGGGCAATGCCTTTAACTGGTGTATTCACATTGCAGGGAGAGAGAGGAGAGAGAGAGAGAGAGAGAGAGAGAGAGAGAACAATGCACATGCACAGACAACAGCGCATGTGCAAACAATAAATCAATATGTAGTGCTAAGTGGGGGGGGGAATCATTACTCTAAAATAAATAGATCCATACATTACAATGATATTCTACATCTCCAGTGAAGCTTGCCTGTGATGCCATGCTAATGGTACAGGTGCAGTCATGTCATGTTATGAATGATGGAAGTCAACACGTCATATCCCTGGTGTCACTTGCTGATCCTGCTGAAGAGAATAAGTATGCACATATGAGGGAGAGGCCTTGTGTCTGGTTTGTGTGTAAACGTTTCAATCAATAACTGTACTGGAGAGATTTTTTCCTCATTACTGATCATCAACCACTGGTGTCCATTTTGAATTGCTCCACTGACACCAGCAGCACAAGTGCAGAGATGGCCTTTAGTTCTTGGAGGACACAATTTCAAAATTAAATTCAAGAGGACAACTAATTGTGGAAATGCTGACTGATTGTCCCAGCTACCCTTTGGAAAGGAAATACTGAAAAATCTTAAAAATTGGACACTCCTCTTGATGTATTCTCCCGAATGAAATTGAAAGGGTCCATAATCTGTCAGAGGTAAGACCATAAGACTATAACACATAAGAGTAGAATTAGGCCACTCAGCCCATCAAGTCTGCTCTGCCATTTCATCATGGCTGATCCCAGATCCCACTCAACCCCATACACCTGCCCTCTCACCATATCAATTGATGCCCTGACCAAACAGGAATCTATCAGCTTCTGCTTTAAATAAACCCACAGACCTGGCCTCCAGCACAGCCTGTGGCAGAGTATTCCACAGATTTACCACTCTTTGGCTAAAAGAATTCCTCCTTACTTCTGTTCTAAAAGGTTGCCCCTCAATTTTGAGGCTGTGCCCTCTAGTTCTGGATAACCACACCAAAGGAAACATCCTCTCCACATCCACTTATCTAATCCTTTCAACATTCGGTAGGTTTCAATGAGATCCCCACACATTCTACCAAACTCCAGTGAGTAAGGCCCAAAGCTGCCAGATGCTTCTCATATGCTAACCCATTCATTCCCAGAATTATCCTCATGAACCTTCTCTAGGCTATCTCCAATGACAACACATCCTTTCTGACATAGTGGCCCCAAACTGTTGACAATACTCCAAGTGTGGCCTGACTAGTGTCTTATAAAGGCTCAGTATTATCTCCTTGCTTTTATATTCTATTCCCCTCGAAATAAATGCCAGCATTGCATTTGCCTTCTTCAGTACTAGATACCCTCCAGCTATCTTCGTGTCATCCACAAACTTTGCCACAAAACCATTAATTCCGTTATCTAAATGCTTGACAAACAATGTGAAAGGTAGCGGTCCCAATACTGACCCCCAAAGAACACCACTGGACACAGACAGCCAACCAGAAAAGGCCTCCTTTATTCCCACTTGCTGCCTCCTGCCTGTCAGCCATTCCTTCATCCATGCCAGAATCTTTTTTGTAACACCATAGCATTTTATCTTATTAAGCAGCCTCATGTGAGGCACCTTATCAAATGCCTTCTGAAAATCTAAGTAAATGATATCCACTGCCTTTCCTTTGATCACCCTACTTATTACTTCCTTGAAAAATTCTAACACATTTGTAAGGCAAGATTTCCCTTCACAGAAATTATGCTGACTTTGACTTATTTCATCATCACTCTCTAAGTACCCTGGAAACTTGTCCTCAATAATGGACTTCAACACTCTCAGGCCTCTGGGGTGTCGTCCATCTGGCCCAGGTGACTTATCCACCTTAAAACCTTTCAGTTTGCCTAGCACTTTTCATTTGTAATAGGTATGGCACTCACTGCTGTTCCCTGACACTCACGGACCTCTGGCATACAGCTAGTGTCTTCCACAGTAAAGACTAAAACAAGACTTATTAAGTTCATCTGTCATTTCTTTTCCCCCATTACTACCTCACCAGCATAATTTTCCAGTGGTCCAATATTAACTCTCATCCCCAACTTCTATTCTTTATATAACTGAAAAAAAACTTTTAGCATCCTGTTTTATATTATCAGCCAGTTTGCTGTCATATTTCATCTTTTCCTTATAGCGTTTTTCTGTGGGACACATCCATCCTGTGCCTTGTGAACTATTCCCAGAAACTTCAGCCACCTCTGTTCTGCCATCATCCCTGCCAGATTCCTCCTCCAGTTCACCTGGGAAAGCTCCTCTCTCATGCCTCTGTAGATCCCTTTATTCCATTGTGATACTGATACATATGACATGCTTCTCCCTCTCACATTGCAGTATGAATGCAATCATATTAGGATCACTGCCTCCTAAGATTTCCTTTACATTAAGCTGACTAATAAAACCTGGGCTATTACACAACACCCAATCCAGTTTTCCATGAGTAGGCTCAAGCACAAGCTGCTCTAAAAAGCCATCTCCTAGGCATTCAGCAAATTTCCTCTGTTAAGAAATGATCCAAAGAGAAACCCAAAAAGACCCCAAACTGTTTCAGGTCTACATGGCAACCTAAAATTACTGGGATGTGCAGCAGAAATTCCAGTTCCCCTATTTTTACCAGTGTCGGGATGAACTTGCCTTTGACGAGGTTGTCTTATACAGGGATTGAGAATTGTTGTACTGCCTAAGCAGAGAGCTAAAGTGTTGGAGGAGCTACAGTACATGCCACTCATCTAGACATGGTCAAAATGAAAGCGTTGACTCAAAGCTTTGTCTGGTGGCCCAGATAGATTAGCAGATTGAGCAGTTTGCCATGCACTGTTTGTGATGCCAACATCTCCAGAAGAAAGGCATCCAGAGCTGTCAGAACCTCTTCCTGCACTCCCAGAGTCAACTCCTACAACCACCATGGAGGAGGCACCAGAGCTTAATATTGTGTCACAGCCACAAGTCTCACCTGCTAAGTAGAGTGACCACCACCATCCCCCCACCCCTTTGTCAGGAATGATGTTATCCCACAAGAGTAAGAAATCCTCCACAACAATTAAATCTTTAGGCATGAATGGGACAATTTAAAGTTTACTGTGTTATGTATGTCTATATAGTCATTTCATTAAATAGTTTACTGTATATATATGTGTATAAGTTGAGATGCATGCAATATTGAGTTGGAATCTATAGCTAAGTAGGGAGGACCATTGTGTGTTTAATATTTCTGTAATATTTGAGTAATATTGAAAATACATTGTTTGATTAAGCATTCTTTGTTGTTTACATAATTCATTACGGGTTGTACAAGAGGTGAAAGTATGTAAATTACATATGTCATTATGACACCACTTCGTATGTGCGCTCCTCACATCTCCTGACTCCTGTATTTTTCTTTTGATTAACTTAAGGAGTTACAAAACATAATAGTCAGCATGGCTTTGTGCATACTAAGTCATGTCAAACCAATGTAATAGAGTTTTTCAAGGAAATTACCAGGAACGCTGATGAAGGCAAGACAATGTCTACATGGACTTAAGCAAGGCCTTTGACAAAGTCTCGTCTGCGAGGTTTGTTAAGAAAGTTCATTTGCTTGGCATTCAAGATGAGGTAGTAAATTGGATTAGACATCTCCTTCATGGGAGAAACCAGAGATTGGTGGTAGGTGGTTGCCCCTCAGACTGGAGGCCTGTGACTCGTGACTAGTGACGTGTTGCAGAGATCAGTGCTGGGTCTATTGTTTGTTATCTATGTTAATGATCTGGATGATAATGTGGTAAACTGGATCAGCATATATGCGGTGACACCATGATTAGGGGTGTATAGACGTGAGGAAAACTAACAAAGCTTGCAGCTGGATCCCGACCAGCAGGATGGGCTGAAAAATGACAGACGGAACTTAAGGCAGACAAATGTGAGATATTGTATATTGGGAGGACCAACCACCGTAGGTCTTACACGGTGAGCAGTAGGGCACTGAGGAGTGCAGTAGAAGAGAAGGATCTGAGAATACAGATCCATAATTCCTTGAAAGTGGTGTCGCAGCTAGATAGGGATATAAAGAAAGCTTTTGGCACATTGGCCTTCACAAGTCAGTATATTAAGTACAGGAGTTGAGATGTGATGCTGAAATTGTTTAAGACTTTGGTGAGGTATTATATGGTGTATTATGTCCAGTTTTAGTTACCTACCAACAGAAAAGATTTAAATAAGGTTGAAAGAGTACAGAGAATATTTTTTATTTTTATTTTATTTCTTTTATTTTTCTTTTCTCAGCACATTACAGGCCCTTCGGCCCACAATGTTGTGCAGACCCTCAAACCCTGTCTCCCATATAAACCCCCATCTTAAATTCCTCCATATACCTGTCTAGTAGTCTCTTAAAATTCACTAGTGTATCTGCCTCTACCACTGACTCAGACAGTGCATTCCACGCACCAACCACTCTCTGAGTAAAAAACCTTCCTCTAATATCCCCCTTGAACTTCCCACCCTTATCTTAAAGCCATGTCCTCTTGTATTGAGCAGTGGTGCCCTGGGGAAGAGGCGCTGGTTATCCACTTGATCTATTCCTCTTAATATCTTGTACACCTCTATCATGCCTCCTCTCATCCTCCTTCTCTCCAAAGAGTAAACCCCTAGCTTCCTTAATCTCTGATCATAATCCATACTCTCTAAAGCAGGCAGCATCCTGGTAAATCTCCGCTGTACCCTTGCCAATGCTTCCACATCTTCCTATAGTGAGGAGACCAGAAATGGACACAGTACCCCAAGAGTGGCCTAACCAGAGTTTTATAGAGCAGCATCATTACCCCGCGACTCTTAAAGTCTATCCCTCAACTTGTGAAAGCTAACACCCTATAAGCTTTCTTTACAAGGACATTCCTGGGACATGAGGACCTCAGTTATAAGGAAAGGTTGAGTAGGTTAGGATAGTATTCACAAGAACATAGAAGATTGAGGGGAGATTTGATAGTGGTATACAACATTATGAGGATTACGGATAGGGTAAATGCAAGCAGATTTTTTTCCATTGAGGTTGGGTGAGATGAGATATAGAGGTCATGGATTAAGGGTGAAAGGTGAAATGTTTCAGGGGAACATGAGAGGGAACTTCTTCACTCAGAGGTTGATGAGGGTGTGGAATGAGCAGCAAGTGCATGTGGTGGATGCAGGGATGATTTAAACATTTAAGAGAAACTTGGATAGATATATGGATGGGAGTTGTATGGAGGGCTATGGTCTGGGTGCAGGCCAATGGGACAGGCAGGTTAATGGTTCAGCACAGACTAGATGGGCCAAAGGGCCTGTTTCTGGGCTGTAGCGTTTTATGACTATCAGTCTTTTATCTGATTCTCTTGCATGTTGTCAATAAATCTTGAAAAATTCACATATGTTCCTTGGGAATATTTCATTTCATTTTAATATCTCTATTTTGATCAATTATAGTCATTGGCTAATAAAGTATCAAGTATGTTCACTTCAGCCTGAGTTTAACTCTCCACAAGTCATTCATTGGTGTCAACACACTCGATACATTATGAGTAAGTGATCAGACAAAACATTCAATATTATTAATGATGCTTTCAAATTATTATTTTTATAAAGAATACTCATTGTAGATAATTGTTGAGCGCCAATTGAAAAAAAGTATTTGCCTAATCCATGTTTGAATCTGATTGTAAAAAATACAAACAAATCACAGTTGTAATTATTTAATCATATATGTAATATTCTGATGTACTTGGACTTCTTGACTTTCTTCAGCCTGATTCTATTGTTCATTATCACCAGTCTGTGGTCACTTCCAATATCAGCACCTAGGAACATCCTTGCTGTGGCTCTCTAGATCCCATACCAAAACCGTTAATTGTATTCCTTCGGGCATGTGCCAGATCCAGAGTCGTCATGCCTTGTGTTCTCCAAGGGTGTGTGCAAGCTCCATGTTGTTATAGCTGGCAAACTCAAATCCTAGCATGTTGGTTACAGCATTATAGGAAGGGCTGCTGAATTCCTTCCAGTTTTTCAATGCATCTGCACCCACCCTGGCATTCCATTCCCCCTGGAGATTAGGATGTCCTTTATGCCCACCTTGTCAATAATACCCCAGCTTGGGTGTAGAGTTCCTCCATTTAGTCATCTTCATAGTCAGTTGTTGGTGTGTAGGCCTGTGTTACTGTGATGTTGAAAGGTGCTGCTCTGAGGTGGAGGAAATAAGTCGGCTGGATACTGGGCGGTGCACCTGACTGAGTTCTTGATGCTCCTGTTGACAAGAAATCCTATGCAATTGGCATGTTTCTTTAAGTCACCACAGTGTATATGGCCTTCCTCAGTAAGATGTTCATCAAGGTTTTCCCACCTGACCTTACAGGGTCCCACAAGGTGCCAGGTTTACCTCTCTAGCTCATATGCAAGTTCCTGCAGCTTCCCTGCTTGGGCAAGTGTTCTGACGTAATGAGATGTGAGAGGTAATCTCTCCCATGGATCTTCTGTGGTGAGGTTACACCAGTAGCACACTTAACGCCTCCGCCCTGGTTCGCATTGGATAGCGCGGTCCTTGATGACCTGGGTGGCAACTGATCTGGTATGGGGTCTGTTACTGTGTTCATCATGAAGCATGTCTGGACTGAGTATCTTTCAGAACTTTACAACTATCAGACTCAAGGAGTCTCCAGTGAACTTGCAAGCCTTGGCTCATCAAATAATGATGACTTTCCAATTCTGCAGGAAGAGGTAGAAATAGCCATAAGATTGGGCTGAAGAATAGTAAACCTGCAGGAATAGACAACATTACAGCTGAGCTGATAAAACATGGAGGAGAGACAGTGATAGACATCCTCATCAATATCTGCAACAGAATCTGGCAGACTGGGGAATGGCCAACACCCTGGACAAAATCACTCAGCATCACCCTCTCCAAGAAAGGCAATTTACAACCGTGCCAGACGTATAGAACCATAAGCCTTATCAACCATTCAAGCAAAGTGATGTTGAAAGTCATCTTCTGAAACCACAGCCGCTGAAGAGCAGGCTGACTTCAGAAGTGGAAGAAGTACAACAGAATAGATATTCAGCCTTTGAGTATTGTGTGAGAAATACAACCAACATCAAAAGGACATCTTCCACATGTTCACGAACTTCAAGAAGGCATTCAATAGGGTGTGGCATGATGCACTGTGGTCCACAATGAAGAGATACAACCTGGGCCAGAAGCTGACCCAAACCATCAAGCAGCTCTACACCAAAGCTAGCATCGCGGTATTCGTTCAAGGCACAGTTGGAGCGTGGTTCCGCACATGAGTTGGAGTCCGACAAGGCTGCCTCCTTTCACCCATGCTGTTCAACATTTTCCTGGAAGAACTAATGACAGATTCCCTAGAAGACCATATTGTCACAGTCAGCATCGGTGGACAAATCATAACCAACCTCAGGTTCACCATTGACAGTGATGAGCTGGCAGGAAGTGAGGGTGGATTGGCCAGCCTTGTGAACCGTCTGGATGATACATCTACCAGATATGGCATGGAGATCAGCACAGAGAAAACCAAGCTGATGAGAAACAGTGAGGAGCCAATCACGACAAAAATCAGTCAGTGGACAAGAACTAGAGATTGTCAAATGGTTCAAAAATCTTGGTGCCATCATCAACCAAGAAGGATCAAAGTGTGAAGTCCTTGCAAGGACAGTTCAAACAACAGCAATGCTGGCTAAACAAAAACCAGTCTCGAAAGACAATAACATCACTCTCCGATCCCGGTTGTAACTCCTGCATGTATGTGTGCTCTCCATCTTCTTGTATGCATGCGAATCATGGATTTTGACAGCAGAACTGCAAAAGATGATCCAGGCAGTAGAAATGAGATGCTTCAGCAGGCCCCTCAACATCTTCTATACAGACCATGTCTCAAACAACGAAGTACGAGGCACCATTACCCATGAGACACTACGAGGATCTACTGTCCACAGTAAGGAAGAGGAAACTGAGATGGAATGGCCATATAACAAAATCAAGGACTCTGAAAGACTATTCTTCAGGGAATGGTGCAGGGGAAAAGAAAAAGGGGCAGACAGAGGAGGAAATGGGCAGACAACATTGCAGAGTGGACTGGACAGGGCTTTGCCACAACCCAGGCACTTGCCTACGTGGTGCAGCACTGATCTGTACAGCGCCCCTATGACTCAGGTGGGTTTTGGGATCCATAACTGTAACTGGGTATGTAATATGGACCTCGGACATGCTTGGAGTGCTCACATATGGTGACTACTTTGCATCTATAGTTGGAAATAATTACTGGACTTTCAGATAAATGCAAGAATAATCATTTTTGAAATGTCTTGAATTTTCCAGAAAAGTCAAATTTCAAATTCTGTCCTAGATTATAAAAATTAACAGTTTTGAAGAGTAATGTTCTTTGATTACATTGAAATTAAGCTATTATAAGCAAGGGCAATGGATAGCATATAGCATACTCTGTAAAGAGTCAGTTATAGCACACTGTAATTAATTTATGGTGAATTATGTTTGCAATTGGACCACAAGGTACAACACAGTTCCATAATATTTAATTAAAAGGTCAGAGAGATGGATGGGCAATGCCTAAGCTCTATGTCAACTGTGCTTAAGGTTCATATCACTTTGGTGAAGATTGTAACTCAGATGCTTGTACTTTGGTATTTTTGCCCCTTATTGGTTTCTTTTGAAAAAGCAAAACAATAGCATAATCAAAAGTAATATCGAATGAATTAATGATCTTGCCACGGGGTGGATCATATTCTATTTCATGTTTGCCAGCCACCTACTATTGGAGCATGGTGTTTCTTTCAGAGTGGTCCTGTTGCAATTTTCCTTCAGGAGGCCAGCTCCCTCCACATGGGCAGGAGCCAATGCAGTCTAATGCAAATCAGGTCTCCAGCGACACCAATACCCAGCGATGTATAGAGAAAAGAAGATGAACGACTCATGATGCCAGAATCTAGAACAAAAACAGAACCTTGAGGAACTCAGTGGGCCAAGCAATGTCTCCGGAGGCAAGGTGTGTAAGTTGATGTTTCAGACTGAGACCCTGCATGAGGACAGAGAAGAAAGAATAAAGATTACCAGTGTATAGCAGTAATGGGGCAGGTGTGGGGTTTGGGAAAGAGGCAGGTAGGTGTCAGTTGGAATTAGATGGGGAAGGTGTGATGGGCAGATGGAATCAGATTTTTGGGGGAGGGTACAGAGGAAATGTGTAAGGAGAACAAATAGAAAAGGAAATGAGATGAAAGGAGGACTGTGTGAGGGAGGAGGGTACTGGTAAAATATTACCCAAAATATTTATCACTCAGAGGAGCTTTGACAACCAGAGGCTCCACATCTTCTCCTACCTACTGTCAATGCTGTTACTGAATTTGTATGCAAGTATAGGAATGTCTTTAGCATTCAGCAAACCCAGAAAACATTAAAATAATATAAAAAAGATTAAAATTATTATAAATGTCTAAATATTGGAACATTAAAACATTATGTGCACTGAAGACCGTTTAATACATCTAAATTAAATAAATTGAGAGGACTAAGTATACCTTGGTTGTTTCTTGCTATTAATATCAATGGGACTGCAGTATTTGCATTGGGGTAGGTCAGTGCAGGGGCTTTCACCCCTGCCAAAGTTCACACAGTCTTTTTGGCTTCTATGAAGAGACCATGGAGCAGCTCAGATTCAGCTAGTTGCACAGCTGATGCAGTGGAAGATGCCATTGGAGGCTTAAGGCTACAGCATTGTCTTCAGAATATATAAAGCCCAATGAAAGCATTGGTGCCAGAGTAGAAGATTTGCCCAGAGTTATTAGAGGCAAAGAAGTATACTGCACAGTAACAGGGCTTTCAGTCAATCTGTCTATCCCAACCAATTCTCTAAGCTGAGTTAGTCCTATTTGCCTGTATGTGGCCTGTAACCCTCTAAACATTTCCTATTAATGCACCTGTCTAAATGTCTTTTAAACCTTGTAATTGTAATCACTTCTATCAATCCTAATAGTAGGTTATTCCCCATACCCTGTTCTTTGCATTTCTGGTCAGATGCTAAATGCACTTCTTTGGCTTTGTATCTGTACTCGGCACAATGACAATGAAATTGAATCTAATCTAATCTAATAACCACCACTCTTTGTGTGAACGGCCTACCTCTAAGGTCCTCTTTAAATTTTCCCTATCATCTTAAATCTTTTTAGACTCACTTATCCTGGGAAAAAGACTATGATATTTATCTTACCTAAGCCCCTCTCAATGTTATATACCTTAATTAAATCACCCCTCAGTTTTCTACACTCCAGGGAAAACAGTTCCATTTTATCCAGTCTCTCATTATAAATCAAGCCCTTACTCCTAGTAACATCCCTGAGAAACGTTTCTTCAGCCTTTGAGTTTAATGACTTCTTTTCTTTAGATGGGTAACCAGAACTACACACAATATTCTAGGTCTCACCAACATCTTGTGCAGTTGTAACGGGATGTTCCAGTTCCTGGACTGAATGTTCATACCCCTGGTCACAGGCCTCCTATCTGAATAACTACTCCCCACTACCACCCCCGACTCCTAGCGCCAAGCCAATTTTATATCCAACTGGAGGCTGAAAAATTTTTATGTGGAAATGATGACAGAAGTGTTGAACTCAAGCAGTAACCAGATGTAATTATGTATAAGATGTTATTATTTAAAAATGTGTAGTGACAAAAATTAACATTAGCTCCGCAGCAGCAATAGAACCATAATCTTTAATTGGCTGTTAAAATAATGGCAAGGCAAGAAGTACTTGCTGTAATCTGTGTGCAAATACCACAGTAATTTTTGACAAGGACAGATTTGGAATTAGAAATGGAAGTTTAAAAGTTGCCACCTGGGTTGTGCATGTTGGCAATTCACAAAAAAAAATGACAAAACAGTGTTTTGCTCACCATTCAAATGTATGAATCAACTTTCCTCTACTTGCATAAACAAAACATTGCAGAAAATTAGAGATGGTCTCAAGAGGCACAAGAGTTTGTGCTTATTTAACAATATCTGTCAATAGCTGCTGGAGATAGATGTAATGATTTTCTAATTGTTAGTTCCTGTCAATGAACTTCCCTACCATTAAAAATTAAGCAATACAAGGATAGTGGTTCTTCTTAAGCTTTAATTGATGCTGGATTATGTTTAAAAATCTAAAATGTAATAACTTTGAATGTTAAATTTTCTAACTGTCCTTACTTTCTCTATTTTAATCCAGTATTTCTTTCTCTCTTATTTATCATTATCAATGTAATTACGTAGTTTTATTCCACTCACTCTAATTTACATGCAGATTTCAATAATTGCATGGTGCACTGAAAAAACTTCCATTGTAATAAAAGGGGCAGACGGTTGCTTGCCCGGTTCATTCAGGTTCCAGTTTACTTCAATACAAGTTTTTCCACTCACACTTCCAGCAACCTGCCATGCGAAATACCAAGAATTAAATAGGAATGGACAGGTCTAATGAATCACAGGCACAGTTAGATTAATTTCCACAGCCAATAATGGGCCAATATTAATTCAGGAAGAATCAAACAGATGATTTTTATAAAACGTTTGCTATTTCTCTCGGAAGGAAAAGGAAGACTAAAATGACAGACAGCATAAAAGATTTTCTTGGCTCTGTGTAACCCTCTACCTTCGTATGGTTCTGTTTTTGAGTACTCCTTATCCTGATGAATCATTTTGCATGGTTCTACTCCTGGATGAGCCTCCCTATGAACTGATTCATTTCCAGAGCCTTTAGAGGTCCCCTTCTAAAAGACAACTGATTCTATACAGCCAGAACAAACAAGCTGAGAAATGTTTGTTAGAGGATAAGGCAGGTACATACTGCTGTAATGGCTTTTTCCTACCACTCAGGTGAAAAAGTTGACCTACTTATTTTAAATGTATGAACACAGTGGAGAGAATATTCTAAACTCTCTCCTGCCAGCATTGCCATTGATAATGAGCTCTAGTGTTGCACCAGTTTTATAAGACTTTTGCATGGGCAAATTGAGTCTCCCTTTATTCACAAAATGAGTAAATAACTAGTTTTTACGGATGACAGTTATTAAAGTATAAAAGGAAACTATTCCAGTCCTCCCAGATAAATGGTCTCTCAATAGTTTTCACTAGTTCTGAAATGAGGAGAAAAATCAAATACAAATTCACCAACATTTTGCAGCAGAACTTTCAGCTGGAATGCACAGAGCTGCCTTGTAGATAATCCACATTTTCAGGAAACAGAGGGGATACACACCTCAGTGCAGGGGGCTTCCTCACTTTGTACACACAGCTTCCCACACCACGCAGATCATTGTCTGAAAACTGAAGACTCAGGCAAAATCCCCTTCCATTAAAATGGCTGTCAGGAAACTGCACAGTGATTCTGTGGAACAGGCAACATGTTTATCTTTGTTATCGCCAGCGGAAACCTATGGGAAGCTGTAACCATTCCCTCAGCTTGTCCCCTGTCACATAATTGTATTACATTACATAAAGTGGTTCGGACTCTTAAGCTAATTAGTTGACACGACCTACATCTGAAAGAAGTGGGGGTTCCTTTCTTGATCTTTGAAGACAATGTAGTACAAAGATTAAAAGGAATAATTCTGCTTTGATACAGAAAATATAATATGCCTTCAACTGTCCATTGGTAAGGTGAAGAATTACAGTAGTGTGCCAAAACTTCATGCCTTTGAGGTTTTTTGAACAGAAGCCAATTCCTTACAGACTACAGAATGGCCTCCAGTGTGGATTAAAATAATATTTACCAGTACTATATATAGTTTGGTAACATTTGTTTGTAACCTTTACATTTGTTTTAGACATGTGTTTTCTATAAGTCATTATTTTCAAAACTAAACAATATATTGTACTGGACTAGATCAACCAGGCAATTATAGCAAGATGCTCTTCTCAAATTAGAGATTGAAGTGACCAGACTAAAAATAGCATGCAATTTATTGTGAAGATTGTTTTACACCTCCAATGGTGCCTGTTGAAGCTGTATTATATAGAAACAAAGAGAATGAATTACTACTTAATAATTTTTGATGTACTTAAGTAAACAGATTTCAAAGAACTATAGTATTTGGAAATTAAACAAGGAAAAAAGATCTTCTTAAAAGGCAATTCACATTACATTTTGAATGATTCATCAAGTACATAAAAAGGTTACTGTCCTAACTTTCCTGATGCTTTCTCCCTTTTTCCTCTTTTATTTACTCTGTTTGCGTTACACAGTGGTACTTCTCCATAGAAAAGTAAGTAAGCAGCCATTGCTTAAATGAAGATTGGACAGTAAGCAAGTAGCCATTGCGGATGGCCTGATTGCACCTTCACATCCATTTTGCAAGTGGAATCACAGGAGAGTAACCAGAGAAAATTATCCGGACAATTTCACATCCATCCTGCAGTTCAGAGCTCTGGATGTAATCTTATTGCAGCCCTACCTGTAAGTTAAACATAAGAGTATGAAATGAATCTGTTTATCTCCTCAGTTTACATATTTCCATTACAAAATTATGTAGTGTATATTCATAATTAACTAAAGGGATTTTGTCAGATCATTCATAATGATTTTAATATTTAATTGATTTTGGGATGACTTTGCTGACCTCACTGAATGTGCCACTAAACAGTCACAATAACACTTAAGAATGAAATCAGGAGGGTAAAAGAAGGTGTGAGGTTGCTCTAGCGATCCTAAGGGCTTCTACAGAAATGTTCAGAGCAAAAGGATAGCAAGGGACAAAGGTCAGAGTTTGGAAGATCAGAATGACAATCCATCCATAGAGTTGAAAGTGATAAGGGAGATCTTAAATGGATTTTTTGTATCTGTATTTACTCGGTCCACAGACAGAATCTATAGATGTCAGCCAATGCAGCAGAGAGGTCGTGGACCTTATACAGACTACAGAGGAGGAGGCATTTGCTGTCTTGAGGCAAATTAGGGTGGATAAATCCCCAGGATCTGACAAGGTGTTTCCTCAGACCCTATGTGAGGCTAGTGCAGAAACTGAATGGGCCCTAGCAAATTAACTTAGCCAAATTAATATTTTTATTAAATTAATATTCCTAACCATAGCATCTGGATGCAATGACAATGCACACAACACAATTTCATACCAAGTATTTAAAGGCAGTTGGAAAGTGTATTGCACTGCAAAATCAAATCAAGATTGGATTGGTTGGACTTAAGGACTTGATTGTCAATGACCCAAAGTTACCTTAAGACCTTTGACAGACTCTTTTCTGGAGCACACAAAGTAATTGTAAGTCCTGCAATGGAGAGTATATTCTTTGCTGATAGGAGGAGGAAGCTTCTTTCAGCTGAAGGCAGCCTCAGTATTCACCTAAGCCCCTGGCTCTTGTATCCATTGCTGCATCAGAACAGGAAGAGTGAGCAGAGTGGTGCATTTATCTTAGCAGCTCTCTCAAAAAAACCCCTCAAGTATACCTCCTGTCCAATCAGTTTATTCCCAATCATGAGCAAAGTGATGGAAGATGAAATTGACTGATCTATCAAATGAAGCCAACTCTCCAGTAACTTGATCGATGATGGCCAGTTTGGGTTTTGACAATAATACTCGACCTCAGACTGCACCATAACTTTGAATCACATATAGATGGAAAGTTTGAGTTCTGGAGATGAAGTGAGAGTAACTACACTTAATATCAAAGCAGCATTTGACTGAATGGGGATCTAAGTGACTTGTTAAAATTTATGTCTATGGGCATCAAGAGGAAAATAATGGTTTGAATCATATTTTGTGCAAAAGAAGGATAGTTATGATTGTTGGAGGTCCACCATTTCAGCTCCAAGTCCAACCATGAAGCAAAGGGTAACCCTCTGCAGGGAAAGGAATTGACAACATTTTTGGTCATTCTGTGTCAGTCATGATACAGGATTTTGACTCCAAACATCAGTGTTGGCTTTCCTCTCCACATATGCTGCTTGACCTATAGACCCATTCCAGTACAGTTTTGTTGTTCAAGGTCTAACCATATTCAGCAAGACTAGTCAACATTCAGGCATGGGTGATAAATGAAAAATAACATTTGCCCCACACAGAATGATAGGTTATGACCATTTCCAATGATAAAAAGTCCAAGATATTGCTTTTGACAGTCAGTGACAGTGCTGTTATCAATTCACATTGCATTAACATTCTGGGTCACCACTGATCACCAAGTTAGCCGGACCAGTCATGTAGGTTCTGAGCAACATGCACACAACGCTGGAGGAACTCAACAGGTCAGGCAGCATCTGTGGAGGGAAATAAACAGTAGATGCTTTGGGCTGAGACCATTCGTTAGGACTGGAAATGAAGGGGGAAGAATCCAGATTAAGTAGGTGGGGGAGAGGAAAGTACAAACTGGCAGATGATAGATGAAAATGGATGAGCTGGATACAAGCTGCTAGATGATAGATGAAACTAGATGAGGTCACAGGTTTGTACTCTGTACTGAGAAACTCACCTCCTGTTAGCACAAAAGCTTTCCACTATCTATAAAGGCACTAAATTAGGAATGTAATATTGACAATCACTTGTCTGGATGGATGTATCTTCAATACCATTCAAACAGCTTAATACTAATCAATACAAAAGTGCCTATTTTAATGATATTCCATTCTCCACTTAAATTTCCTCATCATCAGCACACCATCTACATAATACATAACAATGACTTACCTCGCCTACTATGAATGCACTTCCCAGATTTACAGACCCTATCACGAAGAAGGACAAAGGCTTTAGCACATGCCAATAACAACACCTGCAGATACCTATTCAATTCACATACCATCCTAACTTGAAAATGTTTTACCATTCCCCCCTCATCACTGGGTGTAAATCCTGACACTCCCTATCCAGCAGCATCCTTCAACACAAAGATGACAATGATTCAAGGTTAGTCATCAAGTTCATTTTAGGGATGGACATTAAATGCTGGTTCTTTGTAACAATGTCCAGATCCCAAAGAAATAAATAAAAAGTCTGACTGAAAAATCTTTGAATTGCAATTTCTTGCCACCATCTGTTCAAGCACCATTAGCATTTCACTTCATCTTTACGCAGTGTCATAACCTTCACTGATTTTCCACATGAACAAGTGATCATCTGTGCGGCACATTACACATTGCAATTTTACTTATTGACCTCTTCTCATTTTGTTTTTTTAAGGGAAGACACCCACAGACCGCAGAGAAGCAATGATGATGAGAGGCAGCTATAAACCAATCAACAGCTGCAACACCAGCAAGAGCTTAAGATGGGGATGGGGCAGCAGTGGAAAGTCTAATTAGAAGGTGCAGGATTTTTAACAAACAGGATACTTTTGCAGCAGCAAAATTGCTCATAAAAGGTGATGAAAAGGGTATCCCACTTTGTCTATGTTGAGGCCCCATGTGCCACCTAGGCACTAAGGGTTCAGACGACGACAATGACTTTGTCTCTGCACTCACAGAAAAGATGTAAACAAATACATCTGTGCTCTTGTGAAAAATGTAAGCAGTAAAAATATCTTATAAGCAATGGCATCAGTGTTTGTCTATGGAAACAGGGGGCACCTACCTGGGTAAAGCATCAATAATGACAATCAATCAAGTCCATACAGTCTGTCATCAAAGGCTTGTAGACTGTAAATGCTGTCTTTAATGGGATAATCGATAGCCTATGCTTGCTCAGCACACTGATCTACAACCAGGGACTCAGTGGCCTATTCCCAGGATAGAAATGTGGAGATAACACAAGAATAAGCTGAATGAGAACCAAGGCCTTTCCTCTTCTCACCCATTGCCCTAACTCTCTGATCGTGGTCCTTCAAGATAGCCAAACCAAAGAAAGGAGAGAGTCACAGTGATGGTGTCATCTGCGACTTTTAGGAAGAGGCAGACATCTTTCATCTTTGCACAAATGTTAACTTTGCATAGTGTTGGAGTTAAACTATTGTCATTCTCATGATATACAAGCACCATAAGAAATGATTCAGTTGATCAAATCCACATCACTTCTTGGAACAATCCCAATAATTTTATTCCCCCGATTATTTCCCAGTATCCTCCTCCCTCTCACATGCTCATCATGCCATTCCTACTCTCCAGCCACCGACCTTCACCGGGGAAGATCTTTAGCACCAATTAATCAAACAATCATAACTCCAAGATTTGATAGAAAGTACAGCTCTTGGGGAGGTCCACACAATGAAAGCAGAACATGCAAAATCTAAAAAGTCATCAACTAAGGTCCCAGCAGGTGTAAGCATTAATTGCTGCACTACCATGCTGCCCCATAAAAAGTCATTTATGCCAAATGTTTGGAGCATTCATGTAGTTTTGTATATATTTTAAAGAATGGCAAGATCACATGTTTTTACTAACAGGTGAATGAATTCAGGCATGAGGAGACAATTCACTAACAGATTACTGAGTGACTGGAAGCTTGTTCAGCCTTGCAATGATGAAAGCATCTCAAGTCACCTAGGCCATAATGAATATTGCATTACTGTATCTTTGACTCTTACATCTACTCCTCTCCCTTTTAGCCTGTTGAGGAGATTATGACATTTATGCTCATATCTCCAATCCCTGATAAGGCCGAGTTATGGATAACATTACAGTGAAGTACTCTATTCAAAATGCTGGTAGGTGTATGTTAAAGGGTCTCTTAATTTATAATAGCATTTGAAGTGCACATTATCATGCCTTACACCTTGAAAAACAACATTATTTACATAAGTATGGTTTTGTTTAAACCTGGACCATTTTGCTTAGGCGTCTCTTTGGACTCCAATCATGTTTTGAGTGGAAACTCTCCAATTTATAGGAGCAAGTACCAAACACTGGCTTGTTGATGTAACTGGATCAGTGGAGTTGGGGGTGGGGGGAGGTGGGAGGGAAAGGAGGGGAAGGCGGGAGTAATTGTGGAAATGGGTGGACTGTTGCAGGTTGTGTAAACAAAAGGACAACAAACGGATGACCAGGAATTCAGTGTGGACATGCAGGACCAGAAAGAGCTTTTGTGGTTATGGATAATAGCAGAGAAGCCCTTGTAGTTATTGAATAAGATTCAGTGGAGTGAGGCAGATGATGTGGTTGGTAGTACTGGCTTTGACAGGTATGTGCATGGACTCCATTATATCCTGCTGCTAGTCTGATCATAACCTGGAGCATTCACTCATATGACCATAAGGCATAAGAGCAGAATTAGGCCATTCAGCCCATTGGGTCTGCTCCACCATTCCATCATGACTGGATCTCACTCAACCCCATTCACCTGCCTTCTCGCCATACCCTTTGGTGCCCTGACTGATCAGGAAATGATCAATTCCACCTTAATTATACCCATGGACTTGGCCTCCACCACAGTCTGTGGCAGAGCATTCCACAGATACACTACTCACTGGCTAAAAAAAATTCCTCCTTATCTCTGTTCTAAAAGGTCATCCCTCAATTTGGAGGCTGTGCTCTCTAGTTCCCAATACCCCAACCATCCACTCCACATCCACCCAATCTAGTCCTTTCAACGTTCAGTAGGTTTCAATGAGATCGGCCCCACATTCTTCTAAATTCCAGAGAGTACAGGTCCAACGCTGCCGAAAGCGTCTCATATGTTAACCCCTTCATTCCCGGAATCATCCTCGTGAACTTCCTCTGGACTCCCTCCAACGGCATCACATCCTTTCTGAGGCATGGGACACAAAACTGTTGACAATACTCCAAGTGCAACCTGACCAGTGTCTTATAAAGCCTCAGTATTATCTCCTTACTTATTTATTCTAGTCCCCTTGAATTAAATGCCAACATTTCATTTGCCTTCTTTACCGCAGACTCAACCTGTAAATTAATCTTCTAGGAGTCTTGCACAAGGATTCCTAAGTCCCTCTGCACCTCTAATGTTTGAACCTTCTCCTCATTTAGATAACAGTCTGTACTATTGTTCTTTTTCCCAAAGTGCATTATCATACATTTCCCAACACTGTATTCCATCTGCCACTTTTATTGCCCATTCTTTCAATTTGTCTATGTCCTGCTAAAATCATGTTGTTTTCTCAACGCTACCTACCCTCCACCTATCTTTGTATTATCTGCAAACTTTGCTACAAAGCTATTAATTCCATTAGCCAAATAATTGACAAGCCATGTGAAAAGTAGAGGTCCCAATACTGACCCCAGAGGAACACCACTAGTCACCAGCAACCAACCAGAGAAGGCCCCCTTTATTGCCACTCACTGCCTACTGGCTATCAGCCATTCTTCTACCTATGCCTATATCTTTCCTCTAATGCCATAGGATTTTATCTGGTTAAGCAGCTTCATGTGTGGCACCTAATCAAATGCCTTTTGAAAATCCAAGTAAATGACATCCACTGCCTCTTCTTTATCCACCCTGCTTGTAATTTCCTCAACGTACTCTAACATATTTGTCAGACAAGATTTCCCTTTACAGAAACCATGCTGACTTTGACTTATTTTATCATTAGTCTCCAAGTACACTGAAATCTCATCCTTAATAATAGACTTCAACGCTTTCCCAATTACTGAGGTTAGGCTAACTGGCCTATAATTTCCTTTCATTTGCCTTCCTCTTAAAGGGTGGAGTGATATTTGCAATCTTCCAGTCCTCTGGGACTATGCCAGAATCAAGTGATTATTGAAATATCATGACCAATACATCCGTTATCTATTCGGCAACCTCTGTCAGGACTCTGGGATGTAGTCCATCTGGACAAGGTGACTTATCCACCATTAGACCTTTGAGTTTGCCTAGCAATTTCTGCTTTGTAATAGCAATGGCACTCACTCCTGCTCCCTGACACTCACGGACCTCTGGCACACTGCTTGTGTTTTCCACAGTGAAGACTGATGCAAAGTACCCATTAATTTCATCTGCCATGTCTTTGTCCCCCATTACTACCTCACCAGCATCATTTTCCAGTGGTCCACTATCAATGCTTACCTTCCTTTTGCTCTTTATATATCTGAAAAAACTTCTAGTATCCACCATTATTGGCTAGTTTGCCCTCATATTTCATCTTTTTCCTTCTTATAGCTTTTTTAAGTTGCCTTTTGTTGGATTTTAAAAGCTTCCCAATGATCCAACTTCCCATTCACTTTTGATATATTATATGTCATTTCTTAGGCTTTTATGCAGTTCTTAACTTCCCTTGTCAGCCTCGGTTGCCTAGACCTGCTATTTCAGAATTTCTTCTTTAGGACATATATATCCTGCACCTTGTGAACTCCAATGTACCTGAGCTCACTCTTCTCTCATGTCTCTGTAATTCCCTTTATTCCATTGCAATACTGATACATGTGACTTATGCTTCTCCCTCTCAAATTGCAGTATGAACTCAATCGTATTATGAGCACTGTCTCCTAAGGGTTCCTTTATCTTAAGCTCCGTAATAAGATCTGGATAATTACACAACACCCAATCTAAGATAGCCTTTCCCTGAGTAGGCTCAAGCACAAGCTGCTCTAAAAAGCCATCTCACAGGCATTCAACAAATTTTCTCTCTTGTGATTCGTCACCAACCTGAATTTCCCAATCCCTTTGTGTATTGAAGTCACCCATTACAATTGTGTCATTATCCTTATTACATGTTTTTTCCAGCTTCTTTTGCAATCTCACACATCTTGACTACTATTTGGAGGGCTATATATGATTCCTATAATGGTTTTTTTACCCTTGCAGTTTCTTAACTCCACCCACAAAGATTCAACATTCTCTGACCCTACATCATCCCTTTCTAAAGATGTAATTCTATCTCTTATCAACAGAACCACATGACCGCCTATACCTTCCTGCCTGTCCTTTCAGTACAAAGTATATCCTTTGATGTTAACCTCCCAATATGGCTTTCTTTCTCCCATGACTTAGTGATGCCCACAACATCATATCGTCCAATCTCTAAATGCACCATGAGTTCGTCCACCTTATTCTGAAGACTACATGCATTTAAATACAGCACCTTGTGTCATGTTGGCTGGTGTCACAGGTGACAATTTTGGTGTCATTTCCAGCCCCTGTAAACAATGTACCGGTCACTAGCCCAATGCATTTCTGAGTGGCCAACAACACTCTGTATATCGCACATTCCTATAAGGAGCCTGTATGGTGGAATTTAAGGGCTGAGGTCATCTTCACTACCACTGGAAGATTGTTCACTGGGTCCAACAGACAATTGTTCTTTTGCTATGAGGAAACAATGATCAGATATCTCTTTACGAAAACCCTTAGAGCCTAAGAAACTGAGAACTTCCTCCAGACCCTATGCTGAGCAAGGGCCCTTCACTGAGTTACATCCCTGTAATGATCTTCTCTCTTGCTTTAAGCTGCAGCCTCCTGAAGTTCCTTTCTTGTTTTTTTTAATCACGGCCCTCCCCTGGGTCCCACAGTTGAGCTGTACATACAACATCCACTGTGATATCCGTAAATGTGAGACCATGTTGTCGGAATTATATTACATCTCAAGCCTCAACACATTTTAGAGTCAGAATTACCACAACTACAGATCTGACTGGGTTGTTGAATCTCCTCAATTGAAGGCTTAGTAAAAACAATATAACTTCAGGATCCATTCAACTATCTTATTTAGGTGTTAAGAACAGTAAAACCAACATTTATATGGAGCCCTGGAACACTATTTGTTTTATATATCTATAGGATTTCTTTTTTACAGCCTTGTGTGCAAAACAGTTATTGAACATTTGTTGTTCAGTCAATAAGTCGAGTCCGACTCTTCGAGACATCATGGACCATAGGGTTTTCACTGTAAAATACAGAAGTGGATTGCCAGGCCTTTCTTCTGCGCAGATACTGCTGCTGCCCAGTTTGGGACCTGGCTGGGTTTGAACTCAGGAACATCTGAAGTCCAGTGCAGATGCCACTACAGCACCAGCTGGCCCGTTATTGAACATAGCATTTTAAATATAGCAATTTCAAATAAATATTCCACCAGTTGTCAAAAGTAGTAAAAATTACTTCAAATCTACTTTAAGCGAGTAGTTCTGGTGAGTTACATGCAGAGTCAATGATATATTTGCTTATGGTAATATATATTAATACATTACAGTTAAGTGGCTAATTGATTAATAATGCATACTTGAATGTAGGAGGTGTAACAAGGAAGCCTGCTGTTAATGCAAATAGTGGCACTATGGGGGCTGCTTGATCCTGCAGACATATACAGTAAATGGTATGGTCAGCTGGACAGATTAGGGACAAGTAGAATTTAATCCGTGAAGTCCAGAGCAATGCATCAAGGCAAGTTATACAGAACAACGGGGATGATGTTGTGTGGTATCAATGACAGGGGGTGTTTGAAAAATAAGTTCACAGATAGTAGAATGGGGTGAAAAGGTAGTTAAAAAGATGCAGGAATGTATGGATGGGAATAATGTATACAGCAAAGGCAATAGGATATGACAAGGTGCCAGCTGTAGTATGGAAGATCTGCTTTGCAAAACTAACTATGTCTCAAGTCAAGGTCTTCCAGTACAGACACAATACTGGCATCTTCCCAAACTTGAGGAGAATTCCTCAGGATGTCCTGTACACAAAGAGCAGACGAATTCAATTTAGCTAATCGCTGCCTTATCAGCATAGCACTGAATGGTGCTGTTAACTGTGCTATCAAATTGCATTTACTCACCACGTCCATTTTGGGTTTAATCAGTAAAACTGGGTTCGTACCTCGTCACAACTTGAGTCAAAAGGTCTAAAAGAGGGCCTGAATTCTTGAAGTAATGTGGGTATGATGGCTTTGGAAATCATAGCAGAATTTGTCTGAGTGTAGCATTAAGGTATCCGAGTAAGACTGAAATCAGGAATGATGGTTGAAGTCACATTTCACACGAAGGAAGATGATTGCCGTTGTTGTTGTTGCTATTGTTGTATATTGGGCCAGCCACAAGACATAACTACAGGAATTCCTTAGGACAGTGTCCCTTACCCAGTACTCCATATCTTAGAGAACATTCATTGTGAATGCAGAGAGGCACTTGAACTAAACTGGAATCATAGATGGGCGCTCGACAGCTGAGGTAGGGCTTTTGCAATATCACTTCCTAACACAGGTGGCAATGGTCCATCCCTCCTGGATGAGCACAATTGGATCTATTGCAAGTTGCCTACTGCCACAGTAGATTTGATTTCTCTGGCTTTTCACTCTGCACTGGACCATCTGGACAATAGGATCTTGCACACCACGCTACAGTTCATTGACTATGTTGCAGCATTCAAGTCAATTATCCAATCCAAACCCATCATTTGGGTTTAAGACCTGGGTCTCTGTAGCTTCCTCTGCAAATGAATACACAACTTCCTCATTGGCAGATTTCAATCAGTTAGGATTGGTAACAATATTTCCTTCTCTACGGTTGCGCGCTTAGCTCCCTGCTCTGCTATCTATACACATACGGTTGTGTGACAAAGTATAGCTCCAAGGCCATCTTCAAATGTTGCTGATGACCACTGTTGTTGAAAGAATCGCAGATGGCAATGAGTTACCTTACTGGAGTGAGATATGTCATCTGGTTGAGTAGTGCCTTAAAAGCAAACCCTCCTTCAACCAACTAAAACAAAACTAAGAATTTGATTGTTGCCTTCAAGAAGAGGAAGGAGGGCAAACATGTGTAAGTCTACAGTAGGGGATAGGCGATGGAGAGATTCAGCAGCTTTAAATTCGTAGGTGTTAACATATTGGATGATTTGTCATGGACCAAGCACATAGGTACAATCAAGGAAAATTTCCAGCATCTTTAGTTTCTGAGGAGGTTAAAGAGATTTGGCTTGGCACTGAATACAAATAAAATTCAACCAATGTCCTATTGAAAGTGGCCTGACTGGCTGCATCGTGGTCTGGTATGGAAATTTAAATGTACAAGAATGCAAGAAGCTGCAGAGGGTAGTGGACTTTTCCCAATACATCATGGGCACAATCCTCCCACCACTCATTGTATTTATGGCAGGCATCATCCACAGAAGGCAACATCTATCATCAAAGATCCCCACTATCTGAGCCATACCATCCTCTTGCAGCTACCACTGAGCAGGAGGTGCAGAAGCCTGAAATCCCACACCACCAAGTTGAAGAACCGTTACTTCCCTTCGACTATTTGGGACTTGAACCAACTGGCGACAACTTAATTACTACACTTTATTAGCACTCTGAGCACTTTGACCACTTTGCACTGAAATGGACTTTGTTTTTTTTTGTTCTAATTGTGTTTTCATGCAAAACAATCTGTATAGTTTATGTTTAATTCATAGCTGCTTACATGATGCTATGTGGCTGTGATGCTGCTGCAAGTAAGATTTTCAATCCATCTGTGCATATATGAACTTGTCCATGTGACAATAAATTCGACTGACTTTTACATGGCTGATTGGCAGCAATTTACCATCGCGTTACAATGAATTCAGGGAATGATCATGTCTAAAACAGGAGCATCTAAACTTGAATTTCAATTGTATTACCACTGCTAAGTCTTCCTACATCAATATTAGATTGGGGGTGAGGGGTGTGTGCATGGGGACAAAAGTCACCATTGAGCAGTAACAAGACCAACTGCGTAAAAATTTACCTTATAAGAACAAGTTAAAGGCTGAGTATCCTATGGCAAATGACTCAGCTCTGGACACTCTAGAGCCATTCCACTATCTATAAATCAGAGGACAGTAGTGCGATGGAGTACATTCCACTTGCCTAGATGGGTGCAATGCTGAAGAATCTCAGCAACATTCAGGACAAAGAAACTTATTTCTTTGGTGCTTCACCTAGACTCCAAACCCTCATCCCTTCCACTACCAGTGCCCCATGACTGCAATGTTTTGCACCCACAAAAATGCACTGCAGTTACACAGGGAACTCTGACAATGCCTTGGAAGTCTCTTGGCTAGAAGGACAAGGACAGTAGGAGTATCGGATCACCACCACCAGCATGTTCCCAGCCAAGTCGTGCATCAACCTAACACTGAAGGAATTATATCAATTATATGTGCTCTTCATATGACAAAGCCATTCAATCCGAGAATCATTTTCGTGAATCTCCTTTGAACCCTCTCCATTTTCAGCACATCACACGAAAAAGATTCCAGGATTGAATGACTTGCCACATGAAGAGCATTTGATGGCTGTAGGCCTATATTCACTAGAATTCAGAAGAATGAGGGGTGACTTCATTAAAATCTATCGGATGGTGAAAGACCTTGATCGAGTGGATGTGGAGTGGATGTATCCTATGGTGGGAGAGTCTGAGACCAGAGGACACAGCCCAAGACTGGAGGGGCATCCTTTTAGAATGGCAATGAGGAGGAATTTCTTTAGCCAGAGAGTGGTGAATCTGTGGAATTCTTTGCCACAGACTGCTGTGCAGGTCAAGTCCTCACTTATATTTAAGGCAGAGGTTGGTAGATTCATGATTGGTCATGGTATGAAGGAATATAGAGAGAAGGTAGGAGATTGGGGCTGAGAAGACAATGGATCAGCCATGATGAAGTGTCGGAGCAGACTCGATGGGTCAAAAATGTCCTAATTCTGCTCCTATACCTTATGATGTTATAGTCTTATATCATTAATCTTTCAATGTTGCTGGTTCTAATCCTAGAAATCCCTATCTAACAGTACTATGAAATGGTTTTCATCTGAAAGTGCCTGGAATGGTTCAAGATGGTAGCTCAATGCAAGGCGCACAAAATAAGAGAAGGGAGGATATACTATAATTGTGGCAACAACAATTTGAGTTGTCTCTACCATATGTGATTGCATTTAAGATCATAAAACTTAGGAGCAGAATTAGGCCATTCAGCCCATTGAGACTACTTCACCATTCATTCACGGCTGATCCTGGATCCGACTCAACCCCAAACACCTGCTTTTTCTATGCAATAATTTTTTGATGACATTTGTCATAAAACTTATTCTATTTTTTCATTTGCAATAATATGAATAGTATTTATTTGACAATCCCTTGTGATTGAGGTTGACTTGTCTCAGTCCTGGTTTTGTTGGTTTTGTGGTATCTGAAGAGGCCAGTGTGGTAAATTCAGACCCTTCCACTGATGGAGCATGATGATTGGGTGGGGTGGGGGAGAGTCATTGGTGTAGTTTGTAATGTGGCCTGCTCCTTTTGCCATTTATACTAGGCTTTTGCAAGCTTCTGGTTCATTTACTTGAAGATCTCAATACTATTCCACATGTTATTTTCTCCACTCTGATTAGGGATTCCAAAAAATAAATGTTGAATTTCAGTTAGTTTTCTTAATAGAATCTTCTGACTGTGACTATCACTGAGTCCAAGAAAATGATCTTCCTGCTTTTGGAACACATAGTGTAATTTGATATTTCTGATGAAAGGTTATTGACCAAAACAATTCTAATTTTTTCTTAGAATCTGCGTAGCTGGTTTGATTACAATTTCCAGTTTTTTTGTTTTGCTTTTGACACAGTGTAGTTTGATCTTTTGCTGAAAGTATTTTATTTTGAAGAGATACCCTTTGCTGAATTAAACTGAAAGTTTCACAAACTAATCCAATTCAATTGCTGCATGTATGGAATCTGTTGCAAAACTTTTGAGCTTTTTATACAAGAGAGCAAAATTAGGAACAAGGTTTGAATCTACTTCTAAAAATAAAGTTGGCAATTTAGCATCGTACATTTTATTTTTCCCTTTATTTTTCACATATATTTAATATTTCTTTATTGAAATATTTTTGTGGGATATATTGATATAATTAAACAACCATTTTACAACCAAACATAATTGTTGCCAAGAATAATATAAGATAAATTCAATGAATTAAATAAAAAGAAAATGGACTCTCATGTAAAGCTGGATAAGCAGTTTCAAGCAGCTAAAGACTGGACAATACTGACAAGATTGTAATGACTTCAAATGGAGCGATGAAGAATTTTAGAAACCACAACATAGTAACTGTTCACCATATCACCAGATATTGACCTTTCTTAAGGAAACCAAAGTAAATGCAAAAACATTTCAATAAATGTTTCCAGACATTTGGAAGAGCATCACTCAGCAACCTTATCCTTGACCTCATAATGTGTAGATGTTCAGAACCTAAGGAAATAGTCTGCTGCTTCCTTATAACTGTTTAAATGTTCAAGCATAGTTCACTTGTGCTAGTAAAAGGGAAAGGAATGGAAACTGTTATTCATCTGGCAATGGTGCTTGAAAAGCAAAACATGTGATTTTCACTTTCCACAAGTCTACGCATTTTATTCTGATACTTCAAATTAGATTTGTTTCCTTTATAGTAAATTCAGGCATAACCTTTTTAAACGTCTGTAAAATACAGTATCTTTAAGTAAATGCCAACAGAGCCGAACTGCAATTTCCTTACTTAATTCTCCATGACCTCTTTGTGGTGTTCTATAATCTGGATTGTTAGGATAGTCTGCAAGAAGTACACATTATTTCAAAATAAATAGTAATTAACAATATTATATATATATATATAATACAATGATAAAAAGCATGCTGAGGTTCAGTTGTTGTTTAGACTGAACAACAGAAAGGGGATGAAATATGATCTAAATAATTGAATGTTGGTGCCAGATGGAGTGGTTTGAGTATCTCAGAAACTCCTGATCTCCTGGGAGTTTCATGCACACCAGTCTTGAATTTAAAGAGAATGGAATGAAAGACAAAATAAAACATTCAGTAAACTTTTGTTCTGCAGTCAGAAATAGCTTGTAAATTAATTAATGGTCAGGTTAATGATTAGAGGAGAATGGCCAGACTTGTTCTAGCTGATAGGAGGGCATCAGTAATTCTAATAGCCATGCATTACAACAGTGGTGTGCAGAAGAACATCTCTGAATGCATAACATATTGAACCTTGAAGTGGATAGACTATATTTCTACTTTTTGATTCTTAATTATTTGGTGTATTTGGAATTATAATAAACAAAAGTTTGAGTTACCTACACAAAGAAGAAAAATGAGAAAAATGGCTGTTGAATTTTATTTGAGATTTCAAAACTGACTCCTGATTCATCAAGATGTTGCTGAGAATTTATTTTGGATCATTTATCCCTGTCAATGCCCGGATCAGGGTCCCTTTAAATTTAGCTTGTTTATGTTACGATCCGGACCGTTGATTCCCTGTTTTCCCGTGTTCCTCGACTTTGGTGATTATAGGCAATTAACACTCGGCTGAACCGGTAGTTTATAATCTCCGGCTTTCAGCCGTTCGGGGCGGGAGCATCTGCAAAGTCACCAAAGGTACGGCGTGCCAATGTCATCTGGCCGGAGCAAGCCTTGTCTCCGCCCGAAGCCAGTGCCGGTAATTCGCCTTTCCTCACCGGAGCAACCCTGTCAAGATACCTCGCCGAAGCCAGCCTGCAAAGTTTCCTCATCATGGTAGGTCCGTCAGTTAACCTGCCGGAGAGAATCAAGAGCTGCTGTCTACCATTCCCAGGCTGGGTCGAGAGCATGGCACTACCCGGAGGTTCCAAGCACCACGTCCTGGCTCCGGCGGCATCCAAGTACCATGTCCAAGTCCTGGTCCTGGCGGCATTCAAGTACCACGTCTAAGTCCTGGCCCTGGTGGCATTCAAGTACCACGTCCAAGTCCTGGCCCTGGCAGCATTCAAGCACCACGTCCAAGTCCTGGCCCTGGCAGCATTCAAGTACCATGACAAGTCCTGGCCCCGGCGGTCTGTGATTCCTGTCCTACCCCCTTGTCTGAATCCCTTCTCTGCCCCTCTCGCCTCTAGCCCTCGTCTGCAGCCCCACCTGCACTTCGGTCTAGTTCCATCACCGGAGCTAGATAGGTACTGTCTGGTGTTCATTCATGTTGGTCTTGTCTTGTCTTGTCCTCGCCTCCGTGGGGTAAGTCTGGCCGTCTTGCCGTTGCCCCACGGAGAGTCATGTCTTGTCTTGTCTTGTCCTCGCCTCTGTGGGGTAAGTCAGGCCGTCTTGCCATTGCCCCACGGAGAGTCATGTCTTGTCTCGTCTTGTCCTCGCCTCCGTGGGGTAGTCAGGCCATCTTGCCGTTGCCCCGCGGAGGGTCATGAGTCATGAGTCCCGGCCCTATGTCCTGTACCCAAGGAGGGGTCCCGGCTCTGTGTTCTATGTATGTGTCCATGGTTCCATGTATCTGCTGTCCCGAGACCGAGGCTCTGTTTTCCATGTTCCTCCGCTCCCTAGCCCATGTCACGTCCATGCCTGGTTCTGGGGTCCGAGCCCAAGGCAAGACCCAGGTACTGGGTCCTTGCCCAGTCTCAAGCTCGGAGTCCATACCCTAGCCTCTTCATGTCTCCTCTAGTTCTGGGAGCCGATTCCGAGTCCAAGCCCAGACTCTTGGTCCCAGGCTAGTCGTAGTCCTGAGTCCTTATCCTGTTCGCTATTCCTGCTTCTGTCTTGCTGTCCTGGTATCGTACCATAAACTAAACGTAAGTAACCTCACAAGATGTGTCTTGCATTTGGGTCCACCCTTGCTCCAAAGCCCCCACCATTGTGATAATTCCCCAAAATACTTATTTAACCCCTTAGTCTTATAGTTTCAGGAAATTCACATTCATTTGAGTCTTATAGTTTCAGGAAATTCACATTCATTTGAATTCCAAGAAACAAAACCTTTAAACTGAGCTAATAAAAGAACTCTCCAGGCTTTGTGACACTGCGATTTTATAGATTTTCATTTACATGTTCTTTTGAGTTGGCCTAAAGCATTATTTAAGCAGAGTGAGACCAGAAAATGCATTTCCAAAGATTTGGAGGTGCTGTTTTATGAACCACAACACGTGATTTGGAAGGCAAATGAAATGTTGGCTTTATTACAGAAGATAGGAAATGGATTTTAATGCAAATTCACGGAATTCTCGTGAGACTGCAGTGGCGTAGTGAATACAGATTTTGTCTAAACTTGCTCCAGAGACAGTGCAGAGAAGATTCACTTCTCAACTTCTGGGATGAAGGGGTTGATATATGAAGGTCAGTTGAACAATACTCACAAAAACAATAATAAGGGCTGGCAAATTAAGGGTTAGGAATCCTGGTACTGAAGCCAAGATTGGATCAGTCATGATCTTACTGTAGTTTTCCCATTGCATTTATGATAACAAACACATTAGAAGGAATAACTATTTGATTAAAACAAAGTTGTGGTCATTTGCAAAGCAGTAGTGGCACAGTGCTAATATCTGTGGCCATTTGCAAGAGCTGGGCTGGACATATGGGAAGTATTATGGGAATTTGCATCTTAAAGACTTGACTCTTCCACGTCCTTCAGATGAAGCTGCCATGCTGATCTTTTTTTTCTTTTAATTGAGCTTGAATGGCTTTAGAAGCTAGGATTCAATCACAGGTCTCAATGGCAGAACTGTGATTTTGTATTATGTTACGCATCTTGCCTTGTAATAAAAATAACATGTCAAGCAAGATTCATAGGCACCTATGGACCTCAGTACAATGAAAGGTGCCTGATCTGATCTGCTGTCACTATTTCTATTCCCCTTTTTAATATTATGTATGTTTTTAACTGAATGCTGGCGACATTTTATAGAGTCTCTTAGGCATACTTTCCCAGATTTACTGTGAATCTGGGAGGTCATCCAGCTAGGATCACAACCAAACTACTTGCACATTGTATCAGAACCCAATAAATAATATATATGATTATTCAATTGAGTTCCAGGCCAGGTAACATTGCAATGCAGCAAGACAATTAAGGCAACTGCTAGAGTCAATTAAAAACTTTGGTTCCTTTGAAAATATATAATCTGTTATTAATAAAGAGAAGCAACATTTATATGATAACACAATTTACAAAGGCTTTAGGATATAATTCATAATTGTAGCCAACTCCACTCATGTAATAGCTGAGGACACCATCTGCCTAGCAATAAGATGTTTCAGCCAACACCCGTTTAGCCACTCCCATCAGCTGGGAGTGTAAAAATTGATAACAATTGGATTAGAAAAGGGCAAAATCGAATTGTATTCTTAATTTTGATCAGCATCTAGTGACTCCCAATGGAAAAGTATAGAAAAGCAGCATGGAAAAAGATAAATGTGTTTGTAATGGTCTTTAGAGCAACTACAAACAAAACTCAGCTATTTAGACAGGGTTTTGACTGTTTGGTTAAAAATAAAATGAAATGGGAAGCACTTCTTTGCATAATAGATTGTCTTTCTAATACTTCCAGGCATTTCTGAAATTGCTGTAAGATTTAATATCTGATTTTATTCTATTAGGGAATCTGTGTAGGTTTCAAGTGACATTTTACTGTTTTCTACAATATTTTGCACAGCAGTACTAGAAAGTCTAAAGGTAAGTTTTGATTAGCTGAATGTTCGGATTTCAACCGTATTTTAAAATCTTTAAAGTAAGTTTAGCAATCGATTTACCCACAAGCTTTAATTCTTTTAAGGTTCTTTTCTGTTATCAGTATCATATAAACTTTAAAAAATACTAAATTTGGAGTTTAGATGGAGTAAATATTTCCTCAAATACTGATTACTTGAAGAAGATAATGAACTAATCTCAAATATTCAGCAATCTTTTTACTTAGTTTTAAATTGTCTTTAAGTTTTGAAGGTTTTGATAAGTATTTTGAAAAATGAATATCTGGCAATATAATACATGATATGTTATTCTGAAATCATTATCTTGAAAATATTCACAGCTGAAGGCATTTTTGGATCTGTATCTCAGTATTAAAGTATTTGAAATTTAATTTTAAAATACTAGATACTGTTTCATCAAAAAATCTCTCCCAGAGAAGCAGTGCAGTCCAGCAGTACCTTAGTCTTATCCTAAATTTCAGGAATATTGACAAAAATATTTACTGCAAATTTAAACAGTTCATGTTGGATATGCAATACCAGCCTGACATTAGAACAGGCTACTTACACTAAATGCAATCATTTCATTATTTAGAATTAAGTATCTGTTGCCACAAACACAATTAGAGTCAACAGTGAGCTAATTAGCTTTATGTTTCATTCTAATGCAGTACACCGTGTGAACCCATGAAGGTATCATCTCTTCTGGTTATAAACTGCTGCTATTGCTTGAAATTGTTATATAAAAACTTCAACAAAATGGCTTGTGGGATACATTTTCATCTCCGTGGAAAATAACAGATTGTGTAACAGATTTAGTCTTGGATTTTTCTACTTATTTTAACCTGGGTGCACACACAGTTGCAAATGCATTCCTAAGAAATATAATTAGGCTGAGTATAGATTTTATGTTAACCTGGTATCCACATTTTTTTCGGTATTGTGTTTTGAGACAATTACAGTTTGAAAGTATTATCTATTTTGTTTACTTGGCTTTTCACTTATAATCATATTACAAGGGGAAATGCAGGAAACTGAATCTTAATCAGTTTAAACATTTGTTTTCTCTCATGATGTTTTCCCTTTTCAACTGCTTTTTAAGTGAAGCTTTAGAAGTTATTAGAGAGCAAAAAAACAAAGAACAGTACAGCACAGGACAGGCCATTAAGTCCAAATTGTTGTGGCAACCTTGATCCCAGTTTATAGTACAGGTTCTCTTCCTGTGTCATCCATATCCCTCCGTTCCCTTCACATTCATCTGTTTATCAGAAAGCTTTGGAAACTCCACCAAACTGTTTGCTTCCACTATTACTCCTGGTAATCCTTGCCAGGCACCTACCATTCTTGCCATAAAAACTTGTCCCTCACATCATTATCATGTCTAAAACAACAAAACCCAAGAACTTTGGGCTGCCAGTCCTGTCCATCATGCAACTAGGTTTCTGTAATGCCAATAACATCATAATTCCATGCACAGATCCAGGCTCTAAATTCATCTTGCATAACCACATAATTACTGGGCGTTGAAATAAACATTTCATTTCACCCGTCTCACCATGTTACCTTGCCTACTATGAGCTGTCCCTCCTTTCAGACTTGTCATATAATCTTCCTTGCACTCAACCCAGCACCTGTTGCCTTGTTGCTGTGGTTCCCATCTCCCTGCCACTCTAGTTTAAATTGTCACAAGTAGCACTAGCAAACCTCCCAGTGAGGATATCAGTTCCTCTCAGCTCAGATGCAAATTATCTGGTTTGGACAGGTCCCACCTACCCTGGAAGAGAGCCATCTGAAGCCCTCCTTCCTGCACCAGCTCCTTAGCCATGTATTGAACTGCACAAAGTATCTATTTCTCCCCTCATTAGCACATGGCACAGGAAGTAATCCTGCAATTGCAAGCCTGGAAGTCTTAGGTTTTAACATCATCCTTACTCCTGCGTATGTCATTGACACCAGAAGTCACTGATCATGATGTCCAACTGTTCACCTTCCCCTTTCAGAATATCCTATACCCACTGTGAGATATCCCCAACCCTGGGACAAGAGAGGAAAGACACACTTCTGGTGTCTTGATTGCAGCCACAGAATGTTATCTTCACCACTTAGAAATGAGTGTCCTGGCACTATCGCTGTACCTGACATTATCCTTCCCTCTTTGCCTCAGAGCCAGGCACAGTAACTCTGACCCAGCAACTGGTGCTCTTCTCCGAAAGTTCATTCCCCCACCCAACAGTATCCAAAGTGGTACACCTGTTATTGAGGGGAATGATGATAGGGGAATCCTGCACTGTCAGTTTACCACACCCCTTTACTTCCCCTGGTGGTCATCTGTATATCTGTAACGTGCACCTTACTGTGACCGCCACAGTAAATCTGATTAGGAACAGGGTCTGATTAGGAACAGTCAACATGAATTTGTGTGTGGTCAAATGTTTGACAAATCTTACTGAATTTTTTGAAGAGGTTACTAGGAAAGTTGACGAGGGTAAAGTGGTGGATGTTGTCTATGTGGACTTCAATAAGGCCTTTGACAAGGTTCCACACGGAAAGTTAGTTAGGAAGGTTCAATCGTTAGGTATTAATATTGCAGTAGTAAAATGGATTCAGCAGTGGCTGGATGGGAGATGCCAGAGAGTAGTGGTGGATAACTGTTTGTCACATTGGAGGTTGGTGACTAGTGGTGTGCCTCAGGGATCTGTACTGGGTCCAATGTTGTTTGTCATATACATTAATGATCTGGATGATGGGGTGGTAAATTGGATTAGTAAGTATGCATGTGGTACTAAGATAGGTGGAGTTGTGGATAATGAAGTAGGTTTTCAAAGCTTGCAGAGAGATTTAGGCCAGTTAGAAGAGTGGGCTAAAAGACGGCAGATGGCATTTAACGCTGATAAATGTGAGGTGCTACATTTTGGGAGGACTAATCAAAATAGGACATACATGGTAAATGTTAGGGCATTGAAGAATGCAGTAGAACAGAGGGATCTAGGAATAATGGTGCATAGTTCCCTGAAGGTGGAATCTCATGTGAATAGGGTGGTGAAGAAAGCTTTTGGTATGTTGGCCTTTATAAATCAGAGCATTGAGTATAGGAGTTGGGATGTAATGTTGAAATTGTACAGGGCATTGGTGAGGCCAAATTTGGAGCATTGTGTACAGTTTTGGTCACCGAATTATAGGAAAGATGTCAACAAAAGAGAGAGAGTACAGAGAAGATTTACGAGAATGTTACCTGGGTTTCATCACCTAAGTTACAGAGAAAGGTTGAACAAGTTGGGTCTTTATTCTTTGGAACGTGGAAGGTTGAGGGGGGACTTGATAGAGGTATTTAAAATTATGAGGGGGACTGAAAGAGTTAACGTGGATAGGCTTTTTCCATTGAGAGTGGGGGAGAATCAAACAAGATGACATGAGTTGAGAGTTAAAGGGCAAATGTTTAGGGGTAACATGAGGGGGGATTTCTTTACTCAGAGGGTGGTAGCTGTGTGGAACGAGCTTCCAGCAGAAGTGGTTGAGGCAGGTTTGATGTTGTCATTTAAAGTTAAATTGGACAGCTATATGGACAGGAAAGGAATGGAGGGTTATGGGCTCAGTGCAGATCGGCGGGACTAGGTGAGAGTAAGAGTTCGGCACGGACTAGAAGGGCCGAAATGGCCTGTTTCCATGCTGTAATTGTTATATGGTTTTTGGTTAAATCTCTCATCTGTGATGTCTCTCAGCAATCCAGATAATCCTGAATAGGAACTGCATCTCCCGTTCCTTGACCCGATCTGTCAGCAGCTGAAGCTGAGTGCACTTCTCATATTTGTGGTCAGCAGAAAGACCATGAGGTTCTTTGCAGTAGGAGCGTTCCACTGCCCTGACTGCCATTTTGTCCACGTTAAGTCAAAGGCAACTGATTAAAAGGAAAATAAAAACTTACCTTTTCTTCACTAGTGCCTCCTTGCCAAAGCCTTTTGAGACAAAGCCTCAGAAATTCCACTCCTACATTGGTCCACATTCACAATGGCTGGGTCATTTCACTTGACCATCTTTTGGATGAGTTGCCACACACCTAGCCAATCAAAAACACAGTCAGGTCAAATGGTCTCTTTTTCAAGGTTCCCGTTTTCTCACTGTGTGTTCCTCCTCCCATTACTCAGACAGCTTGCACAAATGGCTCCACTTTCAAGGTTCCAGCTCTCTCCTTATTGGTCTGCATTGCATTGCTTTATTTATTTTTGCAAAGAATATAGCACAATATATTTTTAAGTCTTGGGCAGCGGTCAGAATCTTGCTTCGGAGTCAGAAAGTTGGGAACTCAGGTCTACATAATCTGGTGTTTGGAAGTTCTGACAATCCATTGATGGAGTTGACATCACTTCTGTGAATTCTTAAATTGTCTCTGTTGATTGGGTGTGATGGTTAGCCAATATCAACTGTGATGGAACACTCTTTTGGGGTATGTGTGAGTTGTGTATAGTGACTCACAATGAGCACAAGGTACACGTACATTGCCCAATGTGACAGTCACAAAACCTTTAACAATGTGATCAAAATCCATCCCTTTATGTTTTGCATGGGGACAAGCTGTGAGCTGAAAAATTGCAATGTCTCTTTGATATTTTTGAGAAATAGAGAGGAAAACTTATGATACACAATGTTGTGTATGTGGCCTGTTTACACAACTAAGTTATTAATAAAGACGCTGGAGACGGGAACTAAGTTTCATGGTTCTTTACTGGTAGGGTCCAAACCTTGACACACACACACACACACACATACAGATCCATATGTGCCTAATAGCTCATGCAGCGACGTGTTACTAAAACATAAAGTAGTCCCTTATCATAATGTAGGCTATACGGTACACTCCTCTCCTTTTATTTTAATAGTATATCAACGGTTTTTTTTACTGGGGCACTATGCTAAACAAATATGTTTACCCTTAACATACAAATGCCTACCATTTGTTTACAAATCATAACAAAGTAACTTAATAATATCACAATATAAGAAGCCTTCTTTTTTTTACTTTTGGTCTAAGACCCATTTATAACTCAAGTCTCTGGGCAGGTCTTCTCTGCCTCTCCGGGTAACGTCTGTCCTGAAACGTTTGCTTTGGGGAATGAGTCTCCACAGGTACATCAGGTGGGTCATCAGCTCTGATGACAGGCTTATCTGTAGACGAGGCTGATGTGGTCACAGCAAGAGTGTTCGCTTCTAAGTCAGGGGAGTCCGGGCAAGGTGTTGTTGTGTCTTTCACATGAGGATCCAGGATTTGGTCCACATGACGTCCCCATATGTTCTCTCCCACCTCCATTGTATACATCAGTAGCCCGTCTATGGCAGAAATTGTACCCGGCTGCCACTTTTCTGTCCGGTAATCACGTGCAAGAACTGACTGTCCCACACTGAAGCTCCATGTTGACTTAGCATTCAAGTGTTTGAACTGTCTGTTCTCCACATCACACCGTACATCTGGTTTGAGAAGATCCACGCGGGACCTCAGGTTCCTGTTCAGAAACATCGTCGCTGGAGTCCGATTAGTGGTTTCATGTCCCGCATTACGATAGGCAAGGAGGAAGTTTTCTATCTTGTGTTGCAGTGGTCGATTTTCTCTGTCCATTGCCTTGATGGCTTCCTTGAATGTCTGCACAAATCTTTCTGCCAAGCCATTTGTGGATGGATGGTAAGGGGCCGATGTAAAGTGCTTGATTCCATTGTTCTTCATAAAACTTTGGAATTCTTCAGAGACAAATTGTCGTCCATTGTCTGTGCAGGTTTGTTCTGGTATGCCATTCCTGGTGAACATGACCCTTAGGACTGTAATGGTCTTTTACGATGTGGTTGTCTTCATTTTGATGACCTCTGGCCATTTGGAATGTGCATCGACGGCGATTAGAAAGATAGAGTCCATGAATGGTCCAGCAAAGTCGATGTGCACCCATTGCCATGGTGATGAGGGCCACTCCCATGGATGGAGGGGTCTTGTGGTGGTGTGTTCTGGATCTTTTGACATCCAGAGCAGTTCTTGGTCAAGTCCTCAATCTGGTTATCAATTCCTGGCCACCACACATAGGCACGGGCAAGACCTTTCATCTTCATGGTACCCAGGTGCCCCTTATGCAGTTCCTCCAGCACTCTGGTGCGTAGCTTGGGAGGAATCACAACTTGTGAACTACACATTAGAGTTCCCCGACACACTGACAACTGCTCCTTCTTCGCTGAGAAGGCTGGAAACAGTGTGTTACCACCCGCTGGCCATCCCTTTACCGTGAGGTCATACAGTTTTGACAACATAGAGTCATTACATGTTTCTCTTTCAATGAGGCTGTTTGTCACTGGTAACTGTTCAACTATTGTTGTGTGAAAGACCTCTGCTGATTCCATTTGTGTAGTTATCTCTGAAGTCGGCAGTGGTAAGTGTGACAAACCATCTGCGTTGCCATGTTGCTTGGTCCCCTTGTGTTCAATGTCATACATGTGACCTCCTAAGAAAAGAGACCATCGCTGCAGCCTTTGTGCTCTCATCACTGGAACGTGTTTTCTTGGGTTGCGGATTGACATGAGAGGCTGATGGTCAATCAACAGAGTAAACCTTTGGCCATACATATAGTGACTGAATTTCTTGACTCCCCACGCAAGGCTTAGGGCCTCTCTGTCAATCTGTGTGTAGTTGCATTCAGCTGAAGTTAGCGTTATTGAGGCAAAGGCTATTGGTCTTTCTGAGCCATCTGGTAACTTGTGCAATAACACAGCTCCTATCCCATGTGGTAAGGCATCACAAGCCAGTCGGATCGGTAAGGAGGGGTCAAAGTGCGCGAGCACCCCTTCCAAAGTTATGAGTATTTCTCAGTCCACTTCCATTGTGTCCCTGTCTGTAATAGTGCATTTAGTGGGTGTAAAACTGTGGATAGGTTAGGCAAGAACTTGTGGTAATAGTTCACTAGTCCAAGATATGCTCTCAGCTGAGACACATTTTCAGGTGGTGGTGCCTTAAGCACCGCTTCTATATTGTCTTGAGACGTGTGTAAGCCATCCTTGTTAATCACATGCCCACAGTATGAGATTTCCTTTTTGAAAAACTCACATTTCTGTCGATTAGCTCTGAGCCCATATTCTCGTAACTTGGTGAGCCCTTGTTCAAGGTTAGATAGAAGTTTGTCGTTATCTTTGCCAGTGACAATGATGTCATCCAAGTAACACTCAGTCCCTGGAATCCCCTTCAGGACCTGGTCCATTGCCCTTTGCCAGATTGCAGGAGCTGATGCTATCCCAAACACCAACCTGTTGTACTGGTAAAGTCCTTTGTGTGTATTTATTGTCAGGTGTTTCTTGGATGCTTCATTGATTTCCATTTGGAGATAAGCCTGGGCCAAATGGATTTTTGTGAAATGTTCCCCTCCTGACAGGGAAGCAAAGATGTCCTCAATATAAGGTAGAGGATACTGTACTGTGCAGAAAACTGGGTTAACAGTCACTTCAAAGTCTCCACATATGCGCACCTTGCTTGGTTTTCCTGGTTTTGTGCCTGAGGTTTTCTTCATCACTGGAACAATAGGCGTGGCCCATTCACTCCAATCCACCTTTGACAGGACCCCATTCTGTTCCAGATTTTTCAGCTCTGCCTCTACTGTAGGACAGACTGCATATGGCACTGGTCTGGCTTTGTGAAATTTTGGACATGCATTTTCCTCAAACTCAATCTTTGCTTTCTTGCCCTGAAGTGTTCCTGTTCCTTTCGTGAACACTTCCTCAGAGTCAGCAAGTATTTGTGACTGTCTCGCAGAAGTAGCCTTGCTGCCCTCCTTTGCTGACACAACTAGTGCCTTGATGGTGTACCAATCCAACTGAATTTTCCTGAGCCATTCATGTCCCAGCAATGGTGGTCCTCCATTTTTCAGTACATAGAGGTTCAGCTGCTGTGTTTTGTCTCTGTAGGTCACTGTCACTTTAATTTTACCTTTGGGACGCATTCCCTGTCTTGTGTAAGTCTTTAGCAGTAGTTTAGTTCATTTTAGAGGTATGTGAGAAAACAGTCATTTGTAGTCGTGTACAGAGATCATTGTTAAAGCTGAGCCTGTGTCCAACTCTATTTTCAGTCTCACGCCTGCCACTTGTGGAGTGATCCATATTACTCTTCAATCATCTGTCTCTCTCATGCTGTGAAGTTGCAGACAAGACAATTCACTTTTGTCTGAGTCATTTTCATCAGAACTGCTTTCTTTCATTTTGTGTACATTGTTGTATTTTCCTTTCTGGGGTTTCTTGTTTCTCTGTATTTTGTCCTTTTTCTACTGTTTACTAGCTTTGCATACTCTGCCAATGTGGCCCTGTATGCCACAGTTTCTGCATTCTTTGTCTTTAAACCAACAGTCCTCAGGGTCATGTGATATGTTCCCACAATGGTAACATTTCTTTCCTTCATTTCTGTTCAGTGACATTTTGTTTGCAGCATATTCTAGAGATTTTTGTTGTATCTCTGAAGCACCCCATGCTGCTGTTTCCAATGATATTGCAATGTTCAGCGCCTTCTCTAATGTAAGGTCTTTTTCACACAGGAGGTTCTTCTGTGTGGTTTCACAGTGCATGCCACACACTAACCGGTCCCTCAATGCATCCGATAGACCAGCTCCAAATTGACAATGTTCAGATAATTTACGCAATTCAGCACAATATCCAGAAATGCTTTCATTTTTGCTGATTCTGTTTGTGAAATTTCAATCTTTCAGCAATGACCAGTGGTTTGAGGTTTAAATGCTGTTGGAGAGTGTATACTATTTGCTTGAATGTTATGTCAGCTGGCTTTTTAGGGGTTAACAAGCTCCGTAGCAGCCCATATGTTTTTGCTCCCATAACACCAAGTAAGACGTCAGCTTTCTTTTCATCATTAACACCATTAGCATCACAATATAACTCCACTCTTTCAACGTAGGTTACCCAGTTTTCAATGCCACTATCAAATGCTGTAATGGTTCCAATCATCGCCATCTTCGTTATGTTAATTTGGTTCAGTTTTTCCTTGTTTTCTTTTCAGCTAGCTCCTTGCAGTCACTGCACGTTCCACTTAACTCACGTGTCCTTTTTGCTAGTGCAACGAGCACTCTGTCTAGATGCGTATGTGGCTCCTTTTCATCTCCCTTTTCTTTCTTCTCCTCCGAGTGTCATTATCAGCTAAAACACCATGTTCCAATAAGATGTAGGTTCATAATTCTCGTCGCCAATTTGTTGTGTATGTGGCTTGTTTACACAACTAAGTCCTTAATAAAAACGCTGGAGCCGGAAACTAAGTTTCATGGTTCTTTACTGGTAGAGTCCGACCTTTGACACACACACACGCACATACAGATCCATACGCGCCTAATATCGCATGCAATGACGTGTTACTAAAACATAAAGTAGTCCCTTATTATAAGGTGCACGCAATTTGGCATTTCATTTTCTTCCATTACCTTGGACTTCTACTTGGGTCTCTGTTTCATTCACAGAACTGTGGTCTTCATTAGGAGCACTCTGCAGTCTTGATTTTTCTCAGCCCTAAATATAGAAACCAACAGACCTACCTTCTCCAGCAATATTATCAAAATGAGACAAAATTCTGCAACCCTTGAAAACAATTGCAGGAATTGAAATACAAGGTTAAAACATATCTACTCATCTCATTGTAGTCAGTACACCATATTTACACTGCTATGTCAAGTTAATGATTTAAATTAACAACCAGTATAAACCAAACAACCAGCATTGACTAATATGATGCCTTCATAAATTGCTCATTGTCTTCAATTGCTGGATCGTCATACCAGGTTAGTGTAAATCTGCATTTGGAAAATGGACAAAGCTTTGGGCCACAGGATGACTAGTGTGGGCAGCAAAGAATAAAATTTTTAAATTTGAGTTTATTTTTCAGAATGCAGTTATTAATGCCCTCGTCAGCATTTTCCTAACTGCTCCTGTGAGGCTGGTCGGGAACCACTTCCTTATCAAGTGCATTGCTTCTGGTGAAAGTACATCTGTAATGCAGCTGGGAAGGAGGTTCAGGAATCTGACACAGTGAAAGAATGGTAAAATAATTCCAAACTCAGAGTTGAAACTGCAGGTGGTGCTACTCCCATGAGTCTGAAGCCCTTTGTGCATGATGCTATTTGTGAGATTTTGATGGAGTAACCTATGGGCCCATTCACTCTGCACTTTGTATATTGGACACACTGCAGTGATGGAGTGCCGATGAGAGGGAATAAATATCTTGGGTGGTGGATGGGATGCCAATCAGGTAGGCTGCTTAAGCAAAAAAAAACCTGCTTTGTCCTGGTAAAACCCAAACTGGGACTTAACAAGTTTGATATTGAGAACAAATGCTGCTAGATAACACATGCTTAAGTCACCTCTTCAATAACTTTATATGATGATTGAGGAAATATTAATATAATGGTCATTCATTGAGCTAGATTTATCCTGTTTTATACGAGCACAATCGATGTTTGTGTTGTAATTGAACTTTAATCATTTGATTATGGGCATGGCTAGTTCTGGAGATGAAACTTTCAGTACTACAGTTGGATATTCTCTTGTCCTATTGTTTTGGTATCACTACTACATTCCTTGCTACCCTATCGAACTCCCATCACATCTTACCTCTGCAACTTCAGCACTTCTTCCAAATGTGGTTAACGGTCAATGAATCATCTGTTAAGGAATGGATGTGATAATCAGGAGAAGGCTTATTTCCATTTCTGAACGATTGTGATGAGATTTTGCAGTTAATTTTGAGGATTTACAGGGTTAGTCTCTTACACAAGAACGCCATAGGGTCACTACCTCTCATTGAATGTCCTTCTGGTGGGACAGAACTGACCCAGGATTGTGATTGTCAAGTTTTCTGATTCTTTGAATACGACCATGTCAGGCTATTGCTTGACTTGTTGATGCCAATTTGTCTAGCAATCCCCGAATGTCAGTGATAAAGAATGTAGGTTGATGCTGGGTGGTCTGTTTGGTTTTGTATTTTTTCTACTTTTACAAAGTAGTTATGTGATAACTGAATGATATTCTCAGCCATTTCAAAGGACAATCAATTGGCAACTACACTGCACAGGTCTGGAGTCACTTATAGGCCAGAGCCAGATTTCCTTCCATGGATTTTTACAACATAGTATTCTTTTTAAGGATCTCATGTTATTAAAATAAACAATCTAAATTCCACAGCTTCCATGACCTTAAGTCTCCTGTTTCTGGATCACAAGTCCAGGTTTCTAGGTTACTAGCTTTGTTTTATTTTTCTGCTCTTGTGCTCTTTCTTAACACCTTAAAATGATTAGAATTCAAATAAAACTGAATTATATTCGAATAAAATTCATTTTATAAATCTGTACCGAGAAAATAACCACCAGAGAGCCTATATGAAATTAACCGCAAATGGGCTTACTTTGTTCTGTTCATAAGACTCTAAATACATTTAAAGATATCATATTTGCTTTTCACCTGGTGATATCTATTATCCACAGCATTGTTCTTGTTTATGCAAAGACAGTACAGTAATCCAATCCAGCTGTCTCTTTGACATATACAACTAAGACCTTCAGTCAGAATGCCCTGATAACTGAAGATCATGTGCCAACTAATCTTGCAATATAATTGCTGTATAATCCTTTTCTTACATTATAATGTTTTTCATTTGTTTTGCGGAATAATCACTCAACGATTACGGGTCAAGGATTACTTCATATTAGAAATAAATAATTTTGGAAAGTAAGGCTTTCAAACTGATTCACTGATCATTCAAAGTTGTTTTCTTGTTTTTAACCTCATAAAGGCAAAGGCATCAACTGAATAACATTTAATTATCAAATGTACTTTCGCACAATATTTGACTTTTAAATATATACGAGTTGAAATAAATGCCTAAAATTAAGTAGATATCCTGCTGTTTCATATAAAGCCCGTTTATGCATAACTTGCTTAAAACACCATATGTAAATAGGAAATTATATACATTCAAATTCAGAAGCGTATCTAAAGTTTGCTTTGTTGATAAGTTTCCCTGGCAAGTTTCACTTGGGAGTAAAGTAGATTGGAAAAGAAAGATGAATATTTTTCTTGGAATAATACACTTCTACATAAAATGGTTTAAACCAGATTATGCAATAGATAGTGTATTGATATTTCTGTTATTTAAGAAAAAATCTTTTGGCTGATTTTACACTATGTTTACATATTCACCAATGTTGGGAAATAACTCTCAGCATATTGACAAAACTGGAGCCATATAGTCATAGGACATTGCAGAACAGGAACAGGCTCCTTGGCCCATCTAGTTCATGCTGAACTGTTAATCTGCTTAGTGCCATTGACCTGCATACGGACCTAGCCTACCATACACCTTCCATCCGTGTATCTATCCAAATTTCTCTAAAATTTTGAAATCAAGCACACATCTATCACTTCCACTGGCAGCTCTTTTCACACTCTCACCACCTTCAGAGTGAAGACCTTCCCCTTAACATTTCAACTTTCATGCTTAACCCATAGTTTCAGTCTAGTCTCACCCACCTCAGCGGAAAACGCTTGCTTGTTTTTACCCTATCTATAGTTTTCATCGTCTTACATATCTATCAAATTTCTCCCCATTCTGATACACCCTAGGCAATAAGTCCTAACCTATTCAACCTTTCCCTTTAACTCAGGTCTTCAAGTCCTGGCAACATTCTTATACATTTTCTCTGCACTCGTTCAGTATTATTGATATCTTTTCTGTAGGTAGATTACTAGAACTGCACACAATACTCCAAATTAGGTCTCAACAACTTAAACATAACATCCGCTCTCCTGTACTCAATGTTTGATTTATGAAAGCCAAAGTTTTCTTTACAACCCTATCGACGTATCTGGAAAGCACATGGGTTTCCTCGGGTGCTCCGTTTTCGTCCAGCAGTCCAAAGACATACAGGTTAGTAGGTTAATTGGTGATTGTAAATTGTTCTGTGATTAGGCTGGGGTTAAATAGATGAGTTGCTGGGTGGCATGACTTACTGGTCTGAAAGGGCATGCTCCATGCTGTATCGCTAAATAAAATAAATAAATAAAATAAAATAAAACAAGAGAAAGACTGTAGATGCTGGAAATCTGAAGCAACACACATAAAATGATGAAGGAACTCAGCAGGTCAGGCAGCATCATTGGAAAAAAGTAAGCAATCGATATTTTGGGCTGAGTCAATTCTTCAGGACTGGTCGGGAAGGGGGAAGACGTCAGAATAAAAAGGTGGCTGGCTGAGAAGGAGGCTAGCTAGAAGTTGAGGAAAATAAGTCTAAATCTACCTGTGATGCAACTTTCAAGGAATTATGGATCTCTATTCCCATATCCCTCTGTTCTATCTCACTGTTCAGTACCCTACTGCTCACCCTGTAAGTCCTATCCTGGTTTCTCCACCCAAAGTGCAGCACCTCTTACTAGTCTGTATTAAACTGGTTATTGTTAGAGTCATTTCTATTAACTTTAGACTTGCATTAAGCCTTGTATTTACATTTTTTTTTGTACATCAAGTTTACAGCTATTCAGACTTTTTAAAAACCACATAGTCCAAAGTGAGACGCAGAGGAGCAGAATAAAATGTGACAATCGAAAACATAATGATGAATAACGCAAGACTAAATCTGAGGTTAATAGGATTTTATGTTTTAAGAGGAAAGAAAGGCAAGTATTAAATAAAAGGTGAAATAAAATTTATGATCTTATGATATTAGAGAACTGAGAACACTTTCATTAATTCTGATTTATTTTATTAATTTATTGATACAGTGTGGAACAAGCCCTTTCAGCAACCCCCAACAACCCCAATTTATCCATAAGTTAATCACAGGACAACTTACAATGACCAATTAAACTACCCAGTAATTTCAGCAAGACCTGCATTAAAGAGGCATCCAGCTTTTGACCATCATTATGTAAACACAATCATAATTATGCCAGTCTATTTATTTATTTAATACTTAATTGATTGCCTTTGTGAATTGGCTCTTTTACATTTTAATTCTTCAGGCCCATATGAAGTATAGCACTTTCAATAGCAAACATTTGAAAGATCATTTTTAATGTTAAAAGTGATAATGACCATTTCTGGGTCCTCTTCTTTCACTCAAATCATTTAACTGATACTTTAGTTTTCACTGTTATAACCCCTTGGAATTATGTACTTCTCCATGGAATGCTTCTTTTTGAACCATGCTGTTCTGGAAAAAGATTGTTCTTAGACATTCAGGGATAAACTTACCACTAAAATCACAATGCTAAAATCTGAGACCTCCAGGGTAAATAAATTACTTGCCCTCATTCTTGTGTCCTTATTCCCTGCTCTCTAGTAACCAACTGCAACCCTCACTCTCTGATCCGCAACTCAAATCCATCTACTTTGCTTAACATTGTTGTCTTTAATGATAACCCTACACCTCAATTTCCCTCGCCAACCCCATTTCCCAGCAATTGCTCCCTTCCATGTTGTATATTCCCAGAATCCCTCAGGTCTGGTCATGTGACAGATGGTCATACTCAGTTTAAAGATGGAGGACTGAGTGACACTTCTGTATCCGAGGAAAAAAGTTCTTAATGTTTGTACCGGTGACCCCTGTTTCCATCCAGGGGGTCAGTGTGGACATGGTGGAGGATTACAATTACCTGGGGATACGAATTGACAATAAACTGGACTGGTCAAAGAACACTGAGGCTGTCTACAAGAAAGGTCAGAGTCGTCTCTACTTCCTGAGGAGACTGAGGTCCTTTAACATCTGCCGGACGATGCTGAGGATGTTCTACGAGTCTGTGGTGGCCAGTGCTATCATGTTTGCTGTTGTGAGCTGGGGCAGCAGGCTGAGGGTGGCAGACACCAACAGAATCAACAAACTCATTCGTAAGGCCAGTGATGTTGTGGGGATGGAACTGGACTCTCTCACGGTGGTGTCTGAAAAGAGGATGCTGTCTAAGTTGCATGCCATCTTGGTCAATGTCTCCCATCCACTACATAATGTACTGGTTGGGCACAGGAGTACATTCAGCCAGACACTCATTCCACCGAGATGCAGCGCTGAGCGTCATAGGAAGTCATTCCTGCCTGTGGCCATCAAACTTTACAACTCCTCCCTTGGAGGGTCAGACGTCCTGAGCCAATAGGCTGGTCCTGGACTTATTTCATAATTTACTGGCATAATTTACATATTACTATTTAACTATTTATGGTTCTATTACTATTTATTATTTATGGAGCAACTGTAAGGAAAACCAATTTCCCCCAGGATTGATAAAGTATGACTATGACTATGACTATTTCAGTTTCTGGACAATTATTTCTTAACACTGCAAACTCTACATGTACTTGAGTATTGTAAACATAAAGCAGAAAGTTTGCTGGATATGCTTATCTGAATAATAGAGTAGTACAATGGCAATATTTTTAGATGCTTAGATTGACTTTGTTTTTAAGATTATGAGGACACTCAGTCCTCGTTTATTGTCATTTAGAAATGCATGCATTAAAAATGATACCATGTTCCTCCAGAATGATATCACGAAAAAAAGGACAAACCAAGACTAAAACTGACAAAACCACATAATTATAACATATAGTTACAACAGTGCAAAGCAATATCATAATTTGATGAAGAGCTGACCATGGGCACAGTAAAAAAGTCTCAAAGTCCCGATCAACTCATCATCTAATGCAGGCGGCAGAAGGGAGAAACTCTCCCTGCCATGAACCTCCAAGCACCGACAACTTGCTGATGCATTGGAAGCACCCGACCATAGCCGACTCAGTCCGTCCAAAAACTTTGAGCCTCCGACCAACCCCTCTGATACAGCCTCTCCGAGCACCATCCTCTGCCGAGTGCTTCGACCCCACCCCGGTTGCCGAGCAACAAGCAAAGCCGAGGACTCGGGGCCTTCTCCTCCGGAGATGCTAGACCACACAGTAGCAGCAGCAGCAAAGCAGGCATTTCAGAAGTTTCTCCAGCTGTTCCTCCATGCTCTCACGTCCGTCTCCATCAAATCAGGATTGTGCACAGCACCCTACTTGACAAATAACGGATATCACCACCGGAGTGGCCGCTGTGAGCTGCATTGCGCCGCCATCTTCTCCTCCTCCTCCATGTTTGACGTAAGGTTGATTGAAGGCTTGTTGACCATAGGTGATTTGGTGGGCAAATAATAATGTGTGTTGTGTTGGAGTGAGTGTAGAAGGGCTGTGAATTAATGGAGAAACATACCTATTCATTTTGTAGTGCATTTGGTAGCAGAATAACTTGGTTATAGCATTCTTACCCATGGGTTTTAAAATAATATACATAAATGCCATTCTACAATTTGAGCACATTGTCCAGACTAACAACTCTGTGCAATATTAGTGAAATATACTGTATTATTGTTAAAACAATCAGCTATTAGATTAGCCATTAAACAGAGGTGATTCCTGACTGTTGTTGTGATTTCCTTTTTTTTAACGACCTCATGTGGCTAGTTAAAGAGGAATGGAATTTCCTTCTTGTCCTCCATTTATCCTAATATTAACTTCCTCCCACAACCAAACTGCCAGAATGTTGATCCACTGGTTATTTATCATGTGTTTAGTCACACTGTCTCTCTGCTCTAGACTTGTATATTCTCAGAAGAAAAGAACAAGTTGCAAAGGTAAGATCACTAAGATCTGATCCTCATGTGAAAAATATTCCATTATAGCACATTAGATTAAAAGCATTCAGGTATATCCTGAAATCTCTTAATGTGTATAAGCTCTTAAAATCTGTGATTGCAGGTGGATTGTAAGTTAAGTGATTAATCCAATTACTTCGCTATTTTCCTAGTTCAATTAAATAAATTATTACTTCAACCACTTGCTAATACAAGTCATTTGCACCTTTACCTTTAGTGTAAAATGTTAAGAATAGGTATTGCATGTGAATGAATGAAGGTAATTAATATTGAGGATACTGTTATTAGTCTTTGCTGTTTAACAATGGATGGTAGAATCAGAATCAGAATCAAGTTTATTATCACTAACATGTGATGTGAAATTTGTTAACATAGCAGCAGCAGTTCAATGCAATACATAATATAGAAGAGAAAAAATAAATAAGTATATTAAATAGATTAGAAAAAGTGCAAAAAACAGAAATACTGTGTATTAAGAAAACATGAGGTAGTGTCCAAGGGCTCAATATCCATTTAGGAATTGGATGGAAGAGGGGAAGAAGTTGCTCCTGAATCACTGAGTATGTGCCTTCAGGCTTCTGTACCTCCTATCTGATTGTAACCATGAGAAAATGGCATGCTCTAGGTGCTGGAGGTCCTTAATAATGGACGCTGACTTTCTGAGACACCGGTCCCTGAAGATGTCCTGGGTTAATACCCAAGATGGAGCTGACTAGATTTACAACCCTCTGCAGCTTCTTTCGGTCCTGGGTAGTAGCCCCTCCCCCCCTCCCCCCCCCCCCCCAATACCAGATAGTAATGCAGCCTGTCAGAATGCTCTCAACGGTATATTAATAGAAGTTTTTGAGTGTATTTGTTGACATGCCGAATCTCTTGAAACTCCTAAAGAAGTATAGCCACTGTCTTGCCTTCTTTATAACTACATTGATATGTTGGGACCAGGTTAGATCCTTAGAGATCTTGACACACAGGAACTTGAAACTGCTCACTCTCTCCACTTCTGATCCCTCTATGAGGATTGATACGTGTTCCTTCATCTTACCCTTCCTGAAGTCCACAATCAGCTCTTCCGTCTTACTGACACTGAGTGCCAGGATGTTGCTGCAACACCACTCCACTAGTTGGCATATCTCACTCCTATGTGCCCTCTCATCATCATCTGCAGATAAGATAAAGAAAATTCCTTAGAAATAAATTAGTTAATAGACTACATAAATAAAACAATTACATCACATGGGTGATGTGCTAATACTTAACCAATGAAAAATGAGGAAGGTGATAGATGTTAGTTTAGCTACTATACTGTTTTCTGCCAGTAAGTGTGAAAAATATATGTTTCTTAAAAAGTATACATCCTATAAAAGTATTGTTAAGAAAAAGACAGTTGTTTCCAACAGGGGCGTTAGTGTCATGAGGTAGTTCACCAGAAAACAGATGCACAAACTATCCTTCCAGGCAGTCCTTTTATTGGTTATTACTTGAGATTTTCTCAAGGATCTCAAACTTAGGAATAAATTCTGGTATTACAGCCTGATGTGGACCTTTAATATCACTCACAGTTCCATGTTCAAAAACAGTATTGTGATCCTTTTTATGTCTTTCTTAAATGTACATTCTTGACTAAAAATAAATCAGAATTTGACGTCTCGCAAAATCTAAATCACAATATTTTTATCAGTTGTACTTATTTCAATAGAAGCATCATATTTGTTATTAATAAATTGATTCTCTGCTTTAAGCTGTCCTTGAAATATTATCACTTCATCATTAGTAAAATGATGCATTTAGATTTTGAATCCTTAATGATGCAAGAGATAATCAACAGATTAGCTATTTTCACAAATTAGTTAAAATGACCAATTTTATGTTCAACCTTAATATTATTAAAAATTACAAAGTAATACAATGTATCATCATTTAAAAGAACAAAATGCCCTGTACTATTTTTCAATAAGATTCAATGGAACACCTGTAAGGATTTTCTTCTTCGTTGCACTTAATTAAATCAATGTATCAAAAAGTTTGCTTATACTAACTGGCGTTTTTGTATATCAGGTATTATTAAATGGTTGCCAACATATTAGGGACAATTTAATCTCAACTTCTAAAAGCAGGAATGGAGTAAGAGTGCAATTAAAATTGGAAAGTACAATTTTTGCTCTATTTCCACCAATCTGTAGTCTTAATGCAAATAGTTTTGTCGCACCAGGGCATGTTTCTTAATAATTGTTAATTGAGGTTCTACTTAACCCTCACCAGTTTTAATTAATACACCACAGAAAACATCCTATCCAGATAATTATGACTCAGTATGGCAACTGCTCTGCCTGTGACCACAAGAAACTGTAGAGTCGTGGACATAGCACATCACAGAAACCAGCCTTCATTCCATGGATGCTGTCAAATCTCACTGTCAGTGTAATCAAAGACCCCATCTACTTCAGACATTCTTTCTTCTTCCACTCTTCCACTCCCCTCCTACTGGGCAGAAGATACAAAATCTTGAAGGCATGTACCATCAGGTTCTATGACAGTTTCTATCCCACTGTTGTATGACAATTGATTGGTTCCCTGGTACAATAAGATGGTTTCTTGACCTTACAGTCTGCCTTGTGATGACTGTGCAACTTACTGTTTGGCTGCACTGTACTTTCTCTGTAATACTTCATTCTGCACTCTTACTGTTTTTCCTTGCACTGTCTCAGTGCACTGTTGTAATGAATTGATCTGCATGAATGGTTTGCAATACAAGTTTTCACTTTACCTCCATATATTTGACAATAACAAAACAATTTACCAATTTAATAGATACTTGAGACCCAGGTGCAATTTTTACCCAGTTCTGTGAGGTGTGTGGTAGATAGTGGATGAGAGAGTAAATGAGTGAGGGGGGATAGACGCTTGCCTGAAGACAACCCCACCAAATGAAGGTCGCTGAGAAATCAGTAACAGTATTAAAAGGTAACTACCACAAACAATCTTGAGCATCCCTCGCTCTGCTGTCTCAGTTTCCCCTATACCCAATCATGCTTCTGTCCCCAACTTTCCAAGAGCTTCTGAGAAAATTCAATTGATCCTTGGACTTCCTTTGCTGGCATTCTTCTACTGATATTGTCCAATGCTCAATTTTTGCCTCCAGCAATAGCCACTATCTTCCAGAAATGGCCAACAAACTAACGAGCCATTTAGATCAGACCCAGCCTCTTACTTTCACTGCCATTGGATTGCCAACTGCTCCTAGTAACTACTAGGAATTAACATTACCCTTTTGTCAAAGCTATTGGCTAAAGTTTTGATTCTGTGTCATTTAGATCAAAGCATGTCCAAATTTACTTTTCAGGTGACTGTTTGCCCAAGTGAAAAGACATTTTTTTTAAAGGACAAAAAATTATACAATCTTGTACAATTTATAACTCAAATAAGCATAGCTCTTACAAATTTTCTTTTGATGATAGATTCAAATATAAACTCTCAAAATTGTTGGTTTTCATCACTTAGGAAGTAAAAAGATAAATATTTCAAACCTCAACCAATCTCCCCCCCACAGCTAGTGATCACCCCAAGTTTCTGAACCACAGTACTGTATACCTATTATGCTCTGTGTAATATCTAGTAGAAGACAAACTGCTGAAAGAATTCAATGGTTAAGGCAGCATCTGTAGAGGAAGAGGGATGGTTGACACAATATTGGTTGTTTAATCATTTTGTTTTAAAGCTCTACCTCTTTCTGAATTGTATCACGTGATTGACTGCTCTTGGGTTTGCACATTGTTTTGCATGGAACTTGCCAGAACTTGTCAGCCTGGGCAGAGGAAGGAATAGCAGGATAATACTGCCATGGCAACATCAGTTTTATTTAATAAAGTATACGATTGTTGGTGCCAAGGATTATTCCAGCATCCAAGAGAATGATACTGAGACATGAACTTTAGCTTGTGTCTAAATTGAACAGAAGACCTTCCATATAAACTAAAATGTGTGTTCTACACTGTCATTCTGGTAGTGGAGTACAGTCCACTCTTGGCAGATGTAAGGAGCGGTTTGCATACCAGGATCAACTGTCATGAGAGAGTGCACTGTGATGCTTTCCTGATTATCGTGGGGCCTTTAACCAGGCAAGCTCCAATCCTCAGATAAACTACCACCAACATGGTTACCTGCAGAACCAGAGGAGCCAACTCACCTGATCACTGTTACACCATCTTCACGAATACTTACCAAGCCATCCCACACTCATATTTTGACAAGTCTGATCACCTGGCTGACTTCTTTTCCCGGCCTACTGGCAGAGACCGAGGATTGCAGCACCAGTGGCAATGAAAGCTAAGGTATGGTCAAGTGAAATGGAAAATCATTTACAAGATTGCTTTGAATTGTTGCACTAGACTTTATACAGAAATTCATCTTTGGATCTGAAAACTTTATCAAGACCTGTATGGACACATAAAGTACTGTATATGCCTTCGAGAAGTGATTGAGTCTTCCCAAATCAGACATACTAAATGAACCAGGATATTCTCAGTCTGCCTAATTCTGTGGTTTCAAGCCGAGTGATCCAGAGTCCTTTAAGTCCAAGTACATCCTATAGAATGCCATTGCAAGAGTAAAAAAGCCATACAGATGAAGGTAGAAACAGAATCAGATGCTTGATATCTGTGGTAGGGTTTGCATGCCATTAGTGAAACGTAACAGCTGAGATGGCAGTGATGCTTCAGTCTCCGGTGTGTTCAATGACTTTTATGTACACTTTAAAGGGAGAATAATACAACATCCGTGTGAATTTTCACAGCATCTGACAACCTTGAGATGTCTGGCTCAGACGCAAAACATCCTTAAAGAGGGTGAACAATTGCAAAGAGTCAGGCACTGTACCAGATACTGAAAACCTGTGTCGACCAACTAGCTGGAGTGTACAGGGACATCATCAACAGCCCACAGCTGCAGTGTGCTGTTTCTACCTGCTTTGAAAGAATAGCAATGACTCCAGTGCTCAAGAAGAACAGGGTGAGCTGCCTCAATGACTATTGCCCTGTAGCACTTACATCTGTTGTAATGAAATGCTGTGAGAGCTTGGTTAAGGCTGGCTTCAACTTCTGCCTGAGCAAGGACCTGGACCCACTGCAACAGGTCTACAATGGATACAATCTCACTCGTTTTCCAATCTGCTAAATGCTAAGAGTAAATTCACCATTGACACTGCTGTCATTAGTAGAATCTCAGATGGCAACAGGAAGGCCTACAGGAGTGAGATAGATTGGCTGGTGAGTGATATCACAACAACCTTTCACTCAGAGCTAGCAAGACCAAAGAAATGATTGTGGACTTCAGGAACAGAAAATCAGGAGGACATACCCTAGTCTCATTGAGGAGTTAGTGGTGGAAAGGGTGAACACCTTCAAGCTCCTGGGCATCAACATCTCAGAGGATCTATCCTGAGCTCAACACATTCATGGGGAAAGCACACCAGTGGATGTACTTAATTTGGAGTTTGAGGAGATTTGCTACAGTATGTCAAAGATTCTTAAAAATCTTTTGCAATGTATGGAGGAGAATACTCCAACTGCTTTTGTCACTGCCTGGTATGGACCCTCCAATGCACAGGTTTGCTAGAAGCTGCAGAGAGTTGTAGTCTCAGTTAGATCTATCATGGGCACAACTCTCCCCAACACTGAGGATATTTTCAAGAGACTGCCTCAGATGTGCTACATGCAAATTAAGAAGGGGTTAACTGCTGATTGTTGCACAGGAAATTCTTCAGCAATACATAAACAAACTGTGTATGTATATACAATGATTGTATGCCATAGAGGATCATTGCTATTTTACCACTCCAAAGAGTAGCAATGAGATTGCAGAGAGCCTCAGCGTACAATAAAAAGATTATGTGCTGTTTGCTCACAGGCATGCGTGTAGCCAACACATTTCACCAAGTTTATCTCAAGGACAAAAGAGATGTTGAGGATGTTGATCCTGAGGAATCAACAGAGCAAGATTGATTCCCATTTCCCAGCCTGCAATACGGGACAGTAAGGATGCTACCAGGCGAGATAACATGATGCATTGAATAACACAGAAGCTTTGAAGCTCGGGAGGGAAAGGAGCATGGTATGAAATTCAATCTGCAATACTTCCATATGAGAAATTTAACCAGTTTTCAAAGATGAGTTGCCCAGCAGTGATGAAAGGGTAATTATACAATGAGGGAATAATATAAGTTGAGTTTTGGAAGATGGACTTTTTAGAGATTGCATTTGAGGATGACCATTCACAAGCTCAAAGGATAGTAGAATCTGCAAGATACTAATGGGCAGCATTTGACAACAGAAAGTTTTCTGAGGTTCAAAAATGGCTGAAATTTTGCCTATTTTGTCTTTTCCAATGCACTTCTGGCCTGCTGCTTCTATTCCGTTCTCCATAAATCTGAACTCATTCAAACCTTTGCTGCCCATGCATCCACTTCCGCAGCCTTTGCTATCTTCTTCTGGTCTCCGGGTAACCAATGCATTGATTCTAATACGGCCTTTCTTCTCTCCATCCCTATGTTTTTTTTCAGTGTTATAAGCTTCTGTGCTTCCATTGGTTCTGGCCTCTTGCTTAACTCCAGATTTAACTGTTCCAAAATTAGTTGTAAGTTGTCAATGTACAATATTCTGGAATTCTTACACTAGAGCAACTAGAGCAACTCTGTTTTAATAACTTCTTCATAGTGTTGGAATTATCTTTTGTTTGATAATATTCATGCAAACTGCTTTGGAATGGTTTGCTCTGCGCTTGATTTGATTAGGTAACAAGAATAATAAAGGCTATGCAAATTGTGTGCTTGTGGAAGTCAAAGTGCCATTAAGCTTGTCAGTAAAACTGAAACCAGTGGAAGAGACAGTGGCAATAGGGATACAAAATTAGTACAGGGAGTAGTAGCTGAGATTGGTTGTTAATTGGAAAGGGGAAAGAATGTACTGCTGTTTCCCAGGAATTGGTTCTAGGTATTGGTTCTCGGGTTCCCAGGAAATGGTACTAGGTTCTGGAACTCTACTACGCTAGAAAGTTTCTGTAAAGGTGGTTAATGGAGTAATACATGTCATTATGTTCAAAGTAGTGGAGAAGAATTAGGAAGGAATTTAGTCAAGGTGCCAGATGAAGTTAGCAAGATCCTAAACAAACAGCTTGCAACAGTATTCACCAAGGAGAAAGGATATCATATATACTGTATATCAAAAGATCAAAACATACAGTGAAATGCATCATTAGCATCAACAACCTCCTCTGTCTGGCGATGTGGTGGGGACAGTCCACAATGGCTGCCATACTTCCAGCACCAACATTGCATGTTTACAACTGACGGACTGTCTTGAAATATGGGAGGAAACCAGAGCATCTGGAGGAATCTCATGCAGTCTCAGAGAGAATGCACAAACTCCTTACAGACAGTGATGGGAATTGAACCCTGGTCTTATGATCATTGGCACTGTAAAGCGTTACGTAAACCACCATGATACTATGTCACCTCACAGTTGTGAGATCAGGGAGAGTAGGCTAATATTCTGGGGCATGTTGATATCCAGAAGAAGGAAGTGTTGGGGCTCTTGGCCTGATGAGATACATACCAGCTTATAGAGAGGCAGTGCAAGTGATAACTGGGGCCTTGACAGAGATCTCTGCATCCTCTTTAGCCTAAGTGCGATCTCAGAAGACTGGAGAGTAGCCAGTGTTGTTCATCTTCTTAAGGAAAATAGGGACATACTTGGAAATTATAGGATGGTGAACATTGCATCACTGGCAGAGAAATTATTAGAGAAGATTCTTAGGGTTAGGATCTACTCACAACTGTATAAGCATAGACTTACTAGGGACATGGCTTTCTGTCAGGGAAGTCATGTTTTACAAGCTTGAGTTTTTTTTGAGGAGATGACAAAGGTGATGATGAGCATCGGACAATGGAAGTTATTTGCATGCACCGTATTAAAGACAAGGTTTCTCATGGTAGGTTGATCCAGAAGATTGAGGCATATGAAATTCATGAAGTCGTGGTAGATTAGATTCAAATTTGGCTAGGTGATAGCAGATCGAGGATATTACAGAGGGGTTTTATTGTGACTGAAGGTTTGTGACCAGTGGTGTTTCACAAGGGTTGGGTAGATAGTTTTGTTCTTCCCCCCAGTGAAAATATTTAAGTTATGCCCGCTAGTATTTGAAGTGAGAAGGGGGAAGTATAAAGGAAGTTTAAGAGGTAACCTAACATTAGAAGCATGGGTGTAACCAAAGAAAAATTGGCTGGAGTCACTTAGCACTTTAGTGCAAGGTTGTTTATCAGGTGTGTCAAAAATCAAACTTACAAAAGTTATTGAAAATAGTGAAAAGAAAAATGACAAATTTACAAAATGATATCTACAAGAAAACACAATACTTACATTGTGTACTTATTCTTGTCCAGTGTGAACTCTTGACAGCCCCTATCCCTCTCTCATACTGAGGGTGATGAGCTTCTTTTATTAGGCAATAGGACATACGATCTTTAATTACCAATAAAGTCAACTTAAGACTACACATGAATCAGAATATGATGCCCCCACAATGTAGTTACAATCATATTACAAAATAAACAAAAATATCTACCTTAAGTACAGTATACAAAGAACATATCCCCATAACTAAGAAATTGGAATATTCCTATGTGTATGGTGGGAAAGGCACCATAAAGCCAATCCAAGTGCCTCAGCTCAGCTTAGTACCCACCGGACACCATGGAACTGCTGGGAAACAATAGGGTTACATTGGGGTTGTCAGGCATTGCTGAGCAGTGCGGTTCGAAGGGGCAGAAGGGCGTATTCTGTGCTGTATCTCTGAATAAATTAATAAATATGGCACAATCAAAAAAATGGTAGATAAAGCAAAACATGGACGTATTTTGGCTACAAAGGATAATGATTAAATTGACATGGTGCTATGGTGACATATGATAGATGAAATTTAACACATGACAGACCAGCAGTTTAGAAGGAAGAATGAAGAAACACAATGTAATCTAATAGGTACAATTATCAAAAGGATGGGTGTGTGGTTCACGGGGATGCTGGTTAGAAATCACTGCAAGTGACCAAACAGGTTGAGAAAGTGGCTAAAAATATAAGGGAGCCTAGGTTTCATAAATAGAGACAGCATACAAAGGGAAGAGATCTTTGTTGAAAGCCTTTCAAAATACTGATTTTTGGCAGCAGCTGGAACATTGTGACCATTTCTGGATTGGCCCTTTGGTCAGGATGTGAAGGAATTGGAGAGGACACTGTAAAGCATTACTCCATTCATACCAGGGATAAGTGACATCAGGTTCCTGAAGTCCCTCATAGTTGGAACTTTTGAAATAAACTATTTTCAGTGGAAAGGCTCATGATAGTGGGACTTTGTGAGGCCAAGGGCAGAAAAATACAAAATGTTAAGCCACTTATGGAGAGTCAAGTCTCAAGGTATATTGATTCTTTACTGCAAAAGTTCTGGATGGGTATTAGTGAACATTATATATTTAACTTTGCTTTCCAATAACTTCTCAGCGGGTCGTGTGCAGAGTAGATCAAATTGGCAATTTATGCTTTGTACTCAATACAGGTTTTTTCAGTTGCATAGAAAGCAATTATAAAAATAACAAAAGGCATCTGTATGCCATAGTTACTCTGGGTGTTCAGATTTTTGCGAGCAGTTCCTCTGTAGCAATAAACAAATAGAAAACTGGAATTGTTATCTTCTAAGTATTTACTCTCAGTGCTCTAATGTTCTGCATATTTTTTTTCTGATAACTATCAAAATTAAAATAACTATTAATGTTTAGCAATAGCATTCCATAAGCAAGTGTGCTACAACATAGTGCTACTATCAAACAAGGAGATCAATGTATTTTGGAATATAGTTAGCAGATACATTTGTAGATATTTTGAATGCATGCATCAACAAACATTACTGAATGAGGTGTTATTTCAACCAGCACCAACAACTTTATTGACAGTACAGAATAGACTCCTAAGTTACATAATTACAAGGACAACTTAACTTATTTTGATGTAAACTCAAATAAGCACAGAATTATATTGATTATAGGCTCATAAAATACAGCCATATTTATAAACAGTTTAACTTTTCCCTCAGTACTAATCAATTATCCTCAGAATTTGGGTGTCTGTACCTCCCTCTGCAATTAGATTCTTGACTTCCTTACTGGGAGACTGCAGTCAGTGTGGCTAGGTAATAGCATCTCCTCCTTGCTGACAATCAATACGAGCACACCTTAAGGATTTGTGCTTAATGCACTGCTCCACTCCACTTACACTTATGACTGTTTGGCTAGGCACAGCTCAAACACTGTCTTTAAATTTGCCAATGATACCACTGTCATTGGCAGATTTTCAGATGGTGATAAGGCGTGAAATAGATAGGTTGGTCAAGTGGTGTTGCAACAACATTGCACTCAAGACAAAAGAATTGATTGTGGACTACAGGAAAGGGAAGTTGGGAGAATACGTTCCAGTCCTCATTGTGGGGTCAACAGTGGAAAGGGTGAGCAGTTTCAAGTCGCTGTGCCCAGGATCAATCCTGGGCCGACCATGTTGACGTAGTCCTGATGAAGGCATTCCAGCAGCCATACTTTATTAGGAGTGTGAGACACATACTTCTACAGATGTACCATGGAAAGCATTCTACTTGGTTGCATCACCTCGTAGCATGGGCGCCAATGCATGAGATCATAAGGGGCTACAGAGTGTTGTAGACTCAAATAGCTCGATGGGCACAAATATCCCCTCCATTGAGAACATCTTCACAAGGCATTGCCTCAAGAAGGCTGCATCCATCATTAAGCACCTTCACTATCTGGGACATGGTCTCTTCTCATTACCATCAAAGAGGACCCACATGCAGTAATTTAGGAACAGCTTCTTCCCCTCTCCCATATATTTTTCAATAATCCACAAACATACTAACATCTTGCTATTCCATTCTTTGCAATATTTGTTTATTTATTTATGTTTTGATTGATAGTGATTGTTATCCCTGTACTGTATCACTGCCACAAAACAACAGATGTCATGATGAATGTCAGTAACAATAAACCGGAACACAAGAAAAGTCTGCAGATACTGAAAGTCTAAAGCAACACATACAAAATACTGGAGGAACTTAGGAGGTCAGGCAGCATCTATGGAAATGAATAGATACTTAACAGTTCGGGCTGAGACCCTTCTTCAGTACTGAGGTGGAATGGGGATGCTACCAGAATAAAAAGGTGGAGGAAGGGGAAGAGGCTAGCTGGAAGGTGATAGGTGAAGTTAAGGTGGGTGGGAAATGCCAAGGGCTGGAGAAGAAGGAATCTGATAGGAGAGGAGAGTGGACCATAGGAGAAAGGGGAGGAGGAGAGGACCCGGGGGAAGTAATAGACAGATGAGAAGAGGTAAAGGTCTTATATAAGAATATAAGGTATTGCTCCTCCATGCTGAGGATGGCCTCATCTTGGCACCAGAGGAACCCATAGACTGACACATGAGAATGGGAATGGGAGTCAGGGTTAAAACGCTTGGCCACCGGGAAGTCCCGCTTGTGGCGGATGGCGCGGTGGTGCTCAATGAAGTGGTCCCCCAATATATGACAGGTCTACCAATACAGAGGCCACATTGGGAAAACCTGATTCCGATTCTGGTTTTGGTTCAGACTTTGAAGAACATATCAACCAAATATCTTTAATTCTCTGGTCAGAAAGTTGTAGTTAGAAGATCACATTACAGAAAGAGTGATTCTATGTTATATTTGTCATTGTAGTAGAATATTTTCTACTGAACGTTTTACTTGGCTGTGAAATAATTTAGCATACGCTGCAAGAAAAATGTTTTTGTTCTTCACATTGACTTTTGGATACAATGGAAATTGTGAACATTTAAGAGTTTTAAGATTTGCACACAGATTCTTGTATTTTAAACTTTAGGGAAAACTGCAGACATATCTGCATCTATTTAAAATTTAATCACAATTTAATTCAAAAGTTAATCATATTTAAAATTTCCCTAGTAGGCTAGCAGGGCTGTACACATTTAGATAGCTTTCAGCAAAGGCCAAATTTGACAGCTAACACAATTTAAATCCATATCTCTGGTGTAATAGCAGTATACTCTTCTAAAACGTGGCTCTGTTTAGCAAGTTCTGCAGTTGCAAGTACTTCATTAGATGTGATACTCAGGGAATCAACATCCATTTGTCTTCCTATCACTATTGACCTGTTGAAGAACATGCTGATCACTTACCGTTGTTTAGTTATTTACGTTGCAGTCTGGTTGCTGCTGTCATGTGGGTATATATGGTACCTATATTCAATATTGTTAAGAGCAATAAAATGGGTTGGTGTTGCTCATGGAGAGAGGGGTGCTGGTCAGGTAAACTGATTGCTCAACTTTGATCTACACCATGTTGTTCGAGTATCATCCTTTATTGCAAGAGAGTTCTCAATTAACACCAGTCATGACACTTCCAACAGGGTTGTACGTCCTCAGAACTGAACTATTTTGCCAACATGGCTAAGACAAATATTTGTTACTATTTTCCAGTATAGATGAAAAGACACCAACTTAGCTAAACTGGCAGAATTGAACAAAATTACCTTGGTCCAAATGACTACAATCCAAAGATCAGATGTTATTTTATCAATACTGGCCTAGCTCCTCAAATGCACATATAACCTCTTATTCTTGTTAAATAATGTGGTTTTAGCATTCTTCCAGCTTCAGAATTTGGGAAGAAGTAGAAATTAACTCAAAGATTAACTTCAGTAGTACAGTCTATATAGGCAAAGTTCTATTTATGTACAGCTACTGTTGGTCCTAAATCTTAGGTGTTAATTTAATTAAAAATAAAAAAAATATAGGGTAATGTAAACCTTTTAGATATGATTAAATTCATTAATATTGCAGTAAAATTTTAATTATTGTTCCAATGATATTATGCTACTATATAGTATGCTTAATAATTTGAAGTTTGCTGTTTGACACATTTTAAATGGCAATCTATTTCTTGTGTTTTATAAACCTTCACTTTTGCTATCATAATCTATATATCTAAACATTCTTAGTAATCTCTAATAATTTTACATTGTGTTAAGATTATTTCTGTTGTTAAGCATTCTCAACTGTACTTATCCCCATTCCAGTTGTACGTGTTATCAGGATTTAACACTAACCATTACTTTTGCACCTGTGTTTGAGTGTAACATATCTTTCTGACCTTTTGTTAACTGCTGCGTTCCACCACTGCCGGAACCTTAACATTAAAATCTGCAAATAAGTCAAGCCTCTGGAGATTTAGAACTCAAAAGCAGTTACCTTCCATTGTAACCTGTTTTGTTGAATATAGAGTTAATATTTACAAAGTTGCTATTCTTCCATGCTTTCTTTCTTTCAATATATTAATAGAAAAATAAGATGCTTGCAATTATTAGTGACACCAAATGTCACTCCTCACAATTAGGAAAGAGAAAAGCTAACATTCCTTAGCAGCTATTAGGTGTGAAGAGAACTTTTCCTGATTTTATGAAACTCGAAAGCTGTTGATGGTTTTAGATTTCTTTGCACCAGTCAGCCCAGCTGCCTTGTACTGGTTTACTGTTTTCTGCAGAGACCCAATTATCATCACCTAATTAATGCCGTACAAGGCAAAGGATTTCCCTATTGAATAGAAGACTCTGAGCAATGTGCTGCACAAAGAAAGAAACATTCTCCTAACATTTGTACACCCTTTGCATTCTACTTTCTGATTTAAAATTAACGTTTCAATGTAAACTAATTTTTATTTGTTGTGAACAAAACAAAACAGTTAGAGACCTAACAAAAATAAGCCAATCAGAGAAGAAAATATTTCTTCCTTTTAGACAACAAACAGTTTTTCCAGCCTTCTTTGATTTAGAGCATTGTGAAAGTACAAATGAACTTTTCTATAAGTAGGTCTGGATTTATTTAATTCAGGAAGGGAAGAAAGCCAAGTCTAAAACTTTTCATATCATCATACAAGTCAGCTAATGCAATGCAACAACGAGCAAGCTCTGAATAACACTGAAGGAAGCATTTTCAGTTTTCCTGTCTTAGACACAACTTTGGGCATGCCATTATCACAGCATTCCCACTGAGGCATCTCCGTAAGGCAACATATCTGTGGAACAGCTTTTGGAAGCAATATTAAAAACACGAGCCATTTAGATTGAAAAAGCCTTAATAACAATTAACCAAATTTCTGATTATAAGATAAAATAATTTAAATTTGATTCTCTGCAGTTTTAGCAGGACACAATGCATGGTGCTTGACAGGGAAGTCTACTTTTAGAGAATGATTCTTGCTCACTTTTCTTGCCTAGCCATGAGTCTCTTATTGTAGTCAACCTTGAGGTATTAGATTACTTGCACCAAGTCTGTGGTTATAATGCAAATAAATGTTTTCCTCTCCCCCTTTTTCCTCCCCCTTCTCCCCTCCTCTCCCCCCCATAGGATAATTTGGTGTTTTAGTTTGATGAAGTAGATTATGCAAAACACCAACATCTTCAAAATAAAAAAAACAAAAATGTAAAAAAGAAATATGGAAATACATAGTAGGATGAGAAATATGAACCAAGATCAAAAATGATTGTTCCTACATCAACAGAAGTCTAACGGAGTTTGCTTCTAATCATGATCATCTGTGGAAATGCACATACCAGTGTAAGGAACTTCTCCCTTTTCATGACCATTTCTCACTCGTGTGTGTGCGTGTGTGTTGCTGAGTGTGTGTGCGTGTGTGTTGCTGAAAGGCATCCTATTAACAGGCATCAAACTAGGACATCTCTGGGGGTCCTATGCTGGATTCTGAGCAGAGCACTTCCTGTGGTCTGGTACTCCTCCGGGGAAGGGATTAAGATTTGGTACCAAGATTCAATTGATGTCCTGTTTACCTTTGCCACACACAGATTATCTTCCTGAAAAAATACATGTTAAGGCATGCATCTGCATTTAGTTAGAAAACAAGGTGATAAACGCTGTGGTAACGTTTCCAGGAATTCTGGCCTGCATATCACAATTTGACTTGATATCAGGAGACAAAAGGGCAACATTTCCAATATACTCAAGGCCATTCTAACAGCACATTGCAGATGTTTTGTTGAGATATAAATAATAAAACCCTTCTTATGTGTTTTTAAATGGTGAAGTTAACATACAGGAGAGATCTACAGATTATCTGGTACAATTTCTTTCATTTCTGTCTTTTTGCAATAACTAATGTGAATTACAAAGATAATAAATACATATCCGGATAAATCTTCTGTGCAAAGAGTGGATCACAATGTGAATGTTCAATTTAAATTGAAGATCTTGATTTCGTTTTTCCACAGTGAAGTTTGCATACTAGAGATTATCACTGACATTGGGGGTCAGAAGTGTTAGTATGAACAAAGTTACTATAGAAAAGCCAGAGCTGGGTCAGATCACCATAGGAAAATCCCACAGGGCTTCACCGTAGGTTGCTGCCACCAAGAAGTTCTGAAGATGGGAAAGGAAAGAGGCTGAATGAAAAGTCCCAGCAAACAAGAAAGCAAATGTGTTGTCAATTAGCAGAAATAAAAACAAAGTTTATTAAAAAGCCCAGTAATAACTCCTTTCAAATTTAACACAAAGGTAGATTATGTAGCAATGGACAAGACAGAAATCTGCACTAAATGACGCTGAAAGTTTGACGTTGCCGGTTACTGAACATGCGACAAAAGAAAACAAATAACTAAAGTGAGACATTGTTATACACTTTGTAGAATTTAGAGTGTCTAATATTGGTTAATCTAATGAACTATTATAAACAGTGCTTCAGACACTGGCTACATTCAATGCTTACAGCAAGATTTCATTATTTGTAGAATTCCAGTAAGAACTAAAAAAAATAAATGGAGAGATTAAGTAGATCAACAGCAGCTGGTAACAAGAGACAGGTGAATGTTGATTATTGAAAATACTGTAGATTTTTTACCCACTCCATTTAGTGGACATGGCAGGAAACATTATAAAATTGTCAAAAGAAAAATATTTATTTTCCATAGTCATTGATTTTTTTAATATTTACCTTTAAAGTGAGATAGTTGAGTACTTGTAATGGATAGATAATCTTATTAATCATGTTTTTTTTGCATAGCGCAAATGAAAAAATATTGATAAAAGCTGAACTCACTACTTAATAGCTGGAGGAAGGGTGAGGGTGATAGAAACCTTTCTCAGACATTTGTAACACCAGATTGCTTTAATTAAAAAAGATTTTGCAAAGGTTAATCATCAATCTACATCCTTTAAATGTTTAAGGACTCCCTTTTGTTTAACATTTGACAATTAGTACAGAATTTGAGCAAGTCCATTTTATAAAGATAAATCATTTTCTTAAAATATTTGAGAGAGGAAACTAATACACATTAAGATATGATGAAGTGTAATGCCAGAAACACCTATTAGATGTGCATTAATTCATATTTTTCAACAATATATGTTTATTAGCATTCAAATAACTTCTGCTGCTTGGATAAAGTTAGAAAAAGGGTGACATCTTAATCAGGTAAATATTTCTCCTTCAGTTTTGTGCTTCTGTTGGACCATAACTTTAAACAAATTTTCTTGATGAATAGGCTTACAGTCTATTTAATGGGGAGAGCATTCTATTGTGGGTGGAACATAATGGTTAACATTTGAATTTAGCATACAAATCATCTAGCAAAATGAAGTGGAAGTTGTTCATACTGTGCAAATCATCACTCAATAAAATTCTGAGTGATTAGGAGCTATTGTGCTGGGTACTTATATGGAAGTGAGATTAAGTTTACCAAGTATATTACAATAGCTTTATTCCTTTGCTTAAACAAATATTTATATTTGGGAATAGAGGCAAAGAAGACAAGTCATGAGCAGCAAGTGAGGAACAATCTTAATGATGAGGTCAAATGGAGACGTTTCTTCTCTTTGTTTGCATGTACTTCCACTGTTTCCATGATTATAAATTTGATGAATTTGAGGAGCATAACCAATAGATAACATGCTATAGTTAATCAATATGAAATGCAAGGTCTATTGTGGACACTCTGCTGGTGGCTGTCCTTATGCTGTTTTCTTCAGATATAGGACCCAGCAATTAAAGTCTGTCAATTTACCATGTTCTGTGTGACTTTGCACTAATCATTACCTTAAAATTTCATGAGAAACACTTATTCTCCTTTTTTTTCTCTGAAGACTGCCATCTTGTGGTGGTTTGATTGCAGACAAATGTCAAGAAAATGGCATGTTATTTTAGTACATCTGAGCAAGGAATAAATTTATAGTGATCTGAACAATAAAGTGATACTTACTTCTGTTGGAAGAAAGTTGTAGGACAATATAATGAAATTACAAGTTGTAATTAGATGTCAAGCAGACATGTTCCTCTGTAAAAAATCAGTCTGAAATATGACATAGACATTCTGGGTTACACACTGCCTAGCTTACTTTTGTGAGAAAGATATAAGTTACCTTGTAAAGTGGACAGCTGATTTTCCATCACTTATTTTTATAACAAGTTTCACTGCCAAAATCGCAATGAAATTCAAATGCTACAATTTTAAACTGAAGTCCTGATGGGAAACAGGCAGAATGTAAATCTGTTGTTGTTCAGTCAATAAGTTGAGTCCAACTCTTCGTGACCTCATAGACCATAGGGTCCATAGGTTTTTCAAGGCAAGATATGGAAGGCCTTTCTTCTGTTCAGACACTGCTGTTGCTCAGCTTGGGTCCTGGCTGGGTTTGAACTCAGGACCAGCTGCCTTGAAGTCCAGTGCTGATGCCACTACACCACTAGCTGGCCCGTAAGTGAATTATCCAACCCCAAATTCTCTGGTTCTCTCCAGGCTGGTGAAGTTAAAATCGGGCCTTAGCTGCTCCTGTCATTTAAGATGAGAAGTGAATGCAGATACAATTTAAAACAACTTTACAAAAGCTGTATTTAGTCACCAGTACTAAATGGGACTACAGAATCTACCATTTCCTGTACTTTTATCCTGCTAGCCAGCTCGATTGAATGCATGATTTTAGCCTTTTAAATGCCAGCAAAGACAAACTTGTAACCAAATTCCATTTGCTGGTGTGTTTAGTTGCATTGTGATTCTAGGCTATAGATACGTAGAAAATGAGTTAATGCAAAACAAAACAAAAATATAGAATCATATCATCTGAAGATGCACAAATTCTCATTATCAAGCAGTTAATATATTATTGGCTAATTCTGGCAGATTATTACAACAATGTGGGCAAATGATATTAATGAATAAGGTAGACTCAGGAAGGGTGAGCAGCCAAAGGTCATGGTGCACATTGGCACAGATGACATAGTTAGAAAGGGAGAAGGGGAAGAGGTCCTGCACAAAATGTATAGGGAGTTAGGGAAGAGGCTGAAGAGCAGGACCTCCAAGGTAGTAATCTCTGGATTACTTCCAGTACCACGTGCTAGTCAGAGCAGGAATAGGATGGTAGTACAGATGAATGAGTGGGCGAGTGAATGGTACAGGGGTCAGGGTTTCAGATTTCTGGATCATTGGGATTTCTTCTGGGGAAGGTATGACATATACGAAAAGGACAGGTCACACTTGAACCCAAGAGGGACCAATGTCATTGTGGGCAGGTTTGCTAGAGCTGTTGGGGAGGGTTTAAGCTAATTTGACAGAAGGATGGAAACTGGAGTGATGGAGCTGAGGATGGGACAATTGCTATACCAGTTGAAGCATCGCGTGGTTTCGGAGAATTATGTGCTGGATGAGGAGGTTGATGGGGTGGTAGGTGAAGACAAGAGGAACCCTATCCCTGGTAGTGTGGCGGAAGGATGGGGCGTGTGTGAAATAGGAGAGATGGAAAACTTCCGCTACCTCCAACTGGATCTCACCACTAAACACATCTTTCCCTCCCCTCCACTGTTTGCTTTCTGCAGGGATTCCTCCCTATGTGACACCCTGTCCATTTGTCCCTCCCCATTGATCTCCCTCCTGGCATTTATCCTTGCAAGCAGCACAAGTGTTTCACCTGACCCTACACCACCTCCCTCACTACCATTCAGGGCTCCAAACAGTCCTTCCAGGTGAAGCGATGCTTCACCTGTGAGTCTGTTGGGGTCATATACTGTGTTTAGTGCTCCCGGTGTGGCCTCTTGTATATCAGTGAGACATGACGTAGATTGGAAGACTGCTTCATTGAGCATCTATGCTCTATCCGCCAGAACAAGTGGGATCTCCCAGTGGCCACCCATTTTAATTCTGCTTCCCATTCCCATTCTGGTATGTCCATCCATGGCCTCTTCACTGTCAGGATAAAGCTATACTTAGGTTGGAGGAACAACATCTTATATTCTGTTTGGGGTAGCCTCCAATCTGATGGCATGAACATCGATTTCACAAACTGCCAGTAATGTCTCCAACCCCTCCCACTTCACCACTTCCCATCCCCTCATCCCTCTCTCATGTTAACTCCTTGCCCACCCATTGCTGCCCCCTGGTGCTCCTCCCTCCCACTTTCTTCTATGGCCTTCTGTCTCTTTCACTAATCAACTTCCTAGCTCTTTGTTTCATCCCTCCCCCTCCAAGATTCACCTGTTGCCTGGCGTTTCTCACTCCCCTCCCCCCATCTTTCAAATCTTCTCCTCAGCTTCATTTCTCTAGTCCTGCTGAAGGGTTTCATCCCAAAACGTCGACTGTACTTTTTTCCATAGACGCTGCCTGGCCTGCTGAGTTCCTCCAGCATTTTGTGTGTGTTGCTTGGATTTCCAGCATCTGCAGATTTTCTCTTGGTTGTAGGGTGACTTCATTGGTAAAAAATGAGATCAAGTCCTTAGAAAGAAGTGACATAGGATTGGAAGATGTAGAATTGTTGTGGGTAAAGTTAAGAAATGACAAGGGTATAAAGATCCTGATGGGTGTTATATACAGGTCCCCTAACACTAGTCAGGATGTGGGATATAAATAACAATGGGAGATACAGAAGACTTGTAAGTAAGGGTAATTTTATAATAGTCATGGGGAATTTCAATATGCATGAAGGTTTGGAAAATCAGGTTGGTGCTGGATCTCAAAAGAGGGAATTTGTAGAATGCCTACATGATGGTCTTTTAGAGCAGCTTGTGGTTGAGCCCACTAGAGGAAAGGCAATTCTGGATTGGGTGTCGTATAATGAAACAGATATGATGAGGAAGCTAAAGGTAAAGGAACCCTTAAGAGGCAGCAATCATAATATCACAGAATTCATACTGCAGTTTGAGAGTGAGAAGCTAAAGTCAGATTTATCAGTATTACAGTGGAGTAAAAGGGAGTTACAGAGGAATGAGAGAGGAGCTGGCCAAAGTCAATTGGAAGGGAACACTAGCAGGGTTAATGGCAGAACATCAATGGTTGGAGTTACTGGGAGCAATTTGGAAGGTGCAGGATAGAACTATCCCAATGATGAAGAAGTATACCAAAGGGACATTGACGCAACTGTGGTTATCAATGGAAGTCAATGTCAGCATAAAAGCAAAAAGGAGGGAGTACAATACCAATAGAAGGCAAATAAAAAATAAAGCCATAAAGAAAGAAAATATGAAATATGAAAGTAAGCTGGCCAATAATATAAAATAAGATACCAGAAGTTTTTTTCAGATCTATAAAGAGTAAAGGAGAGGTGAAAGTAGATATCAAACTGCTGGAAAATGATACTCGACAGGTAGTAATGGTGTACAAAAATGGTGGATGATCTTAATAAGTCTTCACTGTGGAAGGCACCAGCAGTATGCCAGAAATTCGAGAGTGTCAGGGTGCAGAAGTGAGTGTCATTGCTATTACTATGGAAAATGAGCTTGGGAAACTGAAAGAGCTGAGGGTAGATCAGACACCTGGACCGGATGGACTGCACCCCAGGGTTCTGAAAGGGGTAGCTGAAGAGATTGAAGAGGCATCAGTAATGATCTTTGATGAATCACTATATTCTGGAATGCTTCCAGAGAATTGGAAACATGTAAATGCCACTCCATTCTTTAAGAAGGGAGGGAGGCAGAAGAAAGGAAAAATAGGCCAGTTCGCCTGACTTCAGTGTTTGGGAAGATGTTGAAGTTGATTATTAAGGACAAGGTTTTGGGGTACTGTGAGGCACATGAAAATGTAGACAAATTTAGAAACACTTTCTTAAAGGGGATATTTTGCCTGACAACGCTGTTGGATTTCTTTGGGGAAATAACAGGCAGGATAGGCAAAGGAGGGTCAATGGATGTTGTTTAGTTGATTTTCAGAAGGCCTTTGACAAGGTGCTGAACATGAGCCTGCATAATGAAGTAAAGGCACATGGTGGTAATGAACCTCCACAGGTTACAGACCTGCTGTCATTTTGCTCCACTGTTCGTCTCCACACAGAGTTCATTTTGTGATTTTTTTTTGCAATATAATGGGCAATCCATTTCTGCAATCCCACAATGCCCTCAGATACGGTGACGGTTTAAGTCCCCACTCACATAAGCACCAATTTCTGACTTTAGATCTGTAAGAGAAAGGCAAGTTCACTTAAAAATCTTAATGGTTTAAATAATTTTGTAATATTTTTTCAGTCATTTGAATAATTTTCTCTGATGACTCCGACCACCAAAAATACAAGTCTCTGATATTTGATGGATTGTGAGGCTGTACTTATATTGTCAGTCCTGGTGACTACTTGCCATTGAGGTGTGCTGAAGCAGCTTGTCCTCTGCAATGGCCTTCCACCTGGGATGTGGTAAATGGGGATGTTGTGTGTATGGGAGGAAAGGTTCACTGATATCTCCTTCTCTCTTTGCCCAATCTGATGCCAAATGGATTTTTCCATTACCTGTTCTTGGTAGAAGAGGATAATATCCATTGGAGAAAGAGCTGAGGAAGATGCACCTCAAGTAGATGGCATCCTATAATGGAAGACGTTAAAAGTGTTTCATACTGACTGAGGTTTCACTTTAGAAAAGAAGTGGTCACAGAATTTTGCTATTTATTGAAAGTGCAACTGCAGCCCATTTGCCCAATAGATACTTTTGCTACTACTGTTAAGGTCATAACTACCCTTAATTTCTTATATCACAGAGTCATTCCAGACTGCCACTGGGGACTCCTGTAGAATAAGCCAAACAGCTGTGCACAGATGATTCAAGCAAGTCAGGGATGCATTATTCTTTCAAGCTAGCAATTTCATCAGCTTCCCCATGGAGATCCAGTGGCAGTGTGCCAGATCAATGCAACTTTACTGAGTGGCAGGATTTCCCATGGTTCAAGGAATCTCAAATTGGATTCATATGGTCTATACATCAATGGCCATACATTTGTCAACAGGGGGAAAAAAAGAAAAGAATGTGCTATATATTTGCTACCAAAGGTACAGGGTTATGTAAATAATTGCTTCTTGGGTGCTAACATTTGTTTGCATTTTAAGGAAGTTTGACACATCATCATTCTTTACAAAAAAAGAAGCAAATGTCTAGAAGGATCAATGGCGATGGAAACTGTCTTTCACCATTATGGGTGACAATATATTAGTTTCCATCGGGGGAAAATGACACATGGAGTGAATAGAAAGCTTTTTAGGGTGCACATTCGATCTCCATCATCATCTGGTGATTTTATACATGGCATGTTCAGGGATCATGGTAATATGCAGAATAAAGTAAGGAAATAAGCTCCAAATAGAATCTTGTGGACAAAGGCTAACAGGAGAGCAACATAAAAGAAATATTGGCATTTTTCTTTGAGAAAAGAAATTGACATCAACATTCAGAGGTTCAACAGCTGGAAAAAAATCATTCCAGCCTGTTCTTTGGTCCAAAGCATTCACTGCTTATGTTCTAGGCTGTTTTGAGTGAATCACCTGAAGCACAAGGTATTCTCTACAATTTATATAGGGTGGGCATCTCCGTGCTACTTGAGAAAGGTGGTGTAAGTGATAGTACGTAGCAAGGATGTGTGCAGTGGGATGGAATTTATCATTTTTCTCCTTGGAATGCATCACAAGAAATAATAAAAAGAAGTTTCAAATTGACCAAATTGGAACAGTTTTAGGGCAGTGTGGGAACAATGACACTGCTGACATAAAATGAGAGTAGAATAAAATAAGAAGAAAGTATAATCAAGATGTAATTCCAGAAAACACCTGCTTTCCTCTTTCATGATTTACATTAACCTTCTTTCTGGATTTTCATACTTCATTTTTCTGAAAATATTGAGGTCCAAAATTCAGTAATTCCTTGCGCTTATGCTCCTCTTTCTGCTGTTGAAATTAAAAATTCATATAATTGACACTATGCATTCGGTAATTATTCCTATGATTATAATAGAGCTGGAAGCATCAAACAATTAAATTTAATGCAATGACATATTTCAGGTTTGCATTCAAGTAACACTTGAAGCCTCGGATGTAAAGGACGCTATACTGACAACTTTAATACAGTGTAAATGAAAGTCAAAAAATTGTTTAATATGTTCATTCTTGTCACAATAGGTCAAAGGCAGATGCAATCTCCATGGCTCTTCACATGGCTTTAGACCACATGGACAACACAAACACCTACATCAGGATGTTGTTCATCGACTATAGCTCAGCATTTAATACCATAATTCCCACAATCCTGATTGAGAAGTTGCAGAACCTGGGCCTCTGTACCTCCCTCTGTAATTGGATCCTTGACTTCCTAACCGGAAGACCACAGTCTGTGCGGATTGGTGATAACATATCATCTTCGCTGACAATCAACACTGGCGCACCTCAGGGGTGTGTGCTTAGCCCACTGTTCTACTGTCTGTATACACATGACTGTGTGGCTAGGCATACTGAAATACCATCTACAAATTTGCTGACGATACAAACATTGTTGGTAGATTCTCAGGTGGCGACAACAGGGCATACAGGAGTGAGATATACCAACTAAAGGAACACATACCACTCCTCATAGAGGAATCAGAAGTGGAGAGAGTGAGAAGCTTCAAGTTCCTGGGTGTCAAGATCTCTGAGGATTTAACCTGGTCCCAACATATTGATGTAGTCATAGAGAAGGCAAGAAAGTGGCTATCCTTTATCAGGAATTTGAGGTGATTTGGCATGTCAACAAATACACTCAAAAACTTGTATAGTTGTACTGTGGAGAGCATTCTGACAGGCTGCATCACTGTCTGGTATGGAGGGGCTACTGCACAGGACCGAAAGAACATAGAACATAGGATAGTACGGCACAGTACAGGCCCTTCAGCCCACAATGTTGTGCCGACCCTCAAACCCTGCCTCCCATATAAGCCCCCACCTTAAATTCCTCCATATACCTGTCTAGCAGTCTCTTAAACTTCACTAGTGTATCTGCCTCCGCCATTGACTCAGGCAGTGCATTCCACACACCAACAACTCTCTGAGTAAAAAACCTTCCTCTAATATCCCCCTTGAACTTCCCACCCTTTACCTTAAAGCCATGTCTTCTTGTATTGAGCAGTGGTGCCCTGGGGAAGAGGCACTGGCTATCCACTCTATTTCTCTAATTATTTTGTACACCTCTATCATGTCTCTTCTCATCCTCCTTCTCTCCAAAGATTAAAGCCCTAGCTTCCTTAATCTCTGATCATAATGCATACTCTCTAAACCAGGCAGCATCCTGGTAAATCTCCTCTGTACCCTTTCCAATGCTTCCACATTCTTCTTATAGTGAGGCGACCAGAACTGGACACAATACTCCAAGTGTGGCCTAACCAGAGTTTTATAGAGCTGCATCATTACATCGCGACTCTTAAACTCTATCCCTCGACTTATGAAAGCTAACACCCCGTAAGCTTTCTTAACCTGTGAGGCAACTTTCAGGGAACTGTGGACATGTACCCCCAGATCCCTCTGCTCCCCCACACTACCAAATATCCTTGCATTTACTTTGTACTCTGCCTTGCAGTTTGTCCTTCCAAAGTGTACCACCTCACATTTCTCTGGGTTGAACTCCATCTGCCACTTCTCAGCCCACTTCTGCATCCTATCAATGTCTCTCTGCAATCTTTGACAATCCTCTATACTATCTACAACACCACCAACCTCTGTGTCATCTGCAAACTTGCCAACCCACCCTTCTACCCCCACATCCAGGTCGTTAATAAAAATCACAAAAAGTAGAGGTCCCAGAACAGATCATTGTGGGACGCCACTAGTCACAATGCTCCAATCTGAATGTACTCCCTCCACCATGACCCTCTGCCTTCTGCAGGCAAGCCAATTCTGAATCCACCTGGCCAAACTTCCCTGGATCCCATGCCTTCTGACTTTCTGAATAAGCCTACTGTGTGGAACCTTGTCAAATGCCTTACTAAAATCCATATAGATCACATCCACTGCACTACCCTCATCTATATGCCTGATCACCTCCTCAAAGAACTTTATCAGGCTTGTTAGACACGATCTGCCCTTCACAAAGCCATGCTGACTGTCCCTGATCAGACCATGATTCTCTAAATGCCCAGAGATCCTATCTCTAAGAAACTTTTCCAACAGCTTTCCCACCACAGACATAAGGCTCACCGGTCTATAATTACCCGGATTATCCCTAATACCTTTTTTGAACAAGGGGACAACATTCACCTCCCTCCAAACCTCCGGTACCATTCCCGTGGACAACGAGGACATAAAGGTCCTAGCCAGGGGCTCAGCAATCTTTTCTCTTGCCTCGTGGAGCAGCCTGGGGAATATTCCGTCAGGCCCCTGGGACTTACCTGTCCTAATGTATTTTAATAACTCCAACACCTCCTCTCCCTTAATATCAACATGCTCCAGAACATCAACCTCACTCATATTGTCCTCACCATCATCAAGTTCCCTCTCATTGGTGAATACCGAAGAGAAGTATTCATTGAGGACCTCACTCACTTCCACAGCCTCCAGGCACATCTTCCCACCTTTATCTCTAATCGGTCCTACCTTCACTCCTGTCATCCTTTTTTTCTTCACATAATTGAAGAATGCCTTGGGGTTTTCCTTTAGCCTACTCGCCAAGGCCTTCTCATGCCCCCCTTCTTGCTCTTCTCAGCCCCTTCTTAAGCTCCTTTCTTGCTTCCCTATATTCCTCAATAGACCCATCTGATCCTTGCTTCCTAAACCTCATGTATGCTGCCTTCTTCCACCTGACTAGATTTTCCACCTCACTTGTCACCCATGGTTCCTTCACCCTACCATTCTTTATCTTCCTCACCGGGACAAATTTATCCCTAACATCCTGCAAGAGATCTCTAAACATCGACCACATGTCCATAGTACATTTCCCTGCAAAAACATCATCCCAATTCACACCCGCAAGTTCTAGCCTTATAGCCACATAATTTGCCCTTCCTCAATTAAAAATTTTCCTGTCCTCTCTGATTCTATTCTTTTCCATGATATTGCTAAAGGCCAGGGAGCGGTGGTCACCGTCCCCCAGATGCTCACCCACTGAGAGATCTATGACCTGACCCAATTCATTACCAAGTACTAGATCTAGTATGGCATTCCCCCGGATGGCCTGTCCACATACTGTGACAGGAATCCATCCTGGACACACTTAACAAACTCTGCCCCATCTAAACACTTGGACCTAATCAGGTGCCATTCAATATTAGGGAAGTTAAAGTCACCCATGATAACAAACCTGTTATTTTTGCACCTTTCCAAAATCTGCCTCCCAATCTGCTCCTCTGTATCTCTGCTGCTACCAGGGGGCCTATAGAATACCCCCAATAGAGTAACTGCTCCCTTCCTGTTCCTGACTTCCACCCATACTGACTTCAAAAGAGGATCCTGCTACATTACCCACCCTTTCTGTAGCTGTAATAGTATCCCTGACCAGTAATGCCACCCCTCCTCCTCTCTTTCCACCCTCTCTATCCCCTTTAAAGCACTGAAATCCAGGAATATTGAGAATCCATTTTGCCCTTGTGCCAACCAAGTCTCTGTAATGGCCACTACATCATAATTCCATGTATGTATCCAAGCTTTCAGTTCATCACCTTTGTTCCTGATGCTTCTTGCATTGAGGTACACACATTTCAGCCCTTCTACCTTACTGTCTTTACACCATTTATTCTGCTTCTCTTTCCTCAATGCATCTCCATATGTTAGATCTGGCTTTACTCCATGTACTTTTTTCACTGCTCTATTGCTCTGGGTCCCATCCCCCTTGCAAATTAGTTTAAACCCTCCCGAACCATACCAGTGAACCTACCTGCAAGGATATTGCTCCCCCTCGAGTTCAGGTGCAACCCATCCAATCTGTACAGGTCCCACCTTCCCCAGAAGAGATCCCAATGATTCAAAAATCTAAAACCCTGCTCCCTGCACCAACTTATCAGACATGCATTCAACTGCGATCTCCTCCAATTCTTACCATCACTGTCATGTAGCACTGGCAGCAATCCTGAGAACGCCACCCTTGAGGTCCTGTTCTTCAGCCTTCTGCCTAGTTCCCGAAAGTCACACTTCAGGACCTCATCCCTCTTCCTGCCTATGTCATTGGTCCCAACATGTATCACGACTTCTGGTTGCTTTCCCTCTCATACCAGGATGTCGTGCACCCGGTCAGAAACATCCCGGACCCTGGCACCCAGGAGGCAACTACCTCCCTGTAGCTCTCATCTATGACTGCCTCATTCTCCCTTATGAGTTGAAGGTCATCCAGCTGCTTCTCCAGATTCCTTACACGGTCTTCCAGATCGCCCAGCCGTATGCACTTCTGGCAGATGTGACTCTGCGGGAGAGGGGCGTTCCCCCAAGAATGCCACATCTCACATGAGAGGCACATCAGCGTCTCAGGAGGCATTGTAAAGACTAACTGCGAGCGAGCTTGTTCTCTGCCTCTTCTCGTCAAAGCCTCTCGAGTCAAAGCCTCAAAGCTCCACTCCTTCACTGGTGGCTTTCCACGGGCCGCTTCGCTTGAGCTATTTCTCTATTTATCTGTTTGAGCTTTTCAAAATGTTTGGTCACCTGACCTCGACTGCCCAATCAGCTGCTTTCTGCTGAGTCTGAGCTATTCAAATCTTGATTGTCTAATCAACGGCTTTCTGCTGATCTATTCAAATCTTGATTGACTTGATTGCACGGACCAACTACCAAGACTGCCAGAATCTCTTGAGTCAAAGCCTCAAAGCGCCACTTCTTCACTGGCCCACTCACTCACTGGCCGCTTTCCAGAAGCTGCAGGAGTTTGTAAATCTAGTCAGCTTCATCTTGGGCACTAGCCTACAAAGTACCCAGGATATCCTTAGGGAGCAGTGTCTCAGAAAGACAGTGTCCATTATTAAAGACTTCCAGCACCCGGGCATGCCCTTTTCTCACTGTTACCATCAGGCAGGAGATACAGAAGCCTGAAGGCCCACACTCAGCGTTTCAGGAACAGCTTCTTCCCCTCTGCCATCCGATTCCTGAATGGACTTTGAAGCTTTGGACACTGCCTCACTTTTTTTAATATACAGTATTTCTGTTTCTGCACATTTTAAAAATAATCATTTCAATATACATAATTGATTTACTTGTTTATTTATTATTATGTTTTATTTTATTTATTATTATTATTTTCCTCTCTTTGCTAGATTATGTATTGCATTGAACTGCTGCTGTTAAGTTAACAAATTTCACGTCACATGCCGGTGATAATAAACCTGATTCTGATTCTGACCTCTTCCTGTCCCTGGTCTTGTAAATCACAAACCTTTTTTCAACATTGAAATGACGTGTTGCTTTGATTCATTTGTGGAGTTCACCGTTCCAGTTCCTCCCCTGTTGCTGCTGCTTCCCTTTTGGGTTTCCATGGCTTCATGGCATAGACACCTTCACCTGCCTGACTTCATGCAGTAACATGTTATATTTTATCTCATGTAACTTAGGATCTGCTTCATTGCTCCTGATGGATAATCATGAATCAGAAGTCACGTGTTGCGCATGGCGAAAATATTTGTGGTATGCGACCTGCTCCAGGTAAAAGCAGGTTTAACAGGGAGGTGGCAATTGACTATAGATGACATAAAGATAAGGCATAGCAAAAGTTGATTGCTGGACAACAATCCTTTAATGACATGACTCTTGATTCAGGCATGCAAGCCACGCATATGAGGACAATGTACATGCAAAGGATGAAGTAGTTCGCTTAACTCATGCTCTGTTTCTCAGAGCATTCTCAATATTCTTGCCAGTCACCTGTTAGGCACATCCTTGCAACCATGAAGCTTCAGCCGTGTCACCATCTAAACAGTAGGCTGAAGCAGAGTGGGAGGATGACTGATGATAGGACGAGAAAGATTTTCTTTCCCTCTATTCTAGGGGTTCCCAAACTTTTTTATGCCATAGATAAATACCATTAAGCAAGGGGTTGGAAATCCCTGCTCTGTTCCAACGTTCTTCCTGGAGTAAATAAATTGCTTTATATGTATCTGTGGTCTCCTAACCTATCATTTCCTGTTGTTACATTAACAGAATGTTTAAGATCTAGACAAACACAGCAAATGCTAGAAAAAAAAACTCAGCAGATCATGCAGCATCTATAGAATAAGAGACAGTCAACATTTCGCATCTGTGATCTTTCATCAGAACCATGTAAAATTGAGCACCATTATTTAAGAGAAGCACAAATCCTAAATGTTTGTAGATTTACTACCTTGTATATGCTGTCCTTGCAGGAAAATGGCAGGCGGGTGCATTGAATAAAGTAGAGAGGGCTCAAGAGCTTTCCTTACTGGAATGCACATCATTTGAAAGAATACTCAAATTGGTTAGAAATTTGCCTTTGGTCAGAAGCTACACATGTAATATCCTGTCTAATGTGCTTTGTGCACAGTAAGAATAGCCAATGCAACTAAATTTAAGAAGAAGAGTACAATTTCTTTTCACAGCTATAATGAACAACCAAGCTCCTACTTTCTATTAAGCTGTCAAAATGCAATAAAAAAGCTCCACAAAGGAAGTTGAGGTGCCTCCTGTCAGAGGGATTCTGGCAAATGATTACCAGGGCAGTATAATAAAGTCCATACAGACACCAAAATAAAGCATGCCACTGGGAAATTGAAACAATGCTTCAGGTTTCTAAATCTGTGTGGAATGACAACCCACAAGATCACTAAATGTGTCTTCACTGCTGCACAATTCTCTGTCAGGAAAAGGTAATCAAGCAGAACAGCCAGTGCAGTGATAGCAACAGCCTGAAGGAAATATCAGGTTGCAAAATCTATTTGTGCTACTGGAATGATTTCTCCTGAATTTCAGGTATGAACATTTACAAATATGCCCCAATGATTGGAATCTTTGTGCTCATTAATCTTCCATTTAAACTACTGCAGGGAAACAACTTTGCGGGTTTTCCTAAAACAAATCCTTCAATCACAGGTTTAAGGTGATTTTGTGGTCAAGCCATTTTTTTGCTCATATACCTGCTTGAGGGTGCATGACAGGGAAATAACACTTAATAAAATAAAAGAAATCAATACAGAATATTATGGACCTCAGTCCTTACTTGACGGAGCTCCCTCCCAGAATATGAGGAGTGATTGATAAGTTTGTGGCCTAAGGTAGCAGGAGTCAATTTTAGAAAACCTAGCACATTTATTTTTCCTACATTTACACACTTAGTCCAGCGGTCGTGGAGCATACAGATCCCTTCTTTGTAGAAGTCGATGTCTTGGACCTGCAGAAGTGGTCCACAGCAGGGATGATTGTTAAGTTCGTGGCCTAAGGTAGAAGGAGATGAGTTGTTAACTTCAAGCTTTCTGCATTTTTACTCAGAGTTGAACTGCATGTGCACGTAACGAGAGCGGCATAACTCATCTCCTTCTTCCTTAGGCCACAGACTTATCAATCACCCCTGCTATGGATGACCTGGAGGTCCAAGACGCTCTAGTTACAAGCACGTGCAGTTCAACTCTTTGAGTGATAATGCAGAAAGTTTGAAGTTAATAACTCATATCCTTCTACCTTAGGCCACGAACTTATCAATCACCCCTTCTATAGTTTCCAATATTTACTGATCTTGTATTCAGAGCAACACGAGCTGTGGAAAATGTGTCCATGTCTTTATAAGCCTCAGTGTCCTATTAAAAGCATGTCAATGAAAGCATGGTGAACATCAGATGGATGACATGCCATCAAACCCAAGTATTAGATCTGGTGATAGCTGAATATGAACTACAGCGGGAATGAAGGCACACCTTAAGAGATCGACTTATTGTTTAAATGGCATTTTAAAGCATGGTGTACTGAACAGAAGCAGTTAATGTACTTCTGATTATTCTGAGGGTATGTGGTGAGTTGGTGTTAGTTGTTGGTATTGTGTGATCTGAAGTAGGTGTGGACACCTTCAAATCACCCTGCCTTTAAAATTCATTCTGCACAGTCTGATAGAATATGCTGGCACAATAGCCTTGGCCACAACTCTCCAGTGGGTATCAGCCAAAAGTTTTCAGATTGCTCTTTATATATTGTTCCTCCCTCTTATGCCACATATCCTGCTGCTTTCAACATCTGGTTTGGTTGGTGTGGGAGTCTGAGAGAGAGAAGAGAGGAAGCTTGTGCCCTACTAAAGTTTGCTCAGGAGTATTTCTTCTGTACCCTGAGTCTAGCTTTTGTAATTTGCTGTCAACATTTAATGTTTCTTTCCATCAACAAGTACATGACCACTTAATAAGGATCATTTACATGACCTGGAGCTTGCTTGCACTATTCAATTTAGACTGAGCCAGGCCCCAAGAAACTTTTATACACTTGAGCCCAGGAATGCAATCTTGCCTCATCTAGCCTTCACAAAATCTAATAGTAAATAACTCAAAATAAGAAAGCTAATGTAGCAATTTCTCACTAGTAAATTAATTACATTCTGTAAATTGCCCCTTATTGTAGAATCTGGCAGGAGCAATTAGGAAAGTGGAGAGAATTAAAAGGAAACTGGGATTAGTGAAGTGTTAATGTCAGTGGATGCTTGTTGGCCCCTGGGGACTTCGTGGGCAAAAAGGCCTGTTTCTGAACAGTGTGACTCCATGTCTTGAATTTTTCCAGCAAACATTGCCTGATAAATTTATTTAGATTAACTCTTTGCCTCAATACCACAGAATCAACAGAATAAAATGAATCTTGTGACAGTATAGCATTCTGGAACAATTAGGACAATAATAAATATCACAGACTCCTTTAGCAGCATGATGCAATATTTTGGTGGCTCCTTACTGAAAAATTCTTGACTTTCCAGGTTAACAATATGAGCAAATGTAAATCACTTCTTGTGTGAATCCTGGCATTTAATTTCTGCCCCACAGTTCAGGAAGTAGACAAACACAGGTTAACAAACATTGGACAGAAGTTAATAGCAGAGGCAAGAATTGGTCAAAGTTGAAATTATGGTCCAGTAACATATAGCATTGAAATGGTTTGATTTTTGAAATGATCAAATGTTTTTCAAATTATTAGAATGCCATAGATGCTGACCAAAACCAAAATGGTAATACTGTTTTAAAATAACTTGATGGCCCAGATTTTTATACGAAATGTTTCTCCCTGGTTTCACAGAAACAATATTTATTCCTCATCCATCATCACTAAATCAGGAATTTGGTCATTAACACATTGCTGTGTGTGGGAACTTACTGTGCCCAAATTGCCTTGGGATGTAAGAATCAAGGGATATGCTGTTAGAGCAGGAAAGTGGAGAGAAAGCAAAAAATCAGCCACATTTGTAATGAATGGCAGACCAAGCACAAGGGGCTGAATTCCTACTCGAGTTTCTTTTCTTCTTTACCATAAGCAAAACTGACTTCTCTCTATGTAACTGTCTGAAAGTTTGGAACTCACAGATAAGCTGCACTAAAGTTGAGGTCATAGATGCTGACAACCCCAATGAATTCCATGTTTGGATTCTAGTGGATCACTAATATCTTGCAGCTTCCCAATCGTTACACCTGGCACAGATTCAGTGATTCCATTCATTTCAATATAAAGGGATAACTTCAAAGGAAAAAAAAAGTTAAGTTTCAAGTTAAGTTATTAAAGTCCTTTCAAATAATTTTTACTTAAATGTATTTGTCTTTAACAGTTGCTAGAGTTTTGAAGTGTCTTAAAATATGATAATTTTCTTTATAAGAAGATGAATTTTTAATTGTATTTGAGCTGTCATGAATGCTGGAGAATGGATCTGATGTAGACCCCAGGCAATGGATTGAAAATGTAAGGTTATGTTAGTAAAACTGCAGTATTTTTCACGTTGTGCGAGAAGATTCACTGAGTGAGTTAACAGTGAAGGAGTGAGCCTTTTAGGAGGCCATCATCTTAAAGCAAAGCTCGAAGCTTTGAGATTGGATACTGTGAAAGTTTGCAGTTGGAATGCAATCAGAAGTAATTAGATAGCTTAATATTGTGTGTATGCTTACTTTTTCTTTAATAAAGCATAGCAATGATGTTATTGTTTCTGCCTTGTACACTTGAGAACAAAGCACTTAGATATTGTTTACATTTTCCCACAGCAATTTTTCACACAATAGAGGCCACAATTAGAAAATTGCTGATGTTCTGTTCCACACCATAACAGACTTGGAAGTTATGTGGCCATAAGAGTCCTGATTTAGGTGCTTACAGTTATTGTAATCTTCCTAAGTTAGTTCTGCTTTTAGATAAATACAACCAGGGTAATAAAATTACATGGCTTTTGAACTTCTAGATGAAATGTTATTGACAATATTGGCAAGCTTCGGTTTGATAGTGTCAATATCCAGTAAGCATACTTATTCTTCAAACATCCTGCACTTACTCATTTACTTTCTGAATCCTTATTATGTTTTGGGTTTGCTGACTGTAAAGTTCTACACTCAAACAAAGACCTTAAGCCCTATTGGATATAAATAACCACGAGTACTCTCACTACAGGGAGTTTATACTGTAACTATCTAATCTTCAAAGACTAGTTCACTCTCCTGTTTATTCTCCACGATCAGTGTAACTACCAATGCCCACTTTTCGAGTGGTGTGTCTCCAGCTAACGATGTGAAGCTAACTTCCTTGAATACATAAAACTTCGACCATTAATAGATCAGTTAATGTCACAATGGGGGATGCTGGTGGCAGACCCAAATGCAAGACACAGACGCTGAAGTACTAGGAACAGGACTTGACTAGAGTAGGGACGTGACAGGATACAGACAAGGAGCAGGGACAAGAATGCAGACTTGGGCTAGGACATGGACTAGACAGGGAACCTGGCCAAGGAAATATGAATTAGGATCCTGGGCTTGGGAAAGCGGGACCAAGACTAGGAACCATGAACTAGGAGCCTGTGCATGGACTCCGAGCCAGAGACTGGACAAGGACCCAGAACCTGGGTCTTGCCTTGGGCTCAGACCCCAGAACTAGGCAAGGACATAACATGGCTACAGGACAGGACGTGGCTGGGGTCTAGAGGCTTGGGGCTTGAGGCTGGGGTGTTGAGTCTTGGGGCTTGAGGCTGGGGTCTTGAGTCTTGGGGCTAGAGGCTGAGGTCTTGAGTCTTGGGGCTTGAGGCTGGGGTCCTGAGGCTTGAGGCTGGGGTCAAGTCTTGAGGCTTGAGGCTGGGGTCTTGAGTCTTGAGGCTTGAGGCTGGGGTTTTGAGTCTTAAGTCTTGAGGCTGGGGTCTTGAGTCTTGGGGCTTGAGGCTGGAGTCTTGAGTCTTGAGGCTTGAGGCTGGGGTCTTGAGTCTTGGGGCTTGAGGCTGGGATCTTGAGTCTTGAGGCTTGAGGCTGGGGTCTTGGAATGCGGAAGCTGATAACTTGGAGGGTGGAGCTCGGAGACAGACTGGGAACTGTACATCAACATAGAGCTGGGACTTATCCTTCGAAAAGCTGGGACTCATCTTTAACATGACACTAACATGAGACTGGACAGTACATAGACATAGAGCCGGGACTCAGCTTTATCTCCACACCAAGGTGGGACAGGACCATCCGTCGGGTAACAGCAGAACAGCTGGTCTTACCCAACAGAGGCAAAGACAAGACAAGACAGGTCCCCCCGTAGGGCAATGGCAGAATGGCCTGACTTACCCCACGGAGGTGAGAACAAGTAGAGACAAACACCGAAGAATGACATACAGTTCCATCTCTGCATCGGGGTTGCTCCGAGTCGCAGTTATGGCCAGCAACCTCGGCTGGCTACGGAAACAGCCGGATCCCTACCTAGCTCGGAGTGCCTGACAGCCACTCAGCTGGCCCAGGAAACCAGCCAAATGCATACTGCAAAGACCACTCCGACCACTGACAGCAAGGCTCCAAGAAGCCATGGTTCTCCAATGTGGCCTAAAGATGGCAAGTGGCCACTCTAGCCTTCCACCGGCAGGTTGCTCCCAGGGAATCTCAACAAGACGAACCAGCCCCCACACTTGACCCCAAGGCTACTTATATTCCAAGCCCCAAGATGGGAATCAGGCACCTATGATTAACCCAACCAAAACAAGGGACAGCTGGAAGACCCGGAGTCCTGAGTCCACGGACCAGACCGTGAACCGGAATGCGGACTTCACGGACCGGACCATGACAGCTAATTGATATGCTAAATAACATTATCCAACTGGTCTGCAAGCTTCTTTGAACTAAGCAACTTAGTCAATATTGTCTATTTTGAAACTAGTCAAATTAAACAACCTATTGTCTTATACTGCACCTCCTGAGCAGATATAAACCATGTGTACATCTTACCTCTACAGACAGACAGAGCGATTGCTATATACAGAGCACGTTAGCAAAGCTGTGTTTTATAAACAGTACTTATTTTAACTTCAAACTGATTACTGCTTGCCCTTTACTTTTTAAAATCTGAAGATTTGCTCTCATTTACAATCAGAAGTTAAACAAAGCATATAGAGTAGTTGAAAGTTTATTTACAAATATTTGATCTTACAAGTGGCAGCTGCTGTGTTCAGAAAACAAGCTTGGCAAACAACCAAGAGGCCCACTGGCCCATGAAGTGAATATCCATGGGTTACAATAATATACTGTAGATGTGAGAAGCATTAAATAAATTATGAACTCATTGCCAATAGTTCTTCATGAGAACTGTTCAACAGATCCTAGGGGGAAAATGGAAACTCCTTTAGCACAGCATGGCTGTGCACTGCCAGACTGCTTGGCAACTACATTGACTAAGTGGCACCAATGACTCAAAGCTCGTTACTGAGGTGGAGTAGGAGGAAATGGTAGTAAGGGAAGAATAACTAAAAGAAAATGGTATATTTTTATAGGAAACGGATTCACATCAGTGATTTAAGAAATAGAAACAAATGGTCTTATGATTGCTGTGACTGCTATTAAGATATTGGGCATTCATTTACAGAAATCTGTTGTTTTGGATCTGATAGAATTGGGAATCATTTGAAAGTGTCCTATCAGAGACTCTTCATTACTCAGACGGGATATCCAGTAACATGGTAACAAAGACCTAATGAGTCAGAATGCTCTCAAGGCATCATTATTCAATCCGATTGAACAATGTTCTTCAAAGGACAGGCTAAGTTCCAACATGGGTATTTGCTAGAGCCATTTTCTCATTACCACATGGTGTATTTAGAATTTCATGTTCACAATCATTCAAACAAGACTACAGAGCTGAACAAGGGCCAATCAGATAGAGATTACCTTGAATACATTAATGTTGCAACACAACTTTGTGTGTGGTGTCTAACCTTTGCAAGATTTGTGTACACAAATAAGGGGTTGCTGAGTGAAGTAGCATTTAAAAAAAATCCCAGAAAGTGCTATTCAACTCATTTGCCGATGGGCATTGCATTATTTTGAGTAATAGACTGCACAGCTCCAGTACTGCTGCCATAACTGCATTCACTGCTTTTTATCATACTTCTTTTTAAGAAATGGGCTATCCTTCAAGTATTTATCCATACCTTTAAAAAACATTTCTACTTGTGATTCCTTGTTTACAAATAGATTGTCAATAGTTTTCAAACATGTGATGGGAGGTTCTACATCTATAGATTATCCTTTCAGATAATAGGTTCTCAGATCTATCAAACTCTAGGTAAAAAAAAAATGATCTTTAGCATTTCTCTCACTTCTCAAACAATTACTTTAAATCCATGCTGTCTGATTATAAACCTGTTTGCTAAGGGAATTAGATCTTTCCATCAAATTTCATCAATTTATATATGTCAACTAAACCTTTCTTCTGCCTCCTCTGTTCCAGAGAAAATTATCTCAGTTTATCCAGTTTTACCTCAGAACAAACATTCATCATTTCTGCCAATATCACCAAAAAAGATTTTCTTTTCCTTCTCTAGGGCCATCTCATTATATGGGGGTATAATTGTGTACAGTATTCCAGATGTGGGCTAACTAATGATTTATGTAATTCCAACATGACCTCCTGTCAATATATTTTGAAGCGTTAGGGAAAAGAGGACAGTATCCTGCCTGCTGTATAAATCAAGTTATCTTGTTGTCCTAAAGGATTTATGGATATCTATTTGAAATGTTCTCTGTTCTTCTGTATTTCTCAGCATCCTTCCATCTCATCACTTGTTACATTTTTTTTGCTTTATTTTGTTTTCCCAGATGCACCACTTCCCAATTCTCCAGAATTGCATTGGTCACTTTTTGTCCGTCAATCAATGGATGACTTTCACCAACTGCAGTTTGAACCACATGGACAATTTCAGTAAACAATGCAAGTTTATTGTTTTTAATCATGATCAGTTATTTATACTTATGATTACAACAAATCACAAAAATGATTTGGTATTGAGCCATGTGGAATACCACATCAAATAGCTTTCCAGTGACTAAAATGTACGTAGAATACTTGTTTCTTGCTACTGATTCATCCCAGCATCTACGAGAGGTGATTGATAAGTTCCTGTCCTAAGGTAGAAGGAGTCAATTTTAGAAAACCTAGCACATTTATTTTTCAACATAGTCCCCTCCTACATGTACACACTTAGTCCAGCGGTCAGGGAGCATGTGGATCCCTTCTTTTTAGAAGTGGTCAACAGCAGGGCTGAATGATAAGTTTGTGGCCTAAGGTAGAAGGAGATGAGTTATTAACTTCAAACTTTCTGCATTATCATTCAAAGAGATGAACTGCATGTGCATGTAACAAGAACGTCTTGGACCTCCAGGTGGTCCATAGCTGGGACGATTGATAAGTTCGTGGCCTAAGGTAGAAGGAGATGAGTTATACTGCTCTCGTTACATATACATGCAGTTCAATTCTTTGAGTGAAAATGCAGAAAGTTTGAAGTTAATAACTCATCTCATTCTACCTTAGGCCACAAACTTTCAATCACCCCTGCTGTGGACCACTTCTGGAGGTCCAAGACGCTGACTTCTACAAAGAAGGGATCTGTATGCTCCACGACCACTGGACTTAGTGTGTAAATGTAGGAAAAATAAAAGTGTTAGGTTTTCCAAAATTGACTCCTTCTACCTTAGGCCATGAACTTATCAATCACGCCTCATAATTCGCAGTATTTTCCTATGTATTGGATGCATAATGTTCTTACGGTATCTGTGCTCACCTGACTCCAACAAGAATCTTCTAAATTTGTTAGAGTCGTTTTATTATTACATGACAGTGTATTTAGAATTTCAATGTTATAATTTCAATAAAACAACAATGATAATCATGCTGCTGATGGAAATGAGCTTTGCTGGTATTGCTCTTTCCTTTTAATTTTTGCACACTCTGATAAAGGTTAACAAGTGAAACATATGTTGAATAAATCTGGCAGTACTTTTCTCGTAGCACCTTATTAACTTGCTGTCTCATCAGATTATTGGATTGACCTACACTTCTTTCAATGCAACAAATCTGAAACACCAAACCTTTTATGCCAAATCAGGTTACGCGTAAGTAAAAGTAAAATAAATTAAGAACCAAAGGCTGACTTTTCGCTAAGAAAAATCTCTCAGAGATGGCAGACCTAATTCAGTATTCCTGATCCTATATATTAAGGAAGATTGTTGTGAGGCTAAATGATCAAAATTTCTTTTAATGGAGTTTAATTCTATTAATATTTGTCAATAGGGATATAGTGCATTGGGACATGCCATCAGAATTTAATAGTTTGTCATAATAGCTTTTAATAGATGTATAAACATTAATAGAAAATATACACTGGTAACATTCATAGTGATCAGATTTGCAAAGATAATAATGGTGTGGAGGGGGACACACCATGTTGTTGTTTCTTGTATCTTTGATTTCAAGCAGATACAAAAATTAACAAATGCCATTTTTTAAATCAAGTGTTTTGGAAAAGGGAGAACAAAAATGTTCCTCATTAAGGAAAAATGGCAAGTCCAGATAACCAGTGTTATTGAGTGACATTCTTTAACATGAATGCTAGTATAAGTTTTCTTCCCAAATTTACCCAAATGAAAACGAGGTTTTTTCGATGAAATTTTGAGGGCATTTAAAATGCCTGATAATCCCGTGTGTTGTCTTTTTTGCCTGGATTAGCATGATTTGGAAGCTCCCATAAATAGTCTCCTTCCCGAATAAGAATGAACTATGTTCTGCTCTTTTACTGCTGTTGGAGAAACAATTGGTCACACAAAATTAATATGAAAAATAATCTAACATAAAAAAATACAATATTTTCTCAATAATTTTCAAAGGGATCTTTAAACACAACTGACAGAAGGCCTTTGGGAATTCCATCAGTTCAAGATCATTTCATTGAACAATCAGTTACAGGTGCTTGAGGCTTCCCAGATAATTACAACTGTCCAGTATCAAAGAAATCAAAACAACAAACTTTGCAAGCACTCATGTGTAGGACCAATTTATTTGAGCAAATGGGGTTAGAAAGCTTGTATTGTGCTGTAAGAGATCTATTACTATTCACCATCTGGTTAAAATGATGGTATTTGTGAAGTTCATACTTCCTTCTTTCCGGTGACATTTGCTTGGATAGTAAGATGGCACCTGTTGTGCCTTTGAGTTGATTTTCTTTCATTTTGCATCAATAAATTTTCTGCTGTGAAGTATGGAGTGTGGATCCGGTCTGTTGTTGGGTACGTAAACTTTATGTACACTGAAGATGCTATCTTCTGGTATTCACTGTGTCTTCTTCCTCCTGTCCTTCGACTCTTCTTTAGATACATCATTCAAATGTGATCTATAGCATAAATTAGGAAAATAACATTCATAATCATATGCCACTAGAATGTGTTATCTGAGGAGAAAGAAATAAAACATTTACATAAATTTTAATCTTAAGAATGGCTTCCTGGTTTTCTAACAAAAGTCATTCCTTTCGGCAACTCTAGTGTATGATATATCTATTGAGGCAAATTGACAGTTGTCAATCTGCCATATAAACGTGGAGAATGGTGATACAAGGAAATCATCCTAACACCACAACCTTCTGTCACTGGGAAAGGCACCCCATTGTACTAGTTGGCAGACAATAACAAATATCAAGCATTAGCTAAGAGCAACTTCAGTGCAGGCGATTTCACAGATTGTATGTGAAACAAAAATAGTAATGCCAGAATTATTTGCTTGCATCAACACAGTAATGCTGATTAGCAGTCTGAAATAACAGGCAAAATATGTACACTAATTTTCTCATGCATAACGTTAAGAAACCAGCAAGGGTTTAGAGTGATCAGCAGCACTGGGGCTCCACAGGGGACTGTCTTGTCTCCCTTTCTCTTCACCATTTACACCTCGGACTTCAACTACTGCACAGAGTCTTGTCATCTTCAGAAATTTTCTGATGACCCTGCCATAGTTGGATGCATCAGCAAGGGAGATGAGGCTGAGTACAGGGCTACGTTAGGAAACTTCGTCATATGGTGTGAGCAGAATTATCTGCAGCTTAATGTGAAAAAGACTAAGGAGCTGGTGGTAGACCTGAGGAGAGCTAAGGTACTGGTGACCCCTGTTTCCATCCAGGGGGTCGGTGTGGACATGGTGGAGGATTACAAATACCTGGGGATACGAATTGACAATAAACTGGACTGGTCAAAGAACACTGAGGCTGTCTACAAAAAGGGTCAGAGTCGTCTCTACTTCCTGAGGAGACTGAGGTCCTTTAACATCTGCCAGACGATGCTGAGGATGTTCTACGAGTCTGTGGTGGCCAGCGCGATCATGTTTGCTGTTGTGTGCTGGGGCAGCAGGCTGAGGGTAGCAGACACCAACAGAATCAACAAACTCCTTCGTAAGGCCAGTGATGTTGTGGGGATGGTACTGGACTCTCTGAGTGGTGTCTGAAAAGATGATGCTGTCCAAGTTGCATGCCATCTTGGACAATGTCTCCCATCCACTACATAATGTACTGGTTGGGCACAGGAGTACATTCAGCCAGAGCCTCATTCCACTGAGATGCAACACAGAGCGTCATAGGAAGTCATTCCTGCCTGTGGCCATCAAACCTTACAACTCCTCCCTTGGGGGGTCAGACACCCTGAGCCAGTAGGCTGGTCCTGGACTTATTTCCTGGCATAACTTACATATTATTATTTAACTATTTGTTGTTTTATTACTATTTAATTATTAATGGTGCAACTGTAACGAAAACCAATTTCCCCCGGGATCAATATAGTATGACTATGACTATGACTATGACTAAAACAACTCTGAAAAATATAACACATTTTCTTTGCTTACTATGGTTGTTAATTACCTTTTGGTAATAAATAAAATAATTTTTCTAAGTTGTCATTTTGATTGATTGAAATGACTAACTTTTATTCAACACTTTAAGTGGCCCTAGGAGACCCCAACAAACTTCATAACCTATGATGCTTAATAAAAAATAGGATGGAAGGAAATGTAACAATTTGGACATAGTAACTAAAGTCTTTTAAATGTGTAGTTCTATATAATCTGTTTCAATTATGTTGGTTGAGGAATAGATATAGGTCAGCGCACATCAGTGATAGAGGATAAACTGAAATAATTAGATGAAGTATGATGAGAAGAGTTCATCTGGAGCTAAGGCAGAAATCAACTGGCTAAAAGGCTGTACTGTAAATTCTTTGTCATTCTCTACATTACATATGAAGTTGACTTCGACTGCTTCATTAAATGTCTCAAAAAATGTAACAGAGGCACAATTGAAGCCTTCATTTTCTATCGGTCAACTCCTGAATGCCCAAAGTTTCAGGTGCTATAGGAGCCTATTTAGCAAAATAGGACTGAACTGGCCAAGGCCTTCTCAGCGTAGGCTCCAAACAAGCGCACTGGAACCAAAATGAATGGCCGTGGATAAGTATTGAAATCTTCCAATGAGGTCAAAAGGAATCTGGCACTGCTCTTCTGAGAGCTGATTAGAATACCCAAACTCCCTTCACAATTTATGTTGTTTGTGACCATATCAACTCAATTCTGAGGCCAAGGATTTCTGATCAGCACAAGGACACTTTTTGAAATTCCCCACCTCCCTTGCCAGAATTAAATGAAGTTGGAGTCTCATTGTAGCACAAGTCTCTTTACCCCTACAATAGCCAGCTGGCTAACATCTGCTAACCAAAGTTCAAAATAGACACATTCATTTACTATGAATTACAATAGGAAAATTTAGCCTTTTTTTGCTTTGATTTAAAAAAAAATCAAAAACTGCTGTAAATATGAAATAAAAACAGAACATACTGACAACAGGATTAACATTTCAGCAGATCAGGTAGCATTTGTGGAAAGATAAACAGATTAATGGTGAAAATCTTTCATTAAAACTGAAAAAGTAAGAGAACTTGAGGGTGATAAACATGTAAAATAAGCTCGTCACTGTGAGTAAGAAATGTAACCAAATTGTAGAGATTCCTAGCATCACATCACTTCATTGATAGTTTCATAGTCGTTGACAGCATTTAATCTAGGAAATATTTCTTCTTTGTGCCTCTTTGTATCAAAGTACTTTTGAAGTACTGGCAATTTATGTATCTATGAGATACTTTAACATACAGTACTTGTCTCTAATTTTAATATATGCTTATAATTTATGCCATATTAGTAGCATGCCAGTCACAATATTAATCAGGTTAAAGTAACATTGTGTAGTCAAGTTACATTTTATGTGCATTTCACAGTGTAAAACCATACATCCAATAACTATTGTCAATCTATTTGTTTGAGAGATACCAGCCACATTTGAAAGGAAAAAAAAAAGACAATTCACAACAGAAAATACTTTTGATTTTACTGTGTTGAAAGCTTTTGACAATCAACAATTAGACACTGCTCAAAGAACAGTATACCAGATAAATTTGAATGTTATTATTTAAGTTAAAGGCTTGTCTTCTGTGTTTTATGATTCATAGGTCTCAAGAACTATTGGTTTAACAGATGGAGAATCCCACTGAATGGCTACAGGTGCAGAATTAAATGCTGATATGTTAACGTAGCACAATGTCATGCACTATCCACTTGTCAAATAACAATGCAGATTGATTCTCAAAACAAGTGTTTGCCATGATCTCAGAGTCTTCAGCATTCTCCTCAAGAACAGAAAACAATCACTGTATTCCAAAAGTTTTCAGGATTTTCCAACATTTTGTAACTTTACGAAAAACATTGGGCACAAATCTGGAAACTAGTTTATAATATGAGTTTGACACATAGACTAATTAGGACCTTCAGGAGAAAAAAAAAACTGTTCACAAAATATATGATTTTCCTGCTGTTTTATTTTTCTGTGCCCCAGGAATGAACATTAACATATGATGCCACTAATTTCAGAAGTCCAATCAGTAAATTGACTTTATGTACTTATTTTTAATACATTACAAAGAAGAAAGAGGAGTGTCAGAATAGTGAAGTTTACCTCACAATGGCCTCACCTTTGGAAGGCAAACAATATGATTTCAGCGAGGGACTGACCAACCTTCTCAGTATCTCTGAAGAAGTAACATTCAAAGGGGTGAGCAGAGGGATGAGTCCTGTTCTGTCAGGCTAATAATGGAACCAGAATCATTGAGAAGAGTGAAGTGCTGACATTTAACCTGGTGTCCACATTCTATAATAATCAGGTACTGTACATCTTCATCACAGTGCTTTGAGTTTATGCTAGAAGGAAATAGGAGCTTCATTAAAAAAATGTAAATTGGGAGTTTCATCCACATTTGCAAAGTTTGCCTTTGCCTGGCCCAACTCTTTTCTGACTCAAAGGTGGGAGAAGTTGGAAGAATTAAAAGTGGTGGATGGGAAGAATTATAAATAGGTCTGGAGTCCAATAATACAATACTTGCTTATGTATGCCAATATTAAGGCCTCCAGATTCAATCTCTGTTAAATCGCTGCGACATTTTGCTCTCAAGGTGATCATCTACTTCTTCAAGGTGATGTTGTTTGACCAGCAAAATGACATATTGTGCTAAATTTCATGTTCCTAGACGCCCATATAGTAAGCATTTCATCCATGATAGTTTGCCAGGTTCTGTTACTCGAGGCCACAACATTTCAATGACACAGAATAATAATGCCCTACCAGTCATTTAGGGTATATTCCCTGCCATTTAGAAAAAAAAATAAGACACTTCTGGAAATATTTTAAAGCAGTGAACCAAGTACCATTGATTTCATATATGGACCAATAAGTGAAATAAAACTGTCACATGAAATATATAGTTTTGCCAAAGCAACACAGTAGGATTAAAAGTGAGAATTATCTTTATTTATTAACTCACTCTGAGGGCTATTAGGTATGTTGGTGAGAATATATAATCATGTACTCGCACCAACATATCTAATGTTCTGTGGGTGATGAACAACCTCAAATAAAATTTCTAATTCTATAAATAGCACCTGAAGGTAAGAAAGGGCATCAAGATAAATTATAATTAACATAATTCAGTATGGCCAGCTAGATTCCAGATTCAATAAGCTCTGGTTTCAGCTGGACTGTAACCATGAGTTACCATTACAGAGATCAAGAAAAAATCATTATAATTGTCCTTTTAACCTTCAATATTATTTCTAACTGAATGGAATAAATGACAGACATGAATTTGAACTGAGTGTAACAAATATATTGGTAGACTTTCTCATGAATTAACCAATGTAATTGTTTTCATCTTAAGAGCTGGTAACCTCTGGCCTAGATGACTGTTACATAACTTGACTGTACCAGAGAGGAAAGAGCAACAAGCAAAGGGGCCATCTAGAACAAGCATTATTGACGTGTTAGTCAGTTTTGAGCTGCAGGAATATCTCAAATGTCCTCCTTATTCCTCCTGCAATGTTTTCAAACCTCAAAATTGTTTCCATTGAGGGGATGCTGATCTATGCTCATTTATAGTGGTGCCAGAATAGCTGTCTCCTCCGAAGTGTTGGTGGTCAAATCACAGAGGTCAATAATCAAATACAGTGAAATAATGTACAAATATTGAACAAGTCCTGGCCATGCACTGAGATCATCAGGTAGGCATTATGATAACTTTGCTAATCACTTCATGATCCACTGTGAGGGATATGTTTCTTTCATACCATTTCCATTTCTGTACTCAATCTATAAAAAGACAGAAGTTAGCAGTTTGTGAGGTGGGTTCTTCTTAAATCATCTAGTGAGCACGGAACCAAAATATCCTTGCTCCTTCAAGCTGAGAGTGGCTAACATGAGGGGGCATAGTTTTAAGGTGCTTGGAAATAGGTACCAAGGGGATGTCATGGGCAGGTCTTTCACACAGAGAGTGGCGGGGGCGTGGAATGCACTGCTGGTGGTGGCAGTAAGCGTTCACAATAGGGTCTTTTAAGAGCCTCTTAGATAGGCACATGGAGGGCTATGTGCTAGGGAAATTCTAGGCCGTTTCTAGAGTAGGTTACATGGTTGGCACAACATTGTGGGCTGACGAGCCCATAATGTGCTGTAGATTTCTATGTTCTATGTATAAATCTTTTAGAAAAATCTTTCTGCTTGCAACTTGCTAGCCACCATTCAGTGGGATAATTAAGAGCAATGTTTTCATGGTGGGTCTTCCTATGACTCATAGGCAGGTTAAAATAGTCAAAGTGAAAGTCAAGTTGATAGTCATATACTACTTGTATGGACAAGTGTAGAATGAGAATCTTATTTGTAGTGGTATATAGTATCAGATGCACAACATTCACAAAAAAACATAAATTACAAATAAATTATACACAAGTTTCACAACAAGCACACAATTGGAATAAAACAACACTGAAATCCATTGTAGTGCAAAGTGATCAAAGTAGTCATAGTGTTGCTATATTGAGATAATAATTAGGGTTGTGTAGGTTGGGTCAAGAGCAAAATGGGTTGAAGGGAAGTAATTGTTGTAGAACCTGACAGAATGGGTCTACAGGCTACTGTGCCTCCTGCCAAGAGGCAGTTGCAAGAAGATGGCAAGGCATTGATGGAGATAAACATTGGCTATTTTAAAGAAATGCCTCACGTAGTTAGTACTGATGATAGGGAGGGACGTCCCTGTGATGTTTTAGGCTGAGTCTATTACTCTCACATTCTGTGCATTGATATTGCCATATCAGACCACCTTGCAATCAATGAGGATACTTTCAACCGGGTACCTGTGGAAGTTTTTAGAGTGTTTGGTGACCTTGCAGTCTTCTAAGGAAATTAAGGTGGCAGTACAAGTAATAAAGATGCAATGGGGATGAAGCACCAATGTGATCTGTCCATGCTAACTGTACCATTTGTGCCAGACCATGGCTGGAGGTTAAATATCCCAACAGTATTTAGGAGGGTTGATCAGGAGATTTGCTCTGTCTCTTCAGTCTCCAGAAAATGCTCTAGAAGAGTGCATGCAAAAATTTAAAATCTACAGGTATAAAGCAAAATCCTGAAAAATTCCCAATTTACATTAATCTTCAACAAATTAATTGGACAAGCCGCTCAGAATTTACATAGTATCATTATTTCTACAAGGACGATGAATTCAACTGCACATGGGGAAGCTGAAATTGTAACAGATGGGAAGTTCGCGGTTCTGCGTTAATTGGCAGAGCTCGACACACAGTCTCATTAATAGAAACCACAGAAACTATAGAAACTACAGCACAGAAACAGGCCTTTTGGCCCTTCTTGGCTGTGCTGAACCATTTTCTGCCTAGTCCCACTGACCTGCACACGGACCATATCCCTCCATACGCCTCCCATCCATGTATCTGTCCAATTTATTCTTAAATGTTAAAAAAGAACCCGCATTTACCACCTCGTCTGGCAGCTCATTCCATACTCCCACCACTCTCTGTGTGAAGAAGCCCTCCCTAATGTTCCCTTTAAACTTTTCCCCCCTCACCCTTAACCCATGTCCTCTGGTTTTTTTCTCCCCTTGCCTCAGTGGAAAAAGCCTGCTTGCATTCACTCTATCTATACCCATCATAATTTTATATACCTCTATCAAATCTCCCCTCATTCTTCTACGCTCCAGGGAATAAAGTCCTAACCTATTCAACCTTTCTCTGTAACTGAGTTTCTCAAGTTCCGGCAACATCCTTGTAAACCTTCTCTGCACTCTTTCAACCTTATTAATATCCTTCCTGTAATTTGGTGACCAAAACTGAACACAATACTCCAGATTCGGCCTCACCAATGCCTTATACAACCTCATCATAACATTCCAGCTCTTATACTCAATACTTCGATTGATAAAGGCCAATGTACCAAAAGCTCTATTTACGACCCTATCTACCTGTGACGCTACTTTTTGGGAATTTTGTATCCGTATTCCCAGATCCCTCTGTTCTACTGCACTCCTCAGTGCCTTACCATTAACTCTGTATGTTCTACCTTGGTTTGTCCTTCCAATGTGCAATACCTCACACTTGTCTGTATTAAACTCCATCTGCCAATTTTCAGCCCATTTTTCCAGCTGGTCCAAGTCCCTCTGCAGGCTCTGAAAACCTTCCTCACTGTCTACTACACCTCCAATCTTTGTATCACCAGCAAATTTGCTGATCCAATTTACACATTATCATCCAGATCATTGATATAGATGACAAATAACAATGGACCCAGCACTGATCCCTGTGGCACACCACTAGTCACAGGCCTCCACTCAGAGAAGCAATTCTCTACTACCAGTCTTTGGCTTCTTCCATTGAGCCAATGTCTAATCCAATTTACCACCTCTCCATGTATACCTAGCGACTGAATTTTCCTAACTAACCTCCCACGTGGGACCTTGTCAAAGGCTTTACTGAAGTCCATGTAGACAATATCCACTGCCTTCTCTTCATCCACTTTCCTGGTAACCTCCTCGAAAAACTCCAATAGATTGGTCAAACATGACCTACCATGCACAAAGCCATGTTGACTCTCCCTAATAAGTGCCTGTCTATCCAAATGCCTGTAGATTCTGTCTCTTAGTACACCCTCCAATAACTTACCTACTACCGACGTTAAACTTACCGGTTTATAATTTCCCGTATTACTTTTCGATCCTTTTTTAAACAACAGAACAACATGAGCCACTCTCCAATCCTCTGGCACCTCACCTGTAGACAGCGACATTTAAAATATTTCTGCCAGGGCCCCTGCAATTCCAACACTAGTCTCCTTCAAGGTCCGAGGGAACACCCTGTCAGGACCCGGGGATTTATCCACTTTAATTTTCCTCAAGACAGCAAGCACCTCCTCCTTTTCAATCTGTACAGTTTCCTTGATCTCACTACTTGTTTCCCTTAATTCCATAGACTTCATGCCAGTTTCCTTAGTAAATACAGACGCAAAAAACCTATTTAAGATCTCCCCCATTTCCTTTGGTTCCGCACATAGCCGACCACTCTGATCTTCAAGAGGACCAATTTTATCCCTTACAATCCTTTTGCTCTTAATATACCTGTAAAAGCTCTTTGGATTATCCTTCACTTTGACTGCCAAGGCAACCTCATGTCTTCTTTTAGCCCTCCTGATTTCTTTCTTAAGTATTTTCTTGCACTTCTTATACTCCTCAAGCACCTTATTTACTCCCTGTTTCCTATACATGTCATACAACTCTCTCTTCTTCTTTATCAGAGTTGCAATATCCCTTGAGAACCAAGGTTCCTTATTCCTGTTCACTTTGCCTTTAATCCTGACAGGAACATACAAACTCTTGCACTGTCAAAATTTCTCCTTTGAAGGCTTCCCACCTACCGATCACATCTTTGCCAGAGAACAACCTGTCCCAATCCACGCTTTTTAGATCCTTTCTCATTACTTCAAATTTGGCCTTCTTCCAGTTCAGAACCTCAACCCTAGGACCAGATCTATCCTTGTCCATGATCAAGTTGAAACTAATGGTGTTATGATCACTGGAACCAAAGTGCTCCCCTACACAGACTTCCGTCACTTGTCCTAACTCGTTTCCTAACAGGAGATCCAATATTGCATCCCCTCTAGTTGGTCCCTCTATATATTGATTTAGAAAACTTTCCTGAACACATTTTACAAACTCTAAACCACCTAGACCCCTAACAATATTGGAATCCCAATCAATATATGGAAAATTAAAATCCCCTACCACCACAACTTTATGTTTCCTGCAGTTGCCTGCTATCTCTCTGCAGATTTATTCTTCCAATTCTCGTTGACTATTGGGTGGTTTGTAATACAATCCCTCTAATGTGGCCATACCTTTCCTGTTTCTCAGCTCCACCCATAAGGACTCAGTAGACAAGCCCTCTAATCTGTCCTGCCTGAGCACTGCTGTAATATTTTCCACCACCTTTCACTCCTCTGCCTCGATCACATCTGAAACATCGGAACCCTGGAGTATTAAGCTACCAGTCCTGCCCCTCCTGTAGCCAAGTTTCACTAATAAGCAGATGCTGTGAAAAAACATTGACCATGCCAATATCAGCCAGTCATACTTGTCAAATATTCTGAAGAAAATTTTAAAGAATGCAATGCTTGAAGATATCAAAAGTGAAACTGTGTCCTGCAGGATACGTCCAGAAAATATAACTAAGTTAGATTTTTTTTCCCTGAAAGAAGTTGCTTCTCTTTTCATTTCCCTCACCTAAACCTGTGGAAGCTGCTTGCAGATGTGGGTCAGGGGTTGTTTGGGGAGAGTTGAATGGTTGACAGGGCATTTGTATGGTAGGGGGAATAGGAATTCTGTGCGCCACAGTTCTAAGGAGACATTAGATTGTGTGTAGAAGGAAAGGGCTCCTACAATGGCTGCTCTGCTTAAAACTATCTTATTATTATTGGACTTGTCAACAAGCGAGTGGAGGCATGCCACAGTTCCCAAAGAGACATTAGATAGTGTGTAATGAGGCACTTGGCAAGTCGAATAACAATAAGATAGGTTTAAGCAGAGCAGCCATTGTAGGAGACCCCACTGTGTGAGTGGGCCAGTATGAGAGTGCCAAGTTAAAGGTTTGGCTTAAGGGGCTCAGGCAAGAAGGGGTGAAGGCTGTAGATAGATTTGTTTTCATTTAATTTCTTTCTTTCTTATTGCGGTTAGAACAGTGGGCATACCAGACAGAATGGTGGATTGCTCCTTTTGCGGGATGTTGAAAAGCAGGGAGATCTCCAGTGTTCCTGATGCCTACAGCTGCAAAAAGTGCATCCAGCTGCAGCTTTTTACAGTCCGTGTTAAGCAATTGGAACTGGAGCTGGATGACCCCCAGATCATTCAGGAGGTTGAGGGGTTGATTGACAGACAATACAGGGAGGTAGTTACACAGAAGGTGCAGGGCACAGGAAACAATGTGACCGTCAGGAGGAGGAACGGAGATAGGCAGCCAGTGTAGAATACCCCTACCTACCTACCAGTATGTCTTTGAACTGTGGGAGGAAACCAGAGCACTAGAGAAAACCCACATATTTCTAAGAAGATAATCTAATAAACTGGTCAGCAAATTTGTGGATGACACCGAGATTGGGAGTGCAGTGAACATCGAGGTTGCCTATCAAAGCAAACAGTCGCATGTGGACCAGCTGGAAAAATGGACTGGAAAAGGGAAGATGAAATTTAATGTGGACGTGTGTAAGGAGTTGCACTTTAGAAGTATAAATCAGGGTATGACATACATGGAGAGTGGTAGGGCACAGAGGAGTGTAGTAGAATGGAAGGATTTGGGAATACAGATTAATAATTCCTTGAAAGTGCTGTCACAGATAGATAGGGTCGTAAAGAGAGCTTTTGGCCTATTGGCTTTCATAAATCAAAGTACTGAGTACAGGAGTTGCAATAGCAATTACATCACTATAGCTTAGCAGTTAGTGCAACGCTATTACAGCTAGGGGCATTCCAGAGTTTGAAATTCACTTCTGGCACCGTCAGTAAGGAGTTTGTACATGGAATGTGTGGGTTCTCTCCAGGTGCTCCGGTTTCCTCCCACAGTCCAAAGGTGTACCGGGTGGGTTAATTGCTCATCGTATATTATCCTGTGATTAGGTTAGGATTAAATCGGGGTTGTCGAGGATTGCTGGGGCTCTGTAGCTTGGAGGGCCAGATGGAGAGGAGGAGAAGATGGCCGCACAATGCAGCGCGCGCGGCCGCTCCGAAGTGATATCGTATTTGTAAGTAGGTACCGTGCACAATCCTGATTTGATGGAGACAGATGTGAGAAGCACGGAGGAACATCTGGAGAAACTTCTGAAATGCCCGCTTTGCTGCCACTGCTACTGTGCGATTGAGAATCTCCAGAGGGGAAGGCCCCAAATCCTATTGCCTGTTGCTGGGGCCGGGGTCGAAGCGCTCGGCAGAGATGGTGCTCGGTGCTCAGTGTCAGAGGGCTGGTCAGAGGCTCGAAGTTTTTGGACGGGCTCAGGAGTTGGCTGTGGTCAGGTGCTTCCAGGGTACTGCATCGGCAAGTTTGCGGCCCTGGAAGCTCATAGCAGGAAGAGTTTTTCTTCCTTCTACCGTCTGCGTGAGATGATGGGACATTTGAGAGACATTGAGACTTTCTTTACCGTGCCCATGGTCAAATCACGGTATTGCTTTGCACTGTTGTAACTACATGTTATATTTATGTGGTTTTGTCAGTTTTCAGTCTTGGTGTGTCTTGTGTTTCTGTGATATCATTCTGGAGGAACATTGTATCATTTCTTAATGCATGCATTACTAAATGACAATAAAAGAGGACTGCGTGTCCTCATAATCTAATCTAATCTAATCTAATTTAATCCACCCTGTATCGCTAAATAAAATAAATCATCCCATGTTGATGTTGTATAAATGTTGGTAAGGCCTAAATTGGAGCATTATATGTAAATGACAGGAAGGATATCAATAGTGCAGAGATGTTGCCAGAACCTGAGGACCTGAGTTACTGGGAAAGATTGAATAGGTTTGGACTTCATTCCTGGGAGTGCAGGAGAATGAGGGGAGATGTGATAGAGGGGTACAAAATTACAGGGGGTATAGATAGGGTAAATGCAAGCAGGCTTTATCCGCTGAGGTTGGGTGAGATTAGAACTAGAGGAAATGGGTTAAGGGCAAAAGGTAAAATGCTTAAGGGGAATATGAAGAGGAACTTCTTCACTCAGGAGGTAGAGAGAGTGTAGAATGAGCTGCCAGTGGAAGTGTTGGATGCTGGTTCAATTTCAACATTTAAGAGAAATTTGGATAGGTACATGGATGGAGGGTTATGGGTGGCAACGGTTCGGGTGCAGGTTGATGGGTCTGGGTATATTAGTTCTGCCTAGTCAGTCCAGCACAGACTAGATGGACCAAAAGGCCTGCTTCAGTGCTGTTGTGTTCTACGACTCTATGAATCAGGGACCAAATCTTTTCCATGGCCTTCACAAGGAACATACTTGTTAATGAAGTACAATATTTGAACTCTTTCAGATCACTTTTGAGTACAGTCCTTTTCCCATGAAGTTAGTAACCTGCCACACCTCGCAAAGGCTGGCAGTTAAAACTGCATTGATCTTTCCTTTGATATTATTGGAATTAGACTGCACTGCATTGCATGTTCTTGATCCTTTTTGCCTTTGCTCTTGTGGGCAAAAAGATTTGGGTGCTGGGGTTGGGTAGTGATATAATCCTACAAACATTTTCTTGTGAGCAAGTAGATTGGGGTGCTGGGGTTGGGTAGTGATATAATCCTACAATCATTTTCTGTTCTGGGGGAAGTAGGTGGATACTTAGACAAAGAATTAAAAAGAAGATTCCACATTAGCTACTTGATTTGTAACTATATAATCTTAATATGGTAAGTAAAGAAACCTAGGTAGATAACTAAACGGTGTCCTTCACTCGTGCAAGTTTTGAAAGTGGGGCATCTTGCATATGATTTCAATGCAAGCCACTGTTTAATTTGCTTTCATAATTTTGTTCTCAGTAATGACCAATACTTTCCAGTTTATTTATGTAGACTACCAGGGCCAAGCCTTCAGCTGGATCTGGACAGATGCCCTTAGCTTCAAAAACACTGGTTCACCACAAGTATGAAAATACTTCTCTTGTCTCTTGCATAATTCAAAATAAAACAATAGAGTTAGTGTAAATGTGGAGTTGATGGTTGATAGCAGACTCGGTGAATGATGGGGTCAGTTTCTGTACTATATCTCTCTCCGACAATATAACTCTATAATTGAGTAGGTGACGTGACTACAATGTCCCACACTCCAACTGATTTGCACCAAGCTTTAAGAGAGTTTATTCTTCTCTGCCTTTACTTATCTCTCATTGTTTTTGACAACTACCTCCTGCTCACTGAGTTGCTCACATATTTGTCATCTTTCCTACTTCGAATATCTCTTCTCTGTACAAGTGTATTGTTTTGTTCCTCAGCCTCTGATCTCTGCTAGTGACAGAAATGACCTAATTTTTCTCTGAGAAAATGAATGAGTCATGTTCTTAGTGAGAACCTGGGGACAGGTGCTGGTGCCAGGAGACTGCAACAGTTGGGAAGGCCTAAGTCACAGATCTGAGCTCAGGCTCATGGGATCCATCAGAAGGATTAAGCTCCGAACAGGAATTGAAGCAGGGAACTGGTGCAATGGTCTGGGTTCTCCATTACGTGTGAGGAATATTAGGATTAGTCCTTTATCACCTTAATGGAAAATGAATCTCCTAAACCTGCAGGACAAAATAGACAATTACAGATTATTTTTATTGATAGAAATATCATGATATGATGATCTAGTTGAATTTCATAAACAATTATACCATTAGCTATATGATTAAATTATTTGTAAGAAATCAGTAGTACAATATTGATCAATTATGTTGTTACCTACATGAACAATTTTTATTTCAATCTTAATTTTGAGTGGCATGTAATATCTCATATACAGCAATTTTGCTAAAAAATAATGCACATCTATTTTAACAAATTTATTTAGCATTTACCTTCTTAAAATACCTTATTAATAAAGTTTTCCTAGAAACCCTCCATTTCCGCATTTTAGACCATTAGACCATAAGACATAGGAGCAGAATTAGGCCATTCAGCCCATCAAGTTCGCTCCACCATTTCATCATGGCTGATCCAGATTCCCACTCAACCCTATGCACCTGCTTTCTCGCCATATCCTTTGATGCCCTGACTAATCAGGAAACTATCAACTTTCGCTTTAAATATACCCAGGGACTTGGCCTCCACCACAGTCTGTGGCAGAGCATTCTACAGAATCATTACTGTCTGGCTAAAAAACTTCCTCCTTACTTCTGTTCTAGAAGGTCACCCCTCAATTTTGAAGCTGTGCCCTCCAGTGCTGGATACACTGACCATAGGAAACGTTCTCTCCACATCCACCTTATCTAGTCCTTTCAATGAGATGCCCCCGCATTCCTCCAAATTCCAGTGAGTACAGGCCCAAAGCTACCAAATGCTCCTCATATGTTAACCACTTCATTTCCTGAATCACCCTCGTGAACCTCCTGTTGACTTTCTCCAATGACAACACATCTTTTCTGAGATATGGGGCTCAAAACTGTTGACAATACTCCAAGTGATGCCTGACCAGTATCTTATAAATCCTCAGCATTATCTCCTTGCTTTTATATTCTATTTCCCTTGAAATAATTGCCAACATTGCATTTGCCTTCTTTATTACAGACTCAACCTGTAAGTTAATTTTCTGGGAGTCTTGCATAAGAATTTCTATGTTCCTTTGGACCTCTGATATTTGAATTTTCTCCCCATTTAGATAATAGTCTGCAATATTATTCCTTTTACCAAAATGCATTATCATACATTTCCATCTGCCATTTTTTGCCCATTCTTCCAATTTGTCTAAGACCTGCTACAATTATATTGCTTCCACAGCACTACCTAGCCCTCCACCTATCTTTGTGTCATCCATAAACTTTGCCACAAAGCCATCAATTCCATTATTTAAGTCATGGACAAACAACGTGAAAAGTAGCAGTCCCAATACTGATCCCTGAGGAATACCACTAGTCACAGGCTGCCAACCAGAAAAGGCCCCCTTTATTCCCACTCGCTGCCTCCTGCCTGTCAGCCACGCCTCTATCCATGCCAGTATCTTTCCTGTAACGCCATAAGATTTTATCTTGTTAAGCAGCCTCATGTGTACCACATTATCAAATGCCTTCTGAAAATCTATGTAAATGACATCCACTGCCTCACCTTTGTCTACTCTGCTTGTTTCTTCCTCAAAGAATTCTGACAGATTTGTCAGGCAAGATTCCTCTTTATAGACCCCTGCTGACTTTGACTTATTTTATCATTAGTCTCCAAGTACCCCAAAACCTCATCCTTAATAATAGACTCTAATACTTTCCCAACCACTGAGCTCAGGCTAACTGGCTTATAATTTTCTTTCTTTTGCCTTCCTCCCTTCTTAAAGAGTAGAGTGACATTTGCAATCTTCCAGTCCTCTAGTACCATGCCAGAATCTAGTGATTTTTGAAAGATCATCACCCATACATCCGTTACCTCTTCAGCAACCTCTCTCAGGACTCTGGGATGTAGTCCATCTGGTCTACCTTAAGACCCTTGAGTTTACATAGTAGTTTTTCCTTTGTAATAGCAATGGCACTCACACCTGCTCCCTGAGACTCACGAACATCTGGCACACTGCTAGTGTCTTCCACAATGAAGACAGATGCAAAGTACCCATAAAGTTCATCTCTCATTTCTTTGTTCTCCATTACTACCTCACCAGCATCATTTTCTAGTGGCCCAATGTCAACTCTCATCTCACTATTACTCTTTATATAATTGAAAAACTTTTAGTATGCTGCTTTATATTATTGGCTAGTTTGCCCTCATATTTCATCTTTCCCATTCTTATAGCTTTCTTAGTTGCCTTTTGTTGAATTTTAAAAGCTTTCCAATCACTTTCGCTACCTTATATGCCCCTTCCTTGGCTTTTATGCAGTCCTTAGCTTCCCTTGTTAGCCAGGTTGCCTACTCCTGTTATTTGAGAATTTCTTCTGTGAAACATATTTATCCTGTGCCTTGTGAACTATTCCCAGAAGCTTCAGCCACCTCTGCTCTGCAGTCCACCCGGCCAGTACCCTCCTCCAATCCACCTGGCCAATCTCCTCACTCATGCCTCTGTAATTCCCTTTACCCCATTTCAATACTGATAAATGTGACTAATGCTTCTCCCTCCCAAACAGCAGTATGAATTCAATCATATTATGAACACTGCCTCCTAAGGGTTCTCTTATGTTAAGCTCCCTAATAAGATCTGGGTTATTACACAACACACAATCTAAGATAGCCTTTCCCTGAGTAGGGTCAACACAAGCTGCTCCAAACAGCCATCTCATAGGCATTCAAAAAATTCCCTCGCTTGCAATCCGACAACAATCTGATTTTACAAATCCCTTTGCATATTGAAGTCCCCCATTACAATTGTGACATTACCCTTATTACATGCCTTTTCCAGCTCCCTTTGCAATCTCAACCCCTCATCTTGGCTACTATTCAGAGGCCTATGTATGATTCCCATAATGGTTTTTTTACCCTTGTAGTTTCTTACCTCCACCCACAAAGATTCAACATTCTCTGATCTTTTCTCACCTCTTTCTAAAGATATAATTCCATCTTTTACCATCAGAATCATATCAACACTCACAACGTGGAGTTTCCATGGATGCTGCCCGACCTGGTGAGTTCCTCCAGCACGTTTTGAGTGTTGCTTTGACCCCAGCATCTGCAGAGTATTTTGTGTTTAAGAATCACATCACTGCCTATGCCTTCCTGCCTGTATATCCTTTGATGTTAAGTTCCCAACTATGGCCTCCTTTCAGCCACGTCTCAGTGATATCTACAGTGTCATACCAACGAGCCTCTAATGGCACCATGCGTTCGTCCACCTTATTCCGAATGCTACATGCATTTAAATACAGCACCTTCAGTCCTACATTCTTCGCCCTTTTGAATTTTGCCTCTGTGGTACAATTTAACTGTTTGCTCTGTCTGCAGTTGTACCCGGTTATTGGCTTGTTCTTCCTTCCATTCATGTTACAACCATCATCTACTTGTAAACCTGCTGGCTTATCCTCAGCTCTATCATACTGGTTCCCATCCTCCTGCTATATTTGTTTAAACCACTCCCAGTAGCTCTAATAAATCTGCAGACTAGAATATTGGTCCCCCTCAGTTTTAAGTGCAACCCCTCCCTTTTGTACACATCCCACCTGCCCCAGAAGAAGTCCCAATTATCCAGAAACTTGATTCCCTTGCCCCTGCTGCAAATTTTCAGCCATGCATTTATCTGCCACCTCATTCTGTTCCTACCTTCACCGTCGCATGGCACAGGCAGCACAGTGCACAGCCCTCCGATGAAAAATGAAATCGTATCTGTTAAATAGGGGCCGTGGACAATTCTGATTTGATGGAGAAGGACGTGAAAGCACAGAGGAACATCTGGAGAAATTTCTGGAATACTTGTTCGCTGCTGTCGTTACTGCGTGGTCGGGAATCTTTCGGAGGGTAGGCCTCAAAATCCCGGGCTTTGCCTGCTGTTGGTGACCAAGGTTGAGGTCGAATTGTTCAGACAGAGATGGCGCTCAGTACTCGGTGTCGGAGAGCTGATCGGAGGCTCGAAGTTTTCGGATGACTCAGAGTCGGACTGTGGTCGGCATGGCAGGGAGAGTTTTTCTTCCTTCTCCCGTCTGCGTGAGATGTGGGACATTTGAGAGACTTTGAACTTTTACTGTGCTCATGGACTTCTTCATCAAGTTATGGTATTGTTGCACTGTTGTAACCATATGTTATAATTATGTGGTTTTGTCAGTTTTTTTCAGTCTTGGTCTGTCCTGTGTTTTGTGATATCACACCGGAGGAAATATTGTATTATTTCTTAATGCATGCATTACTAAATGACAATAAAAGAGGACTACGTGTCTTCATAATCTAAACCCAAGATTACTACCCTTGAGGTTCTGCTTCTGAGCTTCCTTCCTAACTCCCTGTATTCTGTTTTCAGGACCACCTCCCTTTTTCTACCCATGTCGTTGGTAACAATAAGTACCATGACTTCGGTTGCTCACCCTCCCTTTCAGGATACTGTGGATGCGTTCAGAAACATCAGTACAGGAGCAGGGAGGTACTACTGCAGTTGTACAAGGCCTTGGTGAGACCACACCTGGAGTATTGTGTGCAGTTTTGGTCCCCTAATCTGAGGAAAGACATCCTTGCCATAGAGGGAGTACAAAGAAGGTTCACCAGATTGATTCCTGGGATGGCAGAACTTTTATATGATGAAAGACTGAATGAACTGGGCTTGTACTCGTTGGAATTTAGCAGATTGAGGGGGGATCTGATTGAAACGTATAAAATCCTAAAGGGATTGGACAGGCTAGATGCAGGAAGATTGTTCCCGATGTTGGGGAAGTCCAGAACGAGGGGTCACAGTCTGAGGATAAAGGGGAAGCCTTTTAGGACCAAGATTAGGAAAAACTTCTTCACACAGAGAGTGGTGAATCTGTGGAATTCTCTGCCACAGGAAACAGTTGAGGCCAGTTCATTGGCTATATTTAAGAGGGAGTTAGATATGACCCTTGTGGCTAAAGGGATCGGGGGTATGGAGGAAAGGCTGGTGCAGGGTTCTGAGTTGGATGATCAGTCATGATCATACTGAATGGCGGAGCAGGCTCGAAGGGCCGAATGGCCTACTCCTGCACCTATTTTCTATGTTTCTATGTTTCTATCACGGACCATGGCACCTGGAAGGCAAACTACCATCTGTATTTCTTTTTCAGGTCAACAGAATCGCCAACCTGTCCTCCTAGCTATAGAGTGCTCTTCAGTTCCCTCCCTTCTGAGCCACAGGGCCAGACTCAGTGGCAAAGGCACAGCCGCTGTTGTTTCCCCCAGGTAAGCCCCTCCCCCCACTGCCGCAACAGTAGTCAAACTAGTGGACTTTTTGTTCAAGGGGATGGTCATGGCAATGCTATTGATGTTTTCCCTTCCCTCTCCTGACAGTCATCCATTTACCTGTCTCCTGTAGCCTTGGGGTGACTACCTCCCTGTAGCTCCTGTATATTATCTCTTCCTTTTCCCTAACAAGCCAAAGGTCATCGAGCTGCAGCTCCTTTTCCTTAACACGGCATGTAAGGAGTTGCATCTCGATGCACCTAGTGCAGATGTGGCCATCGGGGAGCCTGGTAATCTCCCGGAAACCCCATATCTGACACCCAGAACAGAACACTGGTCCTGTAGACAAACCCCTACTCTCTCAAGAGTTAAATAAAAAAGAAAAAATAAGATATAAGGAATAAGGAATGAATTTAGTTACCTTTCCTCCTCCCGATCTTGCCGAAGCCTGTTGAGCCAAAGCCTTACCACTCTTACTCAGAGCACTCCGACGACAACCGTTCCACTAGATAGTGCCCCTCTTTTATGGAGATTGAGTTTTTAAAGCTCCTCGCCAGACTTGCACAGGAATGCTTCTACTGCATCTGTGCCATACTCCAATCAAAGACACCTAAGAAAAACTTCCTGCTTTTTAAAGCTCTTTGCCAGACTTGCATGGGAATGTTTCTACTGTGTCTGTGCTGTACTCCAATTATTTTCTTTCTTTTTTCCAATTAATCCTTCTTGTTAATTAGACTCTTTAAATTTTATGCATGCAGTTTTTTTAATCTACGTTTGGATTATTTATTGTTCTGTCCCTCTTCTTGCAAAGATAGTTTTTAAATTTTGGTTTCCCTACAAAATACAATAAACTACAAAATAAAGTTAACCTTTAAGCTATGTATTTGTGTTGATATCACTCATCAAAATCAAGTGGAATTTCCAAAGATCTTATCAAGTTTTCTAAATTTCAGAAATCTTTGACAGAGAAGGTGGAAATTTTAACAAAATATAACATTCCAGAAAACACTGTGAGGGTGATAAAAGGTTTCCATGCAGGTTGTGAGCCTGAAGTTAAAGAAGACATCTTAATGACAGAGAGGTTTGCAATGAAGACAGGATGTAGCATTTCACCTTTGCTCTTTTAAAGGTAACAGGAGACTAGATAAAGATCAGTTTCAGATATGGGAGATTTATGAATTATTATCATTTTGACTTGTTATCTTGGTAATTGTAACATTCCTTTTCACCTATAATGAACAGGAGGGAGGACATGAAATTTACACTAAAGTATGGGTTGAAAGATAATTCAACACGAACAATGGCAAAGTAGCATTTTGTAATTGGTTAATCATTCCTTGAATAAAATAATTTTCTGAACTAGTCCAAATTAATTGTTTGCTGAGAAAAAACTTATCATTTAGGTTTTGATGGGTGACTATGAATAAAATTATCAGATTGTGCAATTGACAAACCAATTTTCTGATGAGACAGCTGCTGTGGGCAACGAGAATAAACATAAGAGTGAGTGATGAAGATGAAAACAATGATTAGTGTTTGACACAGGCTAGTTCTTTGCTGTGTTTTTCCCTAAAATGGGAATCTTTGTATTCCAACTATTTTTCACACATACAGAAATTATGATAGAATCACAACAGGTGATCAAATTATTGGGAGAACAGGAATATTTATGTGTTTAAAACAGCAGAAATTATTTAAGTAAAAAAAGCAGAATTGACATTGGTGAGCGATCGCACTAAGAGTCAGAACACAGATGTTCAAGGGCATTGATATGAAAACAAAACAGAAAATAAATGTAATTAAAAAGATCATTATCTAATTCAATTTTGAATAGAAGTCTCAATTACATGCATAAGCTAAACTACCCAGTTAATACCTTTCCTAAGTTAGCAGTAAATCCCTCCTTGACATTTCCATTCTCCATAAAATCTACCCATCTTAAAAGACTGACCATGTACTTTTGGTTTAAAAATGTATTTTTAGTCAGCCTATGCAAACTCTAAAGAAAAAAATAATAAAAAGAAGGAAAATCCTATCTGTAGACTGAGAATAAACAGGGAAGACATAAAACAAGTACAGAACTTTTGCTACTTAGGAAGCTGGGTGAGATCAGATGGCAGGTGCGACATGGACATCAGATACCTTTACGAGAATGAAGAGTATACTGACCAATACTAAACTAGGCATGACAACCCACCTCAGAGTTCTGAAATGTTACGTTTATCCAGTTATGTTATATGGCTCAGAATGCTGGACAATATCTAGTAACATGAGGAAATGAATTGAAGCAGCAGAGATGTGGTTTTTGAGGAGGATGCAAAGAATATCATGGATGAAACGAATATCTAACGAGGATGTCATGAACAGAGCAAACACAAAAAGAGAAATAATGTATGAGATCATGAAAAGGCAACGTAACTTCATTGGACATGTGATTAGGAAGGAGGAGTTAGAATGCACGGTAATTATGGGAAAGACTGAGGGGAAGAAAGAAAGAGGAAGAAAAAGACAAATGATGATGGAGACAGCAGCCAGAGAACTGGAAATGAATACCAATGAATTGGTCCACTTGACCCGAAACAGGAGTGTGTGGGCCATAGCAGTTGAAGCTCAAACTGAGCATGGAACCTGATGATGATGACGCAAACTTTAGGTCAGAGGTTCCCAACCTTTTTTATGCCATGGGGCAATACCATTAAGCAAGGGGTCATGGACCTCAGGTTGGGAACCCCTGCTCTAGAGGTTAACTAGTAATTAATAAGAAGAAGGTTGACACTTCAGCTAACAGACATTGAATTTACTAGTACCCCAGGTTGGGAATCCCTGCTTTAGATGTTAACTGGTAAATGACAGGAAGAAGGTTGACACTTTAGCTTACAGACGTTGAATTTACATTTTTTCATTTTTAAATCTTTTTTATTAATTATTATTGAAAATCAACATAAAAAAACATCAAAATAATCAAGACAACATATCAGTATGTAGAATAAGAGTTAAGCTATCAACCAAGTTGCCGGACGATGCTGAGGATGTTCTACGAGTCTGTGGTGGCCAGTGCGATCATGTTTGCTGTTGTGTGCTGGGGCAGCAGGCTGAGGGTAGCAGACACCAACAGAATCAACAAACTCATTCGTAAGGCCAGTGATATTGTGGGGATGGAACTGGACTCTCTGACGGTGGTGTCTGAAAAGAGGTGCTGTCCAAGTAGCATTCCATCTTGGAGAATGTCTCCCATCCACTAAGTAATGTACTGGTTGGGCACAGGAGTACATTCAGCCAGAGACTCGTTCCACCGAGATGCAACACAAAGCGTCATAGGAAGTCATTCCTGCCTGTGGCCATCAAACTTTACAACTCCTCCCTTGGAGGGTCAGACACCCTGAGCCAATAGGCTGGTCCTGGACTTATTTCCTGGCATAATTTACATATTAGTATTTAATTATTTATGGTTTTATCACTATTTAATTATTAATAGTGCAACTGTAACGAAAACCAATTTCCCTCGGGATCAATAAAGTATGACTATGACTAAGCTAAACAGTATATCAATAATAATAAGAAAAATAATGTTAAAGCTATTTTGTTTTGGAAAAAAGAAAGAGGGAAACAAGAACCCCTACTAACTAAAACAAAAAAACCCTACTAACAAAAAAAAGGGGGAAAAAACCCATTTGGAGCACAAACCCGGAGCTATACCATAAGACCATAAGACAAAGGAGCAGAAGTAGGCCATTCGGCCCATCGAGTCTGCTCCGCCATTTTATCATGAGCTGATCCATTTTATCCTATTTAGTCCCACTGCCCCGCCTTCTCACCATAACCTTTGATGCCCTGGCTACTCAGATACCTATCAATCTCTGCCTTAAATACACCTAATGACTTGGCCTCCACTGCTGCCCGTGGCAACAAATTCCATAGATTCACCACCCTCTGACTAAAAAAATTTCTTCACATTTCTGTTCTGAAAGGGCGCCCTTCAATCCTGAAGTCATGCCCTCTCATACTAGACTACCCCATCATGGGAAACGACTTTGCCACATCCACTCTGTCCATGCCTTTTAACATTCGAAATGTTTCTATGAGGTCTCCCCTCATTCTTCTAAACTCCAAGGAATACAGTCCAAGAGTGGACAAACGTTCCTCATATGTTAACCCTCTCATTCCTGGAATCATTCTCGTGAATCTTCTCTGTACCCTCTCCAACGTCAGCACATCCTTTCTTAAATAAGGACACCAAAACTGCCCACAGTACTCCAAGTGAGGTCTCACCAGCGCCTTATAGAGCCTCAACATCACATCCCTGCTCCTATACTCTATTCCTCTAGAAATGAATGTCAACATCGCATTCGCCTTCTTCACTACTGACTCAACCTGGAGGTTAACTTTAAGGGAATCCTGTATGAGGACTCCCAAGTCCCGTTGCATCTCAGAACTTTGAATTCTTTCCCCATTTAAATAATAGTCTGCCCGTTTATTTTTTCTGCCAAAGTGCATAACCATACACTTTCCAACATTGTACTTTATTTGCCACTTCTCTGCCCATTCTTCCAATCTATCCAAGTCTCTCTGCAGACTATCCGTTTCCTCAGCACTACCGGCCCCTCCACCTATCTTCGTATCGTCAGCAAACTTAGCCACAAAGCCATCTATTCCATAATCCAGATCGTTGATGTACAATGTAAAAAGAAGCGGCCCCAACACTGATCCCTGTGGAACACCACTGGTAACCGGCAGCCAACCAGAATAGGATCCCTTTATTCCCACTCTCTGTTTCCTGCCAATCAGCCAACGCTCTATCCACGTATGTAACTTTCCCGTAATTCCATGGGCTCTTATCTTGTTAAGTAGCCTCATGTGTGGCACCTTGTGAAACGCCTTCTGAAAATCCAAATATACAACATCCACTGCATCTCCCTTGTCTAGTCTACTGGTAATTTCCTCAAAAAATTGTAATAGGTTTGTCAGGCAGGATTTTCCTTTAAGGAATCCATGCTGAGTTCTGCCTATCTTGTCATATGCCTCCAGGTACTCTGTAACCTCATCCTTGACAATCGACTCCAACAACTTCCCAACCACCGACGTCAAGCTAACAGGTCTATAATTTCCTTTTTGCTTCCTTGCCCCCTTCTTAAATAGCGGAGTGACATTTGCAATCTTCCAGTCTTCTGGAACCATGCCAGAATCTATCGACTTTTGAAAGATCATCGCTAATGCCTCCACAATCTCCACAGCTACTTCCTTCAGAACACGAGGGTGCATTCCATCTGGTCCAGGAGATTTATCGACCTTTAGCCTATTCAGCTTCCTGTGTACTTTCTCTGTCGTAATTGTGACTGTGCTCACTTCTCTTCCCTGCAACCCTTGAGTGTCCGGTATCCTGCTGTCTTCCTCAGTGAAGACTGATGCAAAATACTTGTTCAGTTCCTCTGCCATCTCCTCATCTCCCATTACAATTTCTCCAGTATCATTTTCTATCGGTCCTATGTCTACTCTCACCTGTCTTTTACTCTTTATATACTTGAAAAAGCTTTTAGTATCCTCTTTGATATTATTTGCTAGTTTCCTTTCATAGTTAATCTTTTCTCTCTTAATGACCTTCTTGGTTTCCTTTTGTAAGGTTTTAAAAACTTCCCAATCCTCTGTCTTCCCACTAATTTTTGCTTCCTTGTATGCCCTCTCCTTAGCTTTAACTTTGGCTTTGACTTCTCTTGTCAACCACAGTTGCATCCTTTTTCCACTCGAAAATTTCTTCTTTTTTGGAATATACCTGTCTTGCACATTCCTAATTTTTTGCATAAACTCCAGCCACTGCTGCTCTGCCGTCTTTCCCGCCAGTGTCTCTTTCCAGTCAACTTTGGCCAGTTCCTCTCTCATGCCACTGTAATTTCCTTTACTCCACTGAAACACCGACACATCAGATTTCGGCTTCTCTTTTTCTAATTTCACAGTGAACTCAATCATGTTATGATCACTGCCTCCTAAGGGTTCCTTCACCTCAATTTCTCCAATCACCTCCGGTTCATTACACAATAGCCAATCCAGTACAACTGATCCCCTAGTGGGCTCAACAACAAGCTGTTCTAAAAAGCCATCTCGCAGACATTCTACAAATTCTCTCTCTTGAGATCCAGTGCCATACGCCATGTATACGCCATACAAGCTTCCATAAAAAAAAGACATCAATCTGCCAATCAAATTCATTTACCCAAGAATCAGAAGGGGACCATCTTAATTAACTCAAATCAAATGATAGTAACGGGCAAAAGAGCCCCACCTTTTCTCGAAGTCAAATCTAGGATCAAAAGTTCGACTTCTGATTTTTTCCAAACTAAGACATAAAATCACTTGAGAGAACCATTGTATCAAAGTGGGAGCAGAAGCATCTTTCCATTTTAATAAAATAGCACTTCTAACCAATAATGTGACAAATGCAATTACGTGTTGGTCTGATATAGAAATACCGTGAATATATTGAGGAATTACGCCAAACAAAACTGTCAATTTATTAGGTTGAAAATTGATTTTTAAAGCTTTCAATGAATTTACTAGTAGCTAGTTACAATTTCAATGAGCCACCGTTGCTCAGTAGGTAGCATGGTCAATTCTGTTTAGAAGCTTTTCCATGTAACAAACCAAGACAATGTACCATTAACAGTGAATTGTTTTGGATATAGTATGAAAGAAAATGAGAAAATGTTTGTTCAAGGGGTACGATTTGGAAGCTATGAAGGTTGCTTGGCTTCCAATCAAGTATCTCTTCCTCAATTGTCATCAACAATTTGGGATTTTTATTGGGTTTTCTGTGAATAAAGTTGACTTCAGGTTAATTATTCATGCACTGTCTGGATGGCAAGAGTTCACAAAGGTTGCAGTCTGCTGACTTCCTCCTCTTCATCTTTCTCCTTTTCCTCATTTTCACTCACTTGTTCTTCAATTTGAGTGCTCAGAAGTTCATTGTCGGCAAGGTGTGTGTCCCCATAACATGTATTGTGGGAAAAACACCACAAAACTTTAGTTAACTGTGATGAATATTGTAGGTAGGTAAATGGGATAGGCTGCTGTGTTGCATGGTACTTTTTTCTTCCTCACGCTTTGAAAGTTGCCTTGTTCCTCATGTTCAGACAAAGTCAGCATGGATTTGTGAAAGGAAAATCATGTCTGACGAATCTCATTGAATTTTTTGAGGATGTAACTAGTAGAGTGGATAGGGGGGAACCAGTGGATGTGGTATATTTGGATTTTCAAAAGGCTTTTGACAAGGTCCCACACAGGAGATTAGTGTGCAAACTTAAAGCACATGGTATTGGGGGTAAGGTATTGATGTGGATGGAGAATTGGTTAGCAGACAGGAAGCAAAGAGTGGGAATAAACGGGACTTTTTCAGAATGGCAGGCGGTGACTAGTGGGGTACCGCAAGGCTCAGTGCTGGGACCCCAGTTGTTTACAATATATATTAATGACTTGGATGAAGGAATTAAATGCAGCATCTCCAAGTTTGCGGATGACACGAAGCTGGGTGGCAGTGTTAGCTGTGAGGAGGATGCTAAGAGGATGCAGAGTGACTTGGATAGGTTGGGTGAGTGGGCAAATTCATGGCAGATGCAATTTAATGTGGATAAATGTGAAGTTATCCACTTTGGTAGCAAAAATAGGAAAACAGATTATTATCTGAATGGTGGCCGATTAGGAAAAGGGGAGGTGCAACGAGACCTGGGTGTCATTATACACCAGTCATTGAAAGTGGGCATGCAGGTACAGCAGGCGGTGGAAAAGGCGAATGGTATGCTGGCATTTATAGCGAGAAGATTCGAGTACAGGAGCAGGGAGGTACTACTGCAGTTGTACAAGGCCTTGGTGAGACCACACCTGGAGTATTGTGTGCAGTTTTGGTCCCCTAATCTGAGGAAAGACATCCTTGCCATAGAGGGAGTACAAAGAAGGTTCACCAGATTGATTCCTGGGATGGCAGGACTTTCATATGAAGAAAGACTGGATGAACTGGGCTTGTACTCGTTGGAATTTAGAAGATTGAGGGGGGATCTGATTGAAACGTATAAAATCCTAAAGGGATTGGACAGGCTAGATGCAGGAAGATTGTTCCCGATGTTGGGGAAGTCCAGAACAAGGGGTCACAGTTTGAGGATAAAGGGGAAGCCTTTTAGGACCGAGATTAGGAAAAACTTCTTCACTCAGAGAGTGGTGAATCTGTGGAATTCTCTGCCACAGGAAGCAGTTGAGGCCAGTACATTGGCTATATTTAAGAGGGAGTTAGATATGGCCCTTGTGGCTACGGGGATCAGGGGGTATGGAGGGAAGGCTGGGGCGGTGTTCTGAGTTGGATGATCAGCCATGATCATAATAAATGGCGGTGCAGGCTCGAAGGGCCGAATGGCCTACTCCTGCACCTATTTTCTATGTTTCTATGTTTCATTATTCTAGACATTTTTCATTTCAGTGGGAATACAAATAGATACATTCATACCTCGTAGTAATTGGATCTTTTACTCTCACCACCCTCGAGTGAAGAAGTTCCCCCACATTTTCTCCTTAACTATTTCACCTTTTACCCTTAACTCATGACCTCGAGTTGTAGACTCATTCAACCTCAGTGGAAAAAGATTGCTTGCATTTACCCTCTCTATATCGCTCTTAATTTGGTATATCTCTAACAAATCTCCTCTCAATCTTCTATGATCTAGGGAATAAAGTCCTAACTTATTCAACCATTACCTATAACCTAGGGTCCTAGGAACATCCTTGTAAATTTTCTCTGCACTCTTTCAAACTTATTTACATCTTTCTTCTACATAGCTGACCAAAACTGCACACAATACTCCAAATTAGACATCATCAAAGTGTTATAGAATTTAACATCGCATCCCCTCTCCTGTACTCAATACATTGATTTTTGAAGGCCAATATGCCAAAAGCTTTCTTTATGATCTTATCTACCTGTGAATGCACTTTCAAGAAATTATGGATCTGTATTCCCAGATCCCCCTTTTCTACTGCACTCCTCTGTGTCCTACCACTCACCATGTAAGACCTACTGTGGTTGGTCCTCCTAATGTGCAACACCTCACACTTGTCTGCATTATATTCCATCTGCCATTTTTCAGCCCATTTTCCAGCAAATCCAGATCCCTTCGCAAGCTTTGATAGTCTTCCTTGCTGTCCATTACACCCCAGTCTTGGTGTCATCCACAAATTTGCTGATCCAGTTCACCACAGTGTCATCCAGATTGTTCATATAAATGACAAAAAAACAATGGACTCAGCACTGATCCCTGCAGCACGCCGCTAGTCACAGGTCTCCAGTCAGAGAAACAACCATCTACTCCCACTCTCTGGCTTCTCCCACAAAGCTGATGTCTTATCCAACTTACTACCTCATCTTGAATGGCAAGTGACTGAAATTTCTTTTTTTTCCCTTTTTTTTACTTACTACAAACAAACAAAAAACAAAAAAAATAACAGCACATCCACAAAAACCACAACCATAACAAAATCAAATTAAATATTGAGCAGCAAAAGGGAGAAAAATATAAAGGCAAAAGTAAACATACACAGCAGAGGTGCACAGCACCAAAAAACCTCAGTCCTCACCCCGTAAGAAAGTCCAATACAGAGCCCCATATCCTTTCAAAGATATCCCCTCTGTCCTCATTACACAGTCTCAGTCTCTCCAAATGTAAAGTACTTGCCAGTTCTCTCAGCCACAGATCGTACGTAGGCACAGAGTCCATTTTCCACATTTGCAGGATTAACTTCTTAGCAATCATCATTCCAAACAATACAGCCATTTTTTCATACTTATTGGCTGAAGATAGGGAGCTTGTTGCTCCAAGGATGGCTATGAGTCGGTCTGGTTCCCACCACTTCCCAAAAGCCTCAGAGAAACAGTGAAAAATACTTTTCCAGTGTGCATAAAGCTTACAATATGACCAGAATGAATGTGACAAATTACTGTTCACAGATTTACATGTATTACAAACTGCTGAAACATCAGGGTAGAAACTGTGCAACTTTTCTTTGGAATAGTGAAGTCTATGTATTGTTTTAAACTGTATAGGTCTGTGTCTGACGTTGACCGAACAATCATGTATACTCTTTAAACACTCATCCTAGACTTCCTCTGAGAGTTCTATACCCAATTCACCCACCCATGCCTGTTTAAAACCTACAGTATTCACCCGAGCTCCACTATGCAGGATCTGATAAAAATAGGGTACTGCACTATGAGCAACAGGATCAAATTTATTTATTGCCCCCAGGGACTCATGTTTGTCTAAAACTTCGAAGTTGAGTATATATTTCCTAACATAGCCTCAAATTTGTAAATATCTAAAAAAACTAGATGCAGGGATATTGTAAACTGCTTGTAACTGCGCAAATGAGGCAAAGTTTCCATTAATATATAGGTCACCTACACAACAGATGCCTCTCTGTTTCCAGGTAGAAAAAACAGTATCATTCAGGCCAGGCAAAAAGGAATGATTGTCACAAATCAGAGTGTCAATATAAGTTTTTGGGGCCTTAATGTGTAGTTGAATCTGCTTTCAAATTCTTATAGTGCTGCCAACCATGAAGCTGTTACTAAAATGTGACTTATTAACTGCAGTGGGGCTATTAAGGAGAGCTAGTAAGGAAGTCTTCTTACAAAGCATTTGCTCTATGAGTAACCGTACTGGGCACGAGTCTGAGGTAGAGGGTGGGCCTTTTCTCCACCGTGGAAGAATGGATAGGTGGGCAGCCCAGTAACACATTTTAACATTTGGTAGGGCAAAACAATCTGCTTCCTTGGGCTTTGACAAGTGTTTTTTTGTAATTCTAATGGCTTTATAATTCCAAATGAAGGGTATAATAATTGAATCCAATTGCTTAAAATATGACAGAGGAATAAAACATGGAATTGACTGGAAAAGATGAAGAAATCGTGGCAGTACAATCATCTTGATTGCATTAACCCTCCCCACCAAAGAAATTGGAAGGGTTTTTTCAAAAATCAATATTGCGTTTAACCTGCTCAACTTTGATTCGCCAATTCACTTGCAAAAGGTCATCTGGGATTTTTGTAATAGTCACACCAAGATAGGAAAAATTATCATAAGTTATTTTAAAGGGAATGGACTGTAAGTAGACTGTATTAACCACTGCAGTGACTGGCATTAGTTCACTCTTATCCCAATTAATCGAGAAACCTGAGAAACTACCAAAATTATTAATTAGAGTCAGAAGGGCAGGTACTGATGTTTGTAGGCTGGAGATATATAAAAGGACATCGTCAGCGTACAACGAAAGGTGATGTTTATGTCCATGCATATCAATGGGAGATATCAAAGGGTCCTGTCTGATGCTAACTGCCAATGGCTCAATGGTAACTGCAAACAAAAACGGAGAAAGGGAGCAGCCTTGCCCAGTCCCATGATGAATTGCAAAAGGGGAGGAAATATTCTGATTAGTGATAATAGATGCAGATGGGTGTGAATAAATTATCTTAATCCATTTAATGAAAGATGGTCCAAATCGAAATTTCTTAAGTGCAGACATCATATATGGCCATTCCACCTGGTCAAACGCACACTGCACATCTAATGAAATGACTACAGCCTCTTCTGCATGTTTTGTATATAAAATATTGAAAAGATGATGCAAATTAAAATACATATGTCTACCTGGCATAAAGCCAGTTTGATCTGGATGAATAATAGAACAAATGCATTCTTTTAACTTATTGGCCAGGGCTTTCCCAAGAATTTTGGTTTCAATGGGCAGCAGCGAAATGGGGCGATATGATGAAACCACCTCGGGATCATGGCCTGGTTTTGGAATCAGAGAAACATTGGCTTTACATAAAGTGGGTGGCAATCTGGAAGCTTTCCTAGAGTGATTCAATATTTGTAAGAGCAGAGGTGACAATTTTGGACCAAATACTTTGAAGAATTCCATGCTAAAACCATCTGGACCTGCTGCCTTATTATTGAGGAGGGAAGAGATGACCTTCTTGATCTCATCAAGGCTTATATCAGCATCAAGTGTATTTACTGAATCTGTTGACAGCGTGGGAAGATTCAGATTATCAAAAAAATGCTCCCATAGCTTCAACGTCCAGACCACTTTGTGATTGGTAAACATTAGCATAGAGCTCCGCAAAGCACATTCATTTTTTCCAGGTCCGTCAATAAAAAGCCTTTACACGATGTATGGCCCTGGAAGCCTGCACCTGTCTTAACTGATGGGCTATTAACTTATGGGGCTTTTCACCAACCTCAAAGTACCTCTGTCTGACTTGTGTCTGTAGTTTTGAAACACTCTTGGATATTATAGAATTATACTTGTACCGTAAGGCAGTGATCTTATTCAGTAACTCTGCTTCCTGGTTTATTTTGTAAGAAGCTTCCAGATTTGCCAACTGATCATCTATTTCAGTTAACCTTTTCTTGAATCTTCTTTTTTCCGCTGTCTCATATGCTATTATGCAACCTCTAATAACCACCTTCATGGCCTCCCAAAGAGCGGAATCATCAACACCGCCCACATCATTGGTGCTTAAGTATAGATCTATCTTATCTGAAAGATAAGAGCAAAAATCCTTATCCTTTAGCAAAGCATTATTTAAACGCCAACTATATTCACCTCTTTTGTGGTTCAATTTGAGTATAAGAGAGACAGGAGTATGATCCGATATAAGTATATTATGGTAAGTGCAACTGACTACTGACAAGACCAATTTCGAATCTAACAGAAAATACTCAATCCTAGAGTAGGATTATGTACTGCAGAGAAATATGAAAAATCCATCTTCATGGGGTTAAGAAGCCTCCAAATATATCCACTATGTTATACGATTGCATGAGATTATTAAGTGTTACACTATTTTTAAGTGAACAAACTTGGGGATGTTGTCTATCTAGGAGGGAATTTAAGATGCAATTAAAGTCTCCACCTACAATTATGTTAGAGTCAGACAGATTAGGCATGGCCTTAAAGAGGTTCTGAAAAAAAATTGGATCATCAAAGTTGGGCCCGTACACATTCACTAGTGTCAATGGTATAGAATTTAATATTACTGTTACTATTACATATCTGCCCCTCAGGTCAGCAATAGTTTGTGTGTGAATAAACGGTATGGTTTTTTTTATTAGGATTGCAACACCTCTAGTTTTAGTACTAAAATTCGACTGGTAGACCTGAGATGCCCAGGAGGGGCGAAGCACTTTCGCTGCTGTTTTCTTAATGTGCGTTTCTTGGAGAAAACAAATATCAGCTTTGAGTGTACGAAGATGTGCATACACCTTCCCTCTCTTCAGTGGACTATTCATCCCCCTTACATTCCAGCTGACAAGTTTATTCTTACCAATGCTGTGCATATGCGAATTAGATGTCATGTCTGCTGCTTAACAAAAAAACCATGCTGTATGGTTGTGGCATAACACAAACTGTAACTCGAACAAATAGATGTGCTGTAACAACCCTTTGAGAAACACAAAAAACCCTCCCAAAAATAAAAACACACCAGGAGTAGTACTTCCATACCCCTAACCTAGAGTCAAAGCTATATCCAAGAGCCAACACATGGCCCGGAATAGCGAGATAACTACCCATTACTCACTAAACACGGGAGAAACATCTCTTCACAAATACACTATGAAATATAAAAATAAACAATAACAATCAATCCTCACCCACATCTTAGAGTGAGCTTATTTTTCAGTTCCTCATGCGCTGAACATAACAGGCTCCAGATGAAGCCACTATTGGTCAACGACAAATCCAGTAACCTAGCGTTAATCCATTTTTAGGTTGATACGGTGTCCGAATGCCAATCTTTAACTTCTCGGCTCAGGAACTCCTCTGCTATGGCTGTGGTGCTGAATGTACTGGTGGTATTGTTAACTGTAACCACAAACCTCGCTGGATACCGGAATCCACACCTAATTTTTCTGGCTTTGCATTTCTCCTTAATGTGCTGAAAATCCTGACGTTTCCTCATGGTAGCAGAGGTTAAATCCGGGTAAATGAACACCGGATACCCGTCATATACAGCGGAGTTCTCTCCCTGGACAACCGTAGCACCAGCTCTTTAACCTGGTAGTGGTGTAGCCTCACAATAATAGCTCTTGGCCTACCATTTTTAGCAGGTGCTAGGCTCCGGTGGGCATGGTCCACTTCAATCCACTGGTGGAAATGTTCTTCCCCCAGCAACTTCGGAAGCAACGTGGCTACAAATTCTGTCGGCTTATTGTTTTCGGCTTTCTCCTGAACCCCGATAATGCAAATGTTTTGACGGTGAGACTGAGCTTCAAGGTCATCCACCTTAGTCCGTAGCTGCATATTTTGGGATATTAGGTTATCAGGCCGCCTCTCCAAATCTTCGATTCGCCTCTCATACGATTTGGCGGTATCCTCCATTAAAGAAACACGCTTACTGACTTCGGTTGGAGCCGCTGTTAGGTTCATGATTGACTTATTATGCTCTGCATGTCTCCTATCTACCAAACTGTACAGTTTGATTACCACCACAAGGTAGTTGGGACCGGGGCGCTAGCAGCATTAGCTTTAGCTTCTCCTGGGCCCGCTAGCTTTGAGGCACCCTCGCCAGAATCTTCTTCTCCTGTGCCATTTTCTTGTTTCTTCCCTTTACCTGGCTTCGTCATTTCATTCAGCCCGTTACAGCTCACTTCAGTCACTTAAAAAATATGAATTAACTGCTATTTGGGTGAGGCAAAAGGTGAAGGTAGGCGCAGCTCTCGGGACACACGCCTACTCCATACCAAGACCCCACGTGACCCCCTTGACTGAAATTTCTTGACCAACTTTCCATTTAGGATCTTATCAAAGGTCTTGTTAAAGTCCCAAGCAAACAACATCCACTGCCTTGCCTTCATGCATTTTCCTGCTATCTTCCTTGACAAGCTTTATAAGATTGGTTAGCCATGACTTATCACTCATAAAGCCCATGTTGGCTATCCATAATCAGTACCTGTCTGTCCAAATACTAAATATCTGGTCCCTTAGAATTCCTTCCAATAACTACCCCCCCCCCCCCCCCACCAACTAGTGATGCCAGGCTGACTGTCCTATAATTTCCTAGTTTATTCTTAGAGCTCTTCTTAAACAATGGAACAACATTAGCTATCCTCCAATCCTCTAGCAGTTCACCTTTGGCTAAGGATGTTTTAAATATCTCTGCTAGAGCCATTGCAATTTCTGCGCTAGTCTCCCATGGGGTCCGAAGGAACACTTTGTCAGGTGCTGGGAACTTGACTTCAAACAGGGAACACCTCTCCTCTGCAATCTGGAATGGGTCCTTGACCCTACTGCTACCTTGCCTCACTTCGATAGACCTTGTATCTGTCTCCTGAGTAGATACAGATACAAACAATTCATTTAAGATCTACCCCATGTCCTTTGGCTCCACATATAGATTACCACTCTCATCTTCCAGAGAACCTATTGTGTCCCATGCAATCCGTTTAGGAGATCTTGTATGGCAGTCTCTCCAGTTGGGACTTCTATGTACTGGTTAGGTAAACTCTCGTGAACATATTTGACAAACTCTTTCTATTCCAGCCCTTTTACAGTATGGGAGTCCCAGTCAATACATGGAAGGTTAAAAATCACCTACTATCAGATCTTTATGTTTCTTGCAAACAGTCTGCAATCTGTCTACACATTTGCTCCTCTAAATCCCATGGGTTGTTGGGTGGTCTATAGTGTAATTCCCTTAATGTGGTCATACCTTTGTTATTCCTTATTTCTACCCGCAAAGCCTCACTAGATGAGCTCTTCAGACCATCCTGACTGAGCACTGCAGTGATGGTTCCCCTGATTCATAAAGCCATCCCTACTCCTTTAATCCCTCCCTCTCCAGTGTCAAAAACAATGCAACTCTGGCTAATCAATGATAAGAAATCAAAATTCCTTGCTGTTGAATTTGTGTGCTGTTGGGCAAGTTTAAGGAAGGATATTAAATTGAGCGTATATACTATAGCACAATGTCAAGAAATGTTGGGTATTGATTGACATAAGAATCTGCCTTTGTAGCATACCACTGCTGAGTTTTGAGTATGCATGCAATAATATCCTCACCAATTTTGCAGATCGTGTAAGTAATAGCACGAGTGCACCAGGGACACCATTTTGGAGCTCTGACTGAAAGCTATCCCTACTGAACTCAACCAAGTTCAATTTTGTTTTCAGTATTTAATTTCACAGGAGTTAGCAATGGTTAAATTATTTTGAAAATTATTCTAAGAATAATTTCTTTGAATAATTTTCTGAATAAAAGCATTCAAACATTCTGGAAAAGAAACAAATCAAATGTTGCTATTCAATTTGCAAGCTAGCCAAAGAATTTAATAGATTAAGTGCTCCTCGGGGATTGACATGAACTTTGCATTTCAGGTTCAGCTGAAACAAATTAAGATTGAGAAAACTTTTTAAAATTGGAAATGAAGTGTCCAAGTTAATGCTTAATTAACTCATTAAGTAATTATGTCTAACATATTTTACATCTCTGCAAAACTTTGTGGGATTGACCTGAATTGATTAATTTTGTCTCCTGTGAGATTTTTGGAAGCTATGTTCTTCAACCTGAAAAAAACAATCATGCTCTTGGCCAAACATATGCTGTCAAAATTGTCAGAAGTGTTTTCAGTATTCAGCATTGCCCCTCACACTGAAGAAAGTTTTGTTTATAAATAATGAGATCAACCATTATAGTCAGATATCTTCAGTATCTTTTAAGAGGTCAAAATTGATCTCTCTGTCACTGAAGGAGAATCTTGTTTTTTAATACGGAGACTGCTTGCTATGCACTAGGTACAGGAAGTATCTAATGAAGTGGCCACGGAGTGCATGTTTGTGTCTTCTACTGCTACAGTCCATTCACTTCTAAGACTGCTGTGTTGTGCATTCAGAAATGCTATTCTGCACACTACTGTTGTAACGTGTGGTTATTTCTGTTACCGTCAACTTCCTGTCAGCTTGAAACACTCTGGCTATTCTGCTCTGACCTCTCTCGTTGACAAAGCATTTTCACTCACAGAACAGCTGCTCACCGGATACTTAATGTTTTTTGCAACTTTTTCTGTAAACTCTAGAGGTTGTTGTGTATGAAAATTCCAGGAGGTCAGCAGTTTCTGAGATAATCAAACCACCCTATCTGATACCGACAATCATTCCACAGTCAATGTCACTTAGATCACATTTCATCCCCATTCTGATGTTTGGCCTGGATAACAACTGAACCTCTTGACCATGTGTGCACGTTTTTATGCATTGATTTGCTGCCTCATGATTGGTTGATTAGATATTTGCATTAGTGAGAAGTGCACAGATGTACCTAATAAAATAGCCGCTTGGTGTATGTAATTCAAATACACAACTATTGATCACCACTTAAGCCAACTCCATTGCCGTATTTTTAAATACTCCAAATTAAAGTATTGCATCTCTTGTAAAATACTGATAAATTATTTATATTGGATGTATTAATATGGACTAATCATAGAAATGCTAAAAAGATGCATCTCTCAGAAAAGAGAGCAAAATAAGATTCAGTTTTCAAGTCTAGACTCTTTTCAAAAGGAATATGTTCCACCTTACTAATGTGACCAGTTATTGACAAGTTTCTTCTTTTGTTGGTTTCTCTTAATCATTTCCATCCTTGGTTTTCACACCAAAATTATCCGTGCTCTTATCATTCAAATGCTTCATATAAATAGCAACAAAATTCTTTCACTCTATTAAAAAGAAATCAGAAAAAAATGCTGCATGCCTTTTGAACATTTTCAACAAATTTATAAAATTTTTCCAAGAAATCCATGCTGTTCTCTGAGCATCAAGCTTCCAAGCAATAATTGAAACCCATAATTTGACTAGACTTCACATGTCAGGTTTGGAACTAGTTCAGATATTTTTTTTCACTTCAGACTTTCTGAACCAAAAGTTTTTAGTTATTTTTCCAAGTCCCATCTATAAATTTCAGGCATTATTGACAAAGAGAGGAGTCTACTTTTCTGGATTAGACTGCATAATTGTTATTTTCCTTGCAGTTTAGCATTTGCCTGTTTGCAGTTTGCCTAATTGTATTTCTATGTAATTACTTACCCATATGCAATTGTGCAGTGTGTTTCCTAATGGTCATAGTTCTTTGTATTATTCTGGAAGTTTCTGGGTAACACGTTATTTGAACAGGAGCTGTCTGATTGGTCAACTATTATCTACAAATTTGTCTGTTATCTATGATATATGAAGAGCAGAGCATGTTGGCTTGCCAGATTTATTCTTTTTCTTCTCTTTGTTCTCTCTTGCCATCGCTACTAGAGTCTTACTACTCTCCATTTCTAATTCCTTTTTTCTCTTCATGCTTAACAAAACAATCATGAAGCCACAAGTTTCATGTCTCATTCTTGACTTTTGAAAGAACCTTGAATTAAAACTTCAGAATTCAACAATTTGGCATAGTCGGCAGGATGGCTATGAAAATTTAATGACTTGGAAGAATCCCGGGCAAAATGGAATTTCTTGCATAACTCTAATAGGATATATTAGCCTCCTTAATAAATTATGAATCATCTGAGAAAACCGCCTAGTTCTGCTTCAATACCCCACATAGTGGAAATTTAAGAGTGATTAAACTATCATTTATTGCTTTTTTTTAAAAAAACAGATCTGTTAAAAAATCAGACCAGCAGTGAAATTAATATTGTGCTCAAATTATATTTGTATCTGTCAGTGGAATATGGAGCAGTTTTTCATTGTAATCTAGTGCTTAGTACTGAATTTAGATTTTAGTTGTGATCTAATAATATTTCAGATAACAGTCAAAGTGATAAAAAGTATGCACCAATTAAATGTAACATAAGATTGAATTAAGACAATGGCCAAAGTTGCGAACCCTACCACAGGATCTACAGTTACATATAAACAGATAACAGAAGTTTTGAAGTCTTACCTGAAATAAATATTTCAGTTTGATAAGACTAATGAAATATTCTGGATGAAATATGCCATCTATGTTGATTCTAATGGTATTATGGAAGTATAGGATAAAATCCAGAAAATGACTTTGGGTATAAAAAAACCTCCTGAATAATGGCAACTTTAGCACAGTTAAGCAGCCGCAAATGCACTGAGTTTGAACAGTTGACGCCAACAGGTAGTCAGCTTGAGAATTGAATTTGTGAGTTAATTGATCAAGTGAAGGAATTAACTAATCAGTTAGGGAAAGAAAAATGAAAGTGTGATAAATCACAAAAACAGTATGACAGAGATAGTAAAAAGACTAAAGAGAAATTTCTTCATTAACTGAACAAGTGAAAAAATGTGATAAGTGTAACTGAATTGAGGTGCGGTGTACGGAGTTTTGACACGAAGTGAAGCAATATGAGAATGTGCTGCGGGCACTTCAAGTGGGCAGTCATGCCAGTAACACTTCTTCTTGGGAAACACCCCTACATTGGACAGTTGTCCAAAACAGCACCACCATCTAAACTCCAAGGAATTGCAGATGGACATGACAGACTCTACAGACTCAAGTGAGGATGACAGTAATGAAACAATAGGATTGACAGCCATGTCATCTCTTGCTCCATTAAAGATCAGGGAAATGAAGACACATAAGGCTGAAGTTGAATCCTATGAAAGGAGATAGATAGTTTTCCATCAGCCACCTAAAGTGGAAAAGATTGATAAGTGGTCTAAGGTTTAAAGACCTGTGCCTAGCTCAATGTATTAAGAACATATACAAGATGCACCCATATGATGGCATCCAAATTTTGGCTACTATGCTGTCTTCTCATCAAACCAGACAGTTGTTGAGTAACATGGGAGATGATAGACAAAATACTAAAGGTGATTGCAATGCTATTAAGAGGCGGTTGGAAGACTGATTGGAGGAATGTGGTTGATTGCAAGCAAAAGGTTTCTGAGGATGTTTCAAAATATAATGACTCCTATAGGATAGCATGGTTAAGTTATTCTGGAGTTCCGGAAATAAATGAAGTTAACATAGAGGACTCTGCATATGGCCCCTTGAAGTCAGTTTTCATGAATGGTTTAAATCAAATGTGCAATGATAGTGAAGCTGACAAAATTGAATTTGAGTGAGCTAGTGTATCATATAGTTGTAACCCTCAGGCTCGACCAGCTCGTGTTCCTCTGGGGGAAAACAACCTTTGGCCTCACCAAACTGAGAAATCACGTTTGTGTGGATGCTGTGTAACCTACTGCCCAGTTACAAATGCACAACGCAAAATATCAGACAGTACTCCATATGCAATTAAATGATTGAACTTTATGAATCTTAATCTGAGTATAGAGTTAGTAATGAAAATAAAAAAGGGCCCATTTCAAGGAAAAGTCAAAAGTGCACGTTGGAGCTCACTCATTTGCCATCCTTTCACCATCAATCTCCCCTGAGCGTCGCCGACCTTCGGACCCTCAGATCCCAATCCATTCTGTTCGGTGGTCTACCAGCTCTCTCCACTCATGTCTTCCCTCTTCATCTCTCCTCAACCAAAGACCGTGAAAAGTCTCCTTCCAGATCCACAAGACAGAGCAACAATTTCCTGATTGGCTAATATGCATAACTAATGTCCTGTTATCTCCAGCCATAACCCAAACATTGCTGATACAGAGAAACGGTTACCTCAGCAGTGAACATTACAGAGAAGCCATTACAATAGCAGCGAATCCTTACAGCATGTTACATAGTGAACTAGTGTGAGCTGCCAAACAAGATATTGAAATCCAAATAAGATCATTACATGTGGTTCAATTATCTGTTGATCCACAGCCACTGTCCATAGATTAACAGACATTACTCGCTAGTCAACAGCCATAGCTGATGTAGGTGAGTCAACAGCCAAAATCTATTAACCAACAGAAGAATTTGGATTGCAATTCAGCAAGTTGAATCCCCTGCTTTGCAAAAGTTGCAAAATTCTAATTTGACGATATGGTTTCAACAAACAATGTTGGATGTAATGGAAGTATTGTCACAGTAAAAAAAAAATGACTAGGCTCTTCCCTGAAGTCCATGCATGCCTTGATAAAGCAAAAATTATATGGCACATACTGTATGTTATCTTATTGATTGGAAATGAATGTGCTGAATTCCTATTGGATACTGGGGCTGAGCTAAAATGTATAAACAAGTATATTGCCCAAAGGTGCAAAATACCATTGACTAATATCTGTAAATGTGCCTGTGGTGCAGGAGGACAGAAAATTACACTAACCAGAAGCAAATCAGTCCAGGTACAACTTGATCCTCACATATGAGAAATACAATTTTGGGTAGAAGATGTCTCACAACCTCCTCTTGGAATGGATGTCTGATTAATTTTACATTCTGTGCTTGAGTTGGTGGAGAATAAAATCATGTGGTTAGCCAAATCTGAATTAACCAATCATTCCATTTGGTCATAAGATAAAAATCACTGTGGTCTGTTGGAAATGAATCCAACAGTTTACTGGTAAGATGCCACCTTATATAAAGCAGTATCCTCTGAACAGAACATCTATTGAAGATATTTTAACTACTGTTAACCATCTAGTGAAGCAAGGGATTCTTGTTAGAATTCACAACCTGTTGAACAGTCCACTTTGGCCTGTTGAGAAAGCAAATGGTGCCTGGAGATTGCCTATGGATTACCGGGTTGCTAGTCGAAGTATTGACAAGCATTCACTATATGATACCCTTAAGTTGCAGATCCATTAACCATGTTCAATGCCCTGAAGCCTCACACAAGTTTTTGCAATTATTGATACGGCCAATGTATTCTGTTCAGTACTACTGGCAACTGAATGCCAACCGTGGTTGGCTTTTACAGTTAATGGACAACAATACCACTAGACAAGGCTACCACAAGGGCTCCACAACAGTCTCACTCTCTATCACATGGCTTCAAGACAACATCTATGGGACTTACCAGCCATTGATTTGACTGTCGTACAATATGTGGTTGATGTCCTGATTGCATCCGAAGTTGCAGACCAGCATGAACATGGTGTGCGTTATTTGCACAATCATCTATCCTCCAAAGGTCACAGAACAAATCTAGATAAGGCGCAATTACAACAAGAAGAATTTACTTAAGACAGGAAATTTCCCAAGGTAAGTCAGAAATTGGTGAGGATTTTACAGAAGTCATTAAGTCTGAAAAGCCATTGCCAACAGTCACTAAAATTATCATTTACCTGTATGTCAATGAGAAACATGACTACATGATGACAGTCTTAACTCAAGAACATGGAGAACAACAATGTCCTGTTGGTCATTCCTCTGCTACATTGGATCATGTAGCATTAGGATGGGGTTTGTGTTTACAAGCAGTGCATGCATCCTATCCGGTAGCTGTTTCCAGCATCATGCTTGATCAAGTTTTAAATGTTTGATGTCCACCCTCAGTATGCACTTTACTGAGTATGAATAGGGCCTCTCAAGTCACAGCTGCTTGGTGGTCAAAGTGGTCTACTGTTCTTGAAGCACCTAATGTCATCATTTAATGAGTAAATCCAGCAGATGCTGCTACATGGTTACTGTTGAGCATGGAAGACTATGATGAATATGAATGCACAAAAACAATAATATGCCATGAAGATGAAAATTATTGAACCCAGATATGATTCTATACACCGACGGCTCTCAGCGACTGAGGGAGGAATTTGAATGGCTGGATGGGTTGTTGATTCTGAAACTGAAATCAAGGAGTATGGCTACTGGTGTATCTGCACAGTAGGTGGAACTGAAAGCTCTGATTGGAACCTGTAAGGTGACAGAAGGATGACCAACTAATATCTACACTGAATTTCAATATGCTTTTGGAGTTGTTCATGATTTTGGAAACTTATGAAGGCAAATGGGATTTCCTATGGCTGATGGATCCCCTATCAAATATGACTAACTAGTACAACAATTCATGAGTGCTATAGAATTGCCGTCAGAAGTTGTTCTATTAAAATGTAAAAGCCACTCAAAAATGACTACAATGGATAGCCGTGGAAATGCTTTTGAAGAATAAAAGAAATTAAAGAAGTCAGAAAGGTCTAAGAAATAAAAATTGTTCTGTGAACATATGCAGTGAATCTATGGAAATGAAACTATGGAAACAAAGTTGGATTGGATCACAGATGAACATACAAGATATATGAGAGATGAAAGTTCAATAGTCTACCAGGAAAAGTGTTTCTAGATGGAGAATGGTGGGAGTTTACATAGTGATGGAGCATGGAGATTTAGCACTATGTCTTATCTGACACAGCAGGTACATTCCCTTGGACATATTGAAGTGGGAAAGATGATCAACAGGTCCAAGTTCAGGGCACAAGCTTGACAAATGTTTAAAAGATGCATGACATGCCAGAAGACAAATTCTGGAACAGTGGAAAAGCAACCACAATTAAGCACTTCTGCCCCATCTGGTCCATTTTCACACTTATAAGTGGACTATATTACTCTGCCAAGATGTCAAGGATACTCAGATGTACCGGTTTTAGAGGACATATTTTCGAGCTTTGTGGAAGTTATTCCAGCAAGTGAAGCTACCATCACACACAGAGCAAAAATTCTGATCAAAGACTGTATTCCGAGATGAGGATCATCATTTTATATTGATTGACCAAGGAATACATTCCACTGGTCTTTTGTAGCACAGAGCAACGCAAAGCAAGAAAACAGGGCTTCCTATATCACTGCCAGGAGCTCTTGAACTCAGATAGACTGATACACACTTTATGGCAGACAGTTTCATTAATTATTGTGTGAAATTACCCCAAGCTGTCCAGTCTGCTTTTCAACAGGTTTCTGCTGCTTGGAATGATCCAACGGAAGGACACACCCTGATTCCTGGTGAGTGGGTCCTGATGAAGAAACCACGTAAGGAACCATTGGGAGCTTGATGGAAAGCTCTTTATCAAGTGCTGATAATTACTAACTCAACGGTGAAAGTATAAGGTAAAAATAGGTGGATACATGCCTGCCACTTCAAGTGAGCTAAAGAGGTATCCAACAAGGACAACAACAATGTGGTTAATGTGTTTGTAACCTCTGACCCAGTGTCTACGCAGCTCGGTTAGAGTGAGCAAATCACTAACCGGCCAGAAGAGTTCAAGCAAAGTTGACAGCTACTGGACATAACGATGCTTACTCTCGTAAAATTCGTCCTGATATGTTTTATCATAATTTACATCTGTTTTACTTGTATAAGGACAATCATTAATAGAGCAATTCAAATTCACGTATGTGTACCGACTAATCTACCTAGCAATGATATAATCTGACATAATGAATACACTTGATATTTCCATAATTAAGGTAGTTTTTGGATTATTCAAACTCAAGTTTTGCTGCCTCTAAGTTTTCAGATACAATGATTCTAAGTGTATGATTTAGAATCTACAAATTTGAATGGACTGTCTGTTACCTATGGTATAAGAAGAACAGAGCATGTTGGCTCACCATCTTTATTTTCTTCTCTTCCTTTTGTTCTTTCCTGCCATCACTACTAGACTCTTGCTACTCTCTGTTTCTAATTCCTTTGTTCTCTTGACGCTTAATGAAATGATCATGAAACAACAAGTTTTATGTGTCATTTTTGACTTCTGAAAGAACCTATGATTAAAACTATCGGAATCCATCAATTTCAAACAATTCTCAAAAGCCAAAGCTCAAAGTAAGTTTATTATCGAAGTATATATATGTCATCATATGTATTATCACCTATATGGCTACCGGTAGTAGGGATTCAATGCTGCCTGGTCTGGTTTTCATTCTAAAAAGGTTACACTTAAAGGCTTTCAAACAACCACCTTTAGCCCATAAACAATTGCTGTTCTTTCAGTCTTCATTTCCTTCAGGACAACAGTTCATGCACTACAAATGTTTAAGTCTACTTTATAGACTCTTTGTTACAACATAATTTATTTCCCTGTGTTCCCTTGACTCTCAGTAATTGGCTATGAATGAGCATTTTCCTTACTGAATGAACTTCCATTCTGTCAGTTCATAGACAACTTATCACAATACATTTCCTTCTCAGATTTATAAGCCTGCCTTTTTAATGCTATGTAAATGAAAGCTTACTTTTTTCCCCCAAAGCGGTTTGTGATTGTGAACATTTCTGGTTCACAGTCCTATCTCTGAAAATTCAACTGCACACTTTGGGGTTGCAATTCCCTGTTAAAACATGGCATGATTTCTACATTAGACACATACAGAAATGAGTCATTCCCACACATTATTTCTTTGAGCTGTTGCTGGCACTTTGTTCCAAGGACCACCTGGCACTCTTGTTGCAGCTTTGCAGTTTTCCTCTTCAGTACATCACAGTTTAAAATTTGGAACTTATCCAAGACTCCGGAACAATCTACGCTCCTTCAGTTTTGTACTTGTTTGCTATCTTCAGGTGTCTCATCCTCAATGTAACTTCCTGATAATCCTTCCATAAGCTCCCCAGTTCCATCAGCCCTCCAATCTTGTGATCCAAATTCTGGTCCTTCACATTTCCTCACTTTTAAGGACTTGATCTAGAGTATGCGCACCCTAGTCCCTGGTCTCAATTGGGCTCTAATTGCTGGTCCTGTCTTACACCCATGCACATTGAACATAAAGTGTGTACTTGCCAATCAGTGACAATCAAAGTCCCGGCCACTATTGAGCTTTGTTGTGGTAAACCCATGAATGAACCAATTCTTGGTGACTCATACAATAATTATTCAGTACACCTTTATGGCACAGATCAATTTGCAGTGCACTGATTTTTTGCCTGTTCTATACACATCATGACAAAAATATTAAGTTTACTTATGAATGTTCATTTCAATCCTCATATACAATGTTGTCATGTTTATTAACTTCAACTTCATTATTCTCTGAACTATTGCTGACATATTATTCTGCAGTCAGTCACATCAAAAGTCCTGTTTATACATATGCCTGGGCTTAACACTCTGCTCTCACACTTCATTCCATTGACTTCAGTGTGATAAACATTTAGGAAAATAGTGCAAATGGTGTAAATCATTGAAAAAAGGTTCAGAAATATTTTTCATATAATTCATTATGCACAATTTGTGTATATTGCTGTTTTTGGTTCTCAGTTAATGTTTATCCTTCTTCGACCCTGAGCTGAAAAGTTTGCTGGGCCATTTTGGAAGAGTTAAAAGTTATGCATGCTTGTGCGCTGCAAATTACAGGGGCAGTAAGTTAATGTCTCTGCCATCCTATTAAAGAAGGTTTAAGTGTACAGGCTCCCAATGAGAATGTAGATTAAAAATTTGTGAAAGAAGGGAAGAGGTGGTCACATGAGAGTGGGAGAGAAATGGAAATTGGCAGCAAAGGAAGTGAAACTTCTAGGTTCTGTATTGGATGCAAATTTATATTTTTCTCTAGTTCTGAAGAAACTTGAAATGTCACCAAAGCTCCCTTCTCTACTGAAACTGCCTGACCTGGTTAGAATATCCTGAATTTTGTGTTTTGATTTCAGATTTCCACCTACTGTATTTGTTTGTTTTCTATCAAATGTAATGTTTATAACGTGCTTTTAAATATATGATTGAAATTGAATGTGCCATGTTGCCATTGCAGTTGTTCTTCCTAACTGGCCAGGAAGCGCAGACGGATAGGTTAGTGGAATAGCTGAGTTAAAGGAGTTCTGAGTGAAATGATCAAAATGATCATGCTCCCCTCCCACCACCACTGAGCAGCTGAACTACTCTCTCTACTGCTCACGATTCTGAAATCAACATGGCTGAATTTCTCTGCTCAAATGAATTCCGCTTGCAGCAATACTTTTAAGATTCTATTCCGTAAACCTTTCATGTCACAGGGTTGTACCATCTTAAATTTCTTACTCTTTTTAACCTTTCACTTGTTTAGATGAAGTTCAAAGAAATGTTTTATATTTTCAGTGTTATTATAACCCTGCCCTACCACATCTTCCAGTAGGGATAATTGCATTATCAAGCCATGGAATTAAATCCAGTCTAAGTAGAAAGAATACATACTTTAGACAACATGACAAACCACAGGAGAAGTGCTTTGTTTTATTCTTTACATTTAATATGGAACAAAATTGTGTCTGCTATGTTTCTGTTCTGATCCCCGGATCGATTCCAATATCACAATGAAGATATAATGAAACTAGTTTGATATTGTTACTCAGCTCCCCTAGTATAAGAAGCTTTCATTTAAAGGATTCAGAAAGACTGGATTATCCCTCATTTAACAATCCATCTGCAAATCATTTATGTTCTTCAGAATAATGAATGCTATCATTCTCATTTTAAGAACTTTGTTTTTACCTATCATAAAATTGAATATCTTATGATTTTTTATTAAAGTTTAAAGTAAATCTAAAGTACAATCCTGAGATTCATTTTCTTGTGGGCATACTCAATAAATCGATGGAATAATAAGCATAACATAATCAATAAAAGACCCGCACCAACTTGGGTGTTCAACCAGTGTCCAAAAGTCAACAAGCTGTGCAAATACAAAAGAAAGGAAATAATAATAATAATAAATAAATAAGCAATAAATATTGAGAAAATGTGATGATCAGTCCTTGAATGTGAGTCCATAGGTTATGGGAACTTTTCAATGATGGGGGATATGAAGATAACTCCTCTGGTTTAAGAGCCTGGTGGTTGAGGGGTAATAACTCTTCCTGTCCCTGTGGCACAAGCCCTTGAGCCCCTGCACCTTCTTCCTGATGGCAGCAGCGAGAAGAGAGCATGTCCTGGGTGGTGGGGGTCTCTGATGATGGATGCTGCTTTTCTCTGACAGTGTTTGGTGTAGATGTGCTCAGTGGTGGGAGGTGCTTTTCCTGTGATGGCCTGGTTAGAACATTGTGTACAAAGTAACTTCTACAGGAAAAAAAACATCATGATGTCATTGCTGGGCTAGAAGCATGCAAGAGTGTCACCTGTCAGTTGTACTCACTTCTATGGTATGGTTCCTCTGAGTTCAATTGATTTGAATGTATGGAAGTGGGCACATCTGGTACACAATCGAGCAATAAAGACACATCTCTTATCCACAATGCTTGTTTTATCTCGATCTTGAGACAGAACATTTTACAGTCAGAATATTTGTTCTTTCATGTGGTGGAGTAAAAACTCTGGATTCCTTAAGAACCTTTCCTATCAGGGCGCTATGCTTCTGTCTTACCCTCACATTTCTGTTCTGCTCATTCTTGATAGGCTCATGGACTACAAGAGGGTAAATTCATGCTTCATTGTGGTAGCATCTGATTGGAAGGGCACCAGCTGGAAATCAATTTAGCACATCCACGTTCTAATTGCCCTGCCTATAGTCGGCTCCAAAAGTAGTTATATTCATATGTCATCAATGCACATCTCTATATTCTTTGCAGGACATCTGTGATAATATCCAGTCAATATTTGTATGTACTATCTGAAAAATATGAAGTTCAGAATCAGAATCAGGTTTATTATCACTGGCATATGACACAAAATTTGTTAACTTAGCAGCAGCAGTTCAATGCAATACATAATCTGGCAGAGAGAGAAAAAATAAATAAATACAATAAAACATAATAAATAAACAAGTAAATCAATTATGTATATTAAATAGATTTTTAAAAATGTGCAAAAACAGAAATACTGCATATTGTAAAAAGTGAGGTAGTGTCCAAAGCTTCAATGTCCATTTAGGAATCAGATGGCAGAGGGGAAGAAGCTGTTCCTGAATTGCTGAGTGTGTGCCCTCAGGCTTCTGTACCTCCTACATGATGGTAACAGTGAGAAAAGGGCATGCCCTGGGTGCTGGAGGTCCTTAATAATGGACACGGCCTTTCTGAGACACCGCTCCCTAAAGATGTCCTGGGTCCTTTGTAGGCTAGTGCCCAAGATGGAGCTGACTAGATTTACGACCTTCTGCAGCTTCTTTTGGTCCTGTGCAGTAGCCCCTCCATACCAGACAGTGATGCAGCTTGTCAGAATGATCTCCACAATACAACTATAGAAGTTTATTTTGGATTATGAGTGTATTTGTTGACATGTCAAACTCTTCAATCTCCTAATAAAGTATAGCCGCTATCTTGCTTTCTTTATAACTACATTGATATGTTGGGACCAGGTTAGATCCTCAGAAATCTTGACATCCAGGAACTTGAAGCTGTTCACTCTCTCCACTTCTGATCCCTCTGTGAGAAATGGTATGTGCTTCTTTGTCTTACTCTTCCTGAAGTCCACAATCATCTCTTTTATCTTACTGATGCTGAGTGCCATGTTGTTGCTGCTGCACCATTCCACTAGTTGGCATATCACATTCCTGTACGCCCTCTCATCGCCACCTGATATTCTACCGACAACGGTTGTATCATCAGCAAATTTATAGATGGCATTTGAGCTATGCTTAACCACACAGACATGTGTATACAGAGAGTAGAGCAGTGGGCTAAGCACACACCCCTGAGGTGTGCCAGTGTTGATGTTATCGCCAATCCGCACAGACTGTGTTCTTCTGATTAGGAAGTTGAGGATCAAATTACAGAGGAAGGTACAGAGGCTCAGGTTCTGCAACTTCTCAATCAGGATTGTGGGAATGATGGTATTAAATACTGAGCTGTAGTTGTTGAGCAGCATCCTGACGTAGGTGTTTATGTTGTCTAGGTGGTCTAAAGCCATGTGGAGAGCCACTGAGATTGCATCAGCCATTGACCTATTGTGGCGATAGTCAAATTGCAATGGGTCCAGGTCCTTGCTGAAGCAGGAATTCTGCCATAATTGTATTTTTGGAACTTTACCTCTCAATAAATAATAACAAGTTCTTCTTTGCCTAGTTGAGAGTAACGGTGTCATGGGATGAGACTTAGATGCAAAAGTAATTGATCACTTTTCTCCCTAATAGTACAGTAATATCAAAAGCTGATACATCACATGATAGTGACAATTAACTCACTGTATCATTACAAACAAAACCTTTGAATTCAGCAGGCAACTGTTTCCAGTCTTGTGTCTATTTAAGAGTCTCTTGACTGCCTCTATTATATCTGCCTCCACCACCACACCAGGTAGCACATAGCAGTCACCCACCACTCTCTGTGTAAAAAATAAGTGTCCTGTACATCTCCTTTGAACTCCTTCTCACTTATCTTTAATACACACCTCCGGTGTAGACAATTTAACCCTGAGAAAAAGATAATGGCTGTCTATTCTAACTATGCTTTTTATATTCTTATAAACCTCTATCAGTTCCCTCCTTGGCCTCCACTGCTCTAGAGAAAGCAACACATGTTTATCCAAGCTCCTCTTATAGCACATACCTACTAATCCTGGCAGTGTCTGCCATGGTCCGGATTGGGGTCCCTTTAAATTTACTTTGTTTATGTTATGATCCGGACAGTTGACTCCCTGTTTCCCTTTGGTTCCCTGTTTTCACATGTCCCTCGGCCTTGGTGATTAGAGGCAATTTACTCTCGGCTGAACCAGTAGTTTATAGTCTCCGGCTTTCAGCTGTTTGGCGCAAGAGCGTCTGCAAAGTCACCAAAGGTACGGTGTGCCGATGTCATCTGGCCGGAGCAAGCCTAGTCTCCGCCTGAAGCGAGTGCCGGTAATTCGCCTTTCTTCACCAGATCAACCCTGTCAAGTTACCTCGCCAAAGCGAGCCTGCAAAGATTCCTCACCGAGGTGGGTCCGTCAGTTAACCCGTTGGAGGGAATCAAGAACCGTTGTCTACTGTTCCCAGGCCGAGTCGAGAGCTCGCCACTACCCGGAGGTTCCAAGTCAAGTCCCGGCCCTGGCGGCATCCATGTACCGAGTCAAGTCCCGGCCCTGGCGGCATCCACGTACCGAGTCAAGTCCTGGCCCTGGGGATCTGTGATTCCTGTCCTACCCCCCTGTCTGAATCCCTTCTCTGCCCCCTCACCTCTAGCCCTCATCTGCAGTCCTCGTCTGCACTTCAGTCTGTTTCTATCACCTCCATGGAGTAAATCAGGCCGTCTTGCCATTGCCCCGTGGGGGGGGGGGGGTCATGTTTTGTCTCGTCTTGTCCTCGCCTCCGTGGCGTAAGTCAGGCCGTCTCGCCGTTGCCCGCGGGGGGTCATGAGTCCCAGCACTATGTCCTGTACCCAAGGAGGTGTCTCAACTCTGTGTTCTGTATATGTGTTCATGATTCCATGTACCTGCTCTCCCGAGACCGAGGCTCTGTGTTCCCATGTTCCTCCTCTCCCTAGTCCATGGTGTGTCCTTGCCTGGTTCTGGGGTCCGAGCCCGAGGCAGGACCCAGGTATTGGGTCCTTGCCCAGTCTCTGGCTTGGAGTCCATACCCTAGCCTCTTCCTGTTGCTTCTAGTTTTGGGATCCGATTCTGAGTCCTAGCACAGTCCCTTAGTCCCAGCCTAGTCGTAGTTCTGAGTCCTTGTCTAGTTTGCTATTCCTGCTCCGGCCTTGTTCTCCTGGTATCGAACAATAAACTAAATTTAATTAACCTCAGAAGATGTGTCTTGCATTTGGGTCCACCCTTGCTCCCAATGCCCCCCATTGTGAGTGTCCTGGTAAAACTCTTCTGCATTCTTTCTAAAACATCAAAATCTTTCCTTTCATGGGACAACAGAATCTAAAGCAATACACCAGACGCTGCCTAACTGGGGTTTTATAAAGCTGCTACATAACTTCATGACTCTTGAACTCAACTCCTTGACCAGTAATGGGACCTCTTAGTTGAGCACCTTCACATTAAAATGGCCAAGCATTTTAATTTCACTTCTCATTTCCATACTACTGAGTCAGTCCACAGCCTTCTCCATTGCTTTTCATTGCCAGTTTGAGGCTAAGCACAAAATATTGGAACAACATGCTATATTCCCGGGCAGTTTCCAGCCTGGTGACATGAACACTGAATTCTAAACTTCTGGTATTCATTCCTCCCTGTCCCTTTATCCCTCCATTTTGTTTCTCTCTCTTCCTGATCCAACTGGCCCCCTTCACCCATGTCTTTCTATTCCTCCAACCTCTTTCTCTCCATCTGTTCATCACCCACACACTGCTCTCATAGGTTCCCTTCCCCACCTCCGTCCATTTATTCCATGCTGCCCCATCCTATCCTATCAGATTATAACATCTTCAACTGTTTGTTTCTTCCATCTATCACCTCCCAGCCTCTGACATCAGCCCTACTCTCTCCCTTCTGTCATCTACCAATCACCCCCCTTACCTGGACTCAACTAGCGTCTGCCAGCTCCTGTTCCATTCTTTCCATTCATCTGTTTATACCAGCTATCTCTCCTCTTTCTATCCAGTTTAGATCTGAAACATTGACTAACCATTTCCCTCCAGAGATGCTGTCTGACACACCCAATTCCTCCAACACTTTGTATGTTGCTCCAGATTCCAGCACCAATAGTTTCATGCGTCCCTAAAGTGGTGAAGATAAGCAAACAAGTCATAAGTCAAATATGTAGCTGTACTTCTTTGCTTCTCTGTTGATTGTCATTTTATAACCTTCACAGATCTTAATGGTATCATCTGTCTTCCATGGAGAAATAAGCACAATACAAAAGATTTCATTCAGATCTTGCATAGCCTTTTCTCTTATACTGAAAGGTATTTGTCATGCTTGAAGAACCAAAATGTAGCAATCTCCTTCAGGTGAACCTTGCCTTTCATATTTTAAAAGCCATCACTTTCATCACTAAATGCCTCTAGCTACTTGTCAAATGCAAATAATACTGCTAGGTTTTTCATGATCTTCAATGTACTCCACTCTAGTGTTCCCTTTGGTATGCAATTCCAACTGATCTAATTGTATCATTGGCCTGGAACAATTAAAAGATGGAACTTTGTTTCACACCTACCATTTGTCATTCAAAGTTCACATGAATCTATAATCTTAACCTTTCCCCCAGGAATGCCTTGTTTTCAAACTCAAAGTCACAATGAGAACAATAATCCATCATGTATTTTTTTTCCATTTTCATGAGGAATGTCATAGAGCTCAGCACCAGCATTTTAACACTCCCAGGTCTTTGCTGGGTAATGTAAATACTGTAATTACATTTACCTTTGTCACCAGGACAATATCAAACATCTGCTTGAAATTCAACTGCTTTCACTGAGCATCCTCATTTGAGTACACACATCTTGTATTTAATAAACTATTTCCAGTGGATTCGATTCTGGTTAATTGGGCCATCAGCTCATCAGGACAGCAGCTTATTTGGGACAACTCTTAAAGAACAAAAACAATTCAAGAAAATTGCTGTGATTCCCTTCATTTATTTGGGATACCATGTTATGTAATTGGGACAGAAGACTGTTGCCAAACAGTTGCTAACTAGCATTAGTTGCTGCACGTTGTGTGGCTATTAGACACTGCACTGTGCTTAGAGTGAGCAGTTTTTATGTAGCATCAATTCAAAAAGCAGTGATTTTTGTCACTGATAGTCGATGAGTCATAAGCAGTAAGATGTTTCAGAACTGTTTAGCTCACAGTGGTTTTAGGAATTCAGGCTTGAAGATGCCAGAAACGGCTGGGAGTGAAAACGTAACAATTTCACGACTTCAACAAGTTAGAAACTAAAAAGAATTTGAAAGTATTGACTATCATCTTGAATGTTACAATGAAAATCAAGATTTGGAGGAACAATTGTCGAAAACATTGTTTAAAGGCAGTCCGTTATCTGTACTGTGTGTCTGCGCTGATTTTGTTAATTTACAATTAATCAAAAGAACACAACAGTACACTGGACTAATTCTTGGGAGCTATTATGCAGGTTTATAGTATAGTAGTGGTGTTCTAATTTGTCTGTATTTCATTTAAATACATAATTCATTACTCAGTTAAAAGGTAGTTCATCTTTTTTATACCTTTTTAACTACTTCCATGAAACTTTGCCTAATCGGTCCAAAATGTACTGGTCCCAATGCACCCAAATGAATTGGAATTCACTGCAATCCTGCAAAATCTTAATATTCTGTAATATGTAATATTAATATAAAGTGACAGTTAGGGAGCACTTAGGCTCTAGTGACCACAATTTTGTTAATTTTAAGAAAAAGAATAGGACAAATTTATAGGGCCCTAAACTGGAGCAGGGCTAATTTTGGGGGAATTAGACAGTGTCTTGCAAAGGTCCAAGGGATGAGCCTGTTTGAAAGGAGAGAATGAATGGGAAGTGGAAGACTTTCATGAGTGTAATAACAAATTTCCAGAATCAGCATGTTCCTGTTAGGGTGAAGGTAAACCTGGTAAGTTTAATGAACCTTGGTTGATGAGAGATATTGAAGCTCTTGTCAAGAAAAAGAAAGAATGAGTGCTTATTAAAAAATTAAGAATACACTTAAGAGGGAAATCAGGAAAGCACAGAGACAGAATGAGATGGATCTGGCAGGTAAGGTTAAGGAAAATCTCAAGAGCTATAGCTATATTAAGAGTAAAATAATGACTAGGGAGAGTGTAGGTCCTCTTAGAGATCATCAGGTCATCTATGTATTGGATTTTTAACAAATATTTCTTCTCGGAGTTCACTGAGGAAAAAAATTATGATTGCTCAAGAGATAACAGAAACAAGTGGAGATGCTTTGAAGGACATTCTTCGTACATAAATCCAACCTGAGCAAGACCAGTACAAATTTCATCAGAACACAGGGACTCAGAATTCTTCTGTCATGCAATAATGATCCAAACCTTATAAATAGAGTTGGATGTCACTATAGTTCAACCAATAAAACTGCAGATGTTTTGACATAGGAAGGAAAAGCAATGTGGTCCTGAAAGGAGAAACTAGCGAGCTAGGCAGCAAGCTGAGAAGCAGGATCTCCAGGATAGTAATTTCTGGATTTCTACCTGTGCCATGCGCTAGTGAGGGTAGAAACAAGATGATTTGGTAGATAAGTGTGCGGCTGAGAAGCTGGTGCAGGGGGCAGGGCTTCAGGTTCTTGGATCATTGAGATCTCTTTAGGGGGAGGTACGTCCTGTACAAAAGGAATGGGTTGCACCTGAATCAGAGTGGTACTAATATTCTCATGAGCAGGTTTGTTAGAACTGCCGGGGTGGGTTTAAACTAATTTGGCAAGGGGGGTGGGAACAGGAATGAAGGGACTCAGGATAGGATGGATGGTAAAAAAAAATCAAGGTCAGACAGTCAGACAGTTAGGAAGTACAGGCAGATGATAGGACAAAATTGCAGCCAGTCTGGTGAGTATCAGTGCATTAGGGATGCAAAATCATAGCAGATAAAGCACACTAAAGTGTTATATATCAATGCATGGAGCATAAGAAATAAGGTGGATGATCTTGTTGCACTATTACAGATTGTCTGGTGTGAAGTTGTGGCCATCACTGCTGAATCATGGCTGAAAGATGTTTGTAGTTGGGAGCGAAATGTCCAAGGTTACACATTGTATTGGAGAGATAGGAAGGTAGGCAGAGGAACTGGCATGGCTCTGCTGATAAAGAATGGTATTGAATCAGAGGAAAGATGGGACATAGGATCGGAAGATGTTGAATCCTTGTGAGGTTGAGTTAAGAAACTGCAAGTGTAAAAGGACCTCAATGGCAGTTATATATAGGCTTCCCAACAATAGCTGGGATGTGGACCACAGATTACAACAGGAAATAGAAAAAGCTTGTCAAAAGGGCAATGTTATGATAGTCAAGGGAGATTTTAACATGCAGGTTGATTGGGAAAATCAGGCTGGTAAAGGATCTCAAGAGATTGAGTTTGTTGAATGCCTATGAGATGGCTTTTTAGAGCAGTTTGTCGTTGAGCCTGCTAGGGGATCAGCTATTCTAGATTGGGTATTATGTAATGAACCAGGGGCAATTAGGGAGCTTAAGAAAAAAGAACACTTAGGAGCCAGTGATCACAAAGAGATTGAGTTCAACTTGAAATTTGATAGGGAGAAAGTAAAGTCTGACAGAACAGCATTTCAGCGAAGTAAAGGAAATTACAGTGGTATCAGAGGGGAGTTGGCCAAAGTAAATTGGAAGGAGCTGCTGGCAGGGATGACAGCAGAGCAGCAATGGCATGAGATTCTGGAAAAAATGAGGAAGGTACAGGACAGATGTATTCCAAAAATGCAAAAATAATCAAGTGGCAAATAGTACAACCATGGCTGACAACGAATGTCAAAGCTAGTGTGAAAACAAAAGAGGGGGCATAAAAACAAAGCAAAAATTAGTGGGAAGATAGAGGATGGGAAGCTTTTACAAACCTACACAGAGAGTAAATAAGAGAATCATTAGAAGGGAAAAGATGAAATATGAAAGCAAGCTAGCAAACAATATCAAAGTGGATAGTAAAAGCTGCTTTAAGTATGTAAAAAAATAAAAGAGAGATGAGAGTGCATTTAGGACCACTAGAAAATGAGACTGGAGAAATAATAACGGGATACAAGGAGACGGCAGCTGAACTAAGTGAGTATTTTGCATCTGTCTTCACAGTGGAAGACACTAGCAGTGTGCCTGATGTTGTAGTGTGTGAAGGAAGAGAAGTGAGTGCAGTGTGAAGGGGGAAGGTGCTCAAAAAGCTGAAAGACCTAAGGATACATAAGTCACCCGTACCAGATGAACTGCTCCCCAGGGTTCTGAAAGATGTAGCAGTTGAGACTGTGGAGGCATTAGCAATGATCTTTCAAAAATCATTG